>NC_092149.1:51327876-52050376 GCF_045791955.1 Oncorhynchus clarkii lewisi | reverse complement strand
TGGTCTGATACTCCTTCCATTTCAATATTATCGCTTGCACAGTGCTCCTTGGGATGTTTAAAGCTTGGGAAATCTTTTTGTATCCAAATCCGGCTTTAAACTTCTTCACAACAGTATCTCGGACCTGCCTGGTGTGTTCCTTGTTCTTCATGATGCTCTCTGCGCTTTTTAAGGACCTCTGAGACTATCACAGTGCAGGTGCATTTATACGGAGACTTGATTACACATAGGTGGATTGTATTTATCATCATTAGTCATTTAGGTCAACATTGGATCATTCAGAGATCCTCACTGAACTTCTGGAGAGAGTTTGCTGCACTGAAAGTAAAGGGGCTGAATAATTTTGCACGCCCAATTTTTCAGTTTTTGATTTGTTAAAAAAGTTTGAAATATCCAATAAATGTCGTTCCACTTCATGATTGTGTCCCACTTGTTGTTGATTCTTCACAAAAAAATACAGTTTTATATCTTTATGTTTGAAGCCTGAAATGTGGCAAAAGGTCGCAAAGTTCAAGGGGGCCGAATACTTTCGCAAGGCACTGTATGTGTTATTTCATAGTTTTGATGTCCTCACTATTATGCTACGTATAACATATTATTTTGCTACGTAGAAGATATAAAAAAACGTAGAAGATAGTAATAAAGAAGAACCCATGAATGAGAAGGTGCGTCCAAACTTTTGACTGATACTGTATATTTCTCACTAGTTTAACCATTTACAGAGTAAGAAAATGCCCTTATGCACAACTGGATTCCTACGAGATTCTATCCTATAGTATTGAATCATAGGGATTCCAATACCTGAATTCCATTGAAAAATCCAATCAGATTTTGGAACCAGTCCTATTGGACTTCTATGGTATTCTATCCTATAGGATTCTATATAATAGGATCCAATAGGATTCCAATACAAGAATCCAATAGAAAAATCCTATCAGATTTTGGAACCAGTTTTATTGGACTTCTAAAATCCTATAGAAAATGTTCCAAAATCTGATAAGATTTTTCGATTGGATTTTTTTTATATATATATCTTTTTTAAAGTGAATCCTATAACAAATGCAAGTTTTCCAGAAATCCTGGTTGAAGAATTCCCAATTTCTTACTTACTCCCTCCTGATTCTGGGAATCTTCCAGCCAGGATTTTTTAAAAACTGGGAATTTTGGGAAAGTTAACGGATTTTGCAAAACTACTGTATGTATGGCCATTAATTTGACCTTTTTATGTTGTTGTTTTTTTATGAGAGAAAGATCTCCTCGCTGGCCAGTATCTCTCTCTCACTGAGCTATCTAACTGGCACTACACAAGCTATGTTGGTCTCGCCAGATAGCTGGATCAATTGTCTTGTTAGCTGTCCACATTAGAATCAGTCACTGGACCACAATGTATAATGTACACAAATATAGTGGAAATATAGTGGAGGAGACAGACCTGTTCCTGTTGAAATCAGGGAATAAAGAACATATATATATATAATATATATATTTTTAAATTATTCTCATTGATTGTACTGATAAAGCGACTCAAAAACAATTGTTCACAAAAAAAGAAATACAGAAAACTGTTGCAGTTTGATAGTGGTTCATTTACCAGCATTATTTATTCAAATGAGTCCTTATTACTGAAAGCAGATGCTTCCTTCAGCAACTCAATTGATATACCATTGCTAAAACAAAACGTCACCCGCCAGCATAAGAACAACAATTGACCAATCCAACCATCCGAATAAAAGAGTCAATCCAAGTCATACATCTAGTATCCTCATGTGCTTGGCAGTTGGCAGTAGAGGAACGGATAAGCCCTCCCACATACTATGTCTTGAGAATAGCAACTGTTGTCGTGCTTTTGACGAGTTGGCGTTGCGTAATACCCGCATGGCTGGCGAGAAACAATCTGTAGATTAAGCCCAACAGAAGTAAGTATTGTAACTCCCTGCGTTTAACTCTTGCATTTCCCATCGATGTATTCTAAGAACAATTCCCTAGTAACGCGAGCTTTATTCATACAAACGGAAACAACAACAATCACGGGTTCAGTGAATCGGTCTCATGCTCTCTAGTCAACTTTCAAAGTGGATTAATTAAGAATTGACAGTCAGAGATGTAACTCTTTGAAACTGCCCTCATAAACAATTGGTGTACTAGTGGCAAACGCAGGAAATCTTTGCTTTAGCAGTGTGCATGAGAAAATAATTGCTTTATTTATAGTTACTGTGAAATTAAGCACGCTTAAAAGCCAGGGAGAGTATGGTTTAATCAACTCTGTTGATTCATGCTCTCAATTCGCACTGGATCTGAAAGCAAGGCACATTAAATACATTCCCTTATTACTCTATAAATGCAAGTGGCTTACCAGACAAACCACAAGTAATAAATTAAGTCATAAAAACACCAAGTGCACAGACATATACAGAAATTAAAAAGCCAGCATCAAATACAACACTTAATCCCATTCAGCATAATAAAATCATGCAAGACAATAATGTTTCCAGGAACCAATCACATCTACATACCTACTGTGGAAAATTCAAACATGCTTGCTGTTGATTTGTTTCAGATTTGATGTCGACTCAATTAATACAATACAAATCTAGCATTTAGAGTCTATTTGAAAGGGATAAAACAGAGATGTTAACGGCAGTGAGTGAAACATGCTATCATTTTCAACTGAGCCTTGCATCGACAAGAATGGTTACATTGCACTACATAATGTAAACCATAGATGTTTACGAAAGCATTGTCCGAAATGACAATATCCAGCATACCCTGTTTTGTATGAAAACGCATACCTTCTGATTCTCAGTATCTGAAATGTATAAAAGGGCACAGTAATATGCTACACAATTCACGTCGTCAACATGCGCTGCACATTACTTTGCACTGTATTCAACATTCAGTTGTGTGCCCTTTAGAGAAGGTTAAAAATAACGGTACAGGCATACATTAGAAAACGTTCACAAACAACACGGAAGTTCAGTGAGAGTTCAGTATCTTTGAGTTGTGCAGGCCACCCTGGTCCCCAGGTCTGTGTACTGCTATACAGGACGTGCTTTAACCAACCCTTCAGACTTCATTTGTCATGTCATACATTACACTCATGATGTAATACGATCCGCCATGTATGGCACGGCAACATACAAGTCAGAGGGATTTGTTTAAAGCACATACAGATGTGGTTGACGAGGCTGGAGCGTGGCCCTGTGTACGATGCATCTTGGAGTGGAGAGAGAGAGAGAGAGAGAGAGAGAGAGAGAGAGAGAGAGAGAGAGAGAGAGAGAGAGAGAGAGAGAGAGAGAGAGAGAGAGAGAGAGAGAGAGAGAGAGAGAGAGAGAGAGAGAGAGAGAGAGAGAGAGAGAGAGAGAGAGAGAGAGAGAGAGAGAGAGAGAGAGAGAGAGAGAGAGAGAGAGAGAGAGAGAGAGAGAGAGAGAGAGAGAGAGAGAGAGAGAGAGAGAGAGAGAGAGAGAGAGTCATTATCATGCTAGAACATGTTCAGCTCGCCGGCCATCCTGATTGTAAGTCAGCTCAGGCTTTTAAGTGAGGAAGACCATACCACCATATACAGAACCTTCAGCCACTGGACACTGATCCATCACTAGAAAACCAGGAAATAAATGGTTCTTCCACACCCAAAAAAGTACACTAATGAAGATCAAACCAGGTTCGAGGAGCCAATCAATCTTAGAAATCTTCTGGTCCAGGGGCTGTATGTAATCAAGCGTCACGAGGAGGAAGTCTGATACCCCTATCCATATAATCATATTCATTGTGATCGAAAAGGCCAAACTGATCCTAAATCAGCACTGCTTTATGAATATGGGTATTCAGTTTTAGTTTTATTTTCTTTGATTCCAAGCACACAGCATGATCCTTACTAAATGAACACCCATGTGATGGCAGTGATGAGTTTCATATTTAGTATAACAGCCTAATGTAAATATTTCCATTCTTCCTCCTAATTAATTGGATTTCAGCAGAGAGTGCATGTGCTCTTAAGACGTCACGCATCTGACGCACGGAATAAAGGACTCAGACAAGTCATGCCACCTCCACCTCGAATGAAATCCTCCTTAATACGCTGAGCGAAGTCAATGTGATGTTTATAGAACATGTAAATGCTTCCCTGTCTCTGGTATGAGACAAACCCCTCTTCGAAGAGCAATATGGACATTGGCCTGTATTCATTAAGGGGGAAATTCAGACCCGAGTTACGCACGTGCAAATGGAACATCATTCGCTTTTTATGCACTTTTCTCTCTATCTGTTTTCTGACCTTGAACTTAAGCATGGGGAAAAAGCTAACCCCAGCAAGATCGGAGAAATGGAGGTGTGGCGGAGGTGTGTCTACAGATACGCCATATTCTGACCTTGACTTAATGTCCTCATGATTCCACCACCTTCAAGTGTGAGGAAACAATGAATAAGGTCAAGCAACCTGTAGGTTCCAAGTGGAAAAACCTAGACTACATTTTCTTCTGATCAAAATAACACCAATCTCTATGCACTGTAATTTATGAAATTATAAGAACTATTGATAAGCGATAGGCAAATTAGTAATATTGTCACAACTTCTGCCCAAGTCGATGCCTCTCCTTGTTCGGGCGGTGCTCGGCGATCTTCTAGCCATCATAGACGTCACCGGTCTTCTAGCCATCATTGATCCATTTTTCATTTTCCATTGGTTTTCTCTTGTCTTCCTACACACCTGGTTCCAATCCCATTCATTACCTGTTGTGTATTTAACCCTCTGTTTCCCCTCATGTCCTTGTCAGAGATTGTTTGTTGTTCAAGATCGTTTGTATTGGTATTGGTATTGTATTGTATTGTATTGTACCCACTTTGCTTTGATTATGTATCATGGTTTTGGAGCTGTGTTTTTAAGTTATTAAACTACTCCATTATACCAAGTTCAATTCTCCTGCGCCAGACTTCCCTGCCACCTATACACACACGTTGTTGACAGAATCTCTGACCAATATATGAAGTCAGCAGGAGAAGGTACCCCAGCCATGGTACCCCGGCCATGGAGGTGGAGGAGCGGGTCCAGGAACATACGGAGAAGATTTACCATCTGAGTGCCGCCATGGATCGCGTTGTCCAGAATATGGACCGCTGGGAGAAACAGGGAATTTTTCCAGCGCCTCCACCAGCACAACCAGGGTCTATCCTGAGCGCCGCTTTCCCGCCTGAACCCGGTGGGATCCGTCTATCCATGCCACAGGGGTACGACGGAAGTGCTGCCAACTGCCAGGGTTTCCTCCTCCAACTAAGCCTTTACCTGGCCACGGTCCACCCAGCTCTATCGGACCTTGAGAAGAGTTTTGCCCTTGTCTCGTGCCTCAACGGGAAAGCCCTGGAGTGGGCCGGCGCTGTGTGTGGAGGGGGAGATGCGGCGTTGGACCATTTTGAGGAGTTCACCCGCCGTTTCCGGGCAGTATTCGACCACCCACCCGAGGGCAGAGCGGCGGGTGAGCGCCTCTACCATCTGAGGAAGGAGACGAGGAGCGCCCAGGAGTTTGCTCTGGAGTTTAGGACCCTGGCTGCCGGCACTGGATGGAGCAACAGGGCCCTGATCGACCATTACCGCTGTAGTCTACGCGAGGACGTCCGTCGGGAGCTGGTCTGCAGAGACACCACCCTCACCTTCGAACCAGCTGGTGGACCTGTCCATCCGGCTGGACAACCTCCATCCTCCCACACCCCCTCTCCGATACCCATGGATCTGGGAGGGACGATGCGCAGGGAGACCGGAGGGGGTTCCCGCTCGTGCACCATATGTGGTTGCAGAGGTCACACTGCTGGTTGGTGCCGGGTTGGTTCCTCTGGGAATCTTGGCAGCAGGCAGGGCGCTCTGGTGTCACCCCTGTTGAGTAGGCACCATTCTCACCCAGAGCCCTCTGTTGCACATATGTTTGTCTGTCACGTTTCCTGATTTCCCCCCGCGTTCCCAGCATAAGGCCCTAGTAGATTCAGGCGCCGCTGGGAATTTCCTTAAGAAAGTGTTAGCTTTATATGTTCCCGTTGATGTGCCTTTCCCCGTTCACACCTTAGATAGTCGACCATTAGGGTCAGGGTTTATCAGGGAGGCCACCGCTTCTTTGAGTATGGTGACACAGGGGGGTCACATGGAAAAGATTAGTATTTTTCTTATTGACTCTCCTGCGTATCCCGTGGTGCTGGGCCTACCCTGGTTAGCTTGTCATAACCCCACCGTTTCTTGGCCACAGAGGGCTCTCACGGGGTGGTCGCGAGAGTGCTCAGGTAGGTGTTTAGGGGTTTCCGTTGGTGCTACTACGGTGGAAAGTCCAGACCAGGTCTCCACCATGCGCATTCCCCCAGAATATGCCGATTTGGCTCTCACTTTCTGTAAAAAGAAGGCGACTCAATTACCACCCCATCGACAGGGGGATTGTGCGATAAATTTCCTGGTAAACGCTGCACTTCCCAGGAGTCACCTGTATCCCCTGTCACAAGCAGAGATGGAGACATATGTCTCCGAATCCCTGCGTCAGGGATACATTCGGTCCTCCACTTCACCCGCCTCCTCGAGTTTCTTTTTTTGTGAAGAATGATGGAGGTTTGCGCCCGTGCATTGATTATCGAGGTCTCAATCAAATCACGGTGAGGTACAGTTACCCGCTACCTCTTATCGCTACGGCGATTGAGTCAATGCATGGGGCGCTCTTGTTCACTGGATCTCAGGAGTGCGTACAACCTGGTGCGTAGACGGCATTTAGTACCACCTCAGGGCATTATGAGTACCTCGTCATGCCGTATGGGTGGAAGAATGCTCCATCAGTCTTCCAATCCTTTGTAGACGAGATTTTCAGAGACCTGCACGGGCAGGGTGTAGTGGTGTATATTGATGACATACTGATAACTCCGCTACCCGTGCCGAGCATGTGTCCCTGCTGCGCAAAGTGCTTGGTCACCTGTTGGATCATGACCTGTTCGTTAAGGCTGAGAAATGCCTGTTCTTCCAACAGTCCGTCTCCTTCCTAGGGCATCGTATTTCCTCGTCAGGAGTGGAGATGGAGAGTGACCGCATTGCAGTCGTGCGTAATTGGCCGACTCCCACCATGGTGAAGGAGGGTTTGCCAACTACTACCGGCGGTTTATCCGGGGTTTTGGTCAGGTAGCTGCTCCCATTACCTCACTGCCAAAGGGGGGCCCAGTGCACTTGCAGTAGTCAGCTGAGGTGAACCGGGCTTTTAGGCACCTGAAGGCTCTGTTTCCCTTGGCTCCTGTGTTGGCTCATCCGGATCCCTCTTTGCCGTTCATAGTGGAGGTGGACGCATCCGAGGCTGGGATAGAAGCTGTGCTCTCTCAGCGCTCGGGTGCGCCACTGAAGCTCCGCCTCTGTGCCTTCTTCTCGAAGAAGCTCAGCCCAGCGGAGCGAAACTATCATGTGGGGGACCGGGAGCTGTTGGCTGTCGTCAAGGCTTTGACGGCGTGGAGACATTTGCTTGAGGGGGCTAAACACCCTTTTCTCCTCTGGACTGACCATCGCAATCTGGAGTACATCCGGGAGGCGAGGAGACTGAATCCTTGCCAGGCAAGGTGGGACATGTTTTTCACCTGTTTTGTGATTACCCTCTCTTACAGACCAGGCTCCCAGAACTTTAAGGCAGACGCACTGTCCCGGCTGTATGACACAGAGGAGCGGCACATGGAACCCACTCCCATACTCCCAGCCTCTTGTTTGGTGGCGCCGGTAGTGTGGGAGCTGGACGCGGACATTGAGCGGGCGTCACGTGCAGAGTCCACTGCCCCTCAGTGTCCAGCTGTCTGCTGTCCGCGACAGGCTGTTCTATTGGGCCCACACGTCACCCTCTTCTGGTCGTCCTGGGATCGGTCGGACGGTGCACTGTCTTGATGGGAGGTACTGGTGGCCCACTTTAGCTAAGGACGTGAGGGTTTGTTTCCTCCTGCTCAGTGTGCGCCCAGTGCAAGGCTCCTAGACACCTGCCCAGAGGTAAGTTACAACCCTTACCCGTTCCACAACAGCCGTGGTCGCACCTGTCGGGGGATTCGATCTAATCGATCTTCCACCTTCACAGATTAACACCACGATCCTGGTTGTTGTGGATCGTTTTTCTAAGTCCTGTCGTCTCCTCCCTTTGCCCGGTCTCCCTACAGCCCTTCAAACTGCGGAGGCCCTGTTTACACACGTCTTCCGGCACTATGGGGTGCCTGAGGATATAGTGTCTGATCGGGGTCCCCAGTTCACATCAAGGGTCTGGAAGGCATTCATGGAACGTCTGGGGGTCTCGGTCAGCCTTACCTCAGGTTTTCACCCCGAGAGTAATGGGCAGGTGGGGAGAGTTAACCAGGATGTGGCTAGATTTCTGAGGTCTTATTGCCAGTACCGGCCGGGGGCGTCGTTTGTATTCTGGGCAGAGATGGCCCAGAACTCGCTCCACCACTCCTCCACTAACCTTTCTCCCTTTCAATGTGTATTAGGGTATCAGCCAGTTCTGGCTCCATGGCATCAGAGTCAGACTGAGGCTCCTGCGGTGGACAACTGGTTCCGGCACGCGGAGGAAACCTGGGAAGCCGCCCACGTCCACCTTTAGCGCGCCGTGCTGCGGCAGAAAGTTGGCGAAGACCGTCACCGCAGAGAGGCCCCGGTGTTCGCACCAGGGGACAGGGTCTGGCTCTCGACCCGAAACCTACCCCTCCGCCTGCCCTGCCGAAGCTGGATCCGTGGTTTGTGGGGCCATTTAAAGTCCAGAGGAGAGTGAACGAGGTATGTTATAGGTTACAGCTTCCCTCCAATTACCGCATTAACCCCTCGTTCCATGTGTCTCTCCTCAGGCCAGTGGTGGCTGGCCCGCCCCCGGTGGACATCAAGGGGGCCCCGGCGTACCCCGTTTGATCCATCCTGGATCTGAGACATCGGGTGAGGGGCCTTCAGTACCTTGTGGACTGGGAGGGGTACGGTGCGGAGGAGAGATGCTGGGTTCTGGTGGAGGACGTGTTAGATCCTTCCCTGCTGCGAGAGTTCCACCGTCTCCATCCGGATCGCCCTGCGCCTCGTCCTCCGTGGTCGTCCCCGAGGCCGGTGTCAATGCACTGCTGGAGCTGCGTGTCAGGGGTGGGGGGAGGGGTACTGTCATGACTTCTGCCGAAGTCGATGCATCTCCTTGTTCGGGCGGTGCTCGGCGGTCGACGTCACCGGTCTTCTAGCTATCATTGATCCAGTTTTAATTTTCCATTGGTTTTCTCTTGTCTTCCTACACACCTGGTTCCAATCCCATGCATTACCTGTTGTGTATTTAACCCTCTGTTTCCCCTCATGTCCTTGTCAGAGATTGTTTGTTGTTCATGATCGTGTTTGTATTGGTGCGCGATGGGTCCTCGTACCCACTTTGCTTTGATTATGTATCATGGTTTTGGAGCTGTGTTTTTAAGTTATTAAACTACTCCATTATACCAAGTTCGATTCTCCTGCGCCTGACTTCCCTGCCACCTATACACACATCGTTGACAAATATGTTTGGAGAAAGGGGATTGTAAATATAAATGACAATTGTTTTAGACCCATTTTGTGATTGCTGGAGACAAATGTGAAACCAGTCATATTTCAGCAAACTGAAAAGCATATTTTCCACAGTGACGTACGTATACAGTAAATGGCTGCGTTGTTATTCAGAATTGTAATTGTAAGCCTATGGCTTCATAATTTGTTGGGCTGAAATGAGACTCAAGCCAAGGCTGTAGCCTATGGAAACCCGTGGGCACTGGAAGTAGCGCCGAACCTACCAAATGGATTTAAGCACTCTAGAATGTTTTAAATTATATGTGCTGACTTTAAAAAATGTTAAAAAATTATATCATATTAAATATTAGCTACTATTGGTAGTGTCACGGTCGTCATAATGAGGAGACCAAGGCGTGGTAAGCGTACATAACTATTTTAATGAAAGAACGAACACTGAACAAAACTATACAAAACCACATAACGAACCATGAAGCTATAATGAGAAGTGCAGAACAGGCAACTAAACACAGAATAACAACCCACAAAATACCCAAGGAATATGGCTACCTAAATATGGTCCCCAATCAGAGACACTGATAAACAGCTGCCTCTGATTGAGAACCAATCTAGGCAACCATAGACATATAAACACCTAGACTAGAAAAACCCCTAGACATACAAAAACTAAACAAACCACCCTCGTCACACCCTGACCTAACCAAAATAATAAATAAAACAAAGATCAGGGGCAGAACGACAGATTTTGACCTTGTCAGCTCGGGGATTCGATCCAGCAACCTTTCGGTTACTGGCCCAACACTCTAACCACCAGGCTACCTGCGTAGTGCGTTGACGAAAGGGTAGTCAACATTTGCATAATTTCATTAGTTAGAATTGCTAGCAATAGTGGATCATATTAGGCTAACGTATCACAAGTTGGGCAATCATTTGGGGCATGTAGCAAACTTGAATCATTATGGAACGCAGACATTAGATAGCAGTTTAAACCTTGAGCCTGGCACATGACAACTGGACCGGTTTCATCACAGTTCAATGATTAGTCGTAGATTTATAGGTTTATTGTTCATCCCCTATTGTACACTTTTCTCACCTTCCAATATTTCATGGATTGAACAATTGAATATGGCAACTTTTGGCAAACCATTGTATTTTTAATTCATCAATATATTTAATGCGTACAGGCTCTCCAACCCTGTTTTATGTATGATTCATAAAGACTTTCCTAACACTAAATAATCCACAAGATCTGAGTATTTTTAAATGTACCAACTGGTGCTGAAATGGAGACGAATACCCGCGTATTTAGATGGCTTTCTTTCTGTCTGTCGATAAAATACTAATTAAAAGGTACACTGTATTTACAGGGATGGCTTTAGATAAATGTACTGAAACCCCTATTGAATGAAAATTCCACTAGAAAATTGGTTTTCAGCAGTTTAATTCAATGTATTCAGTGCGCGCACAGCTGCAAAGCCCATTATGCACCTGCATACGCTAAATCTGAATGTCAACTACTGAGAAGTGCTTAAATAAAAACACATAAAAAGGAATAGATTTCCTAAATCTGAATCGGGCCCTAAGCGTCTAAGAGTAGGAGTGCTGATCTAGGATCAGTTGTGCCTTTTTAAAATCATAATGAATAAGATGACATGGACAGGGGGAAAGTTGATCCTAGACCAACACTCGTACTCTGAGACACTTTATGAATACGGAACATTGTTTCTAAGAGCAGGGTCCTCAGCCGTGGTAAAGTGAACTTTCCATCCCAGAGCCTAGTGGCAGAGGAAGTCTGACCATGTTTAGGACTAATAACGGGCCTTCATAGCACGTCTCTTATCTCTTGAGGGACAATTACCATTCCCTTTGCCTTGATCTTGTTTGTTTAACTTGACACAGTGAAGAAAGGGCTGACATTGACCAGAATCCCCTGCATTAATGTGTCTCATGTTCTGCATTCATCATTGTCACCGAGCAGGAGAAGCCTGGCAGTGTCAAGAGGAGAGGAGAGAAGAAGGAGGGAGCACATTTGTGTGTGTGTGTGTGTGCACTTCACTCTCTTTCTCTAACAGACACACGCATGCACACACTTACACACACACACATGGATGCATGTATATGCAGGCATACACATCTATTCAAACCATTAACTATTATACACTATAGAAAACAACTATTATACACTATAGAAAACAACTATTATACACTATAGAAAACAACTATTATACAATATAGAAAACAAATGTGTATTGTTTTTTAGACTGGGCATCTTTTAGGATAGAGAAAACATATATAGAGAGACAAAAAAAATTGTTGCAGGGATTTGGAATTTAAGACATTTTTAACACAAAGCACCCAACACAGAAATGATTAGAATTGGACAAAATACATATCCTGTACCTGCAAGGATTTGTTCAATTCTACCATTTTTATTGAGGTCAACTTCATTCAGAATTTAATGGAGTGTGTCTGCATCTATGTAGACATTGATACTCTGAAACAAAGGAAACATAGTTTAGAGCCAACGTCAGTAGACTGCTGCAGTTGCTGTGTCTCCATCTCAAACACCAGAGCTATGAACCGCACGGGCGCATCCCAAATGGCACCCGATTCCCTTTATAGTGCACCACTTTTGACCGGGGCCTATGGGGCTAAAAAGGGTGCCATTTGGGACGCTACCATGGTCTCATCAAGTCACTTCAGCTACGGTAATATCCCGAGTGACACACATCCAGTATATTCATATCATATCTGAGATGAGGCTTCTTATGAATATGTCACCCCGGTATTTGCTCCCTAGCAACGAAACACATTTAATTTAGATATTGTGTTGACAGAAACTCCCACACAACCCCCACAGCCAACCCACAGCTCAATTAGTAGAGAGAAGAGGGGTCTCTTACAGAGGGCCTGTTGCCAGATGAATCTTCATATACAGCTAATCCATACACTTTCAATGGAATGGATGTGAATAGGTTGGGATTAACGACAGGCACCTACATTAAATACTCCCGATAGTTATACCCCAGTGGGTTTCAAACCAAACGCTACTGGAATGTTTTCCACAACATGCGGTTCAAACTGCAGGAGCTACTACTAACATCACAACGGCAATCAATGATAATCAACATCTGATAATTCACTTGTGCATGGCAAATTCTGTTGTTATTAACACCATTATATCATTTTACAGACCATTTTAAAGTTGTTTTGGGTCCAAAGATTACAATGGCACATTCCATTGCATTTGACCATTACCTTATGTTGAAGGGCCTGAATAATACTTCAAACATCATTTGACAATGCTATGTCAAATAATACTCATAATTAGCCCACCTGCTCCTCATGTCTGAGATCAGTTGGAGGGAGTGCTGCTGTCGCGTGACAGAGACAGAGTGTCATGGTTACTGAGCTAAAAGAGGATTGTCAGAGCAGCACTGCGTGGCGGCCCGCTACTGAATACACACACACACACTTCAGAAGAGAGAACAAAGAGAAATGCAAAATGAGACTGATGATCGTTCGTTACCTCTAACACCCGCTGAACATCCACGGTGTTGTGAGGAAGCTCTTATTTTCTTTGTCAAACTTCCGGGAAACCTTTTCATATACCTGTTGACAGAAGAAATTAAGTGGTAGGTGGCAGTTGGCGCTGCGCAAGGCTAGACCTCTGAGAGGGACAGGGAAGGAGAAGGGGACAGTAGTGTGGAGGAGTCCTCTCCTCAGCCTGTGTCTTTTTCCCACAAATATAATTTCAGGCTTTATTTACTTGTCCACCAGCCTGTCTGTCTTACTTGTCCACAGCAGGAGTGAGGGTGTCGGTCAGCTGCTCGAAGCGAGGCCAATCTCATAGTACACAAACTGTTTGCCTGCAGCTAACTCCTCCTACAGGAAGTACACATAACATGAAGGTGAAGGGCCATTAGAAGACAAGACATTAACCACAGCAGCACCAGCACTACTGACACACATGAGCACACATTCATCGCATAGCAGACACTCAGACACTCACATACTGTACAAACAGGTAGGCAGAAATCTACCACGAATACTGTAGCTAGTAGCTACACCTGAATCCACAATTACAGTCAAAACAGGGGTCAGTTACCCATAGGTGTGAATTAATGCTTTCACGTTCAATATCGGTTAGCTTTTAGTTTGGCTTGGTCATGGATTGGTAAAGGTGCTCTGAGGAATGCAGACAACAATCACTCCACAACTGGGCTAAAGGTTCAGTGGTCCTACTGCAAGGAGTAGAATTAGAGGAAGGGTGAGGCCCCATCTGTATCCATGAGAATCAAACAGTATCCAAGCTCTAGTTAGGTGTTTATCTATTAATAGCCTAATACAAACAAAACCTAGACTGGAATAGAAATATCAACACAATAGCTATTTAGTGGATACCCAAGTAGTGAATGGCTTTTGTTAGATGCATATGATTACAGTGTGAATGTAGTAACAGCACAGAGCAAATCTCACTAATTAACCTATGGTAATGACCAAAGCCAATTAACGGCCTTTTAAAGATCAAACGTATCCGGGTTAACGTGAGGTTGATCAAATGCATGTGCGGGAATATCTGAGCAGGAATATCAGTGGGTGAATGGGAGAGAGATACTGGGAATGGCAGTCAATATGATTGTTTTTCACATATCTACTGTACAGAGAATTTTGTAGGAATGGTTTAAGAAGGAAAGACGTGGTGGTTTGAGTGTTGTCTGTGAGATAGGGTTGCGAAATTCCACTAAGTTTCCCAAAATTCCCAAGATTACAGGAATCCCGATTGGAAGATTTCCCGGAATCAGAAGGGACTAAGCAAGAAAATCTGGGAATTGATAAATAATATAAACATTTAAAAAAAGTTATCTTTGTAAATGATATCCTAAATAGGACTGGTGGATTTATGTCATGTGTGCAGCTCCAAATAAATATGGAAATACCCATAATTACAAACAACTACAATACCAGTTAAAAGTTTGGACAAACCTACTCATTCAAGGGTTTTTCTTTATTTTTTTACTATTTTCTACATTGTAGAATAATAGTGAAGACATCAAAACTATGAAATAACACATATGGAATCATGTAGTAACCAAAAAAGTGGTAAACAAATCAAAGAATATATTATGTTTGAGATTCTTCAAAGTAGCCACCCTCAGCCTTGATGACAGCTTTGCACACTCTTGGCATTCTTTCAACCAGCTGTGGAGAATCTTAAATATAAAATATATATATATTTGTTTAACACTTTTTTCCTTACTATTTGGTTACTATGTGTTATTTCCTAGTTTTGATGTCTTCCCTATTATTCTACAATGTAGAAAATAGTAAAAAAAAAAATAAAAAAAACCTGGAATGAGTAGGCGTGTCCAACAAAGTTTTAAAAAACTAACTGGGAGTGTTGGGAATTTTGGAAAAGTTACTGGAATTTTGCAACCCTATCTCAAACCACCACACCTTTCCTTCTTAACCCATCCCTGCAATATACTGTACAATAGATATATAAACAAAACAAAAAATGGTGGTGCAGCTCACCCTCTTTCACTGCCCGCTCCACACCAGCTGTTTTCCCATGATGTCTACAATGCGTGGGAGGACCTCCTCGGCCGCTTACACATTCAGGAAGCATGGATACTCTGTGATGGCATACTGGATCTGGAAACAATATGGCCGTGGATACATACTCTTTAATGGAATTCTGGAACTAGAAAATATAATGCTTAGTCTATACATGTTCTTAATGCACCTCTCACTCACTTATTCATTGTTCTGCTCTGTTGATTTGAAGTTAACTCTGGTAACGTTTCCTAAATTCCCAGGTTTTCCAGAAATCCCGGTTGGGAATATTGGGAAAACGACCGGGATTGTGCAATTTCGGCGACATCGTTGGCCCTCCCTCCATAGGCAGAGGCCTAACCTAACATAGCAGGCATGAAAGAAAACGCTTGAGCGGAGTTCCTACATCCGTATTTCAGCGGAAAAGGAAGCTAGGTTGAATTAGCTGTTTCCCTGAAAACCGGATGCATCCGGTTGCTGGCAACTCCGCTAAGCCTAGTGGAGGCCAGATGTTGGGCCACCTGGTCACCACAGACACATTTGCAATTCAGTTCAAATCCAAACAGAATGGGCCAATGGTCCCTGGGAAATCTGTTGCATTTAAATAGCACCTTTTGATATGAGATCAATACGATGTATTAACAGTCGAGTCACTCATTGGGAGATGGCTGCAGAGGAGACAGCATGCTTTGACTATGATACATTATGTGCCAGAACCAAACAAAGAAGAAGTTATTTCAATTCAACCGGATTTGCTACTTTTTTAACTAAAGGTCACATGCTGTCAAAAAATATCAGCATATTGACCTTTTTAAACATTCCGGCAACATCAGGATCATAGACTATGCTTTCTCCCCTCTTCCCCGCTAACGAAGGGTTAAAACTCATTCACACCAAGTCACAAGGGGCTGCAACTCTCTCGGCTTGTCATTTGCAGGTCATTGTACAGTTCATTTGAAGTCTAACATGGCCTGGACTGTCCTGCAGATGTGAGTGTATTATCAGGAGTACAGAGCCTGAGTGATGCAGTGACAGAGAGAGAGCAAGCTGCACTGTTAGCACCTCTAATCTACTCTGCTGAAAGCACCGATGTTTAATTCACTCATCGGGAAAGATGAACACATTGGGATGTCAGGGAACTGATGGCATCATTTTCATTTGACACCAGCTTCCGGGATTGTCTGGACGTATGTATTTAGGGAGCCATGCAATTTAGCTTTACAAATGGGCCTGACTATTCATTAGTATGGTGCTACAAATTAATTTCATACAATTATGGCAGACCGTACTTTAAAGTTGGCACCTCAATTAATCATTTCAACTAAACTCAGCAAAAAAAGAAACGTCCTCTCACTGTCAACTGCATTTATTTTCAGCAAACGTAACATGTGTAAATATTTGTATGAACATAACAAGATTCAACAACTGAGACATAAACTGAACAAGTTCCACAGACATGTGACCAACAGAAATTGAATAATGTGTCCCTGAACAAAGGGGGGGTCAAAATCAAAAGTAATAGTCAGTATCTGGTGCAGCCAGTTCTTGCTGTGAGATATTGCCCCACTCTTCCACCAAGGCACCTGCAAGTTCCCGGACATTTCTGGGGGGAACGGCCCTAGCCCTCACCCTCCAATCCAACAGGTCCCAGACGTGCTCAATGGGATTGAGATCTGGGCTCTTCGCTGGCTATGGCAGAACACTAACATTCCTGTCATGCAGGAAATCATGCACAGAACGAGCAGTATTGCTGGTGGCATTGTCATGCTGGAGGGTCATGTCAGGATGAGCCTGCAGGAAGGGAACCATATGAGGGAGGAGGATGTCTTCCCTGTAATGCACAGCATTGAGATTGCCTGCAATGAAAACTAGCTCAGTCCGATGATGCTGTGACACACTGCCCCAGACCATGACGGACCCTCCACCTCCAAATCAATCCCGCTCCAGAGTACAGGCCTCGGTTAAGCGTTCATTCCTTCTCCGATAAATGCGAATCCGACCATCACCCCTGGTGAGACAAAACCACGGCTCGTCAGTGAAGAGCACTTTTTGCCAGTCCTGTCTGGTCCAGCGAGGGTGGGTTTGTGCCCATTGGCGACATTGTTGCCGGTGATGTCTGGTGAGGACCTGCCTTACAACAGGCCTACAAGCCCTCAGTCCAGCCTCTCTCAGCCTAATGCGGACAGTCTGAGCACTGATGGAGGGATTGTGCGTTCCTGGTGTAACTCGGGCAGTTGTTGTTGCCATCCTGTACCTGTCCCGCAGGTGTGATGTTCAGATGTACTGATCCTGTGCAGGTGTTGTTACACGTGGTCTGCCACTGCGAGGACGATCAGCTGTCCATCCTGTCTCCCTGTAGCGCCTGTAGTAAACCTTAGGCGTCTCACAGTACGGACATTGCAAATTATTGCCCTGGCCACATCTGCAGTCCTCATGCCTCCTTGCAGCATGCCTAAGGCACTGTCGTGTCTTTACTATCATTAACTGAAGACTGATAGTTTTTATCAAAGATTCTCTGTAATTAGTTACTGCGTGATCAACTGATTAATCACGTAACTAATTAACTAGGAAGTCGGGGCACCAAGGAAAAATATTTAGATTACAAAGTCATTTCCTAAAACAACTTTTCAGATATTTTATCTGATCAATTAGTCTTCGAATTAATGAATTATTTACTGTACCTCACGTTAGTCTCTTTCCAAACGTCGGAAATTGTTGGTTATCTGCACGAACCCAGTCTTCACTGTGAGTCATCCATACATCAATTGTCTTAAATAATTTATTTATTACTAACTAAGTAATTCACAGAAATGCATAAACAAACATGGTAAATGTGGTGGCTTGTTAGACAAAAAGGGAAAGTGGGGGTCGACTAAGAAGTCACTACAGAGTGATAATTATAACACTTGAAATGCTAATCCTTTACACATGAACGCTCACTCATTCGGGAACAATTGCAATTAATATATATATTTACGCTCAGTGTGTCATAGAAGAATTGTCCATCTATCTCCCTCTCTCGGTTGTGGTTAGAGGGGATTGTTCACAGTGACATTTGTTATAGAATGGATGTTTCGGTGGTTGTCGTTCTTCGCGTTCAATGATGACGAATTCCTAGCTGCAGATTAGTAATCAATATCAAAGACTTGTTCTTATTCTGTCGGTATCGATAGTCTAAGAGTTTAACCACGTGGTATGGTTAAAAGATTCAGCAATGGTCTACAACCTTTGTCCTCTTCCTAATGGAGAAAAACCTGGTCTGCAACCTTTAGCCATCTCGTAATTGAGGTAAGCTCGGTCTGCTGATAATTTCTCAAAGTTGGGTTTTATTCGGAATGGCAGAAAGGGGGCTGTCCCAGGAGGCCTGACCCTAACTGGGCTCAGGGGCGGTACTCTGATTTAGTTCAAATCAAAAGGGAATTGTATTTTTCTTCATTAAACAGTCCAAAATCATATTACACAATTATACAAACAGTATCATACTCACTCATTCATCTTATACAACAATTAGATGTAAACCTCATATCTGAGGCTATTATATAAACAGCGTTATGGTAATGTGGCCACACCGTCTCCCATGAGCTTTCCAAGTTGTGACAAACGGACCAGTTCGTAGCTGGATTCTTCATCGATCTTTTATTCTTTTTCCGGAACATGAAATTTGTTCGTACCTCAAGTTCTGTGAGGTGGAAGGATTTCCTTTGTTCTCCATGAAAGTTTACTCTCTCTACTGTCTCTACTGTGTGTCCATGAGGAGATTCTCAGGAATTTACGATGTCTCTCTGACCACAGCAACATAGTTGAAGGAGGAAAGGGGGAGGCAGGGAGAGGGGGATGGGCTTGCTATACCCAAAGAGGCCAACGTCGTAACAGCACGTTCACGCAGATGAGCATTGACCCTGGGCATCTTTCTTTTGGTGTTTTTCAGAGTCAGTAGAAAGGCCTCTTTTAGTGTCCTAAGTTTTCAAAACTGTGACCTTAATTGCCTACTGTCTCTAAGCTGTTAGTGTCTTAACGACCATTCCACAGATGCATGTCCATTAATTGTTTATGGTTCATTGAACAAGCATGGGAAACAGTGTTTAAACCCTTTACAATGAAGATCTGTGAAGTTATTTGGATTTTTACTAATTATCTTTGAAAGACAGGGTCCTGAAAAAGGGACGTTTACTCAAGTTTTACTTAAGGTTGCCAATTCCGTTAATTAAGCAAAATTCCCAGGTTTTCCAGAAATCCTGGTTGGAGGATTCTGGATTTTCTGCTTATTCCTTCCTGATATCAGGCATCTTCCATATGGGATTTATGGAACACCTGAGAATTTTAGGAAGTTATTGGAATTTTGCAACCGTGCAGCTGCTAGTTGTTGTGCCCACCTCCACCTTCATCCCGTAGTCCTGTACCAAGCGGCTGTACATGGTAGGACTCCAGTCTTTAGCTCCCTCTAGCATCAGTCCCACTGTCTTACTGGGGCCAGCAGAAAGGTTATGGACCTTGACTGCAGCATCCTAGACAATTATTTAAATGGTGTTATTACCACACTACCAATAATAGACTGGTGTTAATATGGTGTTATTACCACACTACCTGTATTATACTTGTGTTAATATTGCGTTATTACCACACTACCTGTAATAGACTTGAGTTAATATTGTGTTATTACCACACAACCTATAATAGACTTGTGTTAGTATGGTGTTATTACCACACTACATGTAATAGACTTGTGTTAGTATTGTGTTATTACCACACTACCTGTAATAGACTTGAGTTAAAGGGTGTATATGAAACAAGGGGTTAGGGATAAGGAAACCCTTCACCAGGCACCATATTATTGTATTTCAGTTTATTTATTAACATTGAATAGCAAAAAAATATAAAAACACAATTAGAATTTTAAACCAAGTGTTTGCAATACTTTTGAACGTTCTGGACGTTTGGCGTTCTGAAACAACTTTGGACTTTGACATCACTCGAGGAACCAGTCAATCAACTGCAGCATATTACTATACCAGAGACCATAGAAATTACCGTGAAAAGGGTAAATAGTTTTCATGAAATCGATAGGACATTGCCCAATGCCAGAATTTAAGATGGAATTGCCTATTCATTCATATCTGATTCTAGAAATAAAAAATACATCTCTTTTATGAACGTCCACATATGCGACAGGCCTATATGATCAATGACTTGTGCTTCACATTTGCAACGTTGATCATGCAAGTCGGGAGCTAAATTGGCGGATAAGTTGACCTACTTTATTGGATATTAATCACAGTTGAAAAATTCATCATAACCTAATTTATGCCTGCTGGAACATGACAGACAGCCAAAGTTGGACTACCTCTTTTTGAACTACATATTGCTAGGTATTGATAGATTGAAATGGTCATAGCATTTCTGTTGTCAATACTGCGCCCACAATACAGTAGCCTAAAGCTCGAGTCTATAACAAGCGACATCCGGCCCTTCAATCATTAGAATGGCACATTAGATTAGCAGTTTCTGAAATCTACATATCTGCATCTAGCTATTCATTACAGTAGCTAGCTAGCTAAACTAGCGAGTGCTTTGTTCATTTTATTAGAAGTAGCCTACGTTTTGAGAGGTGGAAATGAACGCACATATAGCCCAGGTTCCCAGTGGTCCTGTGGGCTGCCAACTCCTCTATCTCTCGGCCTTGTTCGTGCTCTGTGCTGTCCCTCCAATAGCGGCTTAAATAATAGTCAGAGGAGGTTTCTAGGCAGAGACCATGGCATGTTTTCTAAGATGAGATCTTGTTAGCAAGCGACAAATTTTTAAAATTTGAATAATGCTCAAGTATAGGCAAATATAAAACAAATACAAATAATATACTTCAAATATGAGATGTACTTTTCTAGAATATCTGAAGTATACTATGCAGTTGAAGAAGGAAGTTTACATACACCTTGGCCAAATACATTTAAACTCTGTTTTTCACAATTCCTGACATTTAATCCTACTAACAATTCCCTGTCTTAGGTCTGTTAAGATCACCACTTTATTATAAGAATGTGAAATGTCAGAATAATTGCAGAGAGAATGATTTCTTTCAGCTTTTATTTCTTTCATCACATTCCCAGTGGGTCAGACGTTTACATACACTCAATTAGTATTTGGTAGCATTACCTTTAAATTGTTTAACTTGGGTCAAATGTTTCGGGTAGCCTTCCACAAGTTCCACACAGTAAGTTGGGTGAATTATGGCCCATTACTCCTGACAAAGCTGGTGTAACTGAGCCATGTTTGTAGGCCTCCTTGCTCACACACGCTTTTTCAGTTCTGCCCAAATATTTTCTTTAGGATTGAGGTCAGAGCTTTGTGATGGCCACTCAAATACCTTGACTTTGTTGTCCTTAAGCCATTTTGCCACAACTTTGGAAGTATGTCCATTTGGAAGACCCATTTGGTACCAAGCTTTAACTGATGTCTTGAGATGTTGCTTCAATATGTCCACATAATTTCCCCTTCCTCATGATGCCATCTATTTTGTGAAGTGCACCAGTCCCTCCTGCAGCAAAACACACCCACAACATGATGCTGCCACCCTCATGCTTCACGGTTGGGATTGTGTTCTTCGGCTTGCAAGCTTCCTCCAAACATAGCAATGGTCATTATGACCAAACAGTTATATTTTTGTTTCATCAGACCAGAGGACATTTCTCCAAAAAGTCTTTGTCCCCATGTGCAGTTGCAAACCGTAGTCTGGCTTTTTTTATGGCGGTTTTGGAGCAGTGACTTCTTCCTTGCTGAGCAGCCTTTTAGTTTATGTTCATATGGGACTCGTTTTACTGTAGGTATAGATACTTTTGTACATGTTTCCTCCAGCATCTTCACAAGGTCCTTTGCTGTTGTTCTGGGATTGATTTGCACTTTTCATACGAAAGTACGTTCATCTCTAGGAGACAGAACGCGTCTCCTTCCTGAGTGGTATGACGACTGCGTGGTCCCATGGTGTTCATACTTGCGTAATATTGTTTGTACAGATGAACGTGGGAACTTCAGGTATTTGGAAATTACTCCCAAGGATGAACCAGACTTGTGGAGGTCTACAATTTATTTTCTGAGGTCTTGGCTGATTTCTTTTGATTATCCAATGATGTCAAGCAATGAGGCACTGAGTTTGAAGGTAGGCCTTGACATACAGTGGGGAGAACAAGTATTTGATACACTGCCGATTTTGCAGGTTTTCCAACTTACAAAGCATGTAGAGGTCTGTAATTTTTATAATAGGTACACTTCAACTGTGAGAGACGGAATCTAAAACAAAAATCCAGAAAACCACATTGTATGATTTTTAAGTAATTCATTTGCAATTAATTTGCACCTCCAATTGACTCAAATTATGTCAATTAGCCTATCAGAAGCTTCTAAAGCCATGACATCATTTTCTGGAATTTTCCAAGCTGTTTAAAGGCACAGTCAACTTAGTGTATGTAAACCTCTGACCCACTGGAATTGTGACACAGGGAATTATACGTGAATTAATCTGTCTGTGAACAATTGTTGGAAAAATGACTTGCACAAAGTAGATGTCCTAACCGACTTGCCAAAACTATAGTTTGTTAAGAAGAAATTTGTGAAGTGGTTAAAAAACTAGTTTTAATGACTCCAACCTTAGTGTATGTAAACTTCAGACTTCAACTGTAAATGTACTATCATTACACTTCAACATCATTATTAGGTGTACTTTAAATGAATTGTTTTTCAGGCTTTTAGTATACTATAATTATACTATTATCAAACTACAAAACATTTATTAAAAGTGAACTTTAAATGAATTTATTTTCAGTCTAAGTATACTATATGTTTACTGTCATTACACTTAAACACACTCATTAAAAGTGTACTTCAGTTTCATACACTTTCATTGTAATTTAGTATGTTCATTCAAAATACACTTGGAGTTGTTCTTAAGTTGAAGCATAGATTTGTTTGAATGAAACTCTGCTTGTGAGTGATCAAGTACATTATAAGTAGAGTTTCAGTACCAATAATGAGCTTTAAAGTACTTTTCCTGTTCAGAAGAGTGCAGAGAAAGTTGACAATAGCTAGGTTTACATCCAATTTGAGGCAGATTTTCACGTGAATATTTTAAAATCTGCATAAAACAATCTGTGCATTTTCCCACCAGAGATGTGTTTCCATCAAACTTACTTTTTTTAGGATAAAAGATTGCGCGTGATGATGTAGTGCACATAAAAAAAATGTTTTACCGTTAAATTCCCATGTACTGAACAGTAGCAGTGCGTGGGTAAAATCACTGGGGAAGCCAATCCAGCAAAAAGCCACACTACAACCAATGTGTTATGATTATTGCATTGTTTGCTCTACAACCTGTCAACTCATGTGCCTTGACACCGTGATACTGTATATAGCCCTAAGGCTGAGATAAACAATAAGACAATAAGTAGCAGAATAAATTCAACCCACACATTTGTTTCATTTCAAAACTGGAGAGCAACATCTGTCCATTCAAGTCCACAATAGCATATTGCATGTAACAAACAGTTACGTGGACCTACAGCATGGTCAAGCAAGGCAATGGTTCCGATATTTTTGGACCACTAAACAACTATTGATTTAGAACCACAGAGAGTTGCCGCAAATCACAGAGAAAACAGGAGCTGCCTCCACTTTTCCAGCACCATTTAAACTTCATCCTCTAATCACCTCTGCCATGACAACTACCATGACAACTACTGTAAAATATATCATAACGATTTAGTCCAATCAGCTTAAGCTAAATATTATCTTGCTGTCCATGCTTCTGATTTGTGCGTGTGTGTCTGTGGTGTGTGTGCGTGCGTGCAAGCAGAAAAAACATGTTGATTCACCCTACTTGTAGAGAAACGCCAATGCCATCCTCCTCTTCATGTTGCCTAAACGGTCTATGACTCTCTCATACAGTACACACTTTTTCGTTTTTGTTGTCCTCGGCTACCTGGCTAGAATACTTGCTTGCTAGCCTAACTTCCTTTCATGGGCAATGATGTGCCAGGCCAGCTAGTTAACATTTTCATACTACATCTAGCTACATGTTGAACTTCCATTCTCTCAGGCCAGGGACACAATGTATGAATTTATGGTTGGAACAGAATCATCATTATAATTATTGGCCAGTACAGAGAATTAAGTAAAACCATAAGGCCAAATCCCTATCTCCATCCATGGCATATTTAGGGATGCTTTTAGCTAGCTAGCTAGCCACCGGTGGACAACAACAACTAGATGCAACAATTCAAGTTTTGTTCTGTTATGTTAACAATATTAAAGTGCCATTATTTAAAGTGGCTTCGTTTAAAGGGACTAGTGATCTATTTATTAAAGTGTCCAGTGATTGAGCCTCAATACAGCATATGCATGTGATATGAGTAATGTAAGATATGTAACATTATTAAAGTCACATTATTTAAAGTTGCATTATTGAAAGTGACTAGTGATCCATTTATTAAAGTGTCCAGTGATTGGGTCTCAGTGTAGGCAGCAGACGAAAGTCGTATTCCTGGTTGTAATGTTGGTGAGTTGACGTTGCTCTTATATCCAATAGTTCTTCCCGACTGTATGTACCTAAACCTAAGATTTCCTGGGGTAACAATGTAAGAAATAACACATACAAAAACTAAATACCGCATAGTTTCCTAGGAACGCGAAGCGAGGCGGCCACCTCTGTCTAATGTGTATTCATGTGATATTTGAGTGACTTGAACATTACTACAAAATCTATGGGCTAAAAAACCTAGCTAAAAATGTTAGTTAATCTGGACATTTCTGACAAGATATAAATAGCTCTCTAAGGTATGCAATGACTGACATGACAAGAGGACAACTGATAATGGACTACCGTTATGCATTCTACTATTACAACTTTCAAGAGTGAATTGAAAGCCGGACTGAGTTCCCTAAAAAAATGTAATTATCATATCATCGTGTGATTCTCAAGTTTACTTTGATGTGATGGTTATTGTCTCAATATTTTCTCATCAAGGCGTTTCCACCGCCATTTCTCACATAATACATTTTACAGACAGAAAAAGATCCCACCATGTCGAACGAACTAATTGTCTGTTGGCATTTATAAAATTGTACTGACATTTCATGTTTCCATCAGCCCGGTCGTAACTTTTTCCATATGTCAGGTAATTCATCCGCATGAAATGGTTGGATGGAAACATGGTTAGTGATAATGGTTGTCTATTTCACATAAGGGAACATGCACAGCTGAGGAACATGCTCCCTGAGAGTATACTTTTTCATATCTTAAGAAAATATACAAAAAGTATATTTAACTTAAATGGCCACAAAATATATTTAAAGTATACTTTAAAAAAAATGCATGTATACATTTTTTGGGCATATTACCCAGCATCATTTTCTGCAGCTGAAGTTTTTATTTGTAAAATGGCGTTGTCCCTCATTTTTTAGCTTGTTCAAATGTTTTGATGTTCATTTTCCAACTGAATAATGTTGTACTTGTAATTTTTTTTAAATGTTAATTTATATCCATAATGTTTAAAAAATGTTCTGAAATTTTACTCGTAAATTGCTTCTCTAGACACATCTGCTTTGTAAATAGCCTTAACATTGGCTGAGAAGGTATCAATCAAGGTATCCTTTACATGCTACAGTCGCTAATGTGGTTAATGAGTAGACGTCTATTTCAATTATAAAAGTACAGTTGAAACAGATTATAAATACACTTATCTGTAAAGAAAATTCAGGAATTCAAATCCCATTTTGGTTTACTTCTACTTTATGAGAATATACATAAAATATACTTAAGGTGTATTCAAAGTATATTTATTTTGCTTTTTATACTAAGAATGTACTTAAGTACAAAAAGTGTCAAAATTGTGATTATTTGAAATGTATTTAATATACTTAAATGCTAATACAATACAAAAAAATGGACATTAAATGGATTTAAAATGGTTGGAATTTAGATTATTTAAATATTATTTAAAAAATTAGCTCAGGTAGACAGACGTATGGGTAGGCTACTCTGCTACTCCCCTGAATTGAGTTGAACAGCTAATGGGTTGTTTGTTGAGGGAACATTCCCCTGATCAATCCATCCCTGTTTCTCATATTTTACATTACACAATTACTGTGTCCTTATTATGATACTAGCTGTTATGATCGGCACATTTCAGTGTTGAATAGGCCTATACCTTGCAAATCAACTCATCTATTTATCACTATCATAGGACACGGGCATCTGGAAATTGTCCAAAACGTTGTGACATGTGATTTCACTACTGAGCTATTGTGTCAGACCATTGTGTTGATGTCACTTGACAGAAACCAACTGTTTTTCAGAATGTCTCTGCAAATTATGCAACCGATCAGGATGCTCTCGATGATGCAACTGTATAACTTTTTGAGGATCTGGGGCCCCATGCTAAATCTTTTCAGTCTCCTGTGGGGGAAAAGGCGTTGTCGTGCCCTCTTCACAACTGTCTTGGTGTGTTTGGACTATGATCGTTTGTTGGTGATGTGGACACCAAGGAACTTGAAACTCTCGACCCGCTCAACTACAGCCCCGTCGACCTGATTGGTGGCGTGTTCGTCACTTATTTTCCTGTAGTCCACGATCATCTCCTTTGTCTTGCTCACATTGAGGGAGAGGTTGTTGTCCTGGCACCACACTGCCAGGTCTCTGACCTTCTCCCTATAGGCTGTCTCATCATTGTCGGTGATCAGGCCTACCACTGTTGTGTCATTAGCAAACTTAATGATGGTGTTGGACTCGTGCTTGGCCACGCAGCTATGGGTGAACAGGGAGTATCTGAGGGGACTAAGCACGCATCCCTGAGGGGCCCCCGTGTTGAGGATCAGCGTCCCAGATGTGTTGTTGCCTACCCTTACCACCTGGGGGCGGCCCGTCAGGAAGTCCAGGATCCAGTTGCCTTCTACCCCCAAGCCATAAGAACAGTTGAACAGTTAATCAAATGGTCACCCGGACTATATGCATTGACACCCCCCACCCCTTTATTTTTACACTGCTGCTACTCACAATTTATTATCAATGCATAGTCACTTTACCCTTACCTACAAGTACAAATGACCTCGACTAACCTTATCCTCCCGCACATTGACTCGGTACCGGTACCCCCTGTATATAGCCTCATTATTCTTATTTTATTGTGTTATTGTTTTTTGTTCATTCATTTATTTAATTTAGTTTATATAGTAAATATTTTCTTTACTCTATTTTCTTAAAACTACATTGTTGGTTAAGGGCTAAGCATTTCACGGTAAGGTGAAATTGTATTCGGCGCATGTGAGAGATTTGATTTGAAATGCATACAACAAGTAGTTTAATCAAGAATGTAGGTGAAATGAGAATACCATTGGTTAGTATAGGCTACTATTCTATAGGCTATACTATACTATATACAGTGCATTTGGAAATTATTCAGACCCCTTGAGTTTTTCCACATTTTGTTACGTTACAGCCTTATTCTAAAATGGGTTAAATAAACGCATTTCCTCATCAATCTACACATAATACCCCATAATGACGAAGCGAAAACAGGTGTAGAAGTTTTGCAAATGTATTACAAAATGTACACCAATTTATACCAATTTACATAAGTATTCAGACCCTTTGATATGGAGTAGGGTACCAAAAAATGTCTGCAGCATTGAAGGTCCCCAAGAACACAGTGGCCTCCATCATTCATAAATTGAAGAAGTTTGGAACTACCAAGGCTCTTCCTAAAACTGGCCGCCCCTTGTAAAACTGAGCAAACGGGGCAGAAGGGCCTTGGTCAGAGAGATAAAGAACCTGATGGCCACTGACAGAGCTCCAGAGTTCCTCTGTGGAGATGGGAGAACTTTCCAGAAGGACATCCATCTCTGCAGCACTCCACCAATTAGGCCTTTATGGTAGGCCCATCCAACCTGAGAGAGCTTGAGAGGATCTTCAGAGAAGAATGGGAGAATTCAGGTGTGCTAAGCTTGTAGCAGCATATCCAAGAATACTGAAGGCTGTAATCGCTGCCATGGTGTTATTACCACACTGTCTGCACTGGACTAGTTAGTGCTGCAATTCAAGTATAGGCCTATATCATCTCACACAGAGTGTTGTTGTCTGTTCACACTACTATGCTTTATTTTGGCCAGGTCGCAGTTGTAAATGAGAACTTGATCTCAACTAGCCTACCTGGTTAAATAAAGGTGAAATAAAAATAAATAAAAATAAAAATAAAGTGATATGTATAGCATGATTAGCATTGAAACAGTTGAATGTCCAGACTAACCAGCCATGGTGACCAGTCCACTGTCACTGATGTGGACAATATGATTATGTAACTTATGATTCCTGCAGATGGACTGAGTGTCCTTGGAGTTGGGGCCTGTGACCAGCGGACAAATACCACTCCAGGCTGCCAAGACATCTCCTCTCCTCACTGCACAGGACAAAGAGACCAGACAGAGTGAGACCACACACACACAGGCGTAGGCACCCACCCACGCACACGCATGGACACACACACACGCACACGCACACGCACACACACACACACACACACACACACACACACACACACACACACACACACACACACACACACGCAGAAGGACATACGTGACAAACACTAACACACCCACCATATGTTTTTACAATCCTTGTGGGCACCTAAAATGGATTTCCATTTGAAATCCTATTTTTCCTAACCCTAACCCTGATTCTAAACCTAAACCTTATTCTAGCTCTAAACCTAACCCCTAAGTTTAAAATAGCCTTTGTCCTCGTAGGGATGTGGAAAACCTAGTGAAATCATTGGATGCTGCTTCTGCAATCCAGCGGCCTCGCTCTCTCTATTCCACCACATCCCAGCCCCAACTAAAGCCTAAATAACACCTCACTACTCTACTGCTAGAAAATAAATGAGTTCCAGTTCCTACCCCACAAAATCCACTCTCTCTTTATATCGAGGTGACATATAAAGAATTAAATATTAATATGCTGTTGTGTATCGATTGAAAAAAATTGCTGGCAACATAATGGGCTGGTTGATATTTCTGAATAAAACAATGACAAACTCGTTATCAAAGGGCATTTTTTTAAACATTTATGACAGCTGAGTAGCTCTGGGGCTGAAGGCCTCACATGGCCTAAAAGGGGAGCAGATGAATACAATGCACATTTGTAGCGCCGGTGCAAAGTGAGATCTATGCATGATAAACAACATCTCTGTCTGCATCCCAAATGGCATCTTATTCCCTATTTAGTGAACTACTTTCGACCAGGACCCACAGAACTCTGGTCAAAAGTAGTGCACTATATAGGGAATATGGTGGTATTTGGGACGCAGCCTCTGTCTCCATCTCTGGCTGTATTAACCATGGGGGACCTGCTGGTTGCATTCAAGAGTTCACCGGCTCAGTCTGACTGACTGAGTAAGGCATTTCAGTCCACACCCCAAAATCTTTCAACTCACACTGAAAACATATACATTTACCCTTCCTCAGAAAATATGGCCGTGAACAAAGAAAATATTCTTCCATTCCGAAATGTGGGTTGTCTGAGATGTGAAGGATACAATATGAAAAAGAGTGCCATTTTATATTTTTTTTAAATATGAGAAAATATGAGTTGAACTGATGGGTCCTTTGTTGGGATGAGTCATTATCAGGGAATGGTGTGGAAACATTCCACCAGGCCAGAAAGTCCAGTCAGTCCGTACTGCAGTAGGAGAACAAAGCAGGCCCAGTGCTTCAGCTGCAGCAGCAGGCCAGTGGTGTGCTACTGTTACAGCACTGTTAGTTAGACCTGGTTTCAAAGACTATTTGAAATCTTTATAATACTATAAGTGATTGCTTTAACCTGCTTGGAGAGCCAGAAGCGTGACGTTTGCAGCTCTGTGACTATTCTTTTGGTTCTATTGTGACATGCAAGCTCAATCAAGCCCAGCTAAAGTATTTTACATTTTTTCAAATAGTATTTGAACCCAGGTCTGGTTCCAGTAGGGATCTGGAGCCGTCTGCTGGGTGTCACTCAGAGGTTGGTGTGACTGTGAGAAGCCATGGAGACCCATACCTATCGGGAAGGACTGAAGGAAGGACTGAGGAGACACTGCCTGTCCACTCCAGGCCACTGTGTCTCCACCGAGGTGACACTACCGCGCAATGTGACAAATCCCCCCTGGAACGATCCACCTCTCCTCGCCTCCTTTTCTCTGCTGCTCGGATGACTGGAGACTCCACGTCTGGAGCCGGAGCACGTCCACAGGCAAGGACGGAGAGATGAGACGGAGGAGAGGAGTCGGCTGCCTCATGGCCTCCCGCTCCATCACTTCACACTTGCTTTTTGTCTTTCTCAGGCTGCAGGGCCTTCTGCTCCGACTGTGACCACAGGACTTGGGGAGACAGGGTCTCGCCCAGACATACGCCACATGTCAGCCCGGCCGGCCGTCCAGAGCTCAGAGCACGCTGGCTGCAGCCTGGAGCCTCCTGGAACGCTGGTCTGAGCCGCAGAGCCGCAGAGCCACCATGACACATAGTCCTTCTCCACACGCTCCATACAGACAGAGCTACTGTACCGTACAGGTGCCACCTCTCCACTGTCTCGAGGTCTGAGGTAGACGTAAAGGAAAGCTGGGAAGCTAATGAGTAGGAAATGTGAAAAAGCTTTTTGGGCTAATCTTATGCCGGATATAGCAAATGATGACAGATTAAAAATAATGGAGAACGCAATGCTTTGGGATTACCGTGCCATTAGATTGGCTGGCCAAGAGAGGATGTGGAGGCAGACTAGAACCAAGATAATCAATCAAATAATCTCAACAACCCCTTGTCCACTGAAAACAATTAGACCACTTCTCAAAAATCAATAGCACCGCATTCTGTTTAGATACCCACCAGTCCTTCATTTAATCAAGTCTCTCTGGGATTTGATAAACCAGTTAGTCGGTAAAACCATCAGAGGCCCCAAATAAAAATCGCAAATCGAAAACAATATAATGTAATGTGATATTGGTTATTTTTCATTGGTTCATTATCAAACCTCCCATGTGGAGGTACAGTTTATGGGAATATAAAAGAGATCATCTGTTTGGTTCCTAAGTGTTGTGGGAAACAACAGGGCAGCAAGGCATCATACTGTAGCTGAAGGAAACCAAATAACCATGGGGACGAAAATAAATAGGGCTTCATAAAGTTCCTATGAGATATCCTCAAAGTGGTGTTGGTTGATGTCTCCTGTTTCTCGACTGCAGGTACCATGCATAATTAAAGCAGGGATTTGTATCTGTCTGTACTCTGTGCCCTCCTGATGAATTAATATCTGGTGGAAGTCCTACACTGTGCTACACTGCCATCACATTAGCCCATTTGTATCAGTCAGTTGCTTGCTCCATCAGCTATTTGTAAAACTAGAGAGGGGAAAAAAAATACTGTGAGATTGTCGGACGTGTATTTATTATCATAAATGTCTTATGAATTAGGTATGATTCTAATGTCAGGGCTATAATGCCGTAAGTGTAAATGCAAAGCACACTGGTGATTCATGGCTTGTGAAGGAAACATGTTTTGACATTGCCAAGCTATAGCTTTAGCGTCGTGGCCTTCCCTTCCATAATGCCATACAAGATTCACTTGATGATGCATAGAATGTGATCGTTTCACTCATATCGATTTTTTTTTATTTTTTAAATGATCCAAACGTTTGATATCCCTGGAGATACAGGCTAATGAAGTTATTTAAGTGATCATTCCCGAGAAGCCGGTGTTTGGAGGATATATTGGCACGGGTGTTGTTAGGCCCGAGACGAAGTCGAGGTCCGGCAAACTGCGCCCATATATCCTCCAAACACCGGTTTCGAGGGCATTATCACTTTTATACAAAGGGTTACGAACATATTCAAATAATGATTGACATATTTTCATTAAAAAAATGTTGTTTTGATGAATTTATTCATACTATTTCATCCTTTCACAAGATATAGTCATGACACAAAACAGGGGTTGCTGCCCAAGCCGGCTGGTCGCTCGTTCTATCGGTTCGGTTGCCAAAGACGCGATCTAGTCATTCAGTCTTTTTGTTCTGTATCTATGGACGCTACCAAGTCGTTCGTTCTAAATGTTCCATTGCCACACTGGCTGGCAACGTTCTTATCCCTCGCTTGTTAGCTAGCCAACTACGGCTAACTTACAGTCACGTCAAACAGTGCAGACAGAATAACAACAGTAGCTGCATTTGCTTTTGTTTAAGCTGTTTTCTAGTGACATTTATTTGGATGCATCCATAACAATGAGCTAATGAGGCACGATTTCACCTGGCTTAGAAAATGTGCAAACAACACAGCTAACACAATCAATTCAAACTGAAGCTGGAAAGACTGCAAACTAGCTGCACTTCATCTTGTTTGAACTTTTTCAATTTACATTTTACATTTTTTTACAATTTACATTACTTTCTTTGACATAACATTTGATTTGTATATATCCATACAAATTATGCCAGCTGATTCATGATTTCGACTAGTTGAGAAATGCTGCCTGTCTGTCTGTCTCGTCCCAACACATTCATTACTATGGGACAGCTGGAGATCGAATTTGAATATTGAAACAATATTGCAAATGTCGGAGAGACAGCAAGGTTTATTCAAATCTCCGCTGTTGAAAACGAAATCTTAGTCTAAAAGAAATGTGAGATAATATCTAGATGCTTTTTATAGTGAAGATCAAGTTTATAAATTGCCTGGCTGGGCTGATGAGACAGTGGATTGCACAGTCAGTGGAGGCAGAGGGGAGGAAGCAAACAAGAAGACTACATTAACCTTTGGTCTGCTGGGGGGCGTGAGAGGGCCAAATGGGGGACACCCCATAATCAGACTCCTGTCAACTCTCTTTCCAGGAGATTAATTCTGCTGGTTTCAATCCCAGCTACGCCGCTGCTTCTGTATAGTTCCAGCCACACCATAGCCCACATATTATCCTGTTTAAAACACATGCACACGGTACTGACTCAATTTAATACAGGAAACAGTGGAGGGGTAGAGGTGGCAGGGGGGGGGGGGGGGGGGGTTAGCTTTGTTCCACAGTGAACATAAATAACATGCATCATCAAGAAATCCAGCACTGAGAAGGGAGGAATCCAATCAGGAAGTCAATTCGCAACAGCATCACAGGAAAGTCTGGTTGAGTAGGCCAAAAGCTCTCTTCAAAAATCGGAAATCATCTGGAGATAAACGGCATACAATGCCATCTGTTTGCTTGATTTCACTCTTCGAAAATGGGCTCGTCGACCTAACAGGAAGTGTGAAGATACACAAAAGGACCTGATGCTCCTGAACAGAGCCCCTCAGCAGTAAGTACCTGTTCTGAACCATCCATGCAAGAGCTTCTTTAATCTTAAAGAGTACCTATGTTTTGTCCTGGCTGTCCCTGTCTCCGTGGCTCAGCCGAAGGTGCTAATGAATTGATCAGGCAGGCGCTAATGATGCAGTGACGCGGGGGGGGGGGGGGGGGGGGATGTGACAGAGACGGAAGGGGGCGTCGTTTGTTACCTGTAATAGCCCGGGATGACGATGTGCACCCCAGCACTGGGCTGATAGATGTTGGGGTTCTTCTGATCATCCATTTTCCGCAGTGCGTCGGTAAAAGGTCCCGTGGCATTGATAACACATTTGGCTCTGACATCAAATTCCTGCCCTATGAAAGAAAACAGCATCAATCATCAGGAGCCATTCATCTGTACCCAGTGACAACCGGGATTATTAATTTATCAGCCGACACCCCTTCCGTAATAGAGTGGCTCGCGTGTGTCCATGGGAGACTTCAGAGGATTGTAATTAATAGGAAACAGACACACCTAATTTCCCTCTCGCCTCTTTGTGTCAAAGTGCAGCCCAAGAGGCAGTGTGTGAGGGAGTGCTTTTAATGTGCACAGGGAAATGTATGTGTCCCAAATGGCATCCTGTCCACTATTAAGATAAGTACTTTTGGTCAGAAGTAGTGCACTATATATGGCTACGGTTACCATTTGGGATGCAGACAATGTTTGTTAATATGCTGCATGATGTTGACGAGCCTTTATAATGGGGCACGTATCAAAGGTAGCATGATGAAACTAAATGATCTGTTTTGACAACGGCTTGAATGATGGACCATCCTCCTAATTTGACTTGTGTCCAAATGAAAGCAGAGACATTTACCTCTGACATAAAAATGACATTTTGTTAGAATTTAAAGCAAAATACTGATTCAATGTGTTCCTAGTAGCACTTTCCATGGGGAGGTCTCTCTCTCATAAACGAAAATGTGAAATGTTTCTTCCTCTCCTTCAGAAGGAAAGAAAGAAAAGCACCACTTCCATCTTTCAAAACATGAGGGGGCAGTCATGTATTGAGATCCTCAAATCTTGGTTACTCATGAAACCCATCTGTTCCCCTTACAGCTTTATTCCTCCAAAGCCATTCCTATGCATGACATTTAAAAGGTAAGTAAGGCCATTTGGAGAACGCTCATTCCGTATTACATTGCTAGCAGATCTGAAAGAGCCCTTTACACCATAAAACCCTTATAAAATATTAAAGCCCCACATTAGATGTGCTATGACTATGTGCAAAATAGCCCTGATTAACAGGGCTCCCTAACAGGCAGGCTCTGAGCGTTAGCGCCTCGTGGTGAGTGCTAGGGAGCAGGGAGGAAGAAGCAGCGGCTTTGTAGCTGTAGTTTTACCTGTGATCACGTCCCTGCAACGCACTCCACAGACCCTCTCCGTGCCCATCTGAGGATCTGCCCTCTTCAGTAGGTGCACCACTTCAGTGTAATTGGCTATGGCAGCCCTATACCTGGCAGCAGTGAGGGTGATGGCGAGATTCATTCGAGCATCGTCGTGTTGTCCTGCAGCAAGGGGACAGGAACAGGGGAGCGGATGTGAGTCACCCCCAGCCTGTGACTGGTGGTATGGAAGTGTGTCGGAACCGATATGTCACATCTGTCCCTGTCACTTTGTATCAGTGGGATGGCTGCTCTGGCCACACAAGGAGGACACTTAAAGCCACAGTGGGCCTTTGGCCTGTGTGTGCAGTGGGGTCCGCGTGCCCTGACCTCCCCAACCCCCGTTCCCCTGCACTGGGCTAGGGGGCTCCACAAGAAGAGCAGCGGGCTGAGCTCAGTGAGCTGGGCTCAAAGTGTTAAACCAACCAAGTTGAGGGCTAGGAGTTTACTAACCTGTTCTTTGAAAGCCCATGCCTATTTTTATACACACGCACTGCATGAGACCGCAAGTGTGCCGTCACTGCCTGCAAGCATGACACTCATTTTGTTACAGGAAACATAATCACTATAATATGTGTGCTTCATGCACGTTGCTCCCGATTTAATAGGCACCTCAGTTAGGAAACGCAGGAGACTAGGTCAAGTGAGGATAGACTCAACTTAAAAATCAATCACTAATACTGCTCCCTTTCAAAATGGGTGAAAAACAGGGGGGGGGGGGGGGGTGTGATAATGGTAGTGATAATTGCAAAAGAATCATTCGCAATGTCCCTGGTAGCCATGCTCTCCAATACATCAGCATCAGGAGCGGGATTCTGACAGGGACGGATTCTCTTTGTAAAGCAGAAGATCCCTCCTCAGATTCCTTTTAATGAAGAGAGGAATCTGGTATGAAGATGTATGGATGAATCCCTCTCTGGCTTGAGAATATACCCAGATCTATGTTCAAGAGTCAGCAGGTCATACATTCTGTTATTTAAATGAAAGGGACTAAAAGGTGACAAATGAACAAAGCCCGGTTTCATTAGGAAGGGCTTCTCATGTACGTCTTTGAAGATCTATCGCTGGGAAATCTGTTGGTTTATAGTAGAGAAGAGGATAGAGATGATGAATCACTTTTAATGTTGGTGTCTTGGACGACTTTCTTTCTGTTTGTTTTTACCAGGTCGGGGTTCAAGTCCTCATTGTTGGCCTTGAGGAGGAGAGAAGGTTGCTACTTTGCAGGAATGAGCAGGTTCTTTTGTGCCCTGATTTATTTTCGGTTTGAACAACCAGAGGCTAGGTAACTGGTAGGCTCTGCTGGTTAATGCTACCGCATGCTCCGAGCCATTCCACCACTAAGAAAAAGAAATAAACTGGAAACAAAAAAGTAAAACACAAGAAAACATCAGATTTAAAGGCCACATTTTAGAATGAATTATATGCAAGAGTATGCACCCAGCCATGATGTATTAGAAAGACCATAGTATTCCCTTCCAAATCTCTGTGGGCTGAATATGACCATTAGAGTGTATGGATGGCTAACATGCACTGTGCTGTGGATGTACACAGCAAATCAGATACTTAGGGGCTAAAGTCAGTGTGTCTCATCCCGGATGATTGTTGAGCCCCCTGCTGACCTCTAACCTCATGATTCACAGTTCGCCACTATGTGCCTGTCTCTGCTTTCCTGTCACAAATTAGCAGCGCCCAGATTAGAGCTACACCCATCACAATGTTAAAATAATCTGATTACAGACCACATTCATCACAATGTTCAATGTGATTTCATTCCAGTTGAAATCAGATGGTGTAACAAGGGATTATTACCATGGCACATTAATGACAATGGGATTATAATCTGATAATCATAACGATGCTAATAATGATAACATGTAACACAAATAATCTGAGGATTAAAGCACAAGCCATCAATAGTGAGCATAGGGCTCCGAGCGTCATGTCTCCCAGTTGACTGGAGGCCCAGCCCCCTCCCTTAAAGCCCCTACCTCCTCCTCCACTGTAATCCGCGCCTCCTGGAGGTAGAACACTCATTGAAGTGAGAGGAACTCCACGGCTGGACAAAATGCTGCAAAATGACAGGGACAATAATGACAATGAATTTCATGTCTCCCAGTCATGAGAGAGAGATGCTTGGCTGGGCTGACTTGTCCAATTAAATTGTTGCAGGTACAGCGGGGGACACAGTTATTATCCCAGACGCTTCTGTGAATTACTCCTCTGGCTAAAGGAGAGGAGGGCAATGAAGGGAGGAGAGATAAATACACACAAAGAGACTGTATTTCCTCAAAAAATGCATGTGAAAATGATGAAGTGTAATAATTGTTATATATCACCTTATGACAGCTATACTGTAATTCTGCGTAGGATATAATACTATTCACTGCCATCAAATTTGAAATAGATCCATTTCAATTAGAATGTTTTGATCTGTAGCTCATCATGTGTGTGTGTGTGTTGTTTCACAATATATTTAGTCATTTCTGACCAAACCGTATACATTTGTCACGACTCCATAATCTAAGGCATGTCTACATGTTGAAACTATGTGAATATGATGGCTTGAGGAATCCTGAGGAGATGAACTGAAGCAATCAAAGACCAAACCCCAAGAAGGAAGGTCAGCTTTGAAAATGTAATTCCCATAATAGTCCCCAATTGAATAATGGAATTTTAAACAAATGACAGCTTGAGGGAAAAAGTGTATAAACTAACACATACAATACAACATAATATTTAAATCCAAGTCTTTGTGGCTTTTAATTTTCTGTCTTCTCCCAAAACAATCTGATATTTAGAAAACATATTGTTTTTTAAAATATAGAAAATCACATTAGCTATTTTTCCATTGAAAAAAACAAATATAAATAGCTTGAGCATAATGCCCCCTCTCCCACTTACTTCTGCTAAATGAGTAAGGCTGACAGATCACTGCTCAGATCGCAGACACATTCCCTTAGAAATATGTTGCCTTTTTGCAGTACATGGGAATCCACATATCCTCAAATGTTAAATGAAGTCTGACAGATAGCCTGGAGAAACCAAGTTGGGAGTTTGAGGCTACGGAGGAGACCTTGAGTAAACAGGACATGCTATGTACACCCTGGCTAACAATCAACATATGCTTTGTTTTTCTGATGCCAACACGAGGCACGTTTAGCCTGGAGAAAGATTTGTCCTGGGACTGGTTGGAACTAACAAGGGAATGCCTACTGGCTATTTTCTGCTTTAAGCCATGTTATTTCTCATTTGTTTACGCTCACATAGCCAGGCCAGCAATTACATTGCTGTGCATGAAAAGGGTTATTTCTACGAGGGAACCCGAAAAGGCCAAAGATTAAGGAGGGAAGAGAATAATAAAGATAAAATAACATATAATATGTTCTATATGGGACTACATCATATATGTTAGCGTGACAGAGATATCATTTTTTTTAAATGGATTCTTAGTGAAAAAAAAAGGGGATCTTACAAGGTGCAGGGCCTTTTTTGCACATAGGACTGATTGGACCACTGAGTTGAAATGGTTTGCAGCTTACCGTCAGAGTAGACAATGGCTCCCAGCAGTTTGTCCCTCTTCAACATAGGAAAGAGCTCCAGAATCCTTGGTCTTGCTGAGGATGGAGCTGCTCTTCAAGCACTGGGATCCAGCCACCAGGCCGTACATCTTGATCTCTGCCCAGTGGTAGGGAAGCTGCCACCACCTTTCACATACAGTGGAAAAGGTACAATTAAAGGGGAAATAAACCATTTTAACCTCTTATTCACTATCTCCAGCACCATACACTCTTCGAAAAAAGGGTTCCAAAAGGGTTCTTCGGCCGTCTCCATAGGAGAACCCTTTTGGGTTCCATGTAGAACCCTCTGTGGAAAGGGTTCTACACTGAACCCAAAAGGGTTCTACCTGGAACCAAAACGGTTCTTAAAATTCTACACATTTCTCATGGGGCAAAGAGAACTGCAGTTTTATAGGTTTTCTAATGTTATCATACACATTTTGCCATGAGACTGAGAGAAAATGTTGCTGTTTTACAGCACATTTCCTGTAATTATACACATTTTGCCATGAATCCGAGAGAACATTAAGCATTTTTAAAGCTAATTAAAGCTTAAATATGGGTGTGCTGACTGATAAAGGCACTGGGTTATTGCTAAATGAACACAATAAGTAGGCAGTGGTATGGTGCATATAGCCATAGAAACACAGTGACATGCCTCAATGCGGTCCTATTCATGGCTTTTGGGGGGTGTGACTTTCAGTTAGTTATTTTGGCCACCCATCCCATGAGAGTGAATGTCATTACAGTTCATCTGAATGTCATTCCAGTGCACTGCTTGCTATGAATTCTATCTCATGGTGTTTTGCATGTTTTTGCTCAATCTGATTGGGTGCCTTCCCGGCTGGTACTACATATGTGAAACAGGCGCATTTCTACTCTCTGTAATCAAAAAGATCATTAGAAAAGGTCATAAGAAAGTGCCTCTTGATGATGTCATCAAATCCAGATGATTTACTATGAATCTATTAGGTATCATTCTGTACATGTCAAATAAACAACTAATAACACATTATGAGCTTTATGGATTACAATGGAATTCGGAAGGTAGGTTGGTTGGTGTAAAATGGGCACTCCTGTGTGTGATGGATATAGGATTTGTGTTGGCATGATGACTTACGCAATGCATGGTAGAGCACTGGAAGCCAATACAGATTTCCCACACCCTTCAGTAATGAGGCACACCTGTACACTCCTTTAAATACCAGAGACGGATCTTAAATGTCATGTGCAATTAACGCTCATGATACCAGGCAGCACCAATCAAATCAAGCCCCTAAGTTCACACAAGGCTCAGAGAGCCGGGGTGAGATGGTAAGATGGTGATCAGGAACGGTGGACCATCAGCCATTTCACCCTCACCCACGATGGACCTCTCTTAAAGTTTATTGTCATTCAGCTGAACTTGTCTCCATCTTCAAAACCCCATGTCTTTACCGAGGGAAAGGTTTACTGCTTCATGTGGTATTTTTGCGTGGTGTACGTAGTGAGAAACTGTCTAAGATGCTGAGATGGGAGGGTGTCCTTACGATATCCAGAAGGTTGGAACACTAATGTAGTGCTTCCTTCACCATCATATACTGGAGGAGAAAAGAAGATACAAAAATATTTCCAGGGAATAAAATCATAGTACAAGCTCAATCATATCCACATAGCCCTTCCTGAAGCCTGGTTACAAAATGTTTCTCTCAATCCTAATACAATAGTACTGAGGTAACCTTAGAAAAAAGACTGAAATACACTGACTCCTATCAGAGTAGCTTATAGAACCATGTGAATCAATAACTATTTAATACATTCATGCTAGTGGAGTCCTGTGAAATAATGTAAGGTCAATGTTTTTCTTGAGAATTTTTTTTAAATATATAAATGTTTTTTTTTCTTTCTCAAGATATATATATATATATATATAAAAATGGGTAATGTCTTGTTAGGTCAGGGATTTAAATAGTATAATGGTGATTAATTGTTTATTAGTTTATTAGTAGAAACATGTAAAAGTTATTGTTGTCATGGATGACCAAAGTTGCCGTCCCAAAACAAATACGGAATGGCATTGCCTTCATTCTTTTGCTTTCCGTTTCCTCCCTGGCATGTAGAGTAGGTGAGAAGCCTGTACTTTGCTACACTGCTGCTGACTTTGCAGTTACGTTTCCTGCAATCACACTAATTGGCCCCTTCTCCAGCTCACCTCCAAGACCCCAGCATGTTCAAACAGATAGGAAAATAAGACTCCCAGAGAAAACACAGGCCTAAAATAATGAGATTCTTCAAGTGCTCTGAAATGTAACAGAAAACTGTGACATTTGAGTTTGAACCTGAGTGTCTCTTCTTAACAATACATCGACAAAAAGAACACCTAAATGCTTTATTCCTCCCATTACTCTGATATAATTTTCCTGTATTAGCCTAATTCCCGTCTTGATAATGACAGGGGGGCACTAGTTACTCCTTCCTCTCTTTCCAAGTTGTAGGAATTCTTTGAAATAACTTTGAAATAAAAATCACAGGCAGTAACTCAAAGAGAGCATGTCAAGACTTCTTCTGAATGAAAAATGATCACGGAGGGTAAATAAAGCAATATGACCAGACGGACCAGGAATTCACCGGATAAGTGTCAGCTGCAGAGAAAAAATGAAGCATTTACCTGTTCGTAATCTAATTTCACGATGGCTTTCTGTAGATATCGGACTCCTCCGTGAATGAGCTTGGTGCTCAGGCTGCTGGTCCCAGATGAGAAATCGTCTCGCTCCACCAGGGCAGTTTTAAGATCTGACAGAGGGAAGGGAACCAAGGCAACAGATCAACAGCAAGCTGATATGTGGCTACTTATTGTCCCAAATGTTTAGAATACATCACATATTATTTTCATATGAATGTCCTTCTGTTGTAATAATTCATGATTGGAGACATTTTGTGCAGGCACACGTATTCCATTGGGGAAAAAACGGCAAGCATCTTCATAATTCTTCACTGTGTGAACCATAAAAACGAGTGAAAAAGGTTTTGATAATAATTCAAGGACCCAACAAGTAAAGAAGAAAAAAACATTTTTTTTAAATGTAAAAAAGAATCTATGCACTTTACTTTGTCGTGTTTTTGTCAATATATTGTTATCTAAAAATGAAAGTAGGTCTATATTGCAGGAGAAATTGTCTGGCTTCCATAAAATGATTTAACATTGAAACCGCTCGTCACTCCCACCATTAGAGGCTTGTGTTCTGTCCCTGACGGATAAACACTGTAAATCCCAATTTTGAAAAGAAGAAAGGGAAAGTAAAAGTGGATTAGGAAAGGGGGATGAGGCCCCCCAACCCCCCCATTTCACCATTAGACAGTCAAAATGGATAAAGGAGAAAAACAGCTTAAAGAAACCTCTAACCAGCAGCATAGATAATTGATTTAGGATGTAATGGTAACTGCAAGAGGAACCCTCATCAGGGGGAACAAAAGAGACATCTTTACATTTTTGGTGAGTGGACTTTGCCCCCTGGTCTTTTCCAGGGAAACGTCCTCCAAGTCCTATTAGCTATTCTGCAGTTCCATCCTCTGGAGCTGGCCTCTGAAGCGCCTTACAGTCTGAGCTCCAGGGAGACGGCTTGGAGGCAGCTTCAGCACAATGACTAGGAGGTTATGCAACATCAGGATGGAGAATATCCCCCCACCCGATGCTGTGAGGGGGGACTGGAACAAAAGTGTGCCGCCACTCAAAATCCCTGCAAAATGCGGTTACAAACTGCATCTGTTGTGCTAGCTGAATAAATCGGATTCGTCAGAATTAAGAGAGAGAAAATGTGAGAGTAATCAAAATAGTTTTTCCTTAATAGTGTGTGATATCCACAATGAAGTGTTCATAGTTTATGTACTAGTAGAGAAATCAGACTATTTCACTATCAAATCACGAGCCCAGAATATTGGCTGTTGATGATACCCTAAAAGATTATGTACACAGTGCATTTGGAAAGTATTCAGACCTCTTGACTTTTTCAACATTTTGTTACATTACAGCCTTATTCTAAAATGTATTACATAGTTTTTTCCCCTCATCACACAATACCACATAATGACAAAGCAAAAACAGGTTTATATACATATATTTTTTTGCAAATGTATATAAAAAAAAGAATAACAATACTGCGTTTACATAAGTATTCTGATCCTTTACTCAGCAGTTTGTTGAAGTACGTTTGGCAGTGATTACAGTCTCGAGTCTTCTTGCGTATGACGTTACAAGCTTGGCACACCTGTTTCTCCCATTCTTCTCTGCAGATCCTCTCAAGCTCTGTCAGATTGGATAGGGACACAGCTATTTCCAGAGATGTTCGATCGGGTTCAATACCGGGCTCTGGCTTGACCACTCAAGGACAGTCAGAGAGTTGTCCCGAAGCCACTCTTGCGTTGTCTTGGCTGTGTGCATAGGGGTGTTGTCCTGTTGGAAGGGGATCCTTCACCTCAGTCTGAGGTCCTGAGAGCTCTGGAGCAGGTTTTCATCAAGGATCTCTCTGTACTTTGCTCTGTTCCTCTTTACCTCGGTCCTGACTAGTTTCCCAGTCCCTGCTGCCAAAAAATATCCCCACAGCATGATGCAGCCACCACCTAGCTTCACCGTAGGGATGGTGCCAGGTTTCCTCCAGATGTGACACTTGGCTTTCAGGCCAAAGAGTTCAATCTTGGTTTCATTAGACCAGAGAATCTAGTTTCTTGTGGTCTGAGAGTCCTTTAGGTGCCTTTTGGCAAACTCCAAGTGGGCTGTCATGTGCCTTACTGAGGAGTGACTTCCGTCTGGCAGAGATGGTTGTCCTTCTGGAAGCTTCTCCCATCTCCACAGAGGAACTCTGGAGCTCTATTCCCAGATCTGTGCCTCGACACAATCCTGTCTCGGAGCTCTACGGACAATCCCTCTGAACTCATGGTTTAGTTTTTGCTCAGACATGCACTGTCAACTGTGGGACCTTATATAGACAGGTGTGTGCCTTTCCAAATTATGTCCAATCAATCGAATTTACCACAGGTGGACTCCAATCAAGTTGTAGAAACATCTCAAGGATGATCAATGGAAACAGGATGTACCTGAGCTCAATTTTGAGTCTCATAGCAAAGAGTCTGAAAACGTATGTAAATAAGGTATTTCTGTTTCTTATTTTGTAAATATTTGCAAACATTCTAAAAACCTGTTTTCACTTTGTCATTATGGGGCATTGTGTTTAGATTGATGAGGAAATGTGTTTATTTAATAAATTTTAGAATAAGGCTGTAACGTAACAAAATGTGGAACAAGTCAAGGGGTCTGAATACTTTCCGAATGCACTGTACATAGTATAGTATAGCCTATAGAATAGTAGCCTTCCTAATACTGAGGTTACACCACCCCCTTTTGCCCTCAGAACAGCCTCAATTCGTCGGGCATGGACTCTACAAGGTGTCAAGAGCATTCCACAGGGTTGCTGGCCCATGTTGACTCCAATGCTTCCCACAGTTGTGCCGAGTTGGCTGGTAGTGGATCTCTACTCCAAATAGCTCATTCCATCTCATCCCCACAGATGCTCAATTGGATTGAGATCTTGTGACGGGGCAGGCCACTGTAGTTAGCTAAATTCACTGTCATGTTCGTGGAAGCATTCCTGGACAATCCTAGCCTTGTGGCATGGGGCATTATCCGGCTGAAAAAAATCTATTTGTAGATGGATACACTGCTGTGATGCTCCTGATCGTCAATGATGTTCAGATATTCAAATGTTGCCTCACTTTTAACAAGCGGCCTAATGTGTGCCATTAAAACACACCCCACACAATCTCACCACCACCAGCCTGCAATATTGACACATGGCATGATGGACGCGTGTTCTCATGTGGTTTCCTCCATACCCAAGTACTCCCATCAGCGTAAAACAACAGGAACCGGGATTCATCAGACCAGGCAATGTTTTCCCAATTCTCCACTGTCCAGTGTTTTCGTTCCTTAGCCCACTGCAACCACAGTTTCATGTTTTTTTGCTGAAAGAAGTGGAACTCTGTAAGGTCGTCGTCTGCCATATCCCATTCGTGTCAAGGTATGATGGGTTGTGCATTCTTTTATGGGTCTTTGGGCGCCAACGTTGTACTGGACTGTCAGTTGACTAACTGTAGCCTGTCTGTTGCTCTGCACTTTTTGTGTCAGCCTCCTTTGTCTTTTCATCAGACCACTGGCCTGCCGTTGGCTGGATGTACTTTTGGGTGGTGGACCATTCTTGATACACACAGGAAACTGTTGAGCGTGAAAAATCCGGCAGCATTGCAGTTATTGACACAAACTGGTGTGCCTGGCATCTACTACCATACCCCATTCAAAGGCAATTCAATATTTTGTCTTGCCTGTTCACCTGTCTAAATGGCACAGATTCAAAATCCATGTGTCAATTGTCTCAAAGCTTAAAAATCCTTCTTTAACCTGTCTCCTCCCCTTCATCTTCACTGAACAGGCCTTAACAGATGACATCAATAAGAGATCATAGCTTTCAGCTGGATTCACCTGGTCAATCTACACTATATATACAAAAGTATGTGGACACCGCTTCAAATGAGTGGATTCGGCTCTTTCAGCCAAACCCGTTGCTGACAGGTGTATAAAATCGAGCACACAGCCATGCAATCTCCATAGACAAATATTGGCAATAAAATGGAAGAGCTCAGTGACTTTCAACGTGGCACCGTCATAGGATGCCAACTTTCCAACAAGTCAGTTCGTCAAATATCTGCCCTGCTAGAGCTGCCCGGGTCAACTGTAAGTGCTGTTATTGTGAAGTGGAAACGTCTAGGAGCAACAACGGCTTACAGAACGGGACCGCCGAGTTCTGAAGCGCGTAAAAATCCTGTGTCCTCGGTTGTAACACTCCAAACTTCCTCTGGAAGCAACGTCAGCACATTAACTGTTCGTTTTTAGCTTCATGCAATAGGTTTCCATGGCCGAACAGCCGCACACAAGCCTATGATCACCATGCACAATGCCAAGACTCGGCTGGAGTGGTGTAAAGCTCACCGCCATTGGACTCTGGAGCGTTCTCTGGAGTGATGAATCACGCTTCACCATCTGGCAGTCCAATGGATGAATCTGGGTTTGGTGGATGCCAGGCTAATGCTACCTGCCTCAATGCATAGTGTCAACTGAGGAGGAATAATGGTCTGGGGCTGTTTTTCATGGTTTGGGCTAGGCTCCTTAGTTCCAGTGAAGGGAAATTTCAATGCTACAGCATACAATTACATTCTACACAATTATGTCCTTCCAACTTTGTGGCAACAGTTTGGGGAAGGCCCTTTCCTGTTTCAGCATGACAATGGCCCTGTGCACAAAGCGAGGTCCATACAGAAATGGTTTGTTGAGATCGTTGTGGAAGAACTTGACTGACCTGCACAGAGCCCTGACCTCAACCCCATCAAACACCTTTGGAATGAATTGGACTCCCCGACTACGAGCCAGGCCCAATCGCCAAACATCAGTGCACAACCTCATTAATGCTCTTGTGGCTGAATGGAAGCAAGTCCCCGCAGCAATGTTCCAACATCTAGTGAAAAGCCTTCCCAGTAGAGTGGAGGCTGTTATAGCAGCATAGGGGGGACCAACTTCATATTAATGCCCATGATTTGGAAAGAGATGTTCGACTAGCAGGTGTCCACATACTTTTGGTCATGTAGTGTATGTCATGGAAAGAGCAGATGTTCCTAATGTTTTGTACACTCAGTGTAAATTCCCATCTTGCTTCAAGCCAGCAGTTAGCCTATCCTGTGTGCTGCAAATAAATGATCCACGTGCAAAAGAAACGCAAGGAATGGACAGATAAAGCATTAGGAACAACTGGTAGACTGCAAGTGACAAAGACTGCAAAAGGCAGCTTATACCGTGTCACAGCGTCTAAGGCACAATCTGAGCATGTGGCTCCTCCCCCCACAATGAGCACATCAAACTCCTGGGTGTTGTGCAAGGCCGTTAGCTGGGCTTGCCTGGATGGGAGCTCGTCTTGGAGGGCCACGTTCGGCAGTTCAACGAGAGTCGGGCCTAGACCATCAGCACAAACAAACCAGTCATCCATTTCATTGTCATATGACTCCAGGGGACAGTGCATGTGAATAAATGTACTTCATTAGTATGTATATGTCTTCACATTCTTTGTGATGGATTTTGTAAAAAATAAACCATGTATTATCTGTGTGAAAAAATGGCAGCCACCACGAAGGAATAAAAAAATAATAAATAACATGCTAATTCATAATAAACCCTATACCCCACCCCATTTCCAAATATTGTCTTTTGAGATTAATGACAAAACCTGCATGCCACATTGCATATGTGTTAAGATAATTTGTACTGAGTACAAAAAATATATTGCAGAGAAACTAAAAGAAAGAAAAGCTAATACAGAAGCCTAAATACACTAAAAAGTATTGATAGTATGGTACAGTAGCATTAAGTATGGCCAGATTATCTACAACAGAACAAACAGACAAAACACTGCAGGAGAGGTCACTCAAAGGTCATTCAAAGGTCATCACTAAGGAGATGTGAAGAACTAGCCTAATTTCTTAGCAGCATGCATAATGAGTGACATTTTATATAAACTGCTTAGAAGTTGCTTACCCATTAATAGTTTGGGATGATGACAATGAGCAAAATGCCATTATAACAAATAAAGAATAAGCAAAGTCTTTGTAAGGATAGGATTAACATTGTCAAACCATCTCCTGATATCTCATCATTTCTAAACATAAACTGTATAGGTCTATTACATCAAGCCATTCAAATTGGGGTCTACAAGGCCAAATATTACCAAGATCACCAAAAAGTAACCAAGGTCTCTAAGCCTAGTTGGTTTCTGCACATATTTGACTTGGCTGACATGCAGTTTTCAAGTTTCACTGTAGCATTTCAACAATGTGGACTCTAGAGGCTCACCTGTTTTTCTCTGTGTCCAGTCGGCTGTGTAAGGCCATAAAAGGCTACCAATCCTACACTTGCTATGACAGCAGTTCCTTTGTCTGCCTTTCGGAAACGCTATGTTTCCTGCAAGACAAAATACAACTTTCACAGAGAAGAAAAAAGAAAAACACAGGTCTTTATCGGCCTAGCCTATCATCATCATGATCTGTCACTGAAAGCAGTTAGAATTGGCCTACCCCTTTTTCATTGCTTGTTCAGTTTACTGAAGGTTTAGGAAATTGCTCTCAAGGGCGCTAGTGTTGTGGTCGCTATTCTACCCTGACCAACAGTGGTGGTTTGGTGTGCAACTTTTTCCTGATACCGTCGATTTCAACCAGAGCCTGGCCTATTCAACTGTTGCCAGGACAGCCTCCTCATCAGCACCACAAGTTGGAGTGTGCAGCAGGCACGAGGCGAGACAATCCTGCCATCCAGCTGCTCAAGTAGAAAGCCATGCAGCTTATGCAAAGCTTGAGCCAATTCCCTCATCCATTCTAGGAGACTTTAGAAGGACCGAAATGGAAACATAGCAAATTATGAAGCAAAGATGGAATGACAGTAAATAGTGGCAGTGGCTCAGAGTCAGATACAAAGTTGCCTCGTGATTTCATCTATTTCTGGTTCTAATATAGATCAATTAGAATTAGCCTAGTTAAATAACAGAGACGTGATTTGAGAGTAAGATGAAATCGCATCTAATCAAACCCTGTCAATTTGTAATACAAGTAAATAAACTCTCCTAAAACAGGCTAGACCTAAATTCATACAAAGCCCAACAGTGAGATGTGGACCTAAATTTGCCTATTTAGATCCTGTTGTCTTCCACAATGATTAGGACAGCTAGATTAATCATCAACAAAAAGATTTACAAAGAAACTATTGGTTTCCCTGATTTTCAATCCAACAGGCAATTGATTGTGGCATCAAGGCCACCTGCAGCTTCAGAATACATTTTGGGGAAAAAACAGCCCAACTTGGAAATATTGCCGCACGACATGAATATGCAGGGCCTCGATACCAGCAGTGTCATTACTAATGTTGCTGCCAATTACAGAGCATGTCATGACACTGTGATTCATGAATATTCATCAGTGACTGATATAGAGGCAGTGCTATGCAAAGGCCTCTGTCCCCATTTTACTGTCTCATTGTGAATGGTGAACGGGTACCTCCATCATACCATGGCGGCGCCTTCCAGCTGCAAGACAAGCTGTTCCATAAGGCATCGCTAGTTAACAGTATGTTATTTAAAAGTGTATTAAAGTGATGAAGTGCTCCTTGGCTCTAAAGAGCACGCATTAAAGCATATTAAGTAGACATTTAAGCTTGTAAAGTGGGAATGTTGAAATGGGGGGAAAAAAGACAGGGCAATGGAACGCCTTTAGGGTGAGCCTGCTCGGGAAAGTTAAGGTTCCTTACAGTCCGTGTCATGAAGTTTGTCAGTTCTATCAACAAATATATCAAATAGGCTACTGTGGAACATTGTTTTAGCCTGAGCTACTAAACTAGCCTAAATCTATGTATCAGTATGCGACCAAATCCTTTCTCTTATTTAAAAACTGCGTGACCTGAAACATTGCACTGTAGTAAGAAAGGTGGATACTGGATAACACTGCCAGTGGTGGTTAAGACATCAATAGGTTACCTGGGGCGTTCCATGAAAAGAGTGCCTTTTTTTGCGTCACTTGATATTTGAAGTCGAAATTTGCGCGCCAATTCTGAATTTTCTAAACGCCTGTTATATTCAATGAAGTGCCCTTTAATAAAGATCACATGAAGAATGCAATCAACCTGATTTTCAATATGAATAACGACTTGCTAACGTGTAAGAATTCAACATTTTGACATGTCCCTCAGTGCACCCTCTGTGACTTTCAGGAAGATTTTAACCCCCTAAATGCCAACATTTCTCCAAGTTCTGTGTACGTACCTTCATTATAAAGCCCTAGTTATTTTCTTGCTTTTACAAAGTCATTTTTAAAGATAATTATTTATTTCATGTGATTAGTGGATTAGTATATATTTTTAATTTAACCTCTTGAGATGGGAAAAAGTATTTTTTATGAAGTTGAATATGAGCTCTTTGCGACAGAATGATAAAATGTGGTGAAATCAAACGTTTTTTTTGACCACTTCTCAAAAAACACAGAATTGGTGGAACGCACCTACTCGTGAGTTGCATGAGCAAGTTGCAGCTTGTGTATCCTAAAGACGATTTCAATATAATTACGGCTAGCCTACATTTCCCTTCACCCTGACCTGTGCATAATTCTGGGTGGACACCTGGAAATGCAGGCATTTCCATACTAGCTAGGACATTTACTATGGTAAAGCAATTATGTATTATCATTATCCATTTAGCTAGCTCTGGTGGTCTACTATGGTGGTCTACTAGCTAGCTAGCCACAATAAACAACTGGTTAATCTAGCTAATATTTAGCACTGACACTGACATGGTTGTTATGACAGGGGAGGGGAGCTTTTGGAGCTTGCAGTATTTCTACTCTAGCGAATAATACAGTGTCCCTAACTGTACAGTGTCCCTAGCTGTACAGTGTCCCTAGCTAAAGTTAGCAGTAATTGCAATGGCATCTTGAGCAACTTAGTCAAAAGTTGTCACCTCGTAGCCTAATGTTAGTTAGCTGAGCTGGTTAGCTAGAGTTACGGAGAGAAAACCACAGGTTCCTAATGCATGTCAAAGAAAATGGTTCAGAATCTCTGGGTGCATTCTGACAAGTGATTATGTATGCTGGTATGTGTATGCCATGGGGGATCTTGTGCTAAAAATGAATGAACTTACAGTTCTTCTGATGTCTCTGGCAGCTATCAACCTGCACAGACCCCAGGATCAATGATTGCAAAGAGTGAAAACAACAACTTGAGAGCCCGGTAGGCGACCGGTTGCTAGCAACAACCTCTTGGCAGTCGAACCAAGAAGTAGATTCATATAATGAGCATCCCAGTAAACCAATCAAAACAGAGATAATAGAGTGTTGTCCAATCATGATTGATCCTATTTTATCAAGGAGAGAAACTTCACACCACTTGCCTCAGACCGACCCTCTATGTGAGCAAGTAGACTACTGTACAGTAAGACCGTGGCCATGCGTGGTGGTCTATTTGTGACAGAGGTCAGTTTAACAGATGCTGACCTTGTCAGGGCTAGTGTTCAGATAAGCAGTGATGATGGTTCATGGACAGCACTTGTTTCAGCACCTTGGACAGATCTCTCTTCTTTTTTTCTTTTTTTTAAACTTTGTATGACAACGCACACTTTTTTTCAGCACCATGGACAGCAACTTTTTGTTTTTACAGTCTGCCTATGGGCAGAACACAATCACGCGTGCACGCTCACACACACACACACACACACACACACACACACACACACACACACACACTGTACAATTGTCATCTAATGAGTTCTAATATACTCCCGGGTCAATAAAAGACAGAGCGCAACACGCATGCACACACACATTTGACAGTGATTAGCAATGCCAGTCTAAACTCCATCCACCACAGATTTAACAGCTATCATTTTTAGAAAATATCTTTGCTCTGATTTGATTATATATGATTAGCGCCCCACGTCCAAATGATTGTCAATTAATTGTGCATATAAATGAGGTACTTGGTTATTCTACAGTAAAATGGGCAATTAAATTGCTAATTGTATTTTCATTTGAAACTTTAATTGGTAAATGGATAACAGTAGATTAAGGAACAGCAGTAGGCTCATAATGCACCGTAACAACTGAGACTTTCAGGATAAAGTTGTTGGGCTTCATTACTCATCCTTGTTCGAAAAAATATGCAACGTGCTTGTTGTTGTGACATAATGGTGTTTGGCTAATAAACTACGTTGCATTGGGGGTATAAAGAGGAAAACGTTTCCTTGATTTGACAAAAGCAACACCGCTTAATAATATGGGAGTATCTGTAGGTATATGCAAAACCTGAAATGTTCCTATTTGTAGGGTCCCACTGTCATAGGATGCCAAGCCTATGATAATTTGAGGAACGTTGCTATTGACTCACCATACAAGAACACCTGTAATTCACTGTAACTGATGCACTTTAGGCCTACAACAAAGGTAGAAGGTATTTTGTTATTCTGTTTTGAACACATACTTTGGCCTATCTACTTTTTCAGAGGGTAGACTGAATGAGATGTAGACACCATCTAGTTTTTCCAAGCACTCCCTGCAAATACAACACCGTTTAAAAACAATTGACTTGACTAACCTAGACTCGTACATAATCCAGGTCTAGGCTAACAACTTTTGAAATTCCACTGAGCAAGAATACGGTGAAGTCTGCGTTTACAAAACGTTTGATTTTCCGTGTCAGTATAGGTGATTTCATACGCTCCTAAAGCGTAATGTTGTAGCCTTAGTTCACTCAAGTCAGAGGTAAATAGGGATTGCATGATCTATGGGTGATGAACAATAGTGTCCTCTAGAGGTGAGTGCAACCATGAAGTGTTGTTTGGGTTCTCCCCCCCCCCCCCTCCCCTGTCCCTTAGTTATCACTATGTTATGACTATAACAGAGCTCACTGATCGTGGACCGTGGGTTCATAATCTCATGGAAATATGAATTGAGATGAAGACACAGGCTATGTGTTAGTGAGTACAAGACGATTGAATTGTTGACTCTAAGCCTACTAATTTCCCTCTCAAAGCTGCATAAGTTTGTGGCAGAATATTCACACCCTATCGTCCTTAGCCTCAGTGGCAGATACATGCTGCTAAAATAAGCAGTTGTGGAATAGGCCTACACTCGTGGAGAAAAAGAACCAAAAGGGGTTCTGTGTTTAGTTCATGAATGACACCCCTTGAGGTTCTTCTATAGAACCCTATATGGAACCCAGGGGTTCTATTTGGAACCAATGTTGGTTCAGTGAAGAAGAACCCATGATTTAAAAAAAAACTGACCCCCTGAACCCCACAAAGGGGTTATATATAGAACCCTTAGGGGGGGGGGGGGGCATATATGAAACAAGAAATAGAACCCTTGGTTATATCCTGAACCTTTTTTTCAAAGACTGTGTAGTGGACACACATTCAAGTAGGTCTAAAGTAAAGACCAGCAATACTGTTACAGCACAATAACAATAGGGACAAGACTATGACTGGAGGTCTGTTGACTGTGTCAACGCCGTCGTTTGTCAAAGCCGTCGTGCGATCTCCCTATCGCGTTTCCCTTTCTCGATGAAATTGGCTCGCCCGTGACAACTGGCTCTCCACACGTAATAATGAGCCCTGCCCACGGTTCTATAGTCTGCTCGTGAGCAGCAGAGTACATGACTGACGGCTTGTGAAAAAGGTAGACCACACACCCACGCCATTATGGATTTGTTGGAGTCCAATTGAAATCTACTAGTTGAGTTTAAAGATAGCCAGGAATAATATTGACCCACCGCCCATTAGCCTATCTAACCAAACAAAGTGGTGAACCGCTCTGGAGGCCACCACTAGGTTGATTATGACATGCATGGCTAAACAAATCACTGCCACTAAAACATGATCGAATGTTGAGCAAATATTTCACTTGGCAAAAAAAGAAGGCATACGCTATTCGTGTTCAAAAAACGGCTTCTACGCGTACTGACATATTGCAAAAGAGCTTTCTTTACCTGTACAATTCGTGTGAACCTCTGTGACCTGTTGTGCGTCGTTCCTAGGCTCTTTTGAATACCTGGCTGCGGCTACGAAATACCTAAGATGAGACACCTGGCTGGTTGAAGCTAACGATGAGAATGATGTGCAGCACAAACAGGTGATGAACTCAGTCTAAACAGAATGGCACAGTAAAGCTTGGCTTGAATATATATAGATATTTACATTTCTGTTCATTAACCCGTTTTCCATGTGTCAATAATGTTTTCCTATACTTTTTATGGTACACAATCAGTAAGGAGAGCCGTCTCAGGTGTACATATACACAGGCTATGCAACGGACTCGGCGTGTTGACTGGACCATGTTCCAAAAGAGATTGGTGCAGGCCACTGGCGACGCAGATGACGTTGTGATGTGAAACACGTGGGCTGTGCTGCCCAGAGCTCACATAAACAAAGGCACATTGGCAGACGGGGTAGTCGATGGTTGTATTGCGCGCAGTGCTCTGAGGAAGTCGTATAGATTGCTTGGTATTGTAGGCTATACTCTCGCTCACACATTGGAGCTTTTTACAGAATTGAAGAAGACTATCTACATGCTTTATGCATGGATTGACAACCACGTTTCTGGTGTGAAAGAAGGTAGGTTGGTTTATTTTAATAAGCGTTATGTTTATTTTTAATAAGCGGGCTGTGTCTGAATTTTTAGTTGTGACATCTTGCTTTGTAGAAAATGATTGGGAGGCATCGAAAAAACAGCTTTTCTGTAACAGTTTAATTCTCAGGCATTGTGTCCTGTTAATTAAGCATTGTTACTGTACACATTGGGAATGGTACTTACGGATGTAGAATTGTTACATTTGACATGGATTGTTCAACGTTACTTTGGAAAGGAGAAGTTGCGAAAGTCATTGATGTCAATACCGTGGAGGGTGGATGTTCAGCGACGAACTTCAAAATTCTTCATTCAAAATGTCATGCGTGTGTATAACATATAACGGGCAACTGCGAAGCACTGTGTGATTTTAAAGCTCATCCATGCGGTTCATCATCTAACCTTTGTCTATAAGGCTATAGCTTAGGCTGTGAGGCGCGCATAAGTAAAAGCATAGTGAACATGTCGCGATATTGTGCTTAATTGCTTAGCGTGTTTCTCACCGATTCTTGGAGTATACATTGACTTCTCTGATGCGTTTTCTAAATGAATGTAAGTAAAAGTGATTATTTCTTTAGGGGACCAGAAAAGAGACTCTTTCTTGAATCCTGACCCCATACACCTCCAGACAACATTGTCTATTTCAAGTGTCACCGAAAAAACAGTCCCAAGACCAAAGGTAGGAGAGTAAATTCTACTTTATATTATAAAGAATGATTATGAATAGTTCCGAAGTATTTCGAAATTGTCCCGTTTAAAACAATGCGATTGAAATAAGTTATCTGAACATAAGATCAGATCCGCATCTAAATTATTTAGAATTATTGTTCTTTTGTAGATGATATGGCATGTCTATAGTTTGTAGTTTATAAATGGATTTTAACATCAACATGTTGTCACTTTCGTTTTCAGCCATGCCCTGCGTTCAGGCTCAGTATGGGTCATCACCGCAAGGAGCCAGCCCCGCTTCGCAGAGCTACAGCTACCACACCGCTGGAGAATACAACTGCGACTTCTTAACACCTGAGTTTGTTAAGTTTAGTATGGACCTGACCAACACTGAGATCACAGCTACTACTTCTCTCCCTAGTTTCAGCACATTCATTGACAACTATAGCACCAGTTACGACGTTAAACCGCCCTGTCTATATCAAATGCCGCATTCTGGAGAGCAGTCCTCCATCAAAGTCGAGGACGTCCAGATGCACAGCTATCATCAGCAGAGCCATTTGCCACCTCAGTCGGAAGAGATGATGACCCACTCCGGGTCAATTTACTTCAAACCCTCCTCGCCTCACGCCCCAACCACACCAAACTTCCAGGTTCAGCCCAATCACATGTGGGAGGACCCTGGGTCCCTCCACAGTTTCCACCAGAACTATGTGGCTGCGACCTCTCATATGATAGACCAGCGCAAAAACCCGGTGTCAAGGCTGTCACTATTCTCCTTCAAACAGTCCCCTCCTGGTACCCCTGTGTCGAGTTGCCAGATGCGATTCGATGGTCCACTGCACGTCTCCATGAACCACGACAACCCAGGGGCACACCGAGGCTTAGATAGCCAGAGCTTCGCGGTACCCAGTGCTCTAAGAAAACAGGCCGGCTTAGCCTTCCCCCACTCCCTTCAGCTCGGCCATGGACACCAGTTGATGGACAGCCAAGTCCATTCGCCCCCGTCCCGCGGTTCACCGTCAAACGAGGGTCTGTGCGCAGTGTGTGGGGACAACGCTGCTTGCCAGCATTATGGAGTGAGAACCTGCGAGGGTTGCAAAGGATTTTTTAAGGTGAGCTTTTGTTGATTGTGAATTATGCAACTCAATTATTACAATTATTAATGGCATTATTAGGCCTGTTGTTTTTTTGTCAGACAATTGTCGTATTGGTAGGCCTGTTGTTTTTTTGTCAGACAATTGTCGTATTGTTATTTTAATATTCCTCTTATTATTGGTGGTGGGAGTATGCCCAGTAAACCATTATGACAATTGTAATAACATTTGGATATCATTTTCATCAAGTCATTAAAAACTCTCAGTGTTGTGAACTCTTTTTGTGATATGACAGTCATCTCTGGACTAGCAAGTGTCACAATATTCCCCATGGTCAAATTAAATGGTCACTTTATTTCGAACCCCTGTTCAATGGCCTAATCTTACCTCTTTAAATAGAGGTGGTCTCAGAGGGCCGTAAAATTATGAATGCCCACGGATTTGTATTTACTGAATGTCTACCTCTTCGGTTCCTCGCATATATAACAGCCCAAAACTGGAAGGATGGATGTGCTGTTACAATATCAATCACCCTATATAGCGCTGCTCAATGAGTGCTAGCTTTGTATTCATTGCACAGGCACTGATGTCCATGCTAAACGTCTGTTGTCTTCACCTTTGCAGCGCACTGTTCAGAAAAATGCTAAATACGTGTGTTTAGCGAACAAAAATTGTCCTGTCGATAAACGCCGAAGAAACCGTTGCCAGTACTGCCGTTTCCAGAAATGCATGGTTGTCGGAATGGTCAAAGAGGGTAAGGACATATTTTGGTCACTTTGATTGTTTGTGTCCGTGCATGGTCATAAAGCACCTGCGGTCCTGCGCGTAAAGTTTGCGCGTAAAGCAAGTTGAAACTTTACGCACAACAATCAAAGTTAAATACAATTCTATATTTTATCTTGTCTTCCTTTTAACACAGTTGTCCGGACTGCTAATCTAAAGGGTCGAAGAGGCCGTCTTCCCTCCAAACCTAAAAGTCCCCAAGACGCCTCACCACCCTCGCCGCCTGTCAGTCTCATAAGTGCCCTTGTTAGGTCCCATGTCGATTCCAACCCGTCCATGTCTGGCTTGGACTATTCAAGAGTGAGTTTACCATTTAATTCCCTTCGATAAATTGTGTATGAACATAAACACTGTGTTTCTGATTTATAATATAATTCGAGTGGAAATACAACGTTTGAACAAACCATGTCTGGATTTATTTGATGATGTTTCGATGTGCATTTGTCACACAATTTATGGACTTCAAAGTGTTGTGTAAGACAGGTCTGGATTCAAAACTTTGTCCGTCTTTTAAGGTGGCATATTTTACTTAAGTAAATCGCTTTGAAACGGAGAACTCAATAAAAAGAAGACATGAATTTAATAGTAAGAAAGCACTCCCCTCCTAGAAATAGGCTTTGCAATTTCACGGGTTATATATTTTAAAGGACCTCATTAAGCCCTGTTGAAATTAAATTCCAGTTTCAGTCTAACCCTGACTACCAAATGAGTGGAGACGACACCCAGCACATCCAGCAGTTCTATGATCTCCTGACGGGTTCCATGGAGATTATCCGAGGTTGGGCGGAAAAGATCCCTGGGTTTTCTGATCTTCCGAAGCAGGATCAAGATCTCCTCTTCGAATCAGCCTTTCTGGAACTTTTTGTTCTGCGGCTGGCATACAGGTAAGCCTCTTCGTAATTATGAAATAACCTCGACTATAATAAAGATCCACCCCCCCTTCAAGCTCCGTTGCTTTGGCTTTTATTAGCCACCCAATAATTAGGAGCCTCTTAAATCCCCATTTATTGCTCATAGTAATTAATGACACTTTGTTTTTAATTGCAGGTCCAACCCAGTGGAAGGCAAACTCATTTTTTGCAACGGGGCTGTCTTGCACAGGCTGCAGTGCGTCCGAGGATTTGGGGAATGGATAGACTCGATTGTGGAGTTTTCCTCTAACTTGCAGAGCATGAACATCGACATATCAGCATTCTCCTGCATCGCCGCTCTTGCTATGGTAACAGGTAAGCAAATATAGGACATATTTCAATTGAATCCCTCTCCCAAGTGTTAGACTGTTTAAATGTGTTTCTTCTATTCACATTTTGGTAATTATGTTTTATTATTTTCATGTTACAGAGAGGCATGGGCTTAAGGAACCCAAGAGGGTTGAAGAACTTCAAAACAAGATAGTGAACTGCCTCAAAGACCAAGTGACATTCAATGGCGGAGGCTTGACTCGTCCGAACTACTTGTCAAAACTTTTGGGAAAACTCCCTGAACTTCGCACGCTATGTACACAAGGTCTGCAGCGTATCTTCTACTTAAAACTCGAAGACTTGGTTCCTCCGCCAGCAATAATTGACAAACTTTTCCTCGACACTCTACCTTTTTAAATGGACTTTAAAACGGACTTTTAATGAGACCTCAAAGAACTTCCACAGACTCTGTTTGAGTCAGCCTAACACATTTTTTTAGATTTTAACTCTGAATATTTCCAAGCTCCCTAGTACAATCCCCTACATCCTGATCAAGGATCCATGAAATAGATACAAAGAAGAGTGAGAAAAAATTGGCCTCAGAAAACCCACTGATGTTCGATTTTTTTATAGGCCTAATCCCCAGTATAGCCATTCGGGGAAAGTCTCCAAGGCCAATTCTCGACCAAGTTAAAAAACTTTCTTGCAACTCTTAGCCTATTTTCCTTGTTGTTGACCAAACATCTGTTCCATTGATAACGCATACTGATATGTAATATATTTCATTTATAAATATGCACATATATGATAGATTATGTGACGCGTCCAATGCGTCAATTTATAACACGTGTAAAAAGTTCGTTAATGACAAAATGCCATTTTTCTTTTATGACTTGTGCCTATATGTGTTTCTGTCAGGATCCCAGAGGTATGGAAGTATTTCGAAAAGACGACGCATGTTGTAGGTTTTATAGGCACTTGCTGTCGAGGAGATGTCTATATTATATACCGGACACTATGTAGTCTGCTAGATTTTATAAAGATTCGTAGTACTGGCACACCTTTTATGTATGACGCATATGTGAAAAAGTATCTCCATCTGTATAGATAAAGAGGGATCCATGGTGTTTGTAAAACTGTCAGACATTCCTTGTTTGTATGTGTTGTAAGTATTGTTGCTGTTGAATATAAACGTTTATATATTTATTATTTTATTGCCAAAAGCTAAATTAAGCATGGGAGCAGTTTAAATGATTTCAAACCATCATAATTCATGCTGAGCACGTCTATGTTTTATGTCTTATAGACGTCTAGATAGTTATAATTTCACACATTAGAAAATGAACAATTCGTCCTATATAAAAGATAAATAAGTGTGCGGTACATCCTTTGCCTTCTTGGTGTATTTGAGTAGGCTATTGCAATGCATTCGGTGCCGAATTCCAAACGTTTAGAGAGAAAGAGATATTTAATGTTTACAAATAAAACTTTTAAATCATTTTTTCTTGCGAAACAATTGCTCATAATTGATTTTTCCTTTACAAATAGTTTACAGGTGCATCTAAATGAAATCATTCAATCCCAAATTTATTTAGTGAATTATTGCTTTCCTTTAAATATAGTGTACATTTTGACGAAATTCTTTCTCGGTATGTCTTAAGGAATATTTTGTTTGTTTGTTCAGACTACGCAGAAATAAGATGTTACTAGTTAGGCTGTGATTACAGTGGATTTTTGATTACAGTGAAATAACGTACAATTTACATTAACGCAACAAAAAAAATAGTTTATCAAAAATAGATAACCCTCAGTAATTGGCATGAATGCTTGAAAGGTGTTTGGTTTATGTAAGTGTTTCATTGAGGTAGGATATGTATGATTAAATGTCTTCGATATTTATTTGCAAGAAAGAGGGGAACATTAGCAGTTTGCTAAAAAAAACTAAAAAAGTCGGGAACGGTCTTGGACTCAAAATAATTGGACAAACATTGTTCATTATTTTCTCTTATGGGGACTGCGTAATTTGTAGCCTATAAGCCTACATAACCAAAAGACACGTTCAACAAGTATTGGGAATATTGACATTTCAAGAGAAGTGGCATGCTGACGTTGCATCCATAAGGCCCATAGCCTACATTTAAATTGATAGATAAATTGACAGCCGAGAACATAATAAAATAAAATGTCCCTGTCTTTATTTATGCAATCACGCCAGAAGGACGAGGCTGCTATCAAAAACCAAAGAAGTAAAACCGTCTCAAAACAGTTGGATGGACACGGTACATTTTGCATCATTTCTGACAGCTTTTGATATTTGATAACCAACAGTAGAATATCTGTCAAAAAACATAGTTGTCCGAAGTCTGATTTATCCTGGACAAAATAATGGACAATATAATTGAAAAGGCGTTTTGGAACGAAATTAATAGACAAACAGGAGTAATTAAAGTTATGAAGGGTATATTAGGGTATCTACTTTGGAGTTATGGCGTATATGATTTAGGAAAATAACTAAATAAAGTATCCTTATTTCAATTTAATCAGTCTCATTAATTTGAAGATAAACTATGACTGGCCTATATAATAATTACTGAAACATTTAAGTTTAAACTATAGTAGACTATTGCTTACTTGATGTCAGAGGCGCGTAAATGAGTTATTCCTTCCTCATTAAAATAGGTCTGTCCTTTTTTTAAACTTAGAAGTTAACGTTTTAAAAAAAATAGTTGTTTTGTCAGTTCCAGAGGTGTGCAAACACACTCCAGAGCAGTAGCCTATGCCGGTAGGCTATAGCCTATATACCAAACAAGAAAACTGCCACAATTGAAACAGAGATAGCATCAAGTTAATTCAATAGGCCACTACTCTGAACAATATGAAAGCTGTTTGTGCTCAAGTACCATGACCATTTTATAAAGCACATTTACCGCCAACTATCACTTGCTCGTAGCCACATACTGTACGGAGTGCGGAAAGGCTCGTGTCCCTCTGCTGATTGGGGATATGGATCTGATACAGACCTAGCCGTTCTGACTATGTAAATTGATATTGGACCCTGATCAACCAATGTATTAGTCCGTCATCTCCAAATCTCAGAAAGGACCCACAAAGGTGTCATATAGCCCATTGTAATCGTTTAATATCACTTTGAATCTATGTAATTAGGGGGTTTTCAATTGGCCATGTCTTGTGATATCAGATGGATATTTGACATCAGACAAATGCTTTTCTCATCAAGTAAATATGTCTTAGTGTATGTAATAATATTGCCCGCAGGATCACACGTTGTGCTTAACCCGCATTTTTCACATTTGCAATGATTTATAGTTTGCATATGAACGCACTGAATTATATATAGCTTCATATGTAGGCCTACACATAGCCTATACATTGTCACATACAAGTAGTTGGGACATTGTTCACCATTGTACTGCTACATTACAGATGCAATTAAGAAACCACAGGCAAAAACCCAAACAGGCAATTGAACTATACTGTCATTGCTGGTCACATCACTCTCCCCTAAAAGGAAAGTGATGTGTGGCTCTAAGGCGATGTCTGGATCTTATCCACAAATGATACAAGATGTATTACATGATCAACATGGCAGCAGTATAGCTCGTCTTTAAAGTTCTTAGCAGAAGGCTATAAATTGTCTAAATAATTAGATCTTTACCGCAAAGTGCTAATTCCAAGACTAATTGTGATTACATTCCGAACCGGTTTGGTGACATTTAGCAGATCCGCTGAAAAGGATGCTTACAATGTCTCAAGTTCATTTCTATTGACTCCAATGACTCTGCACAATGAAATATGATATTTGTATGTGGCAAAAACGCGTTTGACAGTGGCTGCATACGTAAGTCCCATTTAGCTTAATTACTAGCATACTTAACATCAATACAAGGTTTTGACGGGACATTCTTACTGAAAAAAAAACCCCTTTATACGTTGATTTTGTAATCTAATATGACGCATCGTCACGTGGTCTCAATATTATTATTTTTCATTATCGCACTATAACCTTATAGGATTATAGCATTATAGCACCTTTAAAGGGTTATGCAAGTGCATGGTCTGTAGTAAGAAGAAGGAGAAAGCAGCACAGAGAGAGTGACAGAAATAGCATGGTCTCCATAAGAGACTGTGCCCAAACGTCCTCTGCTAAGTGCATGCACCTGTTCTGAGAAAAGGGTACATCTCATCCTCTGAGAGTGCTGCTAGTTCACTGGGCTTCTATTATTCCTGCAGACCTATGCCAGTTAAATGCTGTGTTTTTTCCTTCTTCCATGTATTCCCTCGTCCTCCCCCAATTTATTCCGTGTCCTCCAGAATGCGTCGCAACACAGGTGAAATGCTATCGTGCAATAATCAAAAACCTCACCTGATCGGGAATTATAGATTTAGAAAAACTACACAAGTTTACAGAAATTAGACTAACCTGTGTTATAAAATCTAGGACAGATGCTATCTTAACTTTGATGACGTCATACAGTGTAATCTATTTCCCCCTGGAGGTATTAGGCCTATGCTACCAATAACTAACATTAGATGATGTTGGAAAATATTCCAATAGAATACCATTTGTTGTTATGGTGTTCTGCTTGGTTTATGAACCTCTGGTGTTTTGGATGGGTTTAGTCACACGAATCCTTCTTGCAAAAGCAAAAATATTAATATGGAATAAATGTGGATTTGGATAAGGTAGTTTTATGGAGTACCACAATGAGTGTACTTTGATCTCATATTTATGTGACAAGACCATTATGTAGATTTCACATTTTTTATTTGACAAAATAGGAGCTCCACTTGAGTAAATAAGTATTCTAAACAACTCTTGTCAATACTCATGTTCAATCTTTGACCATTGGTGCCTTTGAGAAAAGATGTCGGTCAAGGCCCTGCTCTTGACTGTGAGTGAGCTTCAGTTAGGAGAACAAGGCCAGGCAGTCTCTTCACTTCATAGAACTTCATAATACTCGGTAGCACTTCATAACACTTCACAACACTTCATAACACGTTTTAACACTTCATAGCACTTCATAATACTCGGTAGCACTTCATAACACTTCACAACACTTCATAACACGTTTTAACACTTCATAGCACGTCATAGAACTTTATAGCACTTCCTAGCACTTCATAGCATTTAATGTTAGATAGACCAGCACACCTACTCTGAGAAGCTTGATTCATAAGGCCCCTAACTGAAGCAAACTCTGAAACACAATAACAAAAATATTTCTCACATATTTCAAGGGTCTAGCTAATGGATGCTCGGCCCGGTGTCTGCTACAGCTGCTTGATGGAATGAACTTGTGAGTGCTGTCAGTACAAAAAAACAACAACAAAAAAAGGATGTATTCACTACTGTAAGTCACTCAGGATAAGAGTGTCTGCTAAATTACTAAAATGTAAAAAAAAAAAAATGTAAAAATGTAAGAACATCGGAGTTGAACGAGACTCTTCTGCTTCAGCCCACAGGCCCACCATGTTGTTAAACTGTGTTTGGTTGCCCTAACTCCTTGCAAATAGTTATCCCTTCAATGCACGCCCTATACTGTGAGCTTACTTGAACATTTATTATGGTAGTATTTGGTAATGTGTGTTTTTTTAACGAGTATTGAGGCACCGTGGATAAGCACATCTATTGCTAAAATGTATTGCCGTATACTGAGGAAGAGTTCATACGTTTCTCAATGGTATTGAGTAAAGTTTGTGATAAACATCTGGCACAAAAACGGGTACAACCCTGCATTCCAAGAAAGAGAGTGAAGACAAAATACACCTTGCACAGAAGGGAATGGAGCCTCTGGAGGCCTTGGATCACCCTGACACACAGCGGCTTTATCATTCATAGGACTAAACAGACAATCAATTCAGCAGCCATGTATGGCGAATGAAGGGAAGCGACAAGCTGTGAATGATGAAGAGCCAAAAATCAAAGTCCTCTGTCCTCCTCAATTCTAATGGCCGTCAGCAAGCGAGACAGGACGAGTAAAATGAGGTTAATCATTTGCAAAGATCCTTTTAAAGAAGATTGACTGGACTTGATGCCCAGTCAGATCACTCATAAATATTTACTTCCTATTAACAGCTGTGGGTAGTCTGTTATTGCACATTGATTTCTGATGGATTTCTGATGGATGTTGTTAAAGGGATGGTTCACCCAAATTACAAAATTAGATATTGGTTTCCTTACCCTGTAAGCAGTCTATGGACAAGGTATGACGGCAATCCATGTTTTGGTATAGTTTCCCTGGCACTGTTTCCACATGGTAACGTTTTAGCATTTGTGGCACAAATCCCATTTAAGTCATGGGACCGATTGATTGTGAATCTCAAGAATGTCACTTATAGCAGATTTTAACCAGATGCGTGAAAAATGCTAACATCGGTCCCATGACTTGAATAGAATTTGTGCCACAAATGCTAACACGTTAGCATGTGGAAACAGTGCCAGAGGAACTAAACCAAAGCATCGATTGCTGTCATACCTTGTCCGTAGACTGTTTACAGGGTATGGAAACCAATGTGTAATTTTGTAATTTGGGTGATTTATCCCTTTAAATTATTATTTCAAGTGTGGTCAGCACACAGAAGAAATCCATTAATAAAATACTTGAACTGGAGTTATTCATGCAATGAGATTGATAGAATTATCTGTCTGGAGGTGGTTCCCAAATGTTTTTAAAATGGCTATTTATATGAATAACATGGATACATCACAGTTCTTTTGGATAAACATGTCATAATTACTAAATATACATGTAACAGCTATCACAAACATAACCAAGAAAAAAACATGAAAAAAGGCCTTCATTTTCAAGTTAGTGAGAAGCAACATGCAGCAGCCCGGAACATTTGAACCTCGCCCTTTGACCTTATTGACTAAATAAAAGAGGAAACTTCCTTCATGGAAAGAGTTAACGTTTCCCAAGGCAGACATGTTTCCGATTCAATTGGTTTTAATGAACCCACTGCTCACTGGTCACTGAAGGAGAAAGCACAGCCATAAATGCTTGATGGTAAAAGAGGAGATATTGAGGAGGGAAGGGTGCAGAATGTGTATTTCTAAGTGGCGGGAAACTGTGTCCATCCAGCTGGTCGAAGTCAGTGGCTGAAGAGGCAGTGGATTGTATAACCATCAAAGATGCATTAGATCTCTAGGGCAAAACTTGAGGGGAAAAAAAGGATAGAGGACAAGACTGTAAACGTGCTGATTTGTGAAGGGCCCAATTCTAATGAATGAGCAAAACAGCAAAATTAAACTTGATATCAGGAAATCGATGTGTAATCCACATTTTCATCACAAATAGGCATAGCATATACAGTTGAAGTCGGAAGTTTACATACACTTAGGTTGGAGTCATTAAAACTCATTTTTCAACCACTCCACAAATTTCTTCTTAACAAACTATAGTTTTGGCAAGTCGGTTGGGACATCTACTTTATGCATGACACAAGTAATCTTTCCAACAATTATTTACAGACAGATTATTTCACTTATATTTCCCTGTGTCACAATTCCAGTGGGTCAGAAGTTTACATACTCTAAGTTGACCGTGCCATTAAACAGCTTGGAAAATTCTAGAAAATGATGTCATGGCTTTAGAAGCTTCTGATAGGCTAATTGACATAATTTGAGTCAATTGGAGGTACCTGTCAATTGGAGGTACCTGTTGATGTATTTCAAGGCCTATCTTCAAACTCAGTCCCTCTTTGCTTGACATCATGGGAAAATCAAAAGAAATCAGCCAAGACCTCAATAAAAAAATTGTAGACCTCCACAAGTCTGGTTCGTCCTTGGGAGCAATTTCCAAATGCCTGAAAGGTACCACGTTCATCTGTACAAACAATAGTACACAAGTATAAACACCATGGGACCACGCAGCTGTCATACCTCTCAGGAACGAGACGCGTTCTGTCTCCTAGAGATGAACATACTTTGGTGCGAAAAGTGCAAATCAATCCCAGAACAACAGCAAAGTTGTAGATGCTGGATGAAACAGGTACAAAATTATCTATATCCACAGTAAAACGAGTACTATATCGACATAATCTGAAAGTCCGCTCAACAAGGAAGAAGCCACTGCTCCAAAACCGCACTAAAAATGCCAGACTACGGTTTGCAACTGTACATGGGGACAAAGATCATACTTTTTGGAGAAATGTCCTCTGGTCTGATGAAACAAAAATAGAACTGTTTGGCCATAATGACCATCGTTATGTTTGGAGGAAAAATGGGGAGGCTTGCAAGCTGAAGAACACCATCCCAACCGTGAAGCACAGGGTTGGCAGTATCATGCTGTGGGGGTGCTTTTCTTTATGAGGGACTGGTGCACTTCACAAAATAGATGGCATCATGAGGCAGGAAAATAATGTGGATATATTGAAGCAACATCTCAAGACATCAGTCAGGAAGTTAAAGGTCTTCCAAATGGACAATGACCCCAAGCATACTTCCAAAGTTGTGGAAAAATGGCTTAAGGACAACAAAGTCAAGGTATTGGAGTGGCCTTCACAAAGCCCTGACCTCAATCCTATAGAACATTTGTAGGCAGAACTGAAAAAGTGTGTACGAGCAAGGAGGCCTAGAAACCTGACACAGTTAAACAAGCTCTATCAGGAGGAATGGGCCAAAATTCACCCAACTTATTTTGGGAAGCTTGTGGAAGGCTACCTGAAACGTTTGACACAAGATAAACAATTTGAAGGCAATGCTACCAAATACTAATTGAGTGTATGTAAACTTCTGACCCACTGGGAATGGGATGAAATAAATAAAATATGAAATAAATCATTCTCTCTACTGTTATTCTGACATTTCACATTCTTAAAATAAAGTGGTGATCCTAACTGACCTAAGACAGGGAATTTTTACTAGGATTAAATGTCAGGAACTGAGTTGAAATGTATTTGGCTAAGGTGCACGTAAACCTCCGACTTCAACTGTGTAAAAACGAATGTTCACGTACTCACGTTTGTGAGATGTAAATTATTGTAAAAAAAAAGGAAAAGAAGGCACCACTCATTTACACCCCAGCACATTTTGATGATTAGATTGAATGCCTGGCTGCAAACTATCACTGTCTGATGTCATCATGCAAAATGTCAATGTGCTCAGATGCATTGGCTTGCTACCAACAAGAATTTACCCTGAACCTGTGAACTGATTTTTCCCCCTTCTGCTTCACCATGTGTAGTGAATGTCTTTAACACATCCATGCACATGTAATCTGCTCATGTTTGTCATGTAAATTGTGCATGTTTTTTTTTCTCCTTAGACTTCTCAGTCCAAGGCAGAGGGACAAACACCACTGGCACAGCTAATCTCTGCTTTGAGATAACTTATGAAACGTGGACAATATTAGCGCTAACACAATTTGAGTGTGACTGACCTAGCTATTAGTGTTTGTCTTGTTCTAACTCATATTGCTATCATCAATGTCATCTTGTGGATACAGGGTGAAGCAAATCCCGGAAAACAGTTACAGATTCGGTATTCAAGCTTAAGCTCAGAGGGCATATGACACCGGTCAGTTGTCAGAATACAGCTGAAGTTCTGTGCTTTTTTATTTTATTTTTTTTAGGACAAAAGCAGAACAATGCCCCGCAGATATTGCCTCAACTTTGTCAAGTGGCACATTCAAATGCAAGGCCTACGGCCAAATCAAAAGAAAACAGAGGAAATATTTTTGCCTGTTTTGACATGACCGTTTTTGAAAGTTCAAGCAGAAAACCAATTATAATGAGCAGCGCAAAGCCCGAAGCCTATCGATGCCACTCATAGATAATAAAACAAGAGAAAATGGAAAATAAGACTTGCAGTAAGCCAGTGCTTATAGCTGGTGGAGCTATCCACCCAACACTGGATATCATATTAATAGTGTCTGTTTGCTGTTGAGTTTCCAAGCAGCTGCATTCTAGTACAGATCAAATCAAGTCAGGATTAGAAAGTAAAAGAGCATGGTTTAAAGTAATCTATCCCACAGGAGCCCTGGTCCAATTCATCAAACAAAGCTTACAACTACACCCCCAAGTGTTTTTCGCCACTGCACGGCTAGAGGCACACATGCTTGAAATTATTTATAAAATACATCCATAGATTTTGCATGAGTGGAGGGTTCTCCCCTCCCACTCGTTGGATTGTTTTGCCTATGTGTATTGCGGCGTCTGACTGTGTGCGCGCACTTGAGTGTGTGAGCATGAAGAGAACGTTTGTTATGCAAACACAAGTGCATTATATGACGCATGCTGGGTTGGACACAGGCTTCCACATTGTATATAAAGCTATGTTCATGTCTCAGCGAAGGATGATACTATTGAGAGTTCAGCTTCTGTTGTGGCTGCTCTTCTGCCTGATCCTTTGTGGAGGGCCCCATTGAGTCCTCTCAGGGTTGAGGGTCGAGGGGGGCAGGGGAGCGCGTGTCACGGCAGACAGGGGAGATCCAGCGCAGGCTTTACCAGAGCTTTGTCATATCACTAGGAGATTAAGGACAGACACATGTCAAACCCTGCAGAGCCTGCTGCAATAAAACACCTGCCAACGGCCAACCTTCTGGATCCGCTCAACCCCAGCCCAGAACCACACACGGTTCCTAAACCACAAGGCCTAACACCACAGCTTTACAATGGTTGTTCTGATATAGATCAGGTAACAAGGACACCACTGAGACTAGAGTCATCTTCAAGTAGGTCGCTCGGGGGGAAAGAGTATGGGACAAATATGCTAACGTGTCATTTATCTTATGAATATGGTTAAAAGGGTCCCAAGACAAAAGCAGATCACTTCAAATACTATGTGCTTACATATTCATTTAACTTAAAAATCCATCACAGGAAATATTAACCATATGGAAAAGGAAAGTGAGGTTTGATGGGAAACTGGATATTTTACATGAAAGCCGGTGAATAGGGCTGACACAAAAAAAACGGTCAGCCTATGAACACAAGTTCCCCAAGCGTTGTTCTACTTGAGTGAGTTTCATTCAAAGTAAGGAGAACAAGAAGGAGGAGGTCTCAACGAGTACCAACTACGAGCAGGATCAAGCTCAATGAGCCTAGCTAATCTAGAAGGTCTTTCAGAAATATGGACTAGAGGCTGGAGATATTTTCCCAACAAGAAGACAAAAGAAGTGTGCAGAGAGAACACTAGAATCACTGACCTTCAAACAAGCTCTCCCTCCATATAGAGTATGGGAGACATGCACAATCCATCAAAAATGCACATGAACTTTACTCTTCAAATACTTCCTGCTTGAATAACAGTCAGTGGCTCAGCTGTGAATATTGCATAGACCTATGCAGTCAGCACTCATATCGTATTCACAGAAATTTGAATGGCAACTGAATAATGTGCAAATGTATTTAAAAATATATATATCTTTAAAAAATATGGCCTGTGGTTTATGGCTCTGTAGAAATATCTTCTTTAAAAAAAAAATTCTTCAATATTGTTACCTTGGGAGAATGATTTATAAATATTTATCTATCGTTGTATTTTTCTATTATCTGTTTCATATGCTGTGTGAGTTACATACTTGTACGCTTCTCATTGTTTTTGGATTGTTTGAAAGAGGACTTCTTAACCCCCTAGAGTCAATGTCCGCGACCCCACGGACATCTAATTAGCATAAGAAAAAAATCCCCATAAAAATCTGTCAGTTTAAGCTATTACATATATTTTTGAAAGTAAATGTGTTGATATGAATCACTTTTGAATACTCATGGTTAAACAAATGTATTTTATTGTGAAACCAAAAAAGGTGAAAAAAAAAAAAATGAACAGAATCAATCAAATATATATAATACATCTGCGTCCAGTATAGTAGCCATGAAATTGCCCTTCCCAATGTCCCCTTCCAGGAATGAAAAGATCAGTGTTAATTTCCAGGCCCTCTTTGATTGGGTGAACCTGGCTCCGTCTCGCGTGGCATGGCTACCACAGGTCAGTGGCTGGTGCAGTGTACCATGAAACAAACAAATAGAAAAAGGCACCTTGTGGCACTCTACTTTCACCAGCGACTGCAAGCCTGCCAGGTCCCTGTGACGAAAACCTGTGCCTCAGACACAACCGAGGAGAGAGGGAGGGAGAGAGAGAGTGGGAGAAGGAGGGGTAAGACAGAGTAGGAGCAGGGAGCAGGGGGGGGGGGAAGGGGGGACCAAACGAGAGAGGGATCGGGAGAATAGGAGAGACAGGCCGATCATCCAGTGTGATAAGATGTGTAAAAAAAAGTCTGATTATCACAGAAGGCTGGAAGCAACAGACAGACAGTTGGGAGTCATCTCAAAACTCAGGAGGGAAGACAGAAGACAAGAGGTCACAATTATATCCCGCCCGCTCCTCTTCCCCTCCGTCTCATGAAGTGAGGTAATATATTCGGTTAGTTCCTGTATGGCGCTGAGGGGAAATTCTAATTAAGGGTGGAGGGAATTTTGACACATGTGAAGCAGAGATCAATATTTAGCGTCGTAATCAGCAATTCCTGATGGCTTGACAGTGTCACTGTGGTGCTCTGGAACTCTCCATTACTCGCCGGGAGAGTGGAGGCAGGCCTCGGCAAAACTGCCGGCGGACTCCTCTCCCAGCCATCGTCTAATCACAGGAAGTGATGCTCCATTTTGTCTGTTTAAAAAAAAAAATCTTCAGTCATCTTTTAAAAAGAGAGCTGATACATAGGAGCACAAAGAACACAAATAACACATTGCAAAATGCCTGGGCTAGGGTAGGTTGTACAGCGACATCACGGCTTTACCACCTTTAAACTGTTTTTTTCCTTCTCAGCCAGGTCACCCGTAATACAAGTCAGTATTCAACGTCCATCCATGTCTGAGGACGTTGGGAGATGACGTGGAAAACGTCCACTAGGGGCAACAGTGAGCGCTGTTACCTTCAAGTGGGTTTAGGTTTTGCTAGGGCGTTGGGGACAGGGATGGTGTGTGGGCGTAAGCATCTTCCTCTGATTCCGAAGGTTGGAAGTTTTGAATCCAGTGATATAACAACATTTTGTATTTTGTATTAAGCCTATCCCAAACCTTAACCCTTACCCTAACCATTTGGATGTAATGCCTAACCTTCAAATGTCAGAGTTTATGCCTAAACTTAACCCTAAACCTTAGTAATTTGGAGTTTATGCCTAAACTTAACCCTAAACCTTAGTAATTTGGAGTTAATGCCTAAACTTAACCCTAAACCTTAGTAATTTGGAGTTTATGTCTAAAATTAACCCTAAACCTTAGTAATTTGAAGTTTATGCCTAAACTTAACCCCACACCTTAGTAATTTGGAGTTAATGCCTAAACTTAACCTTAAACACTTTGAAATTTTATGTTTGAGAAACATGGATAAATGTCTAATTCTGATGTGAGACTGTGAGAGCTAGTTTTATTTAAGTTTCAGGAAACCCAATTGGGTCATCAGTGAATTAGAGGTTCTGTAAATAAATTAAATAGAGAATGTAGAAAAAATAGAAAACATTTTTCTCCTCTATATTTTTTGTTAGTATTCATTTCCAACGCATGCACAACGCTCGCTCGCTCACGCACACACGCACGCACGCACGCACACGCACACACACACACACACACACACACACACACACACACACACACACACACACGCACACACACACACACACACACACACACACACACACACACACACAACCATTGTCCTCATGGTGAAGCAGGAAATGTCCAGAAAAGGGAGAATTTTCCTTGTTTTACTATCCTTGTGGGGACTTTGGGGAATTTTAGGACACGGGTTGAAGAACCAATCCACAGACACATATATTCACACACATGAAGTAAGTGCAACATTTCCAACATGTGAACAGCACTCCAGAGCTGACACCACCACTGACCACACATGCAGAGCGTGTACCATGAACATGGTGTTGTTAGGCGAGGGAGGGCGAGAGGAGAGGGCGAGGGGGGCGACCAGGGTGTCCCCTGTCACCTCGTGTCAGCCCATCTCCCTGTTCCTGCATGTAGCTGACATGCACGTGGGTACTTACCACCCCAAGTTGCTCCAATTAAGGGCCGTCCCACTGTGCTGTCCATTGCTTAGAGTGCTTGGGCGGGTGACAAGAAATGGTCTGGGATCTGTCTCTCCGGTGACATAACGAAGGAATTTTAAGGGGGGATAGTGAGGCAAACACACACCGCCGCATGCTGGGCCCAGATAGGTAGATAACAAAGAGTCACTGTAAATGAGTGGCAGGGACCAAGGCATTGAAGATTCTCTAATTACTAGCCGCAATCTATCTAAGTCAGTGGCCTTCTAATTTGATTTATCAGAATGCATGAAACCCCTTGGAATAATGCCCTTATTAGAAGGACAGAATTGAAGGGGGAACAAGAGGTCCACGGAGGGGAGGAGGAAATCTGGAATTTAAGCATCAATTACAGTCAAAGGGAGAATTAATAGTTGTTAATCCTCACAAACTTGCCTGTCTTCACCACTGCGTTCCCATTTGGAGGCACACACACACACACACACACACACGCACACGCACACGCACACGCACACGCACACGCACACGCACACACACACACACACACACACACACACACACACACACACGCCAGTAAAAGGAATCAAAATGTACCTTGAAAAAGAGGATGCCGCCAAAAACAAAGCAAAGAACCACAGAGAAAATACATAAATATATTTTACTCTAGATAGTCCTGTTATTTAGCTGAACCGTAGCTCAAAGGTCTTTAACTCTTTAACTGAATTCCTGTCTGCCAAATTCAATTGCTGTCAGTCTTCTAGGGCCCACAATGTAATATGTGCATTTTGATTGAATTTTGCCCCAAAATACATATACATATTGTTTATTCGGTTATCAAGAGAGAAAAAATCAATACTTATATCTGTACCTTGTCATTTCTAAATGCATCATGAGCTAGCAAAATAGCCCTCTAATTCCATTTGACCAAACCACATAGGTTGTTAATTCTGCACTACTAAAGATTTCAACATTTACGATGTCGCTTTTGCCCATTGGTTGCTGTTGTTTGTCTCCCTTGTAAGGAAAAATAACATTTGATACTTTTAGAAATTGAATTAAGGTCAAACTCTTAACAAATTACGATAAATCAAAGCTGCAACTTGCTTGCATCGATGCTTTGAGAAGAAATTCAAAGTACATATCGTTAGGTTTTCAATAACTAATTTATATGCAGTGCAGCAATAAAAGTAGAAATGTGTATGTTATAATTCCTATTATTAAGTTAACGTCTGTGACACCTCACTACAAAAACGTTCATAATGGTGATTAACTCATAGCGTGCCATATTGTTTGAAAGATTGTGAATCATTGCTCCATAAACATAATGATGTATTCTCAGCCCTTTAAAGTGGTATTCAAGATAGTCTGGTCAGTGTTAAAAAGCTGTTGTGTGTTTCAAAGGATAGTGCCATTCTGCTGTTGCCACACTGTCAGTCACACAGAAGCAGTATTTGGACAGGCAGTTGAGAGGTCTGCACTGCTGCCAACTCCTGCCTTTTTAACATCCCTTTCTCAGCGAGACAGCTATGTGTTTAGTGCCAGTCAAGTCTTTATCGTTGCCCCCCCCCCCCCCCCCCACCTCCTCCTCCTCCTCCTCCTCCTCCTCCTTCTCTCAAAGTGTCTGCACAGAGGAGAAATGATTCTGAGAAACATAGTGAGACCAAAAGGTACATTGTGATGGGTCTATCCCCCTTTTCGATAAAGAGGAAAGCCAATACGTGAACAAAAGCATCTGCGACAGCAAATTCATCAGCATTACTTGAATGGAGGAACAAGCTCATACAGCATTACATGGCTGACAGGGAAGATGAATCTCGCCACGGCGGCACATCACGAATCCTCATAGCCCCTCGTGGCCCGTGAAACAGACTGAAGTATGAGCGAGTAGCGGAGAGGAGATACCCATCACACGGAGACTGTCTGTCTGGGCCACCGTATTGTGGTCCAGTCCTGTTCGAGTGTCTCAGATGATCATGCTTGCTGCCAAAGTTGGGCTGACACCCTCGACAAACCTCCGCCGCGTGACGCCATCACTCACACTTCCACGGCGTGTCTGTCATCATGCTCAAACAATCAGGCACTGACACCTTTTCACATGAATGAAGATCCTTGAGTAACTGAAGAAAAAAAAATGGAGGATTGGCCTTTAAGAAAACCAGCCAGAGTAGCACCTCTCTGTATAAGGAGAGACTTATAATTTGCAATAATGGCACGCCAATAGAGGGAAATTACAACCAAAAAAAAAGTGGATCTGAAATATCCTTTTAACTGGCAGAAACAGATCCATTGTAGACAGAAGTCTTGTTTACTTGGTAAAATGGCATCAATTAGGAGTGGAAGGCAAAATTAGCATATTCTCTTAATGGACTGGCCTTTCTTCTGCTGCTCGCTCCACAGTGATTGTGGAAGGGACATGTTAAGGGAGACTGAGAAAAGGTCATGTGTCTGCACCATTCAGGTGATCATATTTTTCACAAAACAGTTGTGCATTCTCAGTGGCTATTGTCATGTCATATTGAAGCTGATAAGAACATTTATTGGTAAAAAAAAAAAAGCCACAACAACAAACGCACTCACTTTGAAAATACATTTTCGGACAATTTTATTTTCCAAGACAGCACTTAAAAAAAAAAATGAAATTGTAGTCGAGACAGACATTTACAGTTGGTTCATTCAACATTCTGAATACGCTCCAGTCATTAGGCTCAGAAACGTAGAAGTAAAATCTGATGAACGTTCATTGATTAATTACGTTTGTAACAGTAAAAACCCATGAGACAATCATATCTCAACAACACAGTAATATTTTGTGACCAATATGGGGAAAAATATCAAACGTGAAATAAGAACTGTTCTTAAAAAAACATAAATACAGTGCAATTGAGTTTTGAGACTTAAACCTGCTCCTTCTTCTGAGAAGAAATACAGCCGCAAATTAGAGAAATGAACTGGCCACTTAGTGACGTCGTCACTGTCGTGACTGTAGGGCTGAGCTCATCAGTTTGTATGATTCACCAATTCCTTTTCATCATTAATCGCCACCCCCACAGCAGAAGCTAATTCATTCCAAAAATGATATTTCATCATCAATATTGAAATAATTGTCCCAGGAAAGGGCCTGTTCCCTCCCCACAAAAATGAGGCAGGATACTGTAGATACCCCTCCCCCTCACCACTCCCCTCCTCCCTTCTCTCACCCAGAAGCCCCACTCCCACCACCCCAAATTGACTGGTCTTGCACAGTTGCAGCTGAACAAGAAAGGAATTGCTAGTGTCAAGACGCAGTTTACAAATATGACATCTCCTCTGGCATGGCTGGTAATATGAAATATTGATTTATGTGCAGTAAAAGGTCTTATAAAAATGATCACATACACATGAGGGATTAATGCGCGGAAGATCAATATAAATTTCATTCTTGACGCTAGACTGTCACCTATGGTGAAATGCTAAAATAAAGAAATCAATATTATCTATGAAATGTCAAATTTATTATAATTATGTGGATGAAAGCTGGCCAAGTGGCTCCCAGGAGGTTGAGAGGGATAGGTTACCACACTCAAGCATCCCTCATGTCCCGAGTTCTCCCGCTGCCAATTTGAGAGCAATATTGGTGTAAAGGGTTTTCAGCCCGTTATGTATGGCCATGTTGTAACAAATTCCTCCTGGAATATTTAACTGTTGAGACTGACAATGGGCTGCAGAGACCATGGCAGTTCGTAGCCTGCAGGTTGTGTAGTTAACAGCTGTTAGCTTTGGCACTTCTGCCTCTTGCCCCCTGGATTGAAACCTGTCTATGTGGCAGCTGCCAGTGACAAGAAGAAGTGGAAAAGTCACAGACCACTAAAGTATAATATCCCCCAGCATGCATCCTGGATAAAAGGACAAGGCATGTTCACATAGATAAAGCACTTGTATTGATTTGGATGCTATTACGGTACCAGTGCATTTAGTGCTTTAAAAAAAATCTAAACGGGAGGAAATATGATTATGTAATGCGTATAATATTCTGAAACAAACATTTTGACAAATATAAAATGTGGAATAGTGACAGTTAGCAGGGATGTGGACAAATCATACAATACAATGCAGTTAAAAAGTTAGCGCAATTTGAATTGGGCCAAAATATTGAAGTATTGTATGAGTGAGACAATGAATATTGAACCACAACCTTCACAGGATACTTCTGGTCTATCATTTCTATCTCAACATCACATCAATTAACTCTGTGGCTCATGTTTCCCTTTCCAAAGCTTGTTGTCTTGTATTGGCTACTGCTGTCCAAGTGAGTGGTACTTGTGTTCATTCAAATGTTTCCCATTACCAATTGATATCCTTTGCATGTGTTGGATCAATTTATGTAATCAATGTTGGGTACTGCCTCTCAGCCACCAAAAGGTCACAGACATGGGAAAGAAAAATCATCTGAGGGGAACCACAGACGTGGACAGAGAGTATCGGGCTACAACAACCTTAGCATGTTAGCTAGATCAGTGATTTTAGACAAACCAACCCAGATGTCATTTTTTTACCTTCTCATTTTAGCCAATTTTCTTTCGCCGCAAAGGCCCTCTGTACACAAGGGTGTAGCAGCTGCATAATCCCTTTTTACAATGTCAGGGCTATTAAATGAGGAAACGTTGCAGCTGCTAATATCCAATAAAGCCACCACAATATCATCCCTATTAAACATTCATCTCTGTTGGCTTAGGGAGCTTCCTGAAAACGGGAGGAAACCATGACAAAATGTCATCAAAGACAACGTGTCTTTCGTCCTCAACAGAAGGAGCCGGACAATTTTCAGAGTCGCCGACATGAAAGCTGTCGTAAAAGGAACAGGACCCAAGCCTCAGAGAACTTTTCAGGCCGGCTCAGGTGACCACGGTATACCGGTGTGTCGCAAATTTAGAGCCGCAGAAATGTGCCTGTCAATCGAAGCAATCTACTGCCACAGATATTACAAGTGAAAGGGACGGAGGAAAATAGCAAATTGTGTGGTTACATTTAAAGTGGCTGAATCGAATTCAGTAGATCACAACTTGAGAGATAGAACCCAGTTTATTTCGCCTTCCTTTCACGGGCTTACGTGCTCTGTCAGATGAAAGCGGAGGAGAGAGTGGTGCTGATGGAGAATGGAGGGAGGCTTTGAGCTGGAGGAGGAGGAGGCAAGGCTGCCTCTTGAAGAAGGGGGCTGAGGTGGTGATAACCGAGGAGGCCGCGGGAGCCCCTCTCCGCTAACTGAGGAAGGTGCTCCAACTTATCGGAGTCCACATGCGGGGAATGATTAGCCTCCTCTGGGCCGATTACTGCCAGCTCGTCGGGTCAAAAGCAGGCCAGGATGAAAGGGGGAGAGATGAAGCCTCCTATCCTGCCTCCAATCATCCATTACCAGTCAGACAGAGGGGGCTTGTCTCCCCCCCCCCCACTCCCCCACCGCCCCTCCCATCTCTCTACATGGCATGTCAGTCTGGTACATATGAAAAGCAGAACCATAATCAGAGGCAGCACTCTCTCTCAGACTGATGCCAGGACAGGACAGGGACTGACCGCAGGTAATTTATGGATCTGATTCTCCAAACTCCTTGATATGTTATTTATTCATTTTTAGCTTGTTTAGGAACAATCCTCATTTAGCTGCAGGATGACGCAAAGTGTTCCGTCTGTTGACACTATTGATGTAAGGATGCCAATCTTCAGTCGCATGAATAAAAATGTGAAGCAGCCCTCCAGACAGCCCAGTGACAGACACCAACAAAAAAGCAATCAGCACAGATTCATCAAAAGCACAAAGGTGTTTGCTGCTAATCAAATCATGTATTTCCTAGACTTCCTTAACAGAGATGAAATGGTCAATTAATCTGACCCATTGAAAACATTGGCAGAATTTAATAAAACACAACTAGTTCTAACGGCTACCACTCTACAGCATACAGTATCGCACATGTGCTCACACTACATCTGCATCATTCTCAATGAAACATTTTGAGGAAAATTAAAGAGCAACGGTCAAAATCCACGGCTGAAACTGTATAACCGTTCTCCTCCTTCCCAAGTGGGTGGCTCCAGTCCAAGTATCCAGGGGCGCAACTTTGGTTTTAGAAGTGGGGGGGCATAATATTGTAATATACATGAATATACATATTTTTATCCAGTTGGATAAACACTCCACAACAGCCTACTCAACTGCTCTGAGGCGTCCGCATGGTCCTAAAGCACACCGTTGCCTCATTTTGTATCACATTCCAATGATAAAACTGCAATTTCAGAATGTGTGGGTGACATGTCCCCCCCCTCGTCCCCAGTCACAGTTGCGCCCCTGCAAGTATCTCTACCTACTGTTTCACTCTGTATGCATTCCCAAGACACATTGGTATTATTAGTTCATCATGGGCCAGTGTAGTGCAGCTGACCAGACCCACCCCTAGCCTATGTTACCACAACCCTCAAGATTAAGGTCAGCGCTCTGGCCAACTACTTCTCAGTCTGCTCTCTTTAATACAGGATATAGGGAACAGCAAGGCAATTGTTTGGGGCTGGATCTCTGATGAATGGAGTGTAAAAATTCTCTCCCTATGCTTCCATGCACAGGTCAGTCCAGAGGTCTATACAATACAACAGAATAATTCCTTGTTCAAGAACTTCAATTGTGCCATTCCAGTGACCAATCTATTTGGCCATATGGAGAGCTTAGTCTCCTGGGAGGGGACCGGGGCGTCTCTGTGTGGATTTAGGGCAGATCAGTAAAGGGAGGCTTCACTCTGTCTCTCAGGACCTGCCTGGTTGCGGGTCAGCTTGCGGGTCAGCCTGCGGGTCAGCCTGGAAGCACTAGTGGGCACTGCTAATACGGGCTTGAGTCAGGCACTGACATGACCAAAAACACCACATCGAACTGATTATATTCAATGACACAATGTGGTTGATGTGCCTTGATCATCTCACAATGCATCCACACTAGTCCACAGAGGGGAAAAATTCAAGCTTGCTATTCATTTTTTTGGTGAGAATATGAAGCCTGATGAAATGCAGAAATGCAGCCTCTGGTAGCCACATAGACATTTTCCAGATGAGATGAATTGCCGAACAGGAGCGCTTAAAGGCTGATTTAAAACAGATCACGTAAAGCGTGAAACACACCGAGAATCTCTCTGACGATAGACTGCCGATAGGTACTTCTCACAGTGGAAGGCCGTTCCTTCTCTTGCTAGAACAAAAGCGGTCCCGGTTGTGTGCCGACCCGTTAGCGCCGAACCTGCCGTTTCTGCTTTTAAAACCGCAGTGCTCGTCAGTGGCCAACAACTTGACTTTGAGCCAATCAGAGAGCACAAACCCACACATGGGGGAGCCACCAAGAGTGACAACAAAAAGGAAAAATTTTGCATTTTCTCCGTACATCCACGGTTAAATGTCATGAGCCAGTACACTTCATATGCAATGTAGGCTTTGGGATAAATACTTCTTCCAAGCTAGCTAACCCCTGTAGCTAGTATTGACAGTATAATTAAATAACAATGGATTAGTTTAAATGAAACAGCTGCCTGTGTTACCTACCGATTTAGTGCAGCGTCTTTAGCTAGATGGCTAGCTATGTTGTGCTAGCTTGCGAATATGCTAACATTAGCGAGCTAGCAAAACATTTGGCTATGGGCTCATGGGATTATGGAGAGTGAAATAAATTGTTTTTTTTCGTCATCTTGCTAGGTAGTTATCTAGCAGGGCCATCTGGATAGTATCAACAAGGGCTTTCTACAAAATAGCTACATTAGTTCAATATAGACCATAAACTAAGCATCACACGGACATGCATTGACAAACAACACTACTGCCACCTTCTGGTTTGGAGTATTTTAACCTGGCTGATGACTTCGAGGTCTTTGCTACTTGAACACAAAAGAGATTGACAGCCGACACTGTTCAGAGGTGCTAAGTATTGTCGGCAGGCAAATGCATGTTTGACAATCCTACCGGTGTGAGCTGTAAGGCCGGTTTAAAACAGAGCCTGTGTGGCTGGTTTCAAACAGGAGCATCTAAGGTTGATTTAAAACAGAAGGCCTGTTTTAACATGGAGGGAGATGTCAATTCATTGAGAGATGTTATTTGCAATGATCCAAAGCATCTTGTCTTGTCCTTTTCACACGCTTTCAATGAATTATGTATCCCTCTTGATTTATGGTGGTCCATGTTCAACTCTTCTCCTCTTCGTCCGGGTGGAATCCTTCATAGATTTTCCACCAGGAGCCGAGTGGGAATACCAAAATTGCTCAATTTAAGGAAGTAATTAAAACCGTCCCCAATCAATATTTATTTTCAGAAGGCCCCGGAGGGGGGTTAGGGCCTTCTTATCCCCATGTCTGGCCCTCTGTCTGGCCCTCTGTCTGGCCCTCTGTCCATACACTATCCTGTCAGACAGCTGTCTGGGTCTGGAACCTCTACTACTGCTGTGGCTAAACACTGGGCCAAGCTGTGCACACTGAAGCACTGGAATGACAGATAGACATTCCCGTGCTTGTTTGATAGTCATCAAACAGTTTAATTTGAACAAATGATGTCGTATTAAACTGTAGTGTAACATGAGGATCATTTGCTCTTCTGTCACTGATCTTCTGTTTGTGAGTCTATTTGAGAAAGGATCATTTTTGTCCTTTCACAATTTACAATTCACAAGAATGTCAGATCTGTTCTTCCCTTTTCACCTGAATCTGTTCGATGAGATAAAACGGCTGTAATTTCTTAATTAAAATTTAAGCTTTTGAACATGTTCCTACTTTGACATGGTACTCTGCTGTAATTAGTTTGACATTATAGACGTTTCACCTGTGTAGAATTGGCAGGTTCACCACACTGGAAAACAGGGTGTCTGTCTGTCACTGAGTAAATGTTATAATTGTGTAATTTAGCAAGAGTAAATGTAATAAGTCTTACATAGATTAGTGTCTCGCAAAGCATTTTTCGAGTTCAGGTAGTAAGTACATGTTGATGCTAATGATTCAAACAAGAGAGTTATTTAGGTTCTAGAATCCAAGTAAACACTTTCCCCGTGTGAGCTGAAGTAATAGATTACATTTATTACCACTAGGCTAACATGAAAACTGAATAGTGAAATGGAAACATGTTTAGCCTGACCAAGATGGTGGGTTACAAGAAGACAAGTTCAAATAACAGACTACTATCTTTGGGTCTGAAGCAATAGTGTTTTAATTGAATCTACGGTAGTGTCTTTACTTGCAATCTTCTCCTTGAGGTGAAATGATCATGTAAAACATAACTGTGGTGACATGACAGTTTGCTTAGATTTTCTTTGGAGACTTATTGCTGCGGGCAGAAATCATGTCTGTGTCATTCTATATCATCAATTTTAATTATCCTCAGAAGTGCTCATTAAGCTTGGGGCACTGAAAGGACAGCAGTATCTGGGAAAAATTCCTCTAATCTATTTGGGACCTTGAGTGTGAGCTACCCTGTCCCTTGTCTGTCACAACAACAGCCCCCCCCCCCCTCCCCTCTCTCTCTCTCTCTCTCTCTCTCTCTCTCTCTCTCTCTCTCACACACACACACACACTCAACACACTCACGCAAGAACGCTTGCATGCACACATACAAGCACACTTACACACTTAGACACACGTGCACATGCACGCACCCCCCCCCCCCCCCCCACCAACACATACACCCACTTACACACCCACTCACACACACATGAACACACATGCACACACACACACACACACATTTCACAGGTACAATGTTGAAGAAGTTGTCTTTCGTGCTCACGAACACAAATAATATGTGTGATGCCCAAGCCACTGTGGTATTGACATGACTGTGAACCCAGCAACCCTTTGCATGAGTGCACATTTGGATGTATGCCTGCTTATTAAAAAAAAATCCTCTCTTGCTCCATAGAAGTGAAATGGCTCAGATTTGGACTATTCTCTCTTGTATTTGTCCAGAGGACCATCATTCTGATAAAAAAAATATGTTAGCCTACAATTTACATCAACTTATTTGGGGTAGGGGGCAGCATTTTCACGTCCGGATGAAAAGCGTGCCCAGAGTAAACTGCCTGCTACTCAGGCCCAGATGCTAGGGTATGCATTTTATTAGTAGATTTGCATTGAAAACACTCTGAAGTTTCTAAAACTGTTTGAATGATGTCTGTGAGTATAACAGAACTCATATGGCAGGCAAAAACCACCTGAGAAAAAATACAACCAGGAAGTGGGAAATCTGAGGTTTGTATGTTTTCAAGTCTTAGCCTCTCCAATATACAGTGTCTGTGGGGTCATATTGCACTTCCTAATGCTTCCACTAGATGTCAAAAGTCTTTAGGACCTTGTTTCAGGCTTCTACTGTGAGGTGGGATAGAATGAGAGCTGATTGAGTCATGGGTCTGCCAGAAGGCCATGTGCTCAGTCAGGCGCACGCCCGTGAGAGTTAGTTCCGTTCCCTTTCATTTCTAAAGACAAAGGAATTCTCCGGTTGAAACATTATTGAAGATTTATGATAAAAACATTCTAAAGATTGATTATATACATATTTTGACATGTTTCTACGAACTGTAATATAACTTTTTTTTACTTTGTCTGGACCTAGTGCCTGCGCATTTGTATTACTGTACTAAATGCGTGAACAAAAAGGAGATATTTGGACATGAATTATGGACTTTATCGAACAAAACTAACATTTATTGTGGAACTGGGATTCCTGGGAGTGCATTCTGATGAAGATCATTAAAGGTAAGTGAATATTTATAATGCTATTTCTGACTTTTGTTGACATGGCGGGTATCTGTATTGCTTGTTTTGGTCTCTGAGCGCTATACTCAGATTATTCCATGGTGTGCTTTTTCCGTAAAGCTTTTTGGAAATCTGACACAGCGGTTGCATTAAGGAGAAGTATATATTTAATTCCATGCATAACAGTTGTATTTTCATCAACATTTCTGATGAGTATTTCTGTAAATTGACGTAGCTCTCTGCACTTTCACCGGATGTTTTGGAGGCAAAACATAACAACGCGCCAATGTAAACAGCGATTTTTGGATATAAATATGAACTTTATCGAACAACACATACATGTATTGTGTAATATGAAGTCTTATGAGTGCCATCTGCTGAAGATCATCAAAGGTTAGTGATTAATTTTATCTCTATTTCTGCTTTTTGTGACTCTTCTCTTTGGCTGGAAAAATGGCTGTGTTTTTTTGTGTCTAGGTGCAGACCTAACATAATTGCATGGTATGCGTTTGTCGTAAAGCCTTTTTGAAATCGGACACTGTGGTGGGATTAACAACAAGTTTATCTTTAAAATTGTATATAGTACATGTATTTTTGAGGAATTTTAATTATGAGATTTCTGTTGTTTGAATTTGGCGCCTAACGTCCCACCTGACCAACATCCAGTGAAAGTGCAGGGCGCATACCATGCAATTATGTTAGGTCTGCACCTAGACACAAAAAAACACAACTGTAGCATCCCACGTACCCTAGAGAGGTTAAAGGGCAATTGCGGCACTTTTAAACCTCATGTTCATTATCTACAGCGTCATCTCACAGTGTTTGAATATCACTGTTTTTAAAATGATTAAACTTTTGATGATTTCATTGGGTAAAACTTTTTAACTGTATATATTTTTCAACATAGAAATGCACAGCTTTACTTATGTAGACACTGGTATTGTGCTGGAGATATTGAAAATCAGGATGAAAAGCATTGGAATTGCCCTTTAAGTATAAGATTTCTAAATGTGTCTGCAATGAAAGAAAAGAATACACCCGTTTTCTACTTTTTCCTTCTTCCTGATTAGCATGTCCACTGTTGTTATTGCACTCCACTAGGAGTTCGGGCCAGAAAGTCAATATAGCAAAAGTCAGGAGTCTCCTTGCCAATCTCCTGCTGTAAATGACCACCACAGACATTTAGTGATCATTATGACACCCCTGTCCCTCCTCTCCTCCGTGACATGGCAGGGGTCCCCCTGTTCTCCTCCTCTCTCACTGAGACCGTCCTCTAAGTGACAGACCACACAGAGCCCTGCCATTTTCTATGGGAGCTCATAATTGGCCAGCTCCATTGGTGCCAGTTAGATTCATTGGACGGTGGGATTGTGGGCTGTCTTGTCACGGACTGGCTGACAGGACGGAGGAATAGATGGATGGATGAGGGGATGAGGGCCATTGACGTGGTTCAGAGTTCAGATCACTGGCGATTACCCTGCCACACCTCAACTGCCATTCACTGACCTCCCATCTGAACTGTGGTCCCTTCGGAACTACAAATCGCTGTTTTCCTATTACCAACAGTTCCCATTACTTGTGTACAAACAGGAGATGATATAACATACATCTGGTTGGTAATTGACTAGAACGGATAGAATCCGCAATTTGCTGTAATCGCAGTATGGTAGTTGTAATTATGTGTCCTGATTTCTTAGAAGAGTTGACGTTTGTATAGATGAGTTGAAAATCACAGCCTCTCAAATGTTACATTTGTACATTTGAGTCATTTAGATAAGATGCTCTTATCCAGATCGACTTACAGATCGACAACTAGGGTCAAGTGCCTTGCTCAAGGGCACATCGACATAATGTTAATCTAGTCGGCTCTGGGATTTGGACCAGAGACCTTTCACATGTTGTGGACAAATCAGATAATGTATGAGCTTATATCCAAGTACTTCAAAACAGGCAAGATTCATGACATGTAAAATTAAAATCATTTCAGTTGCTGTGTAGACAGATTGATTGCATTTGGACCTATTCCATTGACCCAGATTAGGCGTACTGCTGGATTGAAATTGACGTTTTAACCAAGACTGATGATAATCTGGTTTCATGAATTAAAGTATTCCTTGACCATGACTTTTTTCATTTAAGAAGTTTAAGTCACTGTGATGTGGGCCTGGTTTGGTGATACCTAATATTTGTAATGACTAAGATTGAACTGAAAAAAAAAAAGAACAAACAAACAGTATGTTTGGTTCCCTTTGTTGCTGCTGAATAATGGTGATGCGTTGATAAAAAAAAAAAACTATAGTTCAACATTTGTCCCTGTGTCTTTCTGTGATCGGAAATCACTAGCTAATGTGCATGCCATATGGTTGAATTAAATTGAGGTAAATTGCTTGTATTATTCTGTGATCATTAAGTTATTACCAAGACTAGAGGGGACAGAAAAACATTTGAAAAGATTTTCGCGCTAATTGCAATCAGGCTTCCGGAGGCTTATAGGTCTTGACTAAGGATTTCATGGATCTTCCTCTATGTTCTCATCTTACGGTAACCGCAGCTAGCTACAGCTACAACGTTGCCAACCTGACACAAACATAACAAACAAAATGTCTCTCTATCGTTTAGATGTCACCTCTGATGTCTTACCATCAGCGTAGGTGCTCCGTGAAGGCGCTATTTGGTTTTACTTTTGCATACGGGTCACCTTTGCATACCTATAAAGTGTTGGCAAACATGACCCATCAAGAGACACGATGAACATAATCATTTGTGATTGGCAACCTGTCAGAAATTAAGCATACAGGAATGTGTAAGGCCACGATGAGGTCTTGCCTCTATGAAAAATACCTATTGCCCTGGGGTGAGAAAGAAAACCACTTCCCCAATAAAAAAGAAAGGATAAAAGAAAGAAGTTTGAGGAAATCACTGCACAGCTTTTATGTTTCACTCAGTCAGCTGAGTGTCAGGGATTTGCAGTCGTAAAGATAGTGAAAGCTCAAGAGCTGCTGCTCACTGGAATTAATCAGTTTAGGTTTCGGACCTGAACTGGAAATGTCAGACATTGCCTCCCAATTCTTATAGGTGATTTCTTAAAGCAGAACAACACGCTAATCCTACTCTCACATATATAGAAGGTCAAAGTTGGTCAGTGAGCCAAGAAATACCATATTAGAGCTTCCTTCCTTTTCAATCGCTGGAAGTATAAATTGTGGAATTAGTGTATTGATTGCACACTATGGCTTCAAACAATCACTTTTACAGCCTTGACAAGATTATTGTATCCACTTTTCCTGCATTATTATGTGTTGTGTTTGAGTTATTCTTCCAGCTTCGGAAGTGACAGCTTGAATTTATTCAATAAAGCAGGGCAGTTAGGGAAGCCAGTGAGGCAAAAAGGAGAAGGCACCGCGTGAGGGTGAGAGACAGCTTTAGTGCATGCTAGCCTGCTAGCATGCCTGCCACCCCAAATAGAGAGGGATCTCTGCCCAAATATTGCACTGATCAATACCTTCATACAAACACAAGCCCATCATTTGTTATGCCTTGGGCAAATGATACTAGTGAAAAACACAATGAAGAGGACTAATGACATTTATGTCAATTTGCAGTTCCTCAGTGGAACATGTCCCCGAGTGTTAATTTGTATATTGAACTGATTCTCACAACTAAGCCATGATACAAGAAACTAAGACAGCCCCCCCACCCCTTCACCACTCGTTATAAGGAACGCTCGTGTTGCTATCTGTGCAGAAAAGCTCCAGAACCAGGGAAAGATCTACAAAGGGATGATGATAAAGCTCCTTCATATTCCTCCCTGTCAGTCAGGTGTGGAATTAACACAGTAACAAAGCAACAACCAAATCCATACCTTGATCACAATTCAGACAGCATGCAAACATCATCTAAATTTCAAATTTCAAAACAGGCCCGTGCGTACAACTGTGTAGTTTATGTACAGTGAAGTTCCTGCAGCAACCAATTAGTGCAATACCTTTTCCACAGATTTCACAAAACCAGGCACAGTACATGCCATCTGTCTCCTCCTGCTTAGGGAATGCCCAGCTCCTCTGCTCCAGATGTTTAGCTACAGGCTAGTGTTATTGCAATGATCCATACAGCTGGTTTAGAGACACTGAGCCCGCTATGCAAATGGCTGTCATTTACAGATGGTGAATTCACTTCAAAGAGCCTGAATTCAGCTCATCGCCTATAAATATGGATGTGTAATGCTGATTCAGGCTACTCCATCACTGCTTGTTTTGCTGTGTAACAACCGTGCAAGGATTTCGAGGACGTTTCAAAGGTGTTTGATACTGTAATATTTGCATGAGCAATTTTAGAGGGACAATGTTTGAAAAGGGCGTTTGATTATTTGGACAAACAGGGAAGGGAAGGTAAACATGTTGAAAATGGACAAACACACACACGCACGCGCACACATACGCACGCACACATGCACGCGCACACACGCGTGCGCGCACACACACAACCACACACAGCTATTTATCTTTGGATGTTGAGAAGATGTGTTTTTTTTTGTGTATGGATAGAAATACCAACATTGATAGAGATAGAGATATATATTCCTCTGTACAGCAGAGGTTGGTCGAGAGGGAAAACAATATGACAAGCTGTGATTGATGCAGTTTCCCATTTAAATCTAATTTGTAACGGCTTTCCCATCTTCTGCTGTGTATCTAACAGTTTCCTCCCTCTCTATTTCATTGTGCTAGATTTATACCCTCAAGTAAATCCCTGAACAAGAAAGGCTTAGGTAATTCCCCCCCCCCCCCCCCCCCCAAAAAAAGGTATTTACTGTTATATTCATCAAGATAGAGTTGCAATGTACAGAGAACACATTTTCAGAAAATGATATTCTTCCCACTTCCCACATAGACTGTAATACAAAAATATGAATTAGTGTGTCAATGTAATGGATGACCGATACCGATACATTCAGAAAGCAAAATGGACAGTGTGAAATGAGTGGGAGAAAATAGACATACATTGTCTCTGTAGTTTTGCATTGAAGCCCGAACCAAAGTAATCTGACACATCGGGATCACAGCACAGTCCTGATCCTTCTGTCACACCAGGGATTAAATGAAAAAGAAAACAAGGGTACCAAGGGTCAGATATGACATTTCAGGGAAGTGACACATGACAGGACAAACAATAAGTGTCACTGTGCTGACTTTGGGGCAACATTTTTACACCACTTTTTTTTGTTGTCACCGTGCCTCTCTTGGTTCGCCTGTTCCTGTTCTTCCCCCATTGGCCTAGTGTTGTCCATTGTTTGGCCATTATGATTAAAAGATGTACAACACTATGGAGATAGGAGAACTCATCATTTGTCTTTGTCTGTCCTGGCTTCAACACTATTCAGTGCGAGTCACAGATTATCCACCTCACACTAGTTTTTTTTTATCGCGGAGCGTGCAGACACACACACACACACACACACGCACACACACGCACACATACACACGCACACATACACACGCACACACACGGGCATACACACAGGAGCGTACGCACACACACACACACACACACACACACACACACACACACACACACACACACACACACACACACACACACACACACACACACACACACGCAGACAGACACATCTGTCATTTCACATTTGCATGCAAAGAAGAGCTCAGGACAGGAGGTGAGCAGAGGAAAAACAGAAATGAAGATCCTCACCCCGTCACCCTTATCGGATAAGGTGCCACTGTGCTGGCCATCCAATAATACAGAAGCAAATCCAACTTTTTTAGCATTTTGCTATTTGAATGACCTGCACAGTGGAATTACAACAGGAGAGAGGAGAGAGGCCTTTAGGAGAGAGGCCTCTATCAATCTTAGGAATGTTCTAATGTGGAAGCTACGCAATTGCATCTGAGAAATCAGCAAGGTAATTACTCATGCAGACAGCACAAAATGAAAGAACCCCCCCCCCACGCGTTCTACTGAGTTACCCATTTTAGAACAAGCAACAGAGCGCAACGGTGGTGCTATAATTAGCCACATTCCGCTAATCTTTCAGGTAGTGCTAAACTTGCGAAACCAATGAAGCAACATGTTTATAAAGAGCATGAAAGTTAGCAATATGGCGGGAAACTTGATTCAAAATGTACTCTGTCATGCCACAACTGTAACATATCACATGACTCTCTGAGGATAACAGACAAGGTTATGTGAGACCAACTGAAGAAGACAGTGTTACACTGAAGTTATAACGCCAGACAAGTAAAAACTAGCAGTATCAATGAGCTTGAGCAACTTTCCGCAACACAACCTACAAAAAGGAACACATGCAAATAGACGTGCAAGGTTAAAAAAAAAAAATAATAATCGCAATTGAACCCTTTGAGGTTCTTGCATCGTATGTCGTCTGTGGAAGTTTGCTAAAACGTTGTACTTGACAGTTTTTGCAACAGACATATTAACAACGGGGAAATGATTCTCTAATGTCATTGGGAGAAATAATTGCTATGGTTTTAACATAAACCCTGTACTACAGTACCCATAATGCTTTGCAACCATATCCGGTTTTATTAATATAAACGCTTTGTTGGGACCACAGTGATCATTGTAATTGGACCCAAAAAAAAGAAATATAAACATGTTATGTGGAGATCAAAAAAACGGATCACTTTCTGAAAGGTTTTGGCATGCCTCTTGTTAGAGTAATTAGAAAAAGTCACGTAGGTTTATTAAACTCAAAATAATATTCCTTGCTTAGAATATCCCTAATGAGCAATCCATTTCTTTAAATGGATGATAGACTAAACTCCAAAGGGTATAAAGCTCATGGATTTCATTGAATAATTGACCCATATTGATCACATTTTAACTTGGGAACATACACTGACAATGATGAGAGACTGTCTCCCTGCGGTCTATTGTTTGATAACATTAAGCAGAGCAGGTCTACAGTATAAGTAAGGTATTTTGATGGGTATTTATCCACGTACAATATTAGTCGACATTGTTAAGCTGTTGTGTTATCTAAAGAACACAATGTTTGTTCATATCACTTTATAGTAGTGATGGTCATTGATCAACAGGTGGAAGTGATTGTAGGAAATCAAATAAATACACAACAGTCATTAAACTTCATTTTTCATTAAACTTCTATTTTCAGCACTTTTTTTCTACACAGAGTTTGCCTAGGACTCATTTTGGTTCATGGTAATATTAGTACTGACTAGAACAAAAAGAGTGGCGTGCTTATGTAATTAGTCATTAATTTATAAATGTGTTTTTAATCATGGGCAGTATGGTCTCATTTTTCTGTGACAGCTGGCGACGCTTTCTTGTGATTCATGATAATCCACTTTTTATTATGAAGAAAATACTGGTATTTCTCGACGCAGCCGAGAATGAATACATAATATAAACTGGGTGGTTCGAGCCCTGAAAGCTGATTGGCTGACAGCCGTGGTATATCAGATGGGTATACTACTGGTATGACGAAACATGTATTTTTACTGCTCTAATTACGGTGGTAACAGGTTTATAATAGCAATATGGCTTTGTGGTATATGGCCAACATACCACGGCTAAGGGCTGTCTCCAGCCACTCCATGTTGTGTCACGCTAAGAACTGCCCTTATTCATGGAATATTGGCCATATACCACACCCCGTCGGGATTTATTGCTTAAATATACAGGGAGGGGACATTTGGGTTTCAGTTGTAGTGGTCTAAACCCCCAAAAATTCCAAGATATCATTTTATAAACACACTTTTTAAAATTGTATAAATTAAGATCACATTTAGATTTATACCTCTGAAAATTGTTTACAACTAATTTAAAGGCTAACTAGGTTGCGTAGTAGTCTATATCTCAGGATATAGGCTAACCCATAAAACTACGGCAGTAGAGAAGGATTTGATAAAAAAAAGGCTTTCAAACAGGCAATGGAGACATGCAACCATACAGTACGGTGAATGACACAGAACCCCAGAAAGATACACAAATCCACATTCAATGTAATGAGGGCAATAAACACACGATGAAGTGTTTGTCTTTTAGTTTACTTGCTCTTATAACCCCTACTATTATGTAAATGCTCTTGACCCAAACGTGCTCATTGTAAATGAATGTATTTCATCTTTAAGATAAGACACCTTTGTTTTTCCAGAGACACTTGTGTAATGTGCTAACGAATTGGTGTTGTCCAGATTCAGCGACTAAAGAGACAATTATCTATTACATTAAGATGAAGCTGCAGAGCAGTTCGGGTGCTAAATGATTGTCACTAATAACGTTCATCCTGTTACGTCAGTAGTGGTGGTTTCCATGTGATACAACTCCCGAACCATTATTCATCTGTGCTACTACAGTAGCATTACATAGTAGCACTTATTATTAGTACTATATCATTGCAATCACAGTGTGATTACCACAATATATCACCTGCATGTGAGGTGAAAACAACCATCTAACAGAAACAAATATGAATCAATCTTAAATTTGCTTAAATGAATAATCAACTCAAAAAATGTATTTTGTGTGTGTGTGTGTGTGGGGGGGGGGGGGGTTAAAATTAGTCCACTGTTGATACAGTCCCAGAATGTTTTGCATGTCAGCAATCACGTTGTCAAGATATAGGACTTTTCCAAATTCAAATTGTAACTTGATGATGTGTCAAGTTTACAATGAGCTTTTTTAAAGTTCTGTGTCTTGAAAACTTGATTGCTGACATGCAAAAGCATTTTGAGACTGTATCAACAGTGGACTAATAAAAAGTTACCAGAACATAGTTTGAGTGGATTGTTACTTTAAGTCATTTTAAGCAAAGTGGGTACAATCATTAGGCTATTATACTTCATTTCTGGACAGAATCCTTGTCTCTCATATCTATGGAAACGATGATGTTTAGCTAGAGATGGTAGAGATGTAGTATATTGTAGTTTTTTTTCTTTCTATGAGGTGAAATCCATCATGTTTGTTTGGGTCCAAAAGCCACCATGCAGCATTAGGAGTGGTCACAGCAAGAGCTAGGATCACTGGGCTTGGTATTTTAGAGCAGTATATACTGTATGTGTACTTTATATTGCAGAATTTGCGGGCCACTCTCAAACTTCCCAACATTACAGTGGAAACAGTGACACATACTGAGAAACATACTGTATGCCAGGGACCACAAAGATACAAAGAAAACCAAGTCTGGTGAATTAAAAGTGGTAAACAAATGAACATCCAAAAAGGAGAGAAAGAGCGTGAGTGGGGTTAAGACCGTTACAATATGAACCAGAGATTCACTGGTTCGAGTTGGGGGCTGGAGACACCTTCTTTAAACTACTTCTACTGCAAACAGCATTATCTTGATTAAAGTTTAATTAAGGATCACATTTGGCAGTGCCTTTCACAGAGATCTACATGAGCAGATTTCCTAGGGCTTAACTCCATCGCTGGGAAAATCCTCCTTTATTACTTTCAACCTGTTGTAAAAGCTGTTGGCACGGAGGGACGGCTGCCTCATTCACGGGCCTTGTTTGCTCCTGGAAAAATCCCAAGTCTCTGGAGATCCCCCCACAGCGGTTCAATTTAATATCTGCCCTATCAGTACAAGGCCTGAGCTCATTATTAATGATACTATTCATTAATTTCTTGTTGGGCTGATGTTATTTATTAAAATATTTAAGAAAGCTCCAGAGAGAGTCACATAATGAGGGATGTGTCCTCCTTCCTCCACCGTGCCCCCACCCCCCCACCCCCAGCCCTCCACCCCTCTCTCTTTCCTCTCTCTGCCTGGATGGATAGTGTGGAATTACCCCACTCGGACGCTGTTCGCCTGCGCTCCCTCATTAGTCGTTCTCCAGGGCTGAGTGACACCATAAATCCATTCTACACGCCGACCACTGCCAGCCATATACAAACGTACCCAGCTCGCCTCCGCCCGTTAATGAGCCATTCCTATGCAGAGGGAATTGACTACTGTCCATGCACAATAAACCGACAGTATTTTTTTGTGTGGGGGGGGGGGGGGGGGGGGACGACTAAATACAGAGGGGTGTAGATTTAGGACATCAGATGACAGTTAAATGTCTCATTAAAGATCTATCACTATAAAAACCAGAAACAGAAGTATATTCTAAAACTATTCATTTCTAGTCTACTAGTTGAGAATGTGTGATGGGTGCCTGAAGGGTGCCAGAAGGAGAATGATACTATACCACGGGTGCCTGGACATAGCAGAAGTGGAAGTTTATTTGGCAAAATATATTTTCCCAGTGACCATGTACAGTATAATGTAATTACACATGACCTCAATGATCAAATGTTGCATGAACAATTTGTTCAGTATATTCAGTATGTTCAAGACATGTTCAGTACATGGTCAGTATTCCCAGTATGGTCAGGACATGGTCAGAATGTTCAGTATAGGCCCAGTATGTTCAGTAAATCTTTAGTACATGGTCAGTATGCCCAGTATGGTCAGTACATGGTCAGAATGTTCAGTATATGCCCAGTATGTTCAGTATATGTTCAGTATATATTTAGTACATGGTCAGTACAATCAGTATATTCAGTACATGGTCAGAATGTTCTGTATATGCCCAGTATGTTCAGTATATGGTCTTTCCATGACATAAATTGACCAGGTCAATCCAGGTGAAAGCTATGATCCCTTATTGATTACACTTGTTAAATCCACTTCAATCAGTGTAGATGAAGGGGAAGAGACAGGTTAGAGAAGGATTTTTAAGCCTTGGCACAACTGAGACATGGATTGTGTATGTGTGCCATTCAGCGGGTGAATGGGCAAGACAAAATATTTAAGTGCCATTGAACGGGGTATGGTAGTAGGTGCCAGGCGCACCAGTTTGTGTCAAGAACTGCAACGCTGCTGGGTTTTTCACACTCAACTGTTTCCCATGTATCAAGAATGATCCACCACCCAAAGGACATCCAGCCAACTTGACACAACTGTGGGAATCACTGGAGTCAACTTGGGCCAGCATCCCTGAGGAGTGCATTCGTTCCTCAAGGATGCCCTGACACATTGAGGCTGTTCTGTGGAAGGTGTTTGTAATGTTTTGTACCCTCAGTGTATGGTCTGTATGTTCAGTATATGTTCAGTGTGTTCAGTATATTTTCAGCATGCTCAGTACATGGTCAGTATATTCAGTACATGGCCAATATGTTCAGTATTTGTTCATTGTGTTCAGTACATGGTCAGCATTTGAAGTACATGGTCAGCGTATGTTCAGTGTGTTCAGTATTTTCCGTATGTTCAGTACATTGTCAGCATGTTAAGTATATGTTCAGCATGTTCAGTACATTTTCAATATGTTAAGTATATGTTCAGTATGTTCAGTATGTTCAGTATGCAGTATATTAATCCTATACAGTAACACTGATCCAGAGGCCTGCTGCTGATCAAGCTTCATATGAATTAGCCCACGAGGCATCTTCATGTAAATATCATGTCTGTATGGCCCCGCAGGGCCTACAACTCAATTCCCATAGTAAAGCTGTTACAGTGAACGGTTAAAGAGCCTCCCGACATTCTACGCTCAAGTAACGTCACTCCGGCACTTTTAATTTGTGTGTGTCGTCTGTCTGATATCAGCAGTACGAATAGCTGCAGATAGAAACACCTCGCCCATTAATCATAATAATTAATCAGATCCAATTATATTGCATAGAAATGTGAACAAATCGCTGGGAAAAATAATGATCTATCACTGACATGTCACAGGGAAAAGGGACTAAAGTGGTAATTAGAAGCATCGTTTTTAGTGGTATACAACTGCAGTTCAGCTGATGATGGCTCCACTGTTTGGATCTGATGATGTAATTAGTGGGAAGAGTGAGAGCAGTGCCTTTCGAGGGCCTCCTAATGAAGTCTGTATGGGGAGAGGAGGAGAGGAGGAGAGGAGGAGAGGAGGAATACACACGTTTTTATTAGTGGGTCATCTGAAAGGTATATCAGTCATTTCATTCCCCAAATTTCGACACCGATTTTTGGGGGAAATAAGAACAGCAAAATATCTCATTACTTTATTGTTACTATTTTGTTACCATTCTTTCCAGAAACCTGGGCCTCACATGCTATTAAAGTCACCATCTGTCATTTTAACAGCTTTGAAATGTAATCCTAGCCTGAATGCGATGCCTAATTTTGGAGAGGAAGGTGTGACCTAGAATATATGATTATATTATATTATAAGTTGTGATATTTCAGGGTACGGGGAATGCTACAACAGGCCTTGGTCTTGAACCACTTTGATCTCAGTGTTGCGACAGCTACAAAGAAGTGAAGCCCTTATCATGGCCGTTCCAGAGTCTGCGGCGCAAGACCTCAATGACACTCCAAAACATTTGAAGATGGAGTCATTTCCTCTACTCGAGATTAGAGGATGCACAGAGGAGGTAAATCCTTGGACACAAAATAAATCCAATATAATGCCACGGACAGCCACGCTTTCACCAAGCAGAACACATCATAATGCATATACTGCAACTGTGGATGTCATTAAAAAAAATATATATATAATAATAATATTACAGAACAAATAATATAGAATATATATGATTAATGTGTATCCATTTGTATTTACACATGGTCACCTGAAGCCCATGAACACATGCAAAGAAAGAGACTAAGACAGTTCTTTATAAAAGGAGTTTACTAGCAAGCCTGCATCCACCATCACCCTCCCTCCCTTGTTGTGCGAGCCAATTGGTGCCTCCTCATGGGTATAGAATTAATCACCTGCCCTCTTCCCAGTCTGTGCGCCGGGACCTGAGGAAAGGGGTAATATGACAGGCCCTTGAGGGACGCCACACCACCATGCCGTGGAGAGTATAAATATCAGCCTCTATGCATATGTAAATCACCTTCCTCATTTATTTACTTCTATGTTTTTTTTTCTTCTCGGAGACTCAAGCGCGCTAATATCAAATAGAAAGCTTTAAGAGAGTGTTTAATGCCTGTCGGTGGGTGGTAGTGGAGCACCGGAGTCTGGAGCGTGCAGCGGTTCATGAGTAATTAAGGGGTGTTTTGCTGAGCATAAATAATGCTGTTTGTACTGGTCCTTCTGAGGAGAGAGAGGCAGGCTGGAGGAAGGCAGGCTGGGACAGTAGTGGTTAAAATATTCCCCTGCCTCCCTCTCTACTCAGCGCCTTTTAACATTACACACAAGCAGGGAGGAAATCTCATTTGTTTGTTCTATACCTCTCCACGTTAAAGGAAATGATCGTTTATAAAGACCAGCATGAAAAGGAGGTGTGGAAAACTCAGCTGGTTTTCACTCCTCCTTAATCATAGCTAGGTTAGCATCAGTGTGATGCAGTGGAGGCTGCTGAGGGGAGGACGGCCTATAATAATGGCTAGAATGGAGTCAATGGAATGGTATCAGACATGTGGTATCCATGTGATTGATAGCATTCCATTGACTCCATTCCAGCCATTACTATGAGCCGTTCTCCCCTCAGCAGCCTCCAATGGTGTGATGGGAGGTACGGCACAGCAGTCATGCAGTACACTGTAAACCAGTGGAGGATCCTCAAAGGAGGAAGGGGAGGACCATCCTCCTCAGTGAAATTAGTTTTTTTTTTAATTACAGGAGACTGAGTAGGTATAATATAAATTGTTTTCTTGGGTTTAGAACTTTATTTTTGTGTCCAGTTAGTGCAATTTATTTAAATTTGCCTTGCTAACTTCAGTAGCTAGCTTCAGTGGAAGTTGGAAGTTTACATTACACTTTAGCCAAATACATTTAAACTCAGTTTTTCACAATTCCTGACATTCAATCCTAGTAAAAAATCCCTGTCTTAGGTCAGTTAGGATCACCACTTTATTTTAAGAATGTGAAATGTCAGAATAATAGAATAATTATTTATTTCAGCTTTAATTTCTTTAATCACATTCCCAGTGAGTCAGAAGTTTACATACACTCAATTAGTATTTGGTAGCATTGCCTTTACATTGTTTAACTTGGGCCTTCCACAAGCTTCCCACAATAAGTTGGATGAATTTTGGCCCATTCCTCCTGACAGAGCTGGTGTAACTGAGTCAGGTTTGTAGCCTGCTTGATCGCACACGCTTGTTCAGTTCTGCCCACAAATTTTCTATAGGATTGAGGTCAGGGCTTTGTGATGGCCACTCCAATACCTTGACTTTGTTGTCATTAAGCCATTTTGCCACAACTTTGGAAGTATGCATATGGTCATTGTCCATTTGGAAGACCCATTTGTGACCAAGCTTTAAGACTGATGTCTTGAGATGTTGCTTCAATATATCACATAATTTTCCCTCCTCATGATTCCATCTATTTTGTGAAGTGCACCAGTCCCTACTGCAGGAAAGCACCTCCACACCATGATGCTGCCACCCCCATGCTTCACGGTTGGGATGGTGTTCTTCAGCTTGCAAGCCTCCCCCTTTTTCCTCCAAACATAACAATGGTCATTATGGCCAAACAATTCTAATTTTGTTTCATCAGACCAGAGGACATTTCTCCAAAAAGTACGATCTTTGTCCCCATGTGCAGTTGCAAACCGTAGTCTGGCTTTTTTTATGGCGGTTTTGGAGCAGTGGCTTCTTCCTTGCTGAGCAGCCTTTCAGGTTTTGTCGATATAGGACTCGTTTTTACTGTGGATATTGATACTTTGTACCTGTTTCCTCCAGCATCTTCACAAGGTCCTTTGCTGTTGATCTGGGATTTATTTGAACTTTTTGCACCAAAGTATGTCAACCTCTTTGGGATATGTGGGACGCTAGCGTCCTGGCCAAAAGCCAGAGAAAAAGCAGAGCGCCAAATTCAAATAAATTACTATAAAAATCAAACTTTCATGAAGTCACACATGTAAGATACCAATATAAAGCTTCACGTGTTGTGAATCCAGCCAACATGTCATATTTCAAAAAGGCTTCACGGCGAAAGCAAACTATGCTATTGTCTGAGAGTAGCACCTCCGTAAACAAAGAGAGAAAACATATTTCAACCCTGCAGGCGCGACACAAAACGCAGAAATAAAAATATAAATTATGCCTTACCTTTGACGAGCTTCTTCTGTTGGCACTCCAACATGTCCCATAAACATCACAAATGGTCCTTTTGTTCGATTAATTCCGTCGATATATATCCAACATGTACATTTATTTGGCGTGTTTGATCCAGAAAAACACCGGTTCCAACTTGCACAACGTGACTACAAAATATCTCAAAAGTTACCTGTAAACTTTGCCAAAACATTTCAAACTACTTTTGTAATACAACTTTAGGTGTTTTTTTAAAGTAAATAATCGATCCAATTGAAGACCGGGATAATTTGTGTTCAATACCTGAAGAAAACAAACTGACGCTACCTTTCTGGTCACGCGCCTCTAACAAACAGTACACTTGAAGTGACCCTCGTTTTGAACAGGGCTACTTCTTCATTACACAAAGGAAAAACCTCAACCAATTTCTAAAGATTGGTGACATCCAGTGGAAGCGGTAGGAAGTGCAAGAAGGTCCCTTAGAAACCTGGATTCCCAATTAAAACCCATTGAAAAGAGAGTGACCTCAAAAAAAATAATCTGAATGGTTTTTCCTCGGGGTTTCACCTGCTACATAAGTTCTGTTATACTCACAGACATGATTCAAACAGTTTTAGAAACTTCAGAGTGTTTTCTATCCAAATCTACAATCTTTCTATCCAAATCTATGCATATCTTATCTTCTGGGGATGAGTAGCAGGCAGTTGAATTTGGGCATGCATTTCATCCGGACGTGAAAATACTGTCCCCTGTCACCAAGAAGTTAATCTCTAGGAGACAGAACGCGTCTCCTTCCTGAGTTGTATGATGGCTGCGTGTTCAACTTCAACTGTTTGTAAACATCTGGAACTGTGATACAGTGAATTATAAGTGAAATAATCTGTCTGTAAACAATTGTTGGAAAAATTACTTGCGTCATGCACAAAGTAGATGTCCTAACCAACTTGCCAAAACTATAGTTTGTTAACAAGAAATGTGTGGAGTGGTTGAGAAACAAGTTTTAATGGCTCCAACCTAAGCGTATGTACATTTCTGACTTCAACTGTAGCTACCAGTGCAAGTGTGCAGTTTTCTGGGTCAGAGTGGTAGAATGGACAACGCTGCTGAAAATGTTGTGGACATTTTGTTGAAGAACCCCTTTCATTCTCTGGGGTACACGGAAAAGTTGCGAATTAAAAGCAAAGTTTGACCTCTGCCTGAGATCAGTTTCATGAAGACGGATGAAAAGGTGAGGGCGTTCAATACCACCTGGTGTCAACAGTATAGCTGGTTAAAACCTCTTGAGACTAGGGGGCAGTATTTTGATGTTTGGATGAAAAACGCACCCATATGAAACTGCCTATGTCTCAGGCCCAGAAGCTAGAATTTGCATATAATTGGCAGATTAGGACAGAAAACACTCTAAAGTTTCCAAAACTGTCAAAATATTGTCTGTGAGTATAACAGAACTGATATTGCAGGCGAAAACCTGAGGAAAATCCAACCAGGGAGTGTTGTTTTTCTGAAACCTCTCTGTTCCATTGCATGCCTTCCCTCCATTTAAAGGGATATCAACCAGATTCCTTTCCCTATGGCTTCCACATGGTGTGAACAGTCTTTAGCATAGGTTCAGGCTTTTATTCTGAAAAATGAGCGAGAATGATCACATCGCATCAGTGGATAGCTGGGTGTCCTTAGATTTTTGCATGCGAGAGCAGCTTGGAGCAGACCTTTTCTCTCTCTCTCCTATTGAAAAAGCTATCGTCCGGTTGAAATATAATTGATTATTTATTGTAAAAACAAACCATTATAATGGTAACAATTATGAATGATTTGATAACTTCCATCGCATTATCCATTAAAAGACTAGAGAGAGTTTGACGCAGCGCATTTTTTTCACGTGCGCTCAAGTAGGCTTTCCACTTTCCTCCGGTATTGATTTAGAGAAGATGATAACACATAATCACTTCGGACAGACACAAGCAAAAAGTCATGATTTAAATGATGCAGCACCCTAGGCTACTAGTAAACATTAGAAATCTGACATGCTGTATGGGAAGAAAACAGGACTATTTTTCAGTCTGATCAACTGTAGGCTACCAATAAGAGCAGATGCATACAGCGTATGCGCCAAGTCCATCTGGTCAGGGTAAACTAATTGGTAACATTATATATTTATAGTCCATTTGTGTGTCAGGAGAAAATGTGAATATGATCAAATTGAGTTTATATTCAACATTTTGCTGGCTAGGCTGCCTATACATTTTTAATCCATAATGATTAACTGGAATTAATGAATCAACATAATAAAGATGATGAATGTGAGTAAATGTTTTTTAAGGCCTACAGTACAGTTGCATAGGCCTGCATGATGCAAACATGCATAAAGCAAGCTCAGCTGTCTCAGATTCCCCAGGTACTGCTGCTCATTCCGTTCACCAGCTCTGCTCATTCCTTACTGCTGCTCATTCAGTTCACCAGCTCTGCTCATTTCCGTTCACCAGCTCGGCCTTCTAGGCTCATTGTCTGCTTCCAACTCACACTCCCAAATGCGTAAATCCCCTGAACGCAGCTCACTTTCTAGCTCACACTCTCAAACACATAGATCCCCTGAACGCACTCTCCAGATCCCAATCACCTGAATTCTGATCACCTGTTCACACACCTGTATGCCATTATCACACACTATTTAGTTCAGTTCTTTGCACTCCATCATTGTTTGTGTGTGTTTGTGTGGGGGGGGCGGGCTGCCTCACTAACGATGCCTTTTGCCTATTCCCTGCCTGCACTTAACCTGTCACTTCCTGTCATCAACCTCTTGCCTGATCTCCCGGAAAACGGTATTAGCCTTTCCCTGCCTGTATTGTTGCCTTTTTGGACCCCCTGTGTATGACCTTCTGCCTGCCCCTGGACCCAGCTACCTGCCTCCTCCTGTGGTCCTTTACAAATAAACACCTGCTGCGCCCTGCGCTTGAAACCAGCACTCTGTCTCCCATCGTACTCATTACAACTGAACTGGATCATTACCACCAACCCCGGACTGTCTTGTCTCGTTACGCACACCTGGTTCCCATTCCCCCTGATTAGTATGTGTATATATGTGGGGGATGCTCCGGGATGCTGGCCTTCTAGGCAGCATTCCTCTGTCCAGTGTCTGTGTTCTTTTGCCCATCTTAATATTTTATTTTTATTGGCCAGTCTGAGATATGGCTTTTTCTTTGCAACTTTGTCTAGAAGTCCAGCATCCCGGAGTCGCCTCTTCACTGTTGACATTGAAGCTGGTGTTTTGCGGGTACTATTTAATGAAGCTGCCAGTTGAGGACTTGTGAGGCGTCTGTTTCTCAAATTAGACACTAATGTACTTGTCCTCTTGCTCAGTTGTGCACCGTGGCCTCCCACTCCTCTTTCTATTCTGGTTAGAGCCAGTTTGCACTGTTCTGTGAAGGGAGTTGTACACAGTGTTGTATGAGATCTTCAGTTTCTTGGCAATTTCCCACATGGAATAGCCTTCATTTCTCAGAACAAGAATAGACTGAAGAGTTACAGAAGAAAGGTCTTTGTTTCTGGCCATTTTGAGCCTGTAACCGTACCCACGAATGCTGATGCTCCAGATACTCAACTAGTCTAAAGAAAGCCAGTTTTACTGCTTCTTTAATCAGAACAACCATTTTCAGCTGTACTAACAATTGCAAAAGGGTTTTCTAATGATCAATTAGCCTTTTAAAATGATCAACTTGGATTAGCTAACACAACGTGCCATTGGAACACAGGAGTGATGGTTGCTGATAATGGGCTTCTGTACGCCTATGTAGATATTCCATTAAAAATATGCTGTTTCCAGCTACAATAGTCATTTACAACATTAATGTCTACACTGTATTTCTGATCAATTTGATGTTATTTTAATGGGCCAAAAATGTGCATTTCTTTGAATAACATGGAAACGTCTAAGTGACCCCAAACTTTTGAACCGAAGTGTATATACTTATTTTCATCCCCCCCAGGGCCAGGAGTTTTTTTCAGGAGTTTTTTTCAGCAGTTTTTAAAAATCATGGGACCTGCTTAGGAAAAACTGGTCCCATAATAGCCCATATAAAACCTTTTTACAACTGATTAATCACTGTCATACCTTATAGCGTCCAGAGTTTTCCTAGTTAGGTTATCATATAAGGAAAAACTCCAGGTTCCAGGGGGTAAAAATTGCTCCACCGTTCTGGGACCTATGGTGGCAACAGTCTGCTTGTGGTTGTCAGTTATCGTCAGGTATGTGGATGATCAGGGCTTTATTCAGGAACGTTTCTTGGGATACTTTGGTGTCTCAAGTGGGCGAGATGCACAGTCTGTTTGACTTGAGTTTTGAGATGTCTGAGTTTAAGTTCATAGAGAAACTCGTTGTCCAAACCTACGATGGCGCAACTGTAATGGAATGTATCGGCTATTTTTATATACAGCTGATTAAGAGGCGATGACTACTCCACTCCACTACCTTTGTCAACTTTTTCCTGACATGAACTGAAGCCACGTCTCATGTGCCCACTCATCCACTGACACATTGAATGTTTCCCCTACACTGTGAGTACCCCTATACATTTTCTCTCATTCCTGTATGTAGAGTCAATCACATGTCAATGATTTTACTCCTTGCTTGGACTAACTCATTCTTAGCTCTTTTGTCTAACTGTGTAGTGTGTTGTGTTATTGTTTTTTGTCTTCCTAGTCAAATCCAGTCCTGCACTGGTCAAGCCTCTGAACACCTCAACTCATGCCTCATGCCCTCATTCAATCACCGCTGTGATCCCTTTCCAACACTGTGTAAGTAGCACTCTCATTCCCGTTCCCCATAATATTGTACTATATATGTCTTTATTAAATGCTTCAGGTTAAAATCATTTGTCTTTGACGATTTTTGAAACACACTTTATCATCTCTGTGCGTTACGAGCCTATACCGTGGGTGACCCATCCTCCTCAATTCTTCAAGTCACCAGCCTCCACTGCTGTACACGTCCATTTAATCTGACTTGGCATGATATCAAAACTGCAATGACCGAGGTAACGTAGAGATTTAGTACAGGCAGACAATCAAATACTTTTTCTTAGTGTAAATACTGTATATTCATACACATTTTCCATACTTTTTTAATGTATAAAATAAGAATAGAAATGAAATGAAGTACTTATAACCATTAATGGCCGACATGAGAGTTTGGATGTGAAGGCCCTCTTCTACTGAGAGGAACACACGGCAACACAATGCTCTGCATCCCAAATGGCACCATATTCCCTTCGTAGTGCACTACTTTTGACCAGAGTAGTGCACTATGGTGGGAATAGGCTACCATTTGGGACACAGCCAACAGTTGTGTGCACTCGTTTAAGTGACACTAGCACTGCACCGCATGCACTTGTCGGGTCAAAGCAGTTGATTATCCATGGAGGAGGAAATCCAATTGTTGCATCACACCTTTGGAGAAGACTTGTCAAGCCATGTAGCACACTGCACTAGAGCGCATGAAAGGTCACTGAGAAATCTTAAGAGCCAAGCGACACAGTGGCCAATGCTGTGAGAGATCGCCCCTCCTCTGTCTCACTGCTATCAAAAACACATCAGCTTGCCCTTAGGAATACTAACGTACGGGTAAGTGTGCTGCACAAGTATTGTAACTGTAAACCCGCATGGGCTCAACGTTATTGTTTTAGCCATTGGGACAAAGACATTTCCAGGGTAAATCAAAACAACGTTTGTCTTGCTCTTTATGGATCTGATTTATCCAATCAATGGGGCAACTGTTTGAAAAACACTTTTTAAAAAACTCAAGAGGAGAGCATTAACTGATTTGTAACACACTGATAACGCTGCAAAACGTACTAGAAAAGCAGAGGCTGTGACCGATGTTGTGGTTGACATCCAGAGATTACATATTGCTACCCTCTCCTACTTGAGATGGCACAGAGGACTATGCTCAAGGAGAGACACAAGCAAACGATATGGGCTTCAAGATCCTCTGGGTGTAATTATAGTGTATCTCTCTGGTAGAGAATGGCTTAGCCAAAGGGACACCCCTGTGAGTGAAACTATTTAGTTGCCAAGCCTGTGTGACAGAATCCAGCCTTGTTTGGTAAGTCTCTGATGCCCTGAGTGGGAAGATACTAGTGCCCAACCGAAAGAACCAATAAATCAATCCGTTCCAACATGACTTCCTGCTTCACAAACCAGCCTCGTCCATTTTTCATTGTGTGACACAAGCAAATGACACGTATTCCATTGATTTAATCCAACGTAGAGTGTATACATTGTTTCTCCCCGGCTGTTACTGTCTCTGAATATAAAGGATATTCAACTCAATGAGTTACCAGAGGTTTATTGTCCACATGAATGTAACAATGACAAAATATAGCAAATTGCTCAAGAAGAGTAGGAACTACAATCTCTATGAACTCACGTCCATTTTTTTATTCTAAGAAACAGTCAACACCTTTAAACCTCTTATTACGCGTATAAAAGAGTTGTGCTCGGAGTTGGAATATGAGAAGGTATCCAAAAGAGAGGCGATCTTGGACTGTCACACCAGGGGGTACAATAAAGGGAACAGAGAATGGCAGCACCTGCGTCCCCCCCGTGTTCAAGCTGCTAGCATTACGCTCTGGGGCCCAGAGAGAGGAGACTGAGTCAGGGACTGGTACTGGAGCTGGGGCTGAGCCACCCTGGCCCCCATGCTGGGTGAATGTCAGCAGAGACCCAGCCAGGTCCACAGGGCCCCGTGCTCCCTCCACCCAGCTCCCTCCACTCGCTCCGCCACCCAGCGTGGCACTGACGTGACCATGGATGGTGGTTGTGACACGTGTAAGCAATGACTCCACACGGCTATCTGATCAGCATTTACCGCTCTGTCAAAAGCACTGACTGCAGGGGCATGATGGGGAGCTGTGATAGGGCCCCTTCCCTCCCACACAAGTCGGTGATGACGCCACCCCAGGGGTGCTCGCCGTGCCTCCCTGAAATCAGCTAAGCGCTAAACAGCTCCAGCATCATCATCAACAACATGGGTCTACATTGAAAAGAACAGCCTTATCTTTTAATAAAAGCCTTATTAAACAATAGCTTTTCAGAGTAGAGATAAAGGGCAATATAACCAATATATAACTGTGTCATGATTATACACATTTAAGGAGATTTTAACTTTTTTGTTTTATGTTCTCACATACTCCAAATTGGCAGGGAACAAAAAACAGCGTTATTTGTCATAAATTTTACTATGGCTTCAGCCATCAGTCATCATCATCAAAATTGCCATGGTCTGTTGTCAGTGCCTATTACGGCTGAATTCATTTTCCTCAATTAATTCAGAATCTGACCCCTTGGCAGCCATGGGTGTATATTTTTTTTCATCCATCCGCCTACCTATTTGTCAAAATGGACTCAGTGACAGTACAGTAATGTACATTCATTATAAAATGTGAAACAATAGTGGCCATATATCATTAATTAAGTCAATATTTGGAAAGGGTGAATTTTGTAGGAATAATCAGTATTTGTGCAAATTCTTTATGTAGCCTACCTGCAAATTGCAAGAGAATCTAATATATTCCAAGACCCTTAAGACATTCAGCATTCATTTATTTTTGAGCAAACCTGATCTTAGGACTTAGATATTTTACCCCAAGGAAGAACAATACATAGTCTATTTTCAGAGGTTGATATTTGTTTTCTATGTCTTATATGAGCTAATCATAACTTATGACTTGGAGATATGTTTAATTGTTTGTCAGATCACAATGAACTAGCGATACTGATTCTAATCAAACAACTCCAATCTACTTTAGGGGTGTAGAACAAACAAAAGAAGACAGAGAAATGTCAGAACATTGGATTTGTCTGATCATTTGTATGATCTACACACTCACGCACACACGCACACACACACACACACACACACACACACACACACACACACACACACACACACACAAAGAGAAACAAGTATCACCTTCCTTATCCTTAGCGACATCAGAAAAAACTAAAGTTTGGAATGAATGAAGCATTACTTCTTTAAATGTGGTGGTTAAATTAATTAACTGTATATATGATTTAATTTCAGGATATCATTTGATAGTGTAATTGCCCACTGGTATTAAAATGAACTCTGTTGGTCATAGGGTCCCCCCAACTGAGCGCTTACGTTGGAGAAATGTCCAGTTTTAAGATTAATATGCATCTTAGAGGAACAAGCCTTCACCTCAATCTTAAAGGACATTTAAAAAACACTTGGAACCTCCCGCGCAATCAGACGCAATTTGACTGCGACGTCCACCATGCAGAATCTGCAATTACATTTTCCATGTGCATGATTCCAATCGCTTTAGCGGCCGCGCGGGGAGCATTTCACCGTGCATATTAATTACACACAGGCTTTTGTCGTCGGAGGGACTCAGCGGCCATGCTTGCTAAGCCGGCTCATTTGAACTGGGAGCATAGCTTTTTGAGCCTGCTGTGCGCATCACACCCTCCGTCAGGAGCCAAAGGCAGCAGAGATAGGTTGCTGTTGTGATTACTGGTTCAAAATAAATGCCAATTTCTCACCCGCACCTGCAGACTTGGGCGCCTAAGCATCTCGCAATGGGATTAAAGCATAACAATTAGACTGCTGTATTAGTGTTTGGGTAAACACTGGAACCGATTGGAAAGTTAGACTGCTACTTCTGGGGCACTAACACTGCCATCAAGTCATTCATTGTCTAATTGTGTGTTTTATTAAATCATAGGCTACATGATTAAATTATCATATTACCAAATCACACCCATCTAATCCTTTCTGGGCCTGAATGCATACAATTTCTAATTTGTTCCCTCCTAATTGTAAACATTTTTTTAAGCATTTAGGGATATAGCGGCAAGGGCTTGGGGCAGGACTTTATGAGTACAGTATACTCTTAGAAAAAAAGGTTTTAGATATAACCCATAAAGGTTCTATGCTTGCTTCATATGCACCCCTGAAGGCTCTATATAGAACCACATTTTGTTTCAGTGTGTTTCTGATCAAAGGACCCTTCAAAAAGGTTCTACCCTTTATGGTTATACACAGACGCATGAATTCCATTACACAAGCAGAGACCAGTGCTTTGCGTAACTATTCTCCCTTTTTGTTTACTGAGCAGTACCAGGGCCACTCATGTCTCGGGCGATGTGAGTCCATGTGACATTTGGGTGAAGGGAGGGAGGGAGGTGCAGGGCATAGAAGCCACTGACTCAGCTAGCTGATGTGTGGGACATTTCACACATCTCTCTAGGCCTCCCCCCACGCCAAACAGACCCTAAATAGCCCTTATTAACAATCCCCTCCCCAGACATTGGTGGCAGGAGGGGGGAATTTCCTTACAATTATTCCAAGGGTGAAAGCTTTGAAAATGACATGCAATGGCGTCTAAACATCAAATGTCAATATGGCCCCACCTCCAGGTGAAAGAGACCCCACTGTACTGATGCTGAACATACAATACTGTACATAACATTATCTGCTTCCAAAAATAGTACCTTATTCCCTATATAGTGCGGTACATATGACCAGAGCCCTATTGTCACGCCCTGGCCTTAGTATTCTGTGTTTTCTTTATTATGTTGGTTAGGCCAGGGTGTGACATGGGTGATTTATGTGTCTTGTTTTGTCTAGGGGTTTTGTAGTCTATGGGGTTGTGTTCAGTTGAGTGTTCTAGGTAAGTCTATGGTTGCCTGGAGTGGTTCTCAATCAGAGGCAGGTGTTTATCGTTGTCTCTGATTGGGAACCATATTTAGGCAGCCATATTCTTTAGGTATTTTGTGGGTGAATGTTCCTGTCTCTGTGTTTTGCACCAGTTAGGACTTTTTTGGTTTTTCCACGCTTTCTTATTTTGTATAGTGTTCACGTTTTCATCTTTCATTAAAGATGTTTATAAATAACCACGCTGCATTTTGGTCCTCCTCTCCTTCCCAGGAAGAAAACCGTTACACCTATGGCCATGGTCACATCTGAATATGCCCCGCAAATAAGAGACCACAATGTACTGAAGCTGGACACAGTACTGTACGTACCATTATATAGTGTGCTACTTTTGACCAGAGCCCTATGGGACCTGGTCAAAAGTAGTGCACTACATAGGCAATAGGGTGCCATTTGGGATGCAGGCAGTGCTTGATGTGATGAAGGCCGTGGGCCGTACAAGGCAAAAATAAAAACATTGGATTAATTGAATAATCCTTGATTTGGCATTCGAAGATGGTACTCTCCAGAAATAACATGCCCCTTGCTAATGGCGACGGAGAGAATGGTGTTCGTTTTAGGGGCCTCTGACCAATTGTGCTATATTGTGTATTTTGTTGCGCTTTTTTTGTACATAATGTTTCTGCCATTGCTTCCTATGACGGAAAAGAGCTTCTAGACATCAGAAGAGCTACAGTTGAAGTCGGAAATTTATATACACCGTAGCCATATACATTTGAACTCAGTTTTTCACAATTCCTGAACATTTTATCCTAGTAAAAATTCCCTGTCTTAGGTCAGTTAGGATCACCACTTTGTTTTAAGAATGTGAAATGTCAGAATAATAGTAGAGGAAATTATTTTTTCCCATTTTTATTTAATTTCTTTCATCACATTCCCAGTGGGTCAGAAGTTTACATACACTCAATTCATATTTGGTAGCATTGCCTTTAAATTGTTTAACTTCGGTGAAAAGTTTCGGGTAGCCTTCCACAAGCTTCCCACAATAAGTTGGGTGAATTTTGGCCCATTCCTCCTGACAGAGCTGGTGTAACTGAGTCAGGTTTGTAGGCCTCCTTGCTCGCACACACTTTTTCAGTTCTGCCCACAAATGTTCTATGGGATTGAGGTCAGGGCTTTGTGATGGCCACTCCAATACCCTGACTTGGTTTTCTTTAAGCCATTTTGCCACAACCTTGGAAGTATGCTTGGGGTCATTGTCCATTTTGAAGACCCATTTGCGGCCAAGCTTTAACTTATTGACTGATGTCTTGATGTTGCTTCAATATATCAACATAATCTTCTTCCTCATGATGCCATCTATTTTGTGAAGTGCACCAGTCCCTCCTGCAGCAAAGCAACCCCACACCATTATGCTGCCACTCCTGTGCTTCACGGTTGGGATGGTGTTCTTCGGATTGCAAGCCTCCCCGTTTTTCCTCCAAACATAACAATGGTCATTATGGCCAAACAGTTCTATTTTTGTTTCATCAGACCAGAGGACATTTCTCCAAAAAGTACGATCTTTGTCCCCATGTGTTGCAAACCGTAGTCTGGCTATTTTTTGGTGGTTTTGGAGCTGTGGCTTCTTCCTTGCTGAGCGGACTTTCAGGTTTTGTCGATATAGGACTCATTTAACTATGGATATAGATACTTTTGTATCTGTTTCCTCCAGCATCTTCACAAGGTCCTTTGCTGTTGTTCTGAGATTGATTTGCACTTTTCGCACCAAAGTATGTTCATCTCTAGGAGACAGAACGTGTCTCCTTCCTGAGCAGTATGACAGCTGCGTGGTCTCATAGTGTTTATACTTGTTATTGTTTGTACAGATGAACGTGGTACCTTCAGGCGTTTGGAAATTGCTCCCATGGATGAACCAGACCTGTGGTCTACAATTTTTGTTTCTGAGGTCTTGGCAGTTTGTTTTGATTTTTTCATGATGTCAAGCAAAGAGGCACTAAGTTTGAAGGTAATTTGAATTTCGCGCTCTGCAATTTCACCGGATGTTATCGAGGTGTGCTGCTAGCGGGACGCCTAGCCATATTAAAGGCACAGTGTATGTAAACTTCTGACCCACTGGAATTGTGATACAGTGAATTATAAGTGAAATAATCTGTCTGTAAACAATTGTTGGAAAAATGACTTGTGTCATGCACAAAGTAGATGTCCTAACCGACTTGCCAAAACTATAGTTTGTTAACAAGAAATTTGTGGAGTGGTTGAAAAACAAGTTTTAATGACTCCAACCTAAGTCTATGTAAACTTCCGACTTCAACTGTATCACTAACTTTGATTTGGACCTTGGACTAATATGTCAATGAGTCAGAGACTAAAGACATATTGATCATCAAGGATCAGACCCAAATTCCCGGAGGAGATGACTCTATATAGGCCGACGTCCGGGATACCTGATGTATCGTCGGAGTGTGGATAAATTGCCTCTACCTTCCTTTTCTATTGGCAAATGTTCAATCACTGGAGAATAAACTGGATGAGCCCCATTCGAGATTATCCTATCAACGTGATCTGAAGAACTGCAAAAACCTACGTTTCTCCGAGTCGTGGCTGAACGAAGACATAAATCTATCTGGTTTTACTATACATAAGCAGGACAATATGGCTGAGTCAGGGAAGCTCAGAGGGGGTGGGTTCTCTTTGTCAACAACATATTTTGCTCAATCTCTAATATTAAGGAGGTTCTGCTCGTCAGAGTTAGAATACCTCATGATAAGCTGGAGACCATACTATTTACCAAGAGAGTTTTCATTTACATTTTTCGTAGCTGTCTTTTTACCATCACAAACCGATGCTGGCACTAAGACTGCACTCAACGAGCTGCGTAGGACCATAAGCAAACAAGAAAATTCTCAACCAGAGGACGGCACCCCTAGTGGCCGGTGACTTTAATGCAGGAAAAATGAAATCAGGTTTATCGCATTTCTATAAGCATGTCACCTGTGCAACTAGAGGCAAAAAAACTTTAGATCACCTTTATTCAACATACAGAGGTGCATACAAAGCTCTCACTCGCCCTCCATTTGGCAAATCTGACCATAACTCTATCTTCCTGATTCCTGCCTACACGCATAAACTCAAACAGGAAGTACCATTGCTGCGCTCAATAAGGAAGTGGTCTGATGAAGCGGATGCTAAGCTATATGACTGTTTTGCTAGCACAGACTGGAATATGTTCCGGGATTCATCCGACGGCATAGAGGGGTTTACCACATCAGTCAACTGACCGGCTTCATTAATAAGTGCATCGATGAAGCTGTCCCTATAGTGACTGTAAGTACATATCTGAACCAGAAGCCATGGATTACAGGCAACATCCGCACTGAGCTAAAGGCTAGAGCTGCCGCTTTCAAGGAGCAGAACACTAATCCAGGTGCTTATAAGAAATACTGCTATGCTCTCCGATGAACCATCAAACAGGCAATGCATCAAAACAAGACCAAGATCGAATACTACTACACCGGCTCTGACACTCGTCAGATGTGGCAGGGCTTGCAAACTATCATAGATTACAAAGGGAAATCCAGCCGCGAGCTGTCCAGTGACGTGAGCCCACCAGATGAGCTAAAAACCTTCTATGCGCTCATTGAGTCTAGCAACACTGAACTATGTATAAGAGCAGCAGCTGTTTCGGACGACTGTGTGACCACTCTCCGTAACCCGATGTGGGTAAGACCTTTAAAAAGGTTAACATTCACAATGACGCAGGGCCAGACGGATTAGTAGGACGAGTACTCAGAACATGCGCAGACTAGTTGGCAAGTGTCTTCACTGACATTTTCAACCTCTCCCTGACCCAGTCTGTAATACCTACATATTTCAAGCAGACCACCATAGTCCCTGTGCCCAAGAACGCCAAGGTAATCTTTCTAAATGACTATCGCCGGGTAGCACTCACATCTGCAGCCATGAACTGCTTATCAACACCATCATCCCAGACACCCTGGACACACTTCAATTCACATACTTCCCCAACAGATCAACAGATGGCACAATATCTATTGCTCTCCACACTGCCCTTTCCCACCTGTACAGAAGGAACACCTATGTGAGAATGCTGTTTATTGACTACAACTCAGTGTTCAAGACTATTGAGCCCTCCAAGCTCATCACTAAGCCAAAGACCCTTGGATTAAACACCTCCCTCTGCAACTGGATCCTGGACTTCCTGATGGGCCACCCCTAAGTGGTGAGGCTAGGTAACAACATATCTGCCACGATGACTCTCAAAACGAGGACCCCTCAGGGGTGCGGGCTTAGTCCCCTCCTGTACTCCCTGTTTATCCATGACTCCAACACCATCATTAAGTTTTCATCCACACCGATGGGGCTGTAGTGGAGCAGGTCGAGAGCTTCAGGTTCCTTGGTGTCCACATCACTAACGAACTATCATGGTCCACACAACTCCTCTTCCCCCGCAGGAGGCAGAAAAGATTCGGCACGGGCCCTCGGCTCCTAAAAAAGTTATACAGCTGCACCATTGAGAGCATCTTGACTGGCTGCATCACCGCTTGGTATGGCATCTGCTTGGCATCCGACCGCAAGGCGCTACAGAGGATAGTATGTACGGCCCAGTACATCACTGAGACCGAGCTCCCTGCCATCCAGGACCTCTATACCATGCGGTGTCAGAGGAAGGGCCTAAAAATGGTCAAAGACTCCAGCCACCCAAGTTATAGACTGTCCTCTCTGCTAACGTACGGCAAGCGGTATCAAACACCAAGTCTGAAACCAACATGACCCTAAAAAGCTTCTACCCCTAAGCTATAAGACCCTTTTTGCACTAACTATTTTGCCTCATCACACACTCTGCTGTTACTGATTATTATCTATCCCATTAGCTAGTCACTTTATCCCTACCTATACAGTGCATTTGGAAAGTATTCAGACCCCTTGACTTTTTCCACATTTTGTTACGTTATAGCCTTATTCTAAAAGGGATTTAGAAAAAATCCTCATCCATCTACACACTACCTCATGACAAAGCGAAAACAGGTTTTTATACATTTTTGCAAATGTATTCAAAATAAAAAAACGGAAATACCTTATTTACATAAGTATTTAGACTCTTTGCTATAAGACTCAAAATTGAGCTTCCTGTTCCATTGACCATCCTTGAGATGTTTCTACAACTTGATTGGAGTCCACCTGTGCTAAATTCAATTGATTGGACATGATTTGGAAAGGCACACACCTGTCTATATAAGGTCCCATAGCTGATAGTGCATGTCAGAGCAAAAACCAAGCCATGAGGTCGAAGGAATTGTCCATAGAGCTCCGAGACAGGATTGTGTCAAGGCACTGATCTTGGGGAAGGGTACCAAAAACATTTCTGTAGCATTGAAGGTCCCCAAGAACACATTGGCCTCCATCATTCTTAATGAAAGAAGTTTGGAACCACCAAGACTCTTCCTAGAGCTGGCCACCCGGCCAAACTGAGCAATCGGGGGAGAAGGGCCTTGGTCAGGGAGGTGACCAAGAACCCGATGGTTCCTCTGACTGAGGACCATTATGATGGAGTGGCCAGACGGAAGCCACTCCTCAGTAAAAGGCACATGATAGCCCACTTGGAGTTTGTCAAAAGGCACCTAAAGGGAAACAAAATTCTCCGGTCTGATGAAACCATTATGGAACTCTTTGGCCTGAATGCCTAGCATCACGTCTGGAGGAAACCTGGCACCATCCCTATGGTGAAGCATGACCTCACTTCAACCATGAACATTCTCCACCTTCAGTCTCCTGACTGTCTATTAACTCATAAATTGGTTGTTTTTGTTGTTGTTGAGTCAGTGCTTTGAGATGTATTTATGTAATGAATAGTGCTATATAAGTTGAATAAATTATTGTTATTATTTTCTTGTTATTTTTCTAACATTTGTATATTTTTTTCTCTGTGTTGTTGGAAAGGGCCCGTTAGTAACCATTTCACTGAATAGTCTACACCTGTTGTTTTACGAAGCATGTGACAAATAATTTGTATTTTATTTGATTTAATAGAATAACATGGCAATATCTTATGATCGAAACTGCAGTACCTCACACATTATTACAAACCAGCCCACTCTGACAAATGGACAGCAGTTGAACCCTGACAGAATTACTGCCACGATGACCACGTGCTCATCCAAGACGACTCATTTCATCTCTTCAAATCAAATCACAGTCTGCTCAGGTATTTTCAGGGTTTCTTTGGGGCATAATACTTCAACCACATATGAGGAAAATTACTTCAAAGTGTGAAAAATAATTCCAGTGGTATTTGAATCCAGGGAGCTATATCTGTTACGACTGTGTGTCCTTGACACAATTAAATGTCAGCTGTTTGCACAGAACATATTTTGTCTTCATTTCCCTGAACCTTGCATAAAAATATCACCTTCCACTCTGTTACTGTACACAAGGAGCCGTTGTGCAGGAGGAAAAGTGAATTAAGCCACATTCAGTATGTAGAAATTACACCCGAATCCTGTGTCCTTTTCAGGCATACCTAAACAAGTTTGCTTGTTTATGGATAGCTCAGCAGAAACTGTATGATAGTTTACCTTGATAAATTAGAGGAGGGGAGATTTAATGAACAGAACACGTGGGGTCACCTTTGTTTCTTGGGGTGATGGAAGAAAAAGTAAACCGATTTTTCTTACTGTCACATGCCTCTCCTTAATAATCAGATTTCTCATCCTCGCCATAATAGAGGGCACCCGGAATCTCATTACCTCATCTAGCTGAGGGGAGAAAACTTTCTCTTTTTCAAGTCACTAGTAAAACAAACAAAAAAAAAACATGGATACAGAGTTCTGCTTACTTGCACAATACATCAACGTCCTCTCCCAGATATGCAAATGACTCGGTCGAAAACGAAATGCTAAAAGTCTACGCCATTAGTTTTCCACTTCATAATCTCCACATGGGGCTGTTAGCGAGATAATGTACCATACAATACGTGGTTTACTTCTAATTCATAGGAAAACGTAATTTGAGATTAATATTAAATCTAGATTCATGTGGAAAACCTACAAGGTCGAGCAGTCTCTTTTTAATTTAAGGCTCAATTGCATTACAAAGAAAGGTAACAAAAATAACAAAACAAAAAAAAAAAGGCAGAGAAGAGTGTTTTAAAGAGAAAAGTATTTAAATTCAAAAGGCATGAAATTGTTTTATGGAACAATGGAAGATCAAGTTTGTTTATTCTGCAAATAAGGGCTGTGAAGGACAGCGTGTAATCGTCTCACCAGAGAGAACAAAGCATCACTCATAAAGTGAAGGAAAGATGCACAGAGTTAAGATTAAACATATACACTGGAGGTGATGGTAAATAATTGGTGGAGCGATAATAGACGTTTTATTCTGAAGTTGCAACATGACAATACAGTAAGCTATTGGGCTTTTTGTTGTTGTCTACTCTCTTTTGGTGGTCTACTCTCTGTTTTATGCCTATGTTCTGAAGTCTTAACGATCTTTTCGGACTTACACCACAAAGCAAAAGTCAAAAGGACAGCTCCTGCACTGCCCAAAAAGGTATCACCCTCCACAGCCTCCCTGCTCCTCACAAATGCCAGACTTTATTGCAAGGCAGTAGCCAGGTTAGGCCAATCTACACTTCTAACATTTCCTGGATGCTCTTTTCTCTTCTGGCCTGCTTTTATTGGTCACCCCTATAAAATGTGCTCTATGACTTCAGAAGCTTCCTTGATCACTGTGCTAGATGAGTCCTTATTTGGCACACAGGGGGGTGTACTCTCCAGTACTAAAGATTAACAATAAAAGATGACGTGTTCACTTGGGTACTAACTCTTCTCAGTTTATATCCATACAAACCTCTCTCCTTTCCGTTAGAGAGTTAGGCTACGGACTTCCCCTCAGCAGTACAAAGTGACAAAGCATTTAGCAACTGTGCTAAGTGACACATTTGCCGTTTGCATAAGCTCCGACAATTAATGCTCATGCGTTTTGTGTTATGTTAATTTCACTTGAGGTTTGAACAAGATGTCTGGGTGAGAATCCCAGGATCTGTTGACGACTATGCTGATGTCTTGTGTGCTAATGCTCGCAGCATATTCACATGTTATCGAAGTGTTAGTGGCCTCTAATGAGGAAGTCAAAACGTGACATGTTTTCGTCTCATAAAGGTAATTGGGATATTTCTGCTAAGAATTCAAACTGAGAAACTGTGTATCTGCTCATACTTGTAACCTTGATGTGGAGTTTAACACTAACACCCGGGGGCACGGACTCCCAAATATAAAGCATTAACAGAGTCTGAGGAACTGTTGAGGGAAGAGGTGGGGAGTTTAAGGCGTGAGAAACGATTTCCTTAAGTAGCCTAGAGGGTCATTGAAATTACTTTAATTATGATTATGCCATAGAGAAGGATGGCACCCTTAAATACAGGGGGGTGGAAGTGTAGAATTGAGTACAGGAGCCGTATGTATCCTATCCAGTGGAGGCTGCTGAGGGGAGGACGGCTCATAATAATGGCTGGAATGGTGTAAATGGAATGGCATCAAACACCTGGAAACCACCTGGAAACCATGTGTTTTATGTATTTCATACCATTCCCCCGATTCCGCTCCAGCCATTACCACATGCCCGTTCTCCCCAACTCGGGTGCCACAAACCTCCGGTGGTAGAAGTGCTGATCTAGGATCAGGTCCCTCCTGTTCTTATAGCAGGTTGGCATTTATTGGGATGACTCATGTACTGGAGGCAGCTCTGCAAAGTGGTCACTAGTTGGTACAGATACAAAGTCATAAAATCTGATTTTAAACCTAACCTTTACCCTAATTCTAACAGTGCTAACGTTAACGCCTAACCCTAACCTTTAATGTACACCAATATTTTTACGATATAGCCAATTTTTGAAGTTGAAACTGGCCCGTCTAGCGGAAACCAGATAGCTCTCCCTGGTCTCAAACGCAATGGTCTCAAACGCAATGGTCTCAAACGCAATGGTCTCAAATGCAATGGTCTCAAATGCAGCCTCAGTAGCCTACTTGCTCACAGACAAGGGCTTCACTACATGAACATTATATTCTTTACATTATTCATCCAGGGTTACTGACACGTCTAACGTTAGATTTGGTACTGACATGAGACTTGATATATTATGTTCTATTATGGACCTCTGTGGGAGCGTGAAGGTGTTTATACTGTCTAGAGACGGAAGCAGGCAGCGCTGCAAAGATGAACCGATGCCTTCCTACAAACAATTCGTCCCATCAATGCTACTATTGTCTGAAACCTGTGTAAGACTTGAGCATTGCATATCCAGACAGCTTATTTTTTTAGCACTATGAGGGAGGGAGGGAGGGAGGGAGGGAGGGAGGGAGGGAGATATTGCCAATGACCATGGTAGTGGGAATATTCACCTGACATGAGATGTGTGCATTACATGGCACAACCAACCACGACTGGACCATTAAATATATGTAAATGAAGAGAACCACAAGAGAGCTGGGCCATAATAGCACGCATAAGAGAGAAAATGGATCCTGGGTAGTGATTAATTTATTTGATGATGCCTCTAGTGAGGAATTTTAGGTCACAAATGAACTGACAGGATGACAAATGACCATTTTAAGGAATTTACTGGGAATCATTAATGTACAATTGTCAGGTAGTTTATGGCAGGCCAGAGAAGAAGGAATAAATGTAGATCTTTTTCCTTATCTGGCTATGAATTATTAATTCTATTTTTGGGGAGAGGCGGGGGGGAGGGTGCTTGTCTGATTGGGTGTAATGCATGGTGTAGTTCTGACTAAATTGTAAATTAATTTAGGGACAGGAATCTGCACAATTAAATTGCTGGTCGGCGGGAGGTAAGGAAATGAACTCTGAGGCGGATAAAGAGGACAAACAGACTGCTCTCCATTTCTTTCCATGGAGTTGCCGATCCAGGTCAACCCTGATGTGATTCCATCCTATCGTTTCGTGTTTATACAGATTCTAAAATGTCACACGGAAAGACAATATTTGACATTGGTTAAGACACTGTTGAATACATGCAATTATACATGCACCACATGCTGACATTGTGTTAGCCAACGTCAGAGAAGAGGCAGCTCAATGGCCATAATACAGTGTTTTTACAGCCTGCTTTAAGATAAACGCATCTTCTTTGGGGTTATTATTTGAGATGAACTGTATTCAGACCAATCATGTGATGTCCAGTCTTCCTTACCACTGGCCATTTCCCGACTGTCATCCCAACTTAAGACATTGCTTTCTATTAAGTAAGTAAGGTCTGTCGTCTGCTTGGGATGGTTCTGAGTGGGATTCATTCCCATGACATGTTTCAAAATAAATAAATTCACTCATTAAAGTTAATTAAATACATACAATTTAATATCACATGTTATTTAGGTGTTAAAGGAGACAGATGCTCTGACAAGCTCCTCTGTCAAGCTCTGTCCTGTTCGGTTTATAGCCTTAAACTGTTCTTAAAAGCCCCTGATAAGATAAAAGCTTAGTTGACAGGACTAGACACTCACTGTGTACATTAATAAGACAGAATCCTTGATTTCCCTCCTGGGCCTTCTGGCAGGAGTCGCTGTCTGCCTCCCAAATGGCAACCTATTCCCTATATAGTGCACTACTTTGGACCAGAGCATAGGGCTCTGGTCCAAAGTAGTGCACTATTTAGGGAACATGGTGTCCTTTGGGATCACTCTCCGCTCACTGCAGTGGGTGTGACAAATGGCTGCGGTTTAGAAGTGCAGAAATTGCATGTTCACATATAAGATGTGACTAGGATTTCTAAAAACACTTGTAATTATTACACATTACAAAAGTGAAACCACTGCCCAGTTTGGGACATGCCACAACGATTAGTGAATTGGAGGAATCTATGTCCATGCTGATTATGCTGTTGGATGTGAAGCATCATAATAGCACAGCAAGCTTGGCTTTAATGACCAGAAAATGTGCATTTGATGAGAATGTTTTCCTTGGCTTTGTGAGACCAAATCAAAGTATTCTCTTTTTCTTGGGGGTGTTAAGGGGCATAGGGTTACAATATGACTATATTTGGCCCCGTACACACTTGGGTTATGTACAATGGAAGTACAACACATTGGACACAATAGTTGTGAGACAGCTGACATTTTTGTTGTGTCACAACCGATGCGCCAAATGCATTGTACGTCAGTGTGTACAGGGCCTTTGTTAGATGCCTCATATGTACAATCTTGCGCTTGTCAATACGTTTCCAAACTGCGGGAATTTGGAATATGTGACCTATGACTGATATCAGTGATATCACTTGACATCTCTGATATAAAGTGTCGGGACTTTGAGAAATCCGAAAGTTGCTTGTCTGTAATTCACTTCCCCCTAAACTGATATGATACTGGTCACGAGGGAGCTTTTTTCATGTAATATAATTCCCAGTTTGTGGTCTAGAAGACAACATTTGGGACGTTAAAAAATGTATGCAAGTCCTCCTCCTAACAACTCCTTGAAACAGTGCTCTTGATTTATGCTCTGCATGGGCAGTGCACCCAAATCCCTTCTCCTTGGTCCTGGAATAAATTAAATCAAATATCACAGTGGGGCAACTTGGTGCTCCTTGTTTCGACGGTTATTTTCCTCAAAATTAATTACATGAGTGATTACTTTGCTCAGAGAGGAAACACACTTTCTGCACTGAAGACTGGCTGGGGAACACAACAGCCTATTGCGACCCACTGGCACAGACAAAGCCTATTTTTACTCGACTACTTCCTGAATTTCAGTATCGCAAGCAGAGGGAAAACATGGCTAAATTGGACGCTAACATTGGAATCTCCCCCTTTGGAAAGCCTGGCGCATCTGAGGAAGGATCCACTTCCACCGGTGCCTTCCTACAGTCAGAAGCCAAACGGATGCATTGGTTATTTAATGGGGCGGTTAAACAGTTGTCAAGAAGATCACATTGGCCCTCCACAGAATGGATCATACATTCCTCAAAATTAAAGCAATTCAAATCTGGAAATGCCAGTTTAATTCTGCACCAGCGTTCAGCAGAGGAGAGATCAACACACACTGCTTGAACAGTACCTCAACTGTTGTAATTTAACCACAGCAGACACTTTCAGAAAGACAGTCAATGGTCGGGTCAAATGAGAGCGTTACAGGATATAATGCATGCTTTACGTAGTGTGTCACTGTCCAATGTCATAATCTTATACGTTTTCTACTGTATTACAAGTGCTTTTTTAATACATATGCTTTGTGGAATCTTGGATCAGTAAGACACCTCTACGTGACCTCAGACCAGTCCTTTATGTGTGTCACAAACGAGTGCATGAGTGACCACAGTAACATTCACACTCTACATTGGACACACACGGCATGTACCATGAACGTGACGGTGAGCTTCTCTCCAGATTGTGCCCAATTTCATGCTGGTGTAGACAGGTCATCACACTAGATTTGGAATGTAAAGCAACTGCATTCAGCGGTTTACGGCACAGTACGTCTCTTCTTATAATGGAACAGTATAAAGGTGTTCGTTTCGTATCGAATGTTACACATGTCCTTCTGGATTATAAATACATCCATTTGTTTCATGAATGATATTCTCCCTGCTTTCCAAACAAACAAAAAAGGCAAATCGTCTATTCCATTTCAATAGGAACACAAGGGAGGATTCCATGCAATTCCCAATTGACATGAAGCCATGAAGAAGCAACTATTCTCTTTTCCCTTTGGCTCTCTGCCTTTCTTTCTTGGCATGTGTGACGAGAATAATAAGAATGGGCTAAATTCAAGATGTCGGGGTGTGGATGTGGCTTGATTAACCTCTGCTCCGGACTGTTGCCTCACAAAGTATCATTGCCTTGTTGACCTCCGGATGCGCCGTGTTGCCCGCTAGTCAAAAGGTCTGGAGATCTGGGACCTACAGTGGTAACAGGCCGGCAGGGCCTAATTGTCTGTTCTTTGTGAGCTGAAGTTATTGGCAGCTGCCATTGTTTCAAGCGCCTCCGTCGTCACCCGGCAAAACTAGCTGGAGCACACTAATTGCAATGGCCTTTTCATCATCGCAAATCAACTACTTTCCTACAAGCGGAGGGAAACGGGGGAAACAGCATCCTCTCAGACCATTAGAGGAGGAGAGGGGGTAAGTACTGTACTGTACCTATAGACATGAGCCCCTGGCCTGGACAGACACACCACACCCCACCGCACTCCTTGTCTCTCTCTCTTTCTCTCTCTCTCTCTCACACACACACACACACACACACACACACACACACACACACACACACACACACACACACACACACACACACACACACACACACACACTCCCCCTCTTAAGCTTTGGGAGTATTTAGCGCACAAGTCCATTGACCTCTTCTCTCTTTCTGTACCTGAATGCCATAACCTGGTTTTACCAGGCATTTAAGAGGGTGCTTGGGAGGAGATTGGGCAGGGGGTGTGAGGAGAGGAGAGGAGGGGGGAGGTTGGAAAGTTCAGTGGTACTAGATAGTAAGGCAGGCAACTGGTCTTCCTGACAATAGATCAATACTGTCCTTGGAGTGGCTGGAGTCAAGCTGCTGGGTCTGACAGGGGTCCGTGTGGCATAATTGGATCAGGGGCGCGGCGAGTCGCCTGGCTTCCCCCTTCAGCACTGTCACAGCTGTCAGATGTCATCCCCCAGCACCGCTGTCACTGCAGGAGGCTAGTGGCTCTTTTCGCCCCGCACCTCGCCCCATGCAAATGTCCACTTAGCAGATGAATGCCGCTGATATTAGCCACATTCTTCATGGTTTTATGCAAAAGAAAGATCTGTGTCATCTGAGAATTTCATGGAAATAAAGTCGCCATTTATTCAACGCTGGAAGAGTGAAACGGCCTGGAAAAAAGTGAAAATGATTCGGTTCAGCTTATTAGAAACGGGAACAAAAATAAAGCTTTGAAAAACAAGGAAGGAAGGAGTTGGGAGTGAAATGAAATCAAAAGAAAATAGCAAAGAATAAAACTTGACCGGAGATAAGTAATGAAAAATCCCCGCTGTCTACAACACCCCATATAATACACCTGTAACATCTAATCCAAGTTCATTGATTGACTGGGGCGTAACCTCAGAGGTTTTCCGAGGTGAAACTTTACATTGTGAGATTGTAAATCGTTTTTTTTCAAACACATATTGATCTTCCTCATTGTGCTGTAGCCGCTTAAAATAGGCTTCACACGGTTGGGTGTCAAGTAGGTTTGGCTGTAGGCAATATATTCAAGCCATCAAAACACAGCTACAAAGCACAGCCGGCTAAAACAGATGTACTTTTATCTAAAGTCATGTCTAATGTATTAATTAATGATTTTTATCCTACTCCTTCTAGTCCAAGTGGGAGAATGATGGATTTCATGATTCTCCAGGCTCCAAACAGGATGAAACTTGTGATAATATGATGACAGTCTTTAGTTAATCTAACCAGTGTGAGTCCATGTAGCCCAAAGCCCTAAAATACTCAAAGAGTTTGATATTCCTTGCGGAAAAGGAGATGATATTTTGTCCACCGTGACTAAAATGCTTTCCAAATCTAACAGTTTGAACGCTGCAGTAATTGCCACCGTTTTATCGGCGCGTTTGGAATTACCGTGTATCACGTGACAAGACGCTGGAGTTTCAAACTGCACCAGATATTAGCCTGGCTGGATTAAAGGCTGGTTAGACATTAAACGGGAATCCATATGTAAATTCACAGCTCCAATTAATCGACAGTGTTTGTGATGTAATCCAGATTCTCTGCCCTCCATTTTCACACTCGTAATCATATTAAAGGCTTAGTAGAACAGAGTGATTATCAGGATTGTCGACGATACACACGTTCAATTCCTTTTAGTTTGTTGGGCCATTAATAAATGGTTTCACTACATTTTCTCTAGAGGCTTAAAGTCAATGTCTATCATCTTGACTCTCTATTGTTGCTGCTTTTGAGGAAAAAAATTCAATACAATATTTTTTTCCCTAAGTGTCAGACCCAATTTATTCTAATATGATTATTTTGGAAATATCTATTAATTTTCCTCTTGATGAGCATTACTGTACATAGCGTACAGTGGTAAATGTCGAGTCAATGTAAAATCCATCAGTCCCCTGTCTAGGCCTGGTGAAGGGAGAGATTGGTTGTTCAGAGTGGGAATGGCAGAGTTCAGATGGCAGCACTTTGATCATGAGGCCTCAAGGCTCCTGGACCTCAGGGCTGATCAGACAACCAGAGAACAGACAGACGTTCTCTCTCTCTCTCTTTTTCTCTCTCTTTTTTTCTTTCTCTTTCTCTGCCTCTCTCTCTGTCTTTCTCTGTCTCTCTCTCTTTGTCTGTCTTTCGCTCTGTCTCTCTGTCTACCTCTGTCTCTCTCTCTCTCTCTCTCTCTCTCTCTGTCTCTATCTCTTTCTGTATGTCTCTCTCTCTCTCACACACTAGTGAGGCTGAATCATTGTTTCAGTGCTCTTTGGCAGCAGGCAAAGCTGGTCATTCAGGGACGGCATGTTCACGATTTCAACGGTTCAGCGGGCCCAAGGATGTGATTAACAATTGGGAAGAAAGCTCTGCAACTTCAAGGCGGCCGCCGGCTTGTGCTAAGTGATCTGTATTCCTTGTGAATCTGCTTTTCCATAACCCTGTGAAATGAACAGCACTTCCTGACGTCCCGACCCCTGACCTCTCACATACAGTAAGACCAGATTCAAAAAGCACCATGCATGAGTGTTCCCATGTAATATACTGTAAAAAAAAAAAATAATTTGACCATGGACTTTTTTTTGTCTCAAAACACTGCCTGCGGAGGCCATGTTTCATAATCAAGTTAGCAGCCACTCGCTTTTGAAAATCATCCCAACGTTGGGAATGTTTACTTTCCATTTTCATACTTGTCCGAACGTCGTTGAGGTCGAACATACCGTGATGCCATCTTGCGTCAAAATCGTAGTGATTTCTGTTCCTCGCCTTGAAACACTGTTCTCCATTGTGAGAATCCCAGTAGAACGAATGGGTTCGGATATCTGGAGGCATTAAAACCGCGGAGAAAAGAAGTGTTTTGCAGACGTCATTTCCCAGATACCACCTGGAGTATGACAACGTACAAGATAAGGAACACGGCTTTCGGGAGTCTCCTGCAAAGGAAAGATTGGCAGCTGGAAGTGAGGCTTACAGGCTGACCTACACACAAGACCTCTTCACCCATGACTCATAATCACCACTCAGGGAGAGCCACGTGGTTCAGTAAAAGGCAGACGCAGCCATTAGGGTGGTGCTTAGAACTCCACTTAAAGATCACTTTATAGGCTATTACTTAAACCATGGTTTGGTATTTACATGACACTTTCAGGGAGCTTTTTGGTTTGGTAATACAGTAGCTTGCAGGCTGAATATTGGATGTGGTGCTCTTGTGACAAAGTGCTCAACAGGAAGACAGACACGAAGAGAGAATTACCACACTAAGACAGACAAGGGGGATTCACATTGCCTAGCCATACAGGCTCTCAAATCCATGATATAACAAAGGGGTTTCAGTAAAGCTCATATAATCAGCGATTTGTCAATTGATATAGTTGTTTGAACAGGCCTACTCGTTTTGAATATAATAAACACAGTATTCTGTATTTGAGAGTTTTAATATCTTCAGAATTTATTTTCAATGAATTCACAACAACAACAAAAAACGACATTTGCATTCGATTTGAATTTCGACTTGTCCGTTTGTTTGGTGGCATGAAATGACTCTGGCTGTGGCTGTATTGTGTGTTGGTCCCCCAGCAGGATGAACTTGGATCAGTGGAGACAGCCCTACCCTGGGGTCAGCGGCTACCACGCCACTCTGATGTGATGTGGAGCAGGGGTGATGGTGTGTACATAATGGCAGAGAATTGTGAATCTGGTCATGGCTGCACGGTCGGAGCAGCTCAAGCATTTAAAGATGGTTGCCCCTCAAACCTGCCTGGGAGGTGGTTTATGTGTGGCTGTGTGGTGGCTGTGGCTGGGGAAAAGACAGTGGTTCCTTCCACCGCTGCTTCCCCCCTCTCTCACTCCTTCCTCCTGTTCTGGCCTGACATATCAGGACCAGTTCACCCGGTTGCTCATCGCTGACATATGACTTAATCACCCACATATGCACTAATGAATAGCAATACGAAAACAATTATGGCTACCATGCGATCCACGGTGGGTTCTTTAGTTATCGTCCATTTACGCAATTCCTTGGGTTTTGGTTAGATTTTAAGAGTGTATAGTTACATTTAATTGTTTCCTTTTCCATGTCACCACCAGTCACAAACAACTCACTCTACTATAAGTTCATTTGATTCATCGTCTATGATGTGTCATCGGAACGCTATTTACATAAAACATTTTATCAGCTGTTCCCACCGAATACCCTATGGGCGGATTGGTTTCGTTTTCTCATTTCAGTGTCATATTCTGTCTAAATCTATGCATTGTGTAAATGTCTCCTAGATTAAGGATTACAATCAATTAAACGTCGATGAAAATGGCATCCATCTAGGTAAGACACTGCCTGCTTCTCCTGACATTTTGCAGCTGTTATATTTTCGGACATTTGACGCATTTCAGACACATTCGTGGACATTTTATAAACACTGAAATGGTAAGTGCGAGATGAGGTGAGGCGGTGTATCTCCAACTTCTGCGTCCGAACTGTGAAAGAAGGTTAAGAAGAAGCCAATCCGCGTATTTGTCAGAGCTGTCACAGAGACCGTGAACCAGCCAATCACGAGGTGACTTAATTAGACTGTGACACAATTGCCTTTTTAAAATGTCTTCCCGAGGGGAGAAGATTCCTAGTGATTTGACAAAAGGGCTTTAAGTTAATTGGGTGAGGGACTGTGTCCTTAAACTCCAGTCAGAAAAGTATGTTGAGTGGACTTTTACCATAATGCCATGATGAGTGGGGAAATTAGGCTGTTAATTCATAATTCATCAAATTAAAAAAAGTAAAATGGTAGGATTGGAATTGACAGAAACGACAGGGTATGTTTTTCCTCTTTCCTAACCTGCAGTCAAGGAACAATTGTATTTTAATCTTTGGACTGCAATTCAATGAGGCTCAGCTCTGCAGTAGGAGAGACTGTGCATATATATATATATATATATATATATATAGGTGGGATGACTGCCACCCTTCAACATTGAATGGATTCATATCCTCTCTTTATCATTCATATCTGTGTTTATGCATAATACCTTTCCGCAACATATGATTCAGTTTAATCAACAGGCTTTGCGTGCAACAAACGCACCGTCTGACGGAGTTTGTCTAATATGAGGCGGGCCAAGGGGAAGGCTTGTCAATGTTTGCCAGTGGGTTTGCTCAAGGATGAGAATGTGATGAATATCCCACCTCCATATATTTGCAGGGGGACTTGACTTTAATTCACTGTAAAAACACAACTCAATCTCCCCTGATGGCTTTGAAATTCTTAACCATTTCTTGCAGAAAGGTGAGCTTTATCAACCTTATGAGAGTCCCAATTGTGCTTTAAAAAAAAAAAAAAACTTTATTAACCTTCATTGTCATCTGGCAGAGCTTCAAACCTTCCTTTAAAAGAGAAAGCAAACATTAATCCAACATATTCATTCCGCATCTTCCCTCAACAATGCATTTAAAAAAAAAAAACATTTCTAAAATCTTGTTTGCTTTTGTTTATGGACATTTTGCATGCTAACAAAAGGTCTGTATTTCATGGTGGTATTGTGGGGGGGGGGGGGGGGGGGGAAATAATAATTTGGATAAACAGCATGGTTCATTCCACCGTAATTCTTTATTCAACCGGCATATCATGGAAATTTCAACAGTCATAGCAGATTAACCCCGCGTGTGCTTTCTGTGGCTTCCCCCTTTGATAGATTTACATGCATCAGGATCAAAACTCTGTTTGGAAAGAGACAGACGGCTTATTTCATTCCATCCACTTCGCACCCGCTTGACCTTCCTCTTGTGAAATAATCACAACTGTTAGGTTAGAATATTTAGGCATAAATAATGAATTACTTGGTGGGCTGGAGCCTTCTCCATTTGAAAATACGCCTACGCGGATACTGGCCTTCTCTCTTTCCATAGAGGAACACGTCTGGCTCCAAAGAGGCATTGCTAGCAGGTCTACTGTTTAGCCTAGTACGTTTACCTTTGCTTGTTTTGTGAGCCCCTACCAAAAAGAAGTTCCCGCACAGGAAAAACAAAGTTATTCTATTCCATTCTGTTATATTCTATTAATAACGCTGTACCACATTGTGTGGCATACAGCCCGTTCTTTTAAAGGCACTAATTGTGATTGTAATGTAGGGTTTCGAATGGTCAAATGCTAATAGTATTCATTTTTTGCGTGTTGCATCTGCCGGACCCAATTGCCGTCTATCCAATGATGCAATCAAATTCATCTTAAAAACGGTGAGGTGGTACATTAGACATTCTGCTTCGTACTTACTTCTATACTCACGCCAATTTCTTTAGCACCTAGGACCAAATGTTGAACAGATTGTCTGGACAACGAGAGCAAACGTTATTACGTTCACCTCTGAGAGGTACCTCTGTGCGTCTTTCCTGTCTTTGAACAAAACGGTGCATATTAATCAATTCTCCAGCCTAAATGAACTGCTGGCCCCATTAGAATAGTCTGGAGGTAATGTAGATTCTCACTATTAGACCCAGTACTTAGTCCTCATGGTCTATTTCTTTACATGTAATTGCTCTGCTCCTCTGCTCAATGAGCCTGGAACACTGAGTGTAATACAGTGCCTTGGCGTTTTGTTCCAGGAACTGCATTCTAGAAACATCATATAACAGCACAAATGTTAAACAAGCAGCATTGACAATTACAATACATCCCTCTGTGGGATAATTGTCCTCTAACCAAACTTGTTGACATTGACAGTGCAGGGCTTGCAATTTGACCACATTCACACCACTTCTCCCAAATTAGTAACGGTGTCCTGGGACGGGCCCAGACAATATACAGCTATGTGATTACTTTATCCGTATGCAGTGTGGGACCTGAGATATTCATAGTGGAAGATAGGAATCCTTCACACAAATATCAACAGTGTCACCTACTTCCTGTATAATCAGTCCTCTGTAGGGGAAGATATGGCTGCCGTTCTCCATTCTGCAGATGTGGGGCGGCACTAAGAAATCACCCTGAATGTGCCGGGGAAGATAACTACAGTTATTGGGTGTCTACTGGAGATTATTTACACAAAACAGGGAGCAGATAGGGCATATGTAATTGACATGGGACAGTTTCTGGGGGTTTGGATGACGCTCTCGGAAGTCATCTGGATGAGGGGCTTAAGGCAGACTACGGAGGGACCAGTGGAGAGCTCGCAGAGCTACAGATTGATGCTGACGTCTCTGCCACATCAATTACAGCCCGCTGCTTCATTGGGGAGGAATCCCCACCATTATCTCTTTTGGCGACCTAGCACAAACTCGGTGTGTCAGAGGTCAGCCAGGGGAGGAACGGCTCTGACTGGGCCCTCCCGGTGGGGGCCGCTTCTGAGGGGCCTGGTGGTTAAGGCTCCCCCATGGAGTCGAGGTAGCACAGAGAGGTCCACAGCACAGACCAGTCCTGTCACTCAGTGGGCTCTCCAAGCCCCTGCACAGTAGGAGGAAAGATCAGCCCAGAGACTACAGATAGAACATTGTCATTTTCACTCCTCGCTCTTTACTGTTCAGCCCCCATCTCAAAACATCTCTCCTTGACACTCCTTCAACACTTTTTTTGTGTGCTACAGCTTTTAAAAAATGAGAATGCGTCAGTACTGCAAATGTCAGGTTGCAACAAAGAGACTGTACCGTAGTGTATTTAGCCTTATGTTACAGTAATGATCTTCTCCAGAAGAACTATTGATGCTCTGATGACAATTTAAAGTATCAAAACATCCTTTTATCCCGTACTGTTGTATAGCGCCTTCGCACCTAATGCAAAGAACACTGCAGTACAAAGACATTGGAAGTGTATAGGCTACTTCAGGAGGCTGGAGAGCTCATAATCCCCCACACATCAGACCGTGCAGTAGTTCCAAAACATTTCCAGTTCTCAGCTAACATGTCCACGCGGTTGTGGAGTGCAGTCTGAGCGCCGGAAGCCACGAGGCCGGAGCGGCATGAAGCCATCACATTGAGTTATCAGCTACATCCCACGTCCAGCCAAGGACCAGTCGGGAGCCCCTCAGAGCCCCCACCCACAACACACACAGATCCTCGTCCCAAACGGTGGGGGGCCGACAGGAGTCATTAGAGAGCCAGGGCCTCTGATAGCACCAACAACCAACACCTCTACCCCACAGAGCAGAGCTCCTCCACCACGCAGTCACCAGCGACACGCCTCGCACCGCTGTCTGTGCCAGTGCCTAGATATAATGGCTAACAGACATGTCCGTCCTTAAAGTCAGTGTTCAGGGACTAGGATCATGTTGTTGAAAGTGGGGTTTTCCCGTATGCTGTCTGATACAGAATAGTCATAAAAAGCATGAGGGTGAAAATGTTTTGATCACTACAATGATAAATGCCCTGTGCACCGGCACAGTACTCAAAGGCTTGCTGGTCGTTCATCCCACCGTGATTTGGGTAAGAGACGAAGCACTTGCTGGCCGTCTCCAAGACAAACAGTCTCCTAACGGCACAACTCAACATAAAGAAACACCGCACAGGTACAGTCGTACCATAAGCCAATTACCTTTGACGAGATAAAATGTGATGCTCACCTTTCTACTGCGACAATAAATGAATGACTACCCAAAGAGAATGAAAACAGTGCTAAGTGAAACCGATTCTCGCCCGTATCTCAAGGCTTTTATAACGGCTCCTGAGCACACCTAAAAGCTCCTGGGAGTTTAGATCAAACCCCTCCTGTGCGGAGCGGAGGGAGACCAGCCATAAATTGCTAATAGACTAAATGGAACGAGGTAGGAGGCTTCTGCACTGAAGCAATTACCCCTCAGATGTGGCCATTCATATCCCTGCATGTCTCGTTTCATTAAGAGATTGCCAGCACTTTGTCAGGCCCGGGCATCACAGCTCTGTGAGTTAGGCAGGCAGGGGAAAGCTCTAGATCTGGGGAAGCATTTGAAACAACAAAGTCCCGTTTGACTGCCCCGGCCGACAGTCCACAGGAGCACCGGTGTGCCTCCTCTTCCTGGCTTTGATGTGTTCCAAGGATTTATTGAATCAATTATTAATCAAAGTTGCGTTTTGAAACTCAAAAGATGCGTCTAGTACTCTTAAGTCTTATTTTTTGAGGATACGCATTTGGTGGGACTTCGTTTGAGATGCTCTCGTGTTGTTCTCATGGGGAGCGCTCAGGTACGTGAGCTCACAGGCTATGCTTGTGTTTGTTACTTTAATCCACACTTGACAAAGGACATGCGTTATTACCATGGATTACTGCCGCGCAAATGAGTCAATTGCCACCGCCTATATCCACAGTGAGCAGAGCGGGACTCCGGGGAAATCCAACTGCCTAGTAAGCCAAGCACCGGACAGACACTTCTGCTCACCAACAAAAGTCATACTTGTTGTGTGCAACAGGAAACCCGGATTAAAAAATATAGATACATTTATCATAAATATGTACATTATAGGTATTCAATGTAATGGGTTGGATGTCATGGAACACATATGTAAAAGCTTAAAATTGGCCCCCAAACAATTGTAACTATTGGTTGGAGTAGAAGTAGCAGTCACTTGAATGCAAGATATTGTCATTTATCCCCACAGGGACATATGAGGTGGCCCAGGTCCAGTCACTGTTCAACAGAATCACTCAATTCAATTTATAAATAAAAAGTAGTGCCATGCACTTGCAACTCAATTCATGCAATTCAATAAAAAAATTCATACATTCTTTGGGTGAAAACCCCAGTACTCTGGCCCCCTTTATTGTTAGACAAATTGAAGTGTGCACTCGATAGGGAGGCCAATGGTAAACAGAGAATCCATTTACCCATTCCATGGTGTGGTTGAGAGGAGGACCCCAGCGCTCAAAGGCAGGAGCAACAATCTGAGTGACATCAGGTCATCCTGCCTCCTCACAGTCATCTGCCTGATAGAATTGCTCTCTTCTCCAGATAGGAGCAGCAGTTTTTTGTCATTGCCATATCTTCTGATTGATGGCTACATGGCCACAGCGAATCTGCCCTTTTTAAATAATTGATATTGCCATCGCTATGGACAACTAGCTTATATCCGGGTTGTTATTTTTCCATTGACTAGGGGGGAGGGGGGGGGGGGGGGGGGGGGGGGGATCAATACTTTAAAGACTTGAGATACCCACTAATGAACTACTTAACTGGATCTCTGGGGTGCAAAACAATTGCGCTATTTACTCAAAGCCAAGGAAAAGGTAGTATTATAAAGTGCTTATTTCAGGGATATTGCCAAGAATTGGAAGAAGGTAAAGCCGGAGTGGGAAGCTAAGGGAGTTCAATCGTTAGGCGAATGTAGCCCACCAACAGAAGCATAAGTGAATAGCGTTAGTTCGACTGCTCGCCTTTTTCACTGCTCGTACTGTACCTAAGAAACTACGTAAGGTCTCCAAAAAAAAAAAAGAACGACGGCCTCTTTAGAGAAGCCGTCGTTCACTTCAAGCCTCCTCCATTCATTCAACACTCTAACAAAGTGACAAATTAGCCAAACAAAAGTGTTTGAATTTCTTATTCAAGTTGATTAATTCCTATCATTAGTCAATCACACAACAGCTCATGAAATATTGTACGTTCATTTATTAAGTGTGATTAATTTTGCGAAACACTTGAATTAACATCAATAAATCAAATTGTAAATCAATTACATTCTAATGTTTAAATACAGAGCTAATAGTATACATGAACTACTGGGCCAGAAGTGATCATCTATCACTTCACGTTACGAGGAGGAAAAGCAGGAGAGCAAGCTGAAATGATCAATAATCAAAGAGTTCTGACACTGCCCTGCTGCGGAATGAGAGAATGCTTTTAACCACCAGAGTTAACTAGAAGTCACATTTCCTCTGATCTCAGAATAATGGGCCTGGTCATCAAGGAGATGCCCTACTCATACATTCCTATTACACTGAACATTATGGGGCCGTACAACCTAAACTGTGGCAATGCACTTTTGACCTGAATCCAAGGCGCTACGGCTGTCTCTTAAATCAGAGCTCAATGCCCAGAATAAAAAAAGCCAAATTAATTTGCTAGCAGTGTTCCTGTATTAGCCTAGTGCTAACTTCTATAATAGGTGAAGAGACAATGGATAGGCCAAAAGTTTAGCAGAAGGCATGTTCGTTCATCCTGCCTTCATATAGCAGCAGCGAGGGCGCTTCATCCAATTTTCGTACTTGGAAATGGGCTTGTGTAGATGACTGGCTCCTACTCCAGTATGAAATGTGTGGCAAGGCTTTCCTCCTGGTTGTTCTGAAGCACTACAGAAGTTATCGGTCCTTTTACAGTGCTGCTGCCGAGGGGAAGTGGGAGAGGTCCACTGAACCAGCTGTTGAGTAGATAAGCCAGCGCTGTTAACGTGACACAGTGTGTAGAGAACTACACAGCCACTACAATGAGCTTTGGGCCTGTGGTCTCGTTAATAATCTTGCTCCTTGTAACAGCTGTCTGATCGGGAAGTACAGCGGCAAAAACAGGGAAGGAAGGGAGAGGGAATGTCACCTGACGAGGAAAGAAATGTCCCTCCAACTTTGTTTAAGGTTCAGCTGAGTCTGATTGAGCCTGATAGGTCTTGGTGTTTGTTCCAATTCTCGTTACACTGTATAGGTGTAGGGACTGACTGTTTACCTATATAGGTCTAGGGACTGACTGTTTACCCTGTACAGGCCTAAGGACTGACTGTTTACCTGTATAGGTCTAGGGACTGACTGTTTACCCTGTATAGGTCTAAGGACTGACTGTTTACCCTGTACAGGTCTAAGGACTGACTGTTTACCTGTATAGGTCTAGGGACTGACTGTGTACCCTGTGTAGGTCTAGGGACTGACTGTTTACCCTGTATAGGTCTAAGGACTGACTGTTTACCCTGTATAGGTCTAGGGACTGACTGTGTATCCTGTATAGGTCTAGGGACTGACTGTGTACCCTGTATCGGTCTAGGGACTGACTGTGTACCCTGTATAGGTCTAAGGGCCGACTGTTTACAATGTATGGGTCTAAGGACAGACTGTGTACAATGTATACTTCTAAGGACTGACTGTTTACCCTGCATGGGTATAGGGACTGACTGTTTAGCCTGTATATAGCTAAGGACTGACTGTTTACACTGTATAGGCTAGGGACTGACTGTTTACCCTGTATATGGCTAAGGGCGGACTGTTTACACTGTATAGGTCTAGGGACTGACTGTTTACCCTGTATAGGTCTAATGACTGACTGTTTACCCTGTACAGGTCTAAGGACTGACTGTTTACCCTGTATAGGTCTAGGGACTGACTGTGTACCCTGTATCGGTCTAGGGACTGACTGTGTACCCTGTATAGGTCTAAGGGCCGACTGTTTAAAATGTATGGGTCTAAGGACAGACTGTGTACAATGTATACTTCTAAGGACTGACTGTTTACCCTGCATGGGTATAGGGACTGACTGTTTAGCCTGTATATAGCTAAGGACTGACTGTATACACTGTATAGGTCTAGGGACTGACTGTTTACCCTGTATATGGCTAAGGGCGGACTGTTTACACTGTATAGGTCTAGGGACTGACTGTTTACCCTGTATAGGACTATGGACTGACTGTTTACACTGTATAGGTATAGGGACTGACTGTTTACCCTGTAAAGGACTAAGGACTGACTGTTTACACTGTATAGGTCTAGGGACTGACTGTTTACCCTGTAAAGGACTAAGGACTGACTGTTTACCCTGTATAGGTCTAGGGACTGACTGTTTACCCTGTATATGACTAAGGACTGACTGTTTACACTGTATAGGTCTAGGGACTGACTGTTTACCCTGTAAAGGACTAAGGACTGACTGTTTACACTGTATAGGTCTAGGTACTGACTGTTGACCCTGTATAGTTCTAAGGAATGACTGTTTACCCTGTATAGGTTAGGACTGACTGTTTAACCTGTATAGGGCTAAGGACTGACTGTTTACAATGTACAGGGCTAAGGACTGACTTAATACCCCGCTTGTGTGCTGAATTCATGATCATGTGCACAAGCCCGATTCCTTGAAGAGCCTCTATATACTCACTCTACATACTCAACTTGCATACCTGAAGTAGGTGTAGTATTACGTGTAATGTGTTGTTATAATGGCACATGCTCACAATATGTTGATGTGAAATCAAATCAAATCCATTGTCACCCTATAACGCAGTTAAAATCTGGACAGGCCAATAGATTAGGCCTTGTGGTCAATTTTCACAGGTTGTGGTTAGAGACCATTGTCTTCGTGACACCATAACCTTATTTGGTGGCCTGTATACCACGGGGGTAAAGACATTATGGTCTTCTGCCATTCTGTCCAGATAGTCTAACTTGGACTCAATATATTACATATTGTTTACATAATATATACACAGTACAGTCAAAAGTTTAGACACGCCCACTCATTCAAGGGTTTTACTTAATTTTTTACTGTTTTCTACATTGTAAAATAATAGTGAAGACATCAACATTGTGAAATAACACATATGGAATAATGTAATAACCAAAAAAGTGTTTAACAAATCAAAAGATATTTGGGATTCTTCAAAGTAGACACCGTTTGCATTGATGACAGCTTTGCACACTCTTGGCATTCTCTCAACCAGCTTCACCTGGAATGCTTTTCCAACAGTCTTGAAGGAGTTCCCCCATACAGTTGAAGTCGAAAGTTTACAAACACCTTAGCCAAATACATTTAAACTCCTGACATTTAATCCTAGTAAAAATTCCCTGTCTTAGGTCAGTTAGGATCCCCACTTTATTTTAAGAATGTGAAATATCAGAATAATTGTACAGAGAATTACTTATTTAATTGTTTATTTCTTTCATCACATTCCCAGAGTGTCAGAAGTGTACATACACTCAATAAGTATTTGGTAGCATTGCCTTTAAATTGTTTAACTTGGGTCAAATGTTTCGGGTTGCCAAGTCAATACCTTGACTTTGTTGTCCTTAAGCCATTTTGTCACAACTTTGGAAGTGTGCTTGGGGTCATTGTCCATTTGGAAGACCCATTTGCGACCAAGCTTTAACTTCGAAACGCCTGATGACTGATGTCTTGATAGGTTGCTTCAATATATCCACATAATTTTCCTTCCTCATGATGCCATCTATTTTGTGAAGTGCACCAGTCCCTCCTGCAGCAAAGCACCCCCCCCCCCCCCCCCCCCCCCCAACATGATGCTTCCACTCCCATGCTTCACGGTTGGGATGGTGTTCTTTGGCTTGCAAGCCTCCCCCTTTTTCCTCCAAACAGAATGATGGTCATTATGGCCAAACAGTTCTGTTTTTGTTTCATCAGACATTTTTTCTCCAAAAAGTACGATCTTTGTCCCCATGTGCAGTTGCAAAACGTAATCTGGCGGTTTTATGGCGGTTTTGGAGCAGTGGCTTCTTCCTTGCTGAGTGGACTTTCAGGTAATGTCAATATAGGACAATGAATTTAGATACTTTTGTGCCTGGTTCCTCATTCGTCTTCACAGGGTCCTTTGCTGTTGTTCTGGGATGGATTTTCACATTTCCCACCAAAGTACGTTCATCTCTAGGAGACAGAACATGTCTCCTTCATGAGCGGTATGACGGCTGTGTGGTCCCATGGTGTTTATACTTGCGTACTGTTGTTTGTACAGATAAACGTGGTACCATCAGGCGTTTCGAAATTGCTTTCAAGGATGAACCAGAGTTGTGGAGGTCTTGGCTGATTTCTTTTGATAAGTGAAATAATCTGTCTGTATACAATTGTTGGGAAAATTACTTGTGTTATGCACAAAGGAGATGTCCTAACTGACTTGCCAAAACCGTAGTTTGTTATCAAGAAATTTGTGGAGTGGTTGAAAAACAAGTTTTAATGACTCCAACCTAAGTGTATGTTAACTTCCGACTGTTGAGCACATGTTCGATGCTTTTCCTTCAGTCTGTGGTCCAACTCATCCCAAACCATCTCAATTGGGTTGAGGTCGGGTGACTGTGGAGGCCAGGTCATCTGATTTAGCAATCCATCACTCTCCTTCTTGGTAAAATAGCCCTTACACAGCCTGGAGGTGTGTTGGGTCATTTTCCTGTTGAAAAACAAATGATAGTCCCACTAAGTGCAAACCAGATGGGATGGCGTATCGCTGCAGAATGCTATGGTAGCCATGCTGGTTAAGTGTGCCTTGATTTCTAAAGAAATCACATACAGTGTCACCAGCAAAGCACCCCCACACCATCACACCTCATCCTCCATGCTTCACGGTGGGAACCATACATGCAGAGATCATCTGTTCACCCACTCTGCGTCTCACAAAGACACGGCGGTTGGAACCAAAAATCTCAAAGTTGGACTCATCAGACCACAGGACAGATTTCCACCAGTCTAATGTCCCTTGCTCTTGTTTCTTAGACCAATAAAGTATCTTCTTATTATTGGTGTCCTTAAGTAGAGGTTTCTTTGCAACAATTCGACCATGAAGGCCTGATTCACATGGCCTCTTCTGTACAGTTGATGTTGAGATGTGTCTGTTACTTGAACTCTGTGAAGCATTTATTTGGGCTGCAATCTGGGGTGCAGTTGACTCTATTGAATTTATCCTCTGCAGCAGAGGAAACTCTGGGTCTCATGAGAGCCAGTTTCATCATAGCGCTTGATGGTTTTTGTGACTGCACTTGAAGAAACTTGCAAAGTTTTTTACATTTTCCAGATTGACTGACCATCAAGTCTTATAGTAATGATGGACTGTCATTTCTCTTTGCTTATATGAGCTTTTCTTGCCATAATATGGACCAAATAGGGCTATCTTCTGTATACCATCCCTAACTTCTCACAGTACAACTGATTGGCTCAATCACATTAAGAAGGAAAGAAATGCCACAGAATTAACTTTTAACAAGGCACACCTGTTAATTGAAATTCATTCCTGGTGACTACCTCATGAAGCTGGTTGAGAGAATCCCGAGAGTGTGCAAAGCTGTCATCGAGGCAAAGGGTAACTACTTTGAAGAAACCCACATTTTCAATATATTTTGATTTGTTTAACACTTTTTTGGTTCCTACATGATTCCATATGTGTTATTTCATAGTTTTGAAGTCTTCACTATTATTCTACAATGTAGAAAATAGTAACAATGAAGAAAAACCCTTGAATGAGTAGGTGTTCTAAAACTTTTGACTGGTATTTTACATTATATATTATTTACATAATAGTCTATGACAGTGATACATTGTTTCAGGATTTCACTAAATTGTGATATTGGGTTCTTAAAGCAGAATGGAATATTTGAATAGTTATTTAACCAGGAAGTCCCATTAAGGTCAGAAGACCTCTTTTACCAGGGAGGGAAAAAAAGTGAAATAGTCTTCAGTTTAGGTGTCCCTTGACAACAGCCCTATTGTGTTGTGTTGCACCCTGCAAATTCAAATGCCACAACCACTTACCCAAAGACCTGTGTTTAAACCAGTCGAGATGTAACAAAAAAAACGTTGAAGACACATTACCCTCACATTGGCCTTTTGTATCTCCTTCCACTGCACTTCTCCTTGACTACACTGATTAACTTTATCACATTCTATTGGACATACTTACAAATGCATTACAGGATCCAAACGCTTACCAACTTGAAACAATACATTATTATGGAGGGATTGAATTATATCCTTTCACCAACAATCTCTTGACTTTAGAAGATCATTTGCCATGTATTTAGTTTCAGTCCCTGAGCTGGCAGAACACAGCACATTTTTTTTTTTCATTCAACCCTGATATCAACCATTCATTGATGAGGAGCAAATCTATTTTTTGTTGTTAAAGGGGACATTAATTATCACGTTCATCTGGCTGGTGTGTTTCCAAAATAGGTATGATGAAATGTGCTTTATTAAGAGATTTCTCTCGGGGAGCCTGTCCGGTTTATGAATCTCTAGAGTTGCAGGCAAGCCGTCCTTCCCCCTCGAGAGATAGAATTTATGCCGAACACCCCGCTGATTGTTGAGAAGGTAAAGAACCAATAGCAGCATGTTCAGAGGTTTAATTTAAAGTGTGTTTCTCACTAGGCTGCTCACAACACTTAATTAAACTCTGCTGTTTTGGCAATGACAAATGCTGTGGTGCAGGAGGATGCTGGGTTGCTGTGACTGCGAGGCTTTTGTAATTTCTTTCATGTGCAGCGACGGCGAGATCCAGGTCAGAAAGTGGAGAATTGAAGAATTAAACAAGATTTAGGCACAGGGAGGGTTTAGTTACAGTCAGTTCTTTCACATGAATACCTTTCCCCCTTTATATTTGTCTTCTCACTTGTATTCTCGTAATCTCAGTTTCATGTCATAGATTTATGGGGTTTGATGGGGGTTGATGGGGGTTGATGGAATATGCCTGTTTCTCTGGTGTCTTTGTCTCATTCTATATCAAAATTTTGTTTCCCGTTGGAATGTTCCCAGAAAGAATGTGTCTGCTGCTTGACAAAGTGTGTGTGTGGGTGCGCGTGTGTGTGTAGGTGCGCGTGTGTGTGTGTGTGTGTGTGCGCGTGTGTGTGTGTGTGTTCGCGCGTGTGTGTGCGTGCGCGTGTGTGCGTGCGGATGCGTCCACGCACAATGCACACAATAAGATGGAGCGTAGATTAACGTGTCAATCCCTTATCATGATTCTTGATACACCTATCCACATTTTCACAAATGTGCACATTGACTGCAAGGTATGCAAGTACAGTACCGTGGGAGTGAACTTCAGTAGCATGTACGAGAAATACCTCCAACTCTAAGCAGTCAACAAACAAACAGAGTGTGACTAATGGCCTGCTGAGACTGGAAATCCATTTCGTACTGAACGCAAATCTTATTTTGTTTCAGTAGTAGTATGAGATCCACTTTAAAAGGTGGAGTCAGCCTAGCACGGCACATACCCGCTCAGAAGCCCGGCCTGCTGCTACAGAGAAATGAAGTCACGGTGCTCCAGCAATACTACTAGGAAATAAACACCAAGACGCCTGGGAGCATTTCATTCAATAATGTAATCCACACTTTTAAGCAACAGGCCTCAACGTACTTTTTATTACTTGAGTGAATGATACCGGGTAAAGACATTATTCCTATCTGACATGGCCATTTTCCCACTGGAAACTCTATCAAAACAGTATAAATGGGTAGTGTTGTTACTTGATATGTCCTTATGTTTGAAAATATATGAATACAACCCCAACACTCAACCAGCAGAAAAGCTTATCTGGTATTTCACCATTTCCACTGGAGCAATTGCAATATCGAAATTTGATCTCATCTAATCAAGGTTCCTATCATACCTCCCATGTTATCATATCTCCCATGTTATCATCCCTCCCATGTTATCATACCTCCCTTGTTATCATACCTCCCATGTTGAACAATTCCAGTTGACACAGGGAAGAGATCACAACTATAACACCATTATTACTGGAATAACCAATCTGAAAGCACCTCCAGTCATATAATTATGCTAATCGTCATTTAGTTAAGGTGCCACAACCCTGTGCACTGCACTAAAGCAGAATAGTGGGATTTGATCAATGCTATTGCCTTAACATACACAGAGAGAGCGCAATATCTGTTTCATTGCCAAGTGAAAAAAAACGTCATATGTAAGTCAATTAATTCAGACCATGTCTCCGTATTAAAATATCTGCTTCTGCCAACATTAGTCAGTCGCAAAACGAGCGATCAAAAACTGAGAGGGGAAATAATAATACTTGTCGCAGATTGATAAGACACAAATATATTATTTGTTGTGTTTTGATATAGAAGGAGAAAAAACAGCCCGGGTGAATTTTTGGTGTTTTCCAAATGCCAGTTTGATGCAGCAGCATCCGTCTGAGTTAACGGTGCAGCACTTTTGTGTTCACTAGCACAAATCATTAATCATGAGCCCGGCCATATTCTTGTAGTGCCTGTGCTTTCATTACTGGGCCTAATTAAACAGCTCTGTGAACTGGAATCTGAGATTCCTCTGTTACAGATTATCATTAATTATGGTGAAAGTGCTCAGAGATGTTGGACTCAATTATATTCTGCTCAACCCTGGCAGAGGGTGATTCATTGCGCCCGAGCACTCCACAGACCTACTGTCTCTGCTTATCACGAACCTCCACTTTTGTAAATTGGGCTCTGCCAGCCAACAAACTAAGAATTATGTGCTGCTTTTTTTCATTACAAACATGTTGGAGGAGCACAGACCAATTAAGGCTGGGGGTATTTTGTGTGGAGTGATGAGGCTCTGCCTGGTACAGAGGGGGAGGCCAGGGGAATGAGCTCACCTTGCACACGTTGTGGCTTTATTACACTGTGTGGTGCAGGCAGCCTCCAACCCTGGTGAGGATGGGGATAGAAGTGACTGATTATGCATACCAAGGTTCTGTCATGTTTTTCTTTCCAATATTATGGCCTACAATATAAGAGGATAGATTGTTATATGTGACTGACATTTTTTGTAAATAATATGAGATTGTGATGCGTGTACGGTACCAAGATTGTCAATGTATTGGAAGAGGTTTAACTACATATAGGCATTCTCTTGTGGCAGCTGTACGCGTGCATAGCTTAGAGGGAACCATCAACTTTTCTTCCTATTTTTTGTGTGTAACATGCAACTTTTGCTGCGGCTGAACAATGTCAATATCATTCCTCTGGTTTTATGCAGGGTACCTGAGGGTCTTTGGTGGAATCAGTGTGTGAATAAGATTATTGGCCGTCTTATTTGAGGGTCACAGAACCTAGAAGGGAACGGGAATCAAAGAGGAGCAGAAGTTGTAGATGTAAGCCCATGCCTTAGCAGTTTGCACAATTTCATATGCCGTATGTGGCGATTTTAATATATATGAAAATCAGCCATCCTGTGCATACTGTGTATACCCCTATGTGTCTACCTATGACAACACCGGGAGATATTCTACTCTAGCTCTGGAACAAAAAATGTTGTTTTTCCCCAACCACAGTATTATATCAATCTTGATCAAATATTTGCTTGTGGGCTGTCTCATCTCAAATTATTTAAAATTGGAAAAACCACCATGCTAAGTCAAAAGTGATGATAAAATAATGGAGGGAAAAAAAATGAAGACGATACACAGTTCCTTCACATTATTAGATGTTGTGACGTGAACTAACGTGTGATTAATCACGTAATGCCATTAGCAAGACAAAGAGGGGAAGGATAAGAAAAGCAGGAAGTGTGTTGGCTACCAGTGGCAGAGAGGCAGCTCATTGAAAATGTAATACACTGCTACCAAGTCACAGGTCAGCTGGCAATCTGAATTTTAAAAGGAATATGAATAATATTCTGTTTTCTTTTGAAAATGAACTTTGTGCCCTCCATCATGAATCCAATATATGTCTTAATCTTCTGGGCTCTTGAAGCTGCCGGCCCCAGGAGAAGGCCGTTGACCCCTGAACCTAATAAGGAAATCACTTGTTTTCTCTTCCCTCTTTTTATAAGGGCTGACACAAAAAAAGAAAATAATAGAAAATAATTGACAAAGCATAAAAATGTGTGTCATATAATTTTAGGTTTTCTATCTATGTCAAGGTCCCCCCCCCCCACCCACCCATTTTCCACTTACAGTATGATTATGATATCGCATTGTGCTGTTGAGGAAAAATAAACATAAATAACAAAAAACATAATTCCTGTTCTTAACGCAACGTCAAAAAGGCGATCTGATTTGAGAGATTTTGCTATTCGAAATATTCAATTAGGTGTGTTATATTACAGTTTATTTCAATTGTTTAAGCACAATTTTGAAAATAGGGCCCGGTTTGTCAAAACACTACACACAATTAGCACAAAGTCGCACAACACTTCAGATAATTTGCAAAATGGAACACTTTTGTCAAAACTATACACGACTTCATAAAAATAATATTTTGTTACCAAACGAAACACACATATTTGAAATGACTTCAATCTTTTTGAACCAGTTACACACTTCTGTTGCTAACCTAACACTTTCAGCAAGTCTAATTGTCAGTGATTAGAGTACTGTAAATGAAGTAGACAGAGAAAGTGCAACTATACAAACACTACACAAGACCAATGCTGCAGACTGAGGAAAACATCATCTATTTCTCTCCATATACCCAAATCAGTCAACATGTCAACATGGAGAATCACAACAAAACATGTCCCAGTTTTCATGCTACTACAGTAGTGTGCATAACACTGTTAGCTCAGCAAACAGACAAACGTAAAATACAGTATCCAGTACAGGTTACAATTACAGTAAATAACAACAACAACAAACATAAAAAAAATCATCTGAAAAAAAAACATACTATACATTATCTCTTCGCCTAGCTGGATCTGGCCAGAGAATTTCATCAACATCACAAGCAATATCGTCATTAGCAAGACAACGCGGGAAGAACCGTCTTGGTCACAGGTGTCCTCCATGGCCTGAATGAGGGGTACCTGAGCCTGGGGCTGGAGATCGTAAACCTTCCACCGCCATGCAGAGAAAAACTATTCGATAGGGTTTAGAAACGGACAGTATGGTGGAAGGTATACTACTGTCAACTGTGTATGGTGTTGAAACCAGTTCTGGACCAAAGCAGAGTGGTGGAATGACACATTGTCCCAGATGACCGTGTATTGCATCTGGTGCATTTCATTACCTGCTGTGACAATGTGGTGCAATCGGTCCAAAAATGCGAGAATGTGAGGTGTGTTGTAAGGGCCCATTTTGGCATGACGGAGGACAACCCCATGCTGTGAAATGGCAGCGCGTTGCCCTGGGACATTGATTATAGCCCTGTGGCCAATGATATTTCTGCCTCTCCTTCTTGCTTTTGTGAGGTTGAACCCTGCCTCATCAATATATATGAATGCATGCAGGATTTCCTCAGCATCCATCTGCAAAACTCCCTGAAATACAGTGAAAGACAAGATTGTGTAGTTCAGGATAGGTCTAGTATACAGTCAATGTAAAACAGTCATGTGTGCAGTATGCAACATCACAGTGCTAAAGTGAACAATACAAACCTCCATATACTTATGCCGCAGCCGTTTGACCCTCTCTGAACGCCGCTCAAAAGGCACTCGATAAAGTTGTTTAATTTGAACCTGATGTCTTTTCAGGATGCGTGCCAGTGTTGACTGAGAGACCTGATGGACATCATTGAAAATGGCATGGTCACCGATAATGTTGGCTTGTAGTTCTCGGAGCCTGATAGCATTGATGATAGCAAACCATGATTATTATATCTTGTTCTTGCGTGAATATGGGCCCCCTTCCTCCTTGTCGTTCCCGACCCTCAATCCTATGTAGAGAATAATACATGTAACTTACTGTGCAATGTCACAGGAAGGGGTATCACAAGTGCTGATATGGTGCATACAATAAGCGGCTGATTACTGTAACTGTACACAGATCTTTAACCTGTTTTCCTGTCGAAAAGCCCTTATGACAGATGCCACTGTATATCTGCTAAGATTTGGCTGAACTCTCAGTCCAGCCTCCCTCAGCGTCAATTCGTGGTTCACAACATGGTCCACTTGTGTTGCACGAATGTCATTTGATAAGTTTGGTCCTCTTCTTCTTTGTGCACGTTCTCCTCCTGCTTCAGGTCTTCCTCGGCCTCTGGCTCGGCCTCTGCCTCTTCCGCTACCTCCTTCTCCTCCTCTGTGTACTCCTCCTCTCACCCTCACTCTTCTTCTGACTCCTTCCATTTTGGTTGAAGGCAGGTGAACCTACCTGCTGCATTGTTATAGTGCTTAAACCTGATTGGTGTGTCTACAATTTAGCAATCATGCGTTTGTGCACCCGATGACTGTGTTTAACAGATTGGCTCATAGCTGTGGTAATTTGACAGTCAGTGCTTTGGAATTGCAAGGAAGTGACATCATGATCTACTTTTGGGTCTGATGTATACAACTGTGATTTAGTGTTTGGCAAATCACTGTGTGTAACGTTTTGCAAATAGTGTGAAGCTGACAATGTGCTTACAGTTGTGCAAATCTAGCCTTGTGTTTTGCTCCTTGAGTGTAAGGTTTTGCTAATTGTGGGAAAAGTTCAATTTTAGTGTGTAAGCAATTGTAAAAAACTGTAATAAGAATGGTGGACTGATTAAAGCAATCCATCAACACCCCGTGGACATGTGAACTGAGGCCTGCTACGATGTTTTCTGGTCATTAGTGACATAACATCTAACACTGTTGGTTTAAGCCTTTTGTGTAAATGGATAAAATGCAAAACGTTAAAAAAAAATTTGGGGGGGGTGTAGCGGGATGACAAAGAAATACACTGAAGTCAAACCATCTGTATCTAAAATGGGGCTCAAATGACTTCAGCATCCTAGTGTTAAAAAAGACTACTGTAGGGAGTACCATAACACTGGTCTGGGAACACTACTGCAGAAAAGTATGACACTATGGTGCATATAGTATAGCTGAACTGTTAAGCATCTATCGTCATTCAGTTGTAACACTGGCAACATGGCCTAGATAGCGGCATTGTAGCTAAGCGTTAATTATACACTAACCTTTTCAAAACGGATATTTAGACATGTTGCGTCAGAAGACTCTTTAATGCTGAGGAAATGAACACATCCAACAGCAATCAGCATCTGCCCACATTAGCATTCTAAAGTCCATTGGTGAAAACATGGCAATGGAATCCACTCCGATTTATCTTAAAACAGCCACTTAGCTTTGACTGACACTCATTTTTACCACATGAAACTGGAGAAACCCCTTCATTTCCCCGCTGTGTCTCTGTCCGAAAATTACACCAGACAGAGTTTGTGATGTCCCCAGCACCAGATCCTTTATTCTGTCAGATGACACCATTTGATATGACGCAGCTGTGCTGCCCTGGCCTCACATGCCAGCCAGAGGAAAGGGGGACCTGTCAGCGCCAGTGGAGAACACCGAGGATCATCACTTTGACTGATCCACAGGCCCCCAGACCGTCGTCTCCTCCCGACTGTACAAGTCAACACAAATAAACGCGAGGAGGCAAAAGCCAGAATGGCTGGGAGAGATCCAGGCTCATTGAGGCCATTGCTTTTATTCAAACCTTACAGATGACATGATGTGAAAAATGAGCCTGTGTCTAGTCGGGTGCCCATTAGTGAGTGAGCCCATTATCTCCCCTTTTTCACGTTGAATCTCCTCCCTACACGCAGTGGTAGATGCTGCCGTGGAGTCACTCACTTTTATGGGCTTTTGACTGCCGTACTCTTTTAAATACAGGGGCCTGCACCATGCAACAAAAAAAAAATGACGTATGGCTGTCAGTGTCTTTACCCCACAGGCAGATGCTTTCAGTGGATTTCAGTGGAAAGTGTCTGATTTTAAGAGGGACCGTTAACCCCTTCCCTCACACACCAGACAGGCATGTAAAAATGGAATTAGAGGACATTCCAAAGATATTGTGGAGGTATAGCCCTACTCTCTCCAGACACTTTGCTGACATATTGAAGGGTTTGTTTTGAGATGACATTTTTCTGTCTGCGTATCTAAACATGCAAATAATATACACTGAAAAAAAATATAAACGCAACAAGTAAAGTGTTGGTTCCATGATAAAGCGTTGGTCCCATGAGCTGAAATAAAACATCCATTCACCTGACAGGTGTGGCATATCAAGAAGCTGATTAAACAGCCTGATCATTACACAGGTGCACCTTGTGCATGGGGACAATAAAAGACCTGCACCTTAAAATGTGCAGTTTTGTCACACACAACGCCACAGATGCCTCAAGTTTTGAGGGAGCGTGCAATTGGTATGCTGACCGCAGGAATGTCCACCAGAGCTGTTGCCAGAGAATGTAATGTTCATTTCACGACCATTAGCCGCCTCCAACATCGTTTTAGAGAATTTGGCAGTACGTCCAACGTATGGCGTTGTGGCAGAGCGGTTTTCTGATGTCAACGTTGTGAACAGAGTGCCCCTTGGTAGCGGTGAGGTTATGGTATGGGCAGGAATAAGCTACGGACAACGAACACAATTGCATTTTATCGAAGGCAAATTGAATGCACAGAAATACCGTGACAAGATCCTGAGGCCCACTGTGAGGCCCAATTTGTCTAAGGTATCTGCGACCAACATATGCATATCTGTATTCCCAGTCATGTGAAATGCATAGATTATGGCCTACTGAATTAATTTAAATTTACTAATTTCCTCAAATGAACGGTAACTGCGTAAACTCGTTGGAATTGTTACATGTTACGGTTATATTTTTGCTCAGTATAGATCAGCAACAAATTCAATTTTTGCATTTCTTCTCTTTATCTACAGCTTTTATATTCATGATTTTTTAATTCAGTTTTATATTAAGACCAGGGCATTTTTCTCACACCCTTAGTGGTTGTTAAAGCACTCATTGCAACTGATGAAGGGGAATCTATCTGTTTTTCAAATCTCCATGTTAGTGTCACATTGCTTTGGCTGGCCTTGCCACAATGAATGACAAGTGTTTCTTTTCAACGGTGTCTTCCTCTATACAGACTGACAGAAGTTAGCGTCTTCAGATAAAAGATCAACTGGAGGGAAAACACTTTTCACACTGTCTCACGTTCTCCAACACTTTCTCACATAAACGAGGGGCGTCTAATTCACAACAAACCCCCTGGTTTTGCCAAGCTGTCACCACCCTTTAATAAACACCTCTGGTGAACAATACCGTGGATTCCATCTGGAACCAATGGCAGCTTCAACTATAGCCTGTGTCTCTCACATCAGCTTATAATTGATAATTTCATGAACAAATCAAAAGTTTTTTTTTTTTCAAGGTCTCCACGCGTCTTACAAGGTTAAAAGGTGTGAGCTGTTTTTGCTCCATACATTAGCTCAAGTCAAATGAACAGTAATCTCCCTGCCGACACATTTCAGTTGAATACGTTCCTCTGGACAACTGACTAGGTATCCCCCTTTCCCTTTCCCATGTGCAGTATATGTTTTTATTGCCTGCTGCCAGGGGAAGATAATCACAGATGCCCACTATGCAGAAATATGTGCAATTGGTGGACCAATTAACTGCAGCAGTGGAAACCCTGGTGGATGGTTGACAGTAAAAAAAAAGATATATAAAAAAAGAGTAATATAGTTTAGATGATTGTGAAGGCTAAACGTTTGTGCTCATTTTAATTAAGGACATTTTAGGATGATGTGTTTTGACGAAATGGAATCTGGTAGCAGGTCGTTTGTTTAGGTTATGGTCAACCATGATAAATATTGTGTGGAATCTACCAGTGCAAAGTAAAAGTAACTGGCTCAGAAACGCTGGTCAATGACAGAGAGTGCAGTACAACACTCTCCCATACAGGCATCTTTGTATAAACCAGGAGCCCTCAATTCAATCTAATCTCTGACATGAAACAACAAGCCTTCGGGACATCATCCCGGTCCACATTTCAGCACCATAAGCAGCACAACATAGGGGGGTTTGATCAAGCTGTCAGGGGAGAGGTGCGTCTCCATTTTACAACTTCATTGGTGGATTAGGCCTTATGAATGCTCCCACCCCCACCCCTTCTCTCTCCCTCTGTTCTCCTAGTTCCACTTGTGTTTGTTTTCCTTCAGTGCACACTCAGAGGTCCCTCATGGCCTCTGTCCCATTACCGTCCTATGACTGCACAGCAGACCTACACCCCCACAATCCCCCCACAACAAGCCCGCCATCGTGGGCGAAAAAGGGGCCTACAGGAAATAGGAGAAGAGTCAGAACAGTTCCTATCCCCTACACCAGCCATACCTTCCACCATCACTGTCACGTCATCGGTGGTAGAACAGACCCCCCACCCCCCACCCCCCCCCACACACAAAAGAATATGAGGGCTGTACATTGTGTTTGTCCATTTAAAACGCTATGACTAAAATCTCAGAAGAATCTCCTAAATATACCGGTAGATATAAAGCTGCTGCTACACCTGATTTGATGTGAAAATGTTGTTCCTATTTATTCTTCAGCAAATGTAGTGACAGCTGGGAATATACTTGTTTTAAATTGTCCAAAAATAATCAAAAGGCATGTATCAACAAGGGATAAATGCTGGGGCAAGATGTCACCGGCTGCACATGGTATGACGGATTACAATAGTATGTTAACAAGCGAGAGTTGTAATAATGGTTTATTTACAACGGGGTTCCTTCATTTCTCACGGATGTACGTTCTTTTCCCTTCAATGAGCTCCAAGTTGTATTAGTCGTACGTGTGGAATACGCATGGCATATATGGTCCAATCAAATGCTTACTTGCAGGTTCCTTCTCGACAATTCAACAACAATAACAAAAGATATAAAAGATACGAATATGAACATAAAGTAAATGGCTCTGTGGAATAGAATAAATATTTTAGCGTATTTATAATGCAAAAAGGCACAATTTACCGTCCGATATTTGCATGGCTATTGAGGAAGGTGGGGATGGGGGCACTGTGCAAACTGAGCAGTATAATAAGAGTCTGGTAGCAGCAGTTGTGATGTGTGTAGCGTGTGTCTGTGTGTGTGTGTGTGTGTGTGTGTGTGTGTACGTGTGTGTGTGTGTGTGTGTGTGTGTGTGTGTGTGTGTGTGTGTGTGTGTGTGTGTGTGTGTGTGTGTGTGTGTGTGTGTGTGTCTGTGTGGGTGGGTGTGTCCATGACTGAGAGTATGTGTGCTAAGTTGCGGAGAATCCGAGCAAGAGGTTAGTCCAGTTCAGGTGTTCAAGCCGTCTTTTAACACGCAGGGGTGAATCTGAGAAAACCAATGTGATTAGTGTCTGTCTGTCTTTGTCTGTATGTCTACATGGAAACATTTAAAGAAGCGTTAACAAAAAAACTGACATGCCTGCAGCGAAAGATGAATGGTACTTGTCCAAGCGTTCTGAACTGCTTGGCTTCAATCATATTGCTTACAAACAGCTGCACATTTGCTGCGTTGCTGCTACGACAGACATGAATTGAGCCAACGACTGCCCAAGACGTGTTCAACGAATGAAATGGGATCCAAATAACAAACAATAAGACTAAACATCTGCTATACCAAGCCCGTGCTATTTGTGCATCACTTAGCTACATATCCCCCACAATGCTGTGTGTGCTTCCTGGCTGCAGAGCAAACAGCAGCAGGCCCAGCAGCAGGGTCAATAAGAGCCAAAGTACCTTTTTATTTCCCTAGCCGCCCACATGGTTAGATCCAGCAGTTTGTCCAGCAAACTTACTAATGACTTCAATAGCCCTTTTGGCGCTTCACTGTTTTCCTTGTGGATGTGTGGGGCCGTGTTGAGGATGTGCCATGTGTTTAATTTAATGACGCTCGCTGATAGAAAAGACCACAGAGAACCTACTGTATTCAAAGGTCTTTAATCAAATAGATTGTGTAATGATTGTATGACCAAAGGGGTTCATTATCATAGCTGATAATGAGGATTGCTATCGAAATGCATCTAATCAGCTTTGGTTTGGTGTGTACATATTTGCCAGCTATTGGACAGTGATTAACATGCCATATTTTGAAAGGAGGGAACCGTGCAAATCATTCTATAAACAGCAATAAAGGGCTATATGTACTACAGTATACATAGGACAAAATCAATGTTGAGCTGCTCAAAGCTTACAAATAAAACAAAATAGCTTAAGTCCCATTTTCTGAACTAAGAGCATAGAAGGTACAATATATCTAGTGTATAGTAATGCAGTATATTCCATGAAACCTCTATCTGGAAACCTACACTCCAGACGAGCTCAACCAGAGAACCACCAGATTCCAGTTACCAGATACCTGGATCAGCTCTGTAATCCCATACTTCCCCTCCCACCAGGGGACGCAATGCAACCTCACTAGGGTTGCAAAATTCCATTAACTTTCCCAAAACTCCAAGGTTTCCCAGAAATACGGAATAAGCAGGAAATCTGAGAAGCCTCCAACCAGGATTTCCATATATGCAGAACTGCCAAAGCCCAAAACCTGCCATTAGGGTCTACTAAAAACAAAACTCCTTGAGTAAGCTTGTCTGAGACCTTTAGCTCAGTGGGCTAATGTGGTCATGACTAGCATGGACGACATAGTTAGGTGTGATACCTGGTCAGTAACAGAGGCATGAGATCATTTCCATTTCGAAGAGTATACCTTAAAATATGCTGTTTCAGATTTACTCTGAGTTATTTTTATTTTTTATTTTTTAATCTAGAAATAGTACTGTACTGTGAGTGAATAAATGAAATGAAGGGTAAACAGAGATGCCACAAATTCATTCGCACTTATAAAGTATGTTACAATAAGATTATTTCCAACACAGCTCAATATGCGATTCAATGAAGCCAGGCAATATTCAACTGATATACAGTGGTGTTTAGTTTTAATAGGAGCCCTCAGCTCAAATACGAGCTGACAAACATGGCAAGACAAACACGGTCTCTCTCCGGCAATGAAATATACACTCTCAAATAGACCTGTACGTCTTTGAATCCGCTGTGTGGGTGAAACTAAAGTGCAGAACAAACAGCATTCTGGTATGGCTTTGAACATGATAACAGCCTCTGACAGGGAGGAGAGGCTTTGGGCTCTCTGCGAAAACACTGGCCATGATTGACACGATTCCCTGGCCTTGGAGAAATTTACCTTTTAATGAGAGCTCAGAGAGAACATCTCAATGACGACGACGACGACCCCGGCCTGGGTTTCCACCGACAGACAGGAGGTGTTGGCTGCGGAGGTGGGTGTGTCAGAAGTGAGTGGAAGGGGGCTGGGGGGTGAGGTCTGTGTGTGTGTGTGTGTGTGTGTGTGTGTGTGTGGGGGGGGGGGGGGGGGGTCGAAATTGTAGCAAATTTCAATCAAGAACTGCAGCCATTTCCCACGGATCCCCTTCTCTTTTGGGCCGAGCTGGAAGGCTGTTTGAAGGAAATGAGTGGATTCAGGATCAAGAGCCTTTCTGGAGGAATTTGAGTCTGTTTGAGGATTATGACTTCTTCATCCGGTACATGTTCTGCAGAGAAAGTTCTATAATGCTAGCCCTTGGAGGCGCTGGCTTAGAGTCAGCTGGTAATAGAGCACTGATCGAAACTCTGTCAAGTGACTGCACCTTTTGGAGACACACCCTCAAAACATCAGAAACATTTGAAGAAAGTTCGTCGTAGGCCAAGCCCCACATGTGAAATCAACGCCGCGAGGTCACCTGCAACAACTCTTTCCTCGCAATGTTTTTTCTGTTGTCTTTCTTCTAAAACTAGATCCATCGTGTTCCCTTCTATGTTCTCCACACATTATTTCCTATTTGTGTGCATGTGTGGCTATCAGAAACACAGCCCTTTTCACGAGGCTTTGCACATCGTCCCCGATTCCTGCACACCCTCTTCAGCTAACTTAAAATGACTGCCGGTCTGTAAGTCCTTGTTTCCGCTCTGTACTTTCAGCCTCCTATCGCTGCCAGCACTCATATGCACTGGCTAAGGGGCAGATCGACATATACTGTACTGGGGGGGGGGGCTGGTCCAACTCAAGGTGTCATAAAATAAATGCACCCCTCTCCCCCCCATCCACATGACCCTCCCTTTGTACTGTAAACCAAATTGAACACCCTCCCCTTCATGGAATTAACTCAAAATAATGTTTACGACCAAAAATAACAATAACTGCGACCCTGTGTTTCTAAACGTGGATATCAACTTTACAACTTCAGCATGCTTTTGTGTCACAGTCGATGCCACGCAGGGTTATACGGGCCAGAAGGTTGAGAGTTTGCCGACCACCACAGAGGAGGTCAGTCTCCCTGCCTGTTTCCATTAGGCCTACACTACGATCAAAGCCAGCTGCAGACAATAATCAGCTAGGGGGGAAATAAGATTTTTTTTAAATGTTGATGTTCTATTTCTACTTGTATAAAATATATACAATTAATTTTCCACCAACAGGTTTCTGTGCCAGTGCATCACACAACCCATAAACAACGCGTACCAACATTGTGCACTTCAATATCGTGGTTAGCATTTTCAACACCACAATAAGTAGACTGTCAATCTCAACAAACAGAAAATACATCCCTCCCTACCTTGTAGGCTTACCCAGTATCAAAGGCTTGGCTCGACAATCTCTGAATGTCATTAAATCTTTTGGTTTTGTAACAGATGTATCTTTCCATTCACCAATTGGCCGCTGCACAGTTTTTGATTGATTGATTGATTATTTTTTGTCAGTAAACAAATATATACACAAAGATTTTTAAAAGTGACTGGGAATGCACAATAAAAATGTCCATTGGGTTCCCTATTTTCTACATAAATATAGGGGGGGGGTATGTACAATTCTTACAAGCTTGTTTGGCATGTAGCTTATTCTTTAGATGTTTGGGGCTGCTGGTGAACCGTGATGTGCAGGCATCATCAACGTGGCACTGGACTAGCACACTTGCCAGTCTTTAGTGTGTCTATAGCTAGGGTTTTCCATCCAATTGGTGACATATTTGTGTGTGAATATTCTAAAATCTTCATAAAAACAATATACCATTTGAGTTTCCTTTAGGAAAATTTGGCACCGGACTACACGATAGGGAAATGTTTTATTTCCCGGACATTTGAGAAAGGTCCCCAGGAACACAGGGGCCTCCATCATTCTTAAATGGAAGAAGTTTTGAACCACCAAGACTCGTCCTAGAGCTGGCCGCCCGGCGCATCTGACCAATTGGGGGAGAAGGGCCTTGGTCTGGGAGGTGACCAAGAACCCAATGGTCACTCTGACACAGCTCCAGAGTTCCTCTGTGGGGATGGAAGAATCTTCCAGAAGGACAACCATCTCTGCAGCACTCCACCAATCAACCTTTATGGTAGAGTGGCCAGACGGTAGCAACTCCTCAATAAAAGGCACATGACAGCCCGCTTGGAGTTTGCCAAAAGGCATGTAAAGGACTCTCAGACCATGAGAAAGAAGATTCTCTACTCTGATGAAACCGATGAAACCGAGAATGCCAAGCGTCACATCTGGAAGAAACCTGGCACCATCCCTACAGTGAAGCATGGTGGTGGCAACATCATGCTGTGGGGATGTTTTTCAGCGGAAGGGACTGGGAGACTAGTCAGGATTGAGTGAAAGATGAACAGAGCAAAGTACAGAGAGATCCTTGATGAAACCTGCTCCAGAGAGCTCAGGACCTCCGACCGGGGGCGAAGGTTCACCTTCCAAAAGGACAACGACCCTAAGCACACAGGCAAGACAATGCAGGAGTGGTTTCGGGACAAGTCTCTGAATGTCTTTGAGTGGCCCAGCCAGAGCCCGGAATTGAACCCAATCAGACATCTCTGGGGAGACCTGAAAATAGCTGTGCAGAGATGCTCCCCATCCAACCTGACAGAGCTTGAGAGGATCTGCAGAGAAGAATGGGAGAAACTCCCCAAATACAGGTTTGGCAAGCTTGTAGCGTTATACTAAAGAAGTCTTGAGGCTGTAATCGCTGCCAAAGGTCCTTCAACAAAATACTGAGTAAAGGGTCTGAATATTTATGTAAATGTAATATCTGTAAAAAAAAATAAAAAAAATAAGCTGTTTTTACTTTGTTGTTATGGGGTATTGTGTGTAGGTAGATTGATGAGGGGAAAAAAGCTATTGAATCCATGTTAGATAAGGCTATAATGTAACAAAATGTGGAAAAAGTCAAGGGGTCTGAATACTTTCTGAATGCACTGTATACAAAGTATGTGGACACCCCTTAACATTTGTGGATTTGGCTATTTCAGCCACACCCGTTGCTGACAGGTGTATAAAATTGAGCACACAAACATATAATCTCCATAGACAAACATTGGCAGTAGAATGGCCTTACTGAAGAGCTCAGTCACTTTCATTGTGGCACCGTCATAGGATTCCACTTTTCCAACAAGTCATTTTGTCAAATTTCTGCCCTGCTAGAGCTGCCCTGCTCAACTATAAGTGCTGTTATTGTGAAATGGAAAAGTCTAGGAGCAACAACGGCTCAGCCGCGAAGTGGTGGGCCACACAAGCTTACAGAACGAGGCCACAGAGTGCTGAAGTAACAGGTATGGCTGAAGTAGCCGAATCCACTCATTTGAAGGGGTGTCCACATACTTTTCTATGTATAGTGCATATAGCCTATATAAAGGAAGAGAAGCGTAGGCTTCACACCAGAGAGACAGTGAGATATGTCAGTGGCATGTTACGAAGCGCATTTCTTCATGTCAGATGACTACTGCGTCTGCCATACAGGTATAGACGTACAGAAAGGAGGCTAATTAGTTCATTTATCTGAATATTGTTTTTAAAGATGATCATTATATTGTTAGATTATAGGAGTAACTCCGGTAGGCCTGAAACAGACTTCCTCACTTCAAGTTCAGCTGTGGATCAGATGGCGCACTGCCTTCATATCGTAGGCCTGCAGTAGCGAAAGCTTAACAATTGCCACACCATACCAAAACTTCACAAACATATCTGAACTTTATTAGGGTAATATCAAAACTAAGTCAAGCCATTGTTCATAGGTAAAATATGAGTAGAAGAGTGAATGTAAACCAGGGGAAAAAACGCACCTCCCTCGCCTGTGCCCAATAAAATAAAATAAAAAACACAACCCTTCCCAAAGGATTTTTTTTTGGGGGGGACCACCCCTATGTTGGACCACCCCTCCCCCCAAGTACATTTCTACAGTATCTGTCCCTAACTGCTGTATAAACTATAAACTACACCTACCCTCCTCTCCTTCATAAATTACAATTACTAAAGCTACACACCTCTTCTGTCAGCTCTTACCAGCATTCACTTCAATGCATTTTTCCCTGTGTTCATAAAGCTCCTCCACTATAGCAGTGTGTTACCTGGCTTCCATTTCTGAGATGATACATCCTACTACTTTCTCCAGGATAAAGGTGGTATAATATATTTTTTTAAAGCTTTCATTAGCTTCTGACGCAGCAGCTGTGCATAGAGAATTGGAAAAGTGTCGGGTTTGAAGCTTAAATCTAAACACATATCTCCGTGGGGACACCGACTCAAATCTGTCATTATTTAACCTGTTTACAGCATAAATTGAAAACAAAACAAGGAATCAATACGGAATGGGGACAGATTACTGTATGTGCCAATATTTCAGACAGCTTTGATAAAGGGCTATGGGCTTCTAATAGATCCTTTAGGGAATACACTCCATTTACCTTAAACTTAAAGAGGGGGATGTTTGTCAGTGGCAAATAGGACCATTCATTAGCTGTAGATCAAACCATTTAGTCTAGTTAAACCCCAACTGGCTGTTGGCCATGCAACAGGTGATTGTATAAAATAACATTATTCTCCCAAAGCTTATTTCAAAGTCTTTCCTATTTTATTGAAGGAAGGTCAAAATGTGTCCCCTGTCTACATTTGCTTAAGCCACTATGTAAACCCTGCAATCAATAATCTACATAGGTTTAGAACCACTTGTTGGAATGCAAAAGGGACTAAACCTGTCTTATCTGCAACCTTCTACACAGCACATAATGGGCCTCAACCATTTATTACCAAAGCCTTGCACTGTCTGAGAATTATTTTTCTCACAAAAAAGGAACTCCACTTGCTTTTAGCTGAACATTTGGAGAATATACAATGAAGAATAATAACTTCTTAGCCCACTATTGTCCAGTGGAAAGTGAGAGGATAACAGATGCAATGGCCAATAAACCAATCAATCCACCTCAGACAATGGTGAAGAGGAAAAGCCTTGGCATCTAACAGTAAGAAGTGTCACAAGTCTGTCTGTGCCAGAGCCTTGACGAAGCTAAAGCATCTCTTTGACCCCAGAGCAGAGTGGTGAGTTAGCCACAGCTCTTTTCTACTTTTAAAGTGGTTCTTTCTTGTCCCGAATCAAATACACCCTCACACAGGGGGGGGGGGGGGGTGGTTAGACAAAATACACAGTGAGCCAAGCCTCTTGAGCAATGGGAGCCTTGAGCGAGGAGGAGAGGGAAGTACAGTAAGTACTCCAGCAGACAGCCGCAGCAGGGGAGGGACTAACTATAGCCACATCAATGACGAACACTCACAGCAAGGCCACCTCCCCTCACTTTGAAAAGAAAATAAATTAAACAACAAAGGGGACACTGACATTCACTGCTGCCTTTCAGCTCGTTGCTCCAACTAACCTGCTGGCTCTGTAGCATGACCGTCACGTCACGCTTTTTGTCCAATTTTCAAAGCTTTACACATCAAAAAGTTATATCGTTGGTTTGAGACTACCTATCAAAACAACTAGGATAGTTTAAAACGTTGATGAATAGAGTAAACACAAAAAAAAACTAAGTTACCTGATGCTCTGGCCTTGTATGGTCATCCAATGGGAGGAGAGAGGCCCCGTATCTCTGAGCATCTTCTTGCGATGCATTACACACGCAATCAATAACAGCAAAATATACACTGCGAAAGGCCTCAGCCGCACTGCCCGGCGAGAGGCATTGATAAATGATTTTGTGCCAGTTATGACAGCAAGGTGCACCCAGTGAAGAGAGCAGAAGGCCTTTTTAATAGTGCAAGGAGAGAATTAAATCAAACCCAGGAGGGCCTCGGCATTCGAAGAGGGGATGCTGTATCTCTCAGCTCTAAATCACGACTCTACTTCAGACCCATTCCTTCCGTATCCCCATTTCTCTACGTTATCCGAAGGAAACATGTCTCCTGCCGTCAATGGAAGAGTTTCCAGGTTATGATTTATCGGAGAGAGAGAGAAAAAAGCCATAAACGCATGTCCCCCAAAAAATAAACACAACCCGTCTGACCATTTTTGGGCTCTAGGCTCCGACAGAAGTTGTCCAACTGCTTTGCTGCTATGAAAATGTCAATATTGGGAGATACAATGTTATTCTGGTGTTACGTTAATTACCGAAACATGTCATGTGAAAAATAAATGTTCCATTTCATCACAAACAAAGTCTGTGTGGGGAAAAAAAAACAACAACGAGACATTTAGCTTGTATCTTGTTACGATGGCCTGTACAAAATGCTCTGTGCATTCCACGAGTAAATGTAAGATAGAAAATCCTGCAGTGGGCAATACACAAAATGCTAGCATGCCTTATTATCTCCAGGTAGAAGAAAAGTGAAAAGTTTCCAAAGGTCACGAATTAATCAAACTCATTACCTGTGCAAGAGAGGGATTATTGCCTGCTTCCTGCTAACTGCTTTTGCCCAGTTTGAACCTGTTTTCTTTTCAAAGCGCCACAGATTCCCATAGGGGCGGGTGTCCACAAAACCTCTTTTAAAATGGGAAAAGTGAATTATAAATGTCCTTCTGGGCCTATAGGAAACATAAATAATAAACAGACAGTATGTTAGCAGACATTTGGTCACGATACTGTAATAAATGTAACCAAACCAACCGTGTTGCCTGTTTGTTAATTGCATGGTTGCTGTGTTCAGTAAAGCCAATTCTCAGTCAATTCATGCACTAGAAACAGTCAAAGCCATGCTAGCTGGGGAGAGAAGATCCTACTTACTGGCGATGGCGGCCAGTAGCTACCACTTGATCCAATAAATACTACAAAAGAAAGGGGGAGAGAGGGAGAGGGGTGTGGGAGTGATGGTTTATATGCCCATGAACCCAGTGTGATGGGCACTCTGGTCCACTTTCCTCTCTCAGCGCTCTTGATTCCAGAAGTTTCAGAGAGCTTCAAGCACTTATCACAGAGGGTTGGAATTCTACAGCAGGCGGCTCACAGACAGAGCAGAAGCAGACAGACAAACCTAAATGGACACAGACCTTTTACTTATTGGAAAGATATTAGCCTAATCGTTACCGCAAATCTCTTTAGAAATAATTTAGCTGTCAATGAAAAGCAACAGGCGGATAGTTAAATGTTTTTGAATGGAGATGGACGCCGTCGAATAATAGCAAAGCCGATGTATATTAATGCCACATCCACATCATCTCTGAGGAGTACACACACCTCTGTCTGACGATTTAGAGGTGAAATACGTGAGACTTAGTGACAAACACCTACTGGTATAACACATGCGATGAACTAGTTGAAGTCGCAATTCTTACATAAAACCTGTTTGCAACATGCATTTTGTTCATATGAAATCACAAATGTAAAACAGGTAAAAAAAATAATAATGTGAATGTTGCAATTTTCTTAGCACATTTCCCACAATGTGCACTTGTAAGTCGGAATTAGTCTTGAGCGTGCACCTTCATGGAAAATAATGTTGGATAATAACCTTAAATTTGAGTGTAAAGTTGTTAGGGATAAAAACAACAACTGCAGAACGGGCAAAGGGGATTGAGATATCAGTTGTTTTTTTCAGGCACAGCTAACTATGAGCCTAATTCAGGCTAATTGGGCTTGTAGACCCACATAAAGAAACAAAACCCTGCGCTCTATTTCCAGCCTTGTGGTCGGTGCCACGCTTTTAACATGCTATTGTGCTCCTATGAAAACATGCCGATTGGTAGGGCCTCCTCTTGGCAACACTGGGCGTTGTTATTTCAAACTGATATATTTTTGGAAATGCATGAAGTATTCCCAAATATACATAACCAATGAGCACAGTGATTGTTATCGTCAAGGCTATTATCTAACATGTGACATATTGACCACATGAAGGTGATTCAATTGTTGAAAAGGCATTGTTGAATGAAAACTGCACTTTTGTACCAAAATCAGAACAAAATGTTGAATTAAACCTCAATTCGCCTTAAAATGTCATCACAATGACTAATTCTATGTCGTATATTTTCGTTATTTTGTCATTGTGTTTTATAAATATTTTTTTTAAAGAAAGCTCACACACACACACACACACACACACACACACACACACACACACACACAGGGAATAAAACAAACAGTAAACGCTTCAAGGGAAGCCCGGCCTGTAAATGTGCACAATATTCCACGTTATATACATGTCATTTCGGAGTGCGGTCAGAGTGACACAGTGTCAAATCTGTGTGACAGATTTAGGTGAAAGCTGGTGAAGGGAGCCTGCATGGCGAGAGTGGCTTAGGGCTGACTCAGACACCCTATATAAGAAATCCAGCCCGGGAGAAAGGAGCTCTGCTCACCATTGAGCTCAGCCTAGGCCACTACTGCCCACAGGCACCCACAACAACCCCCTGACACCATTGCCATCTCCTGACCAGGTCAAAACGCACCGCACTCATTTTTCGTAGCTTTTGGAGCAAAGTATCACCCACAAATTGTACATGGATTAGGCCTAACCTGACAATGTTCAAACAAAGCATCGAGGGTCATGTGTGGGTCATACATATCCCCTTTATTTCAATATGAATGTACTCAACACAATAATATATTTGAAGTTAAATGCTATATTGGATCTTTCTCAAGTGTACAAATGACTGTAATAGAGCCATAGAGAGTTAGTGAAGTAGGATAAGAACATACAAGCAAGCGGGTTCTCAGGAGAGTTTCTTCTTTAAGCTATATTCTTCATGTAGTGTCTCCCTCTTCTGGATATAATATGACATTTCATAGTTACACGTTTCATTTTCCAAATAGTCATACAAACAAATCTACACAACTTTTTCATTGTATCCAACAATTGAAGAATATGCACAGTGTAAATCAAAGATGTATATTTTATTTTTACGACGTTTTGATTTTGTAGTTATTGATAATAATCTGCATGTCACAACAGTTATTTGGTTTGATGGGGCAGGGTCGTTTAAAAAAGAAATCTCTTACAAACTAAGCTGAGGACAGGCTGACATCTAGTGGACAAACAATACATTGATTCTAGAAGGCAAGAGGCAGTAATAGTGTCTTTTTGTTAGGCGTATCGACTTGAAGTTGGTTCGACCAGGGACTCCCAAACTCGGTCCTGGGTACTTGCAGTAATCATGGTCAAATTACCGACCGGGGGGCTCCCAAACTCGGTCCTGGGTACTTGCAGTAATCATGGTCAAATTATCAACTGGGGGGCTCCCAAACTCGGTCCTGGGTACTTGCAGTAATCATGGTCAAATTACAGACCGGGGGGCTCCCATTCATTTTGTTTGCCACTCTCACTCAGATATCACATTCAAAACTGAAAACATTTCTCTCCGCCCCCATGGCAAAACGAGTGGAATTGCATAAATGAGTTATAACATTTCAAAATCTTCTCTCTTCCCCGTAGCAAAACATGTAGAACTGGCTTTTAAACTGCACCATTTTCTCTACGATCCATGGCAAAATGTGTAGAATTGCAGGACATTCTGTCAAAAATGTTTTCTCTCCGCTGTCAAGAGGGTTGGGGCGGTAAAATGTTTTGCTCGCAAGGTGAGGGAGCCCCCAACAAAAGGCTACGGCCGGCTCTGACTGAACGTGTGGGTATGGATGTGGGTACGCAGACCCGTGAGCCACTGCGGCCCTTCATGACAAGTTCAGATTTTTGCTGTGGCCCCTCCCCACCCCACTCAAACTTGCCCATCCTTGGTTGACAACATCACTTTCTTGATCTTACCACGTTGGTTTACTGGGAACTAACATTGGCTTATCTTGGCAGAAAACACGCCAGGAATGGAAGTTGCGACAAACTTCAGATCTGCCTCCCACCCGGATTCATTTATCTGAATGAATGAAAATCATTTGCAAACTGTTTACCCCCAGCGACGGTCCCGTCTGTGGCACTACGAGAGTGGCACCATCATGTCAGTCTTTAACTCTCCATCCTGCCCCTGGCACCGCTTGCACTGTGTTTCTTTCTCCTTCTACAGACTCTTCCGTAGGAAAGTCAGACTCTGCCGGTGAAGCCGGCAAAGAGACTACATGTGGCCGCCATCTTTAACCACCCTCTTGCCTGAACGGCTTTCAGGACTAAAACTCCAGAGACACCCAAAGCTAAGCAACTAAAAGCTGTAAAACTAAAAGCAAAAGTAAAAGCATCAAAAACTTGAAGTCTTTTGTTGCCTGTATGATTCCTCTTTGCCCACCTGTGTAGTCGGGCACCACCCGCTCTCCCCAACACTGCCCAAATTGAAAGACGACATGACAGGATAGGTAACACACTCTACACACCGTCATTAGAGCAACGGGGTGTCAAGACTTTAGCTCCAGACCTGGCTGTTCTACACGGCACAGACGGGCGACGATGATGATGACGAGTAAGAAGATGATGACATGCGTGGGTTGCGGAGGGAGAAGGGAAGGTGAGATAATAGCCCTGCTCTCTCCAGTGCTTTATCTACATTAGGTTTTGATCTACATTAGGCACTAGTTGTCTCTCGTCGTTGTCAGCTCTTCCTTGGTCAGTCCTCCTCGTAGGGGGAACTCTGACATGGCTGATACGACACACCTTAGGAGGAACCTTCACCGTCTGCCTGAAGTTACATGAACCAACGTCTGCTCCACCGCCCTGAGGTCAGAGACACAGAAGGGTTAGACCAGCACTTTCCTAAACTCAAGGGGTGAACTTTTGTTTTCTCCCAAGCAATACACAGCCGACTCAAATAATCCAAGCCTGACGATGCGTTGATTAGTTGAATAATCTGTGTAGAGCTAGGGCATTAAACAAAGAATCTACCCCTTAGGGTCCCGAGAGCCAAGTTTAAGAAATGCCGGGTTAAATAGAGGCTCTATTCTATTCTAACCTGGGTCATAACATCATCATGGAGGGGTGGTGTGGTGAATCCAAAACCAGCCCCTCACCCCTACCAACTTGCTCGGAGGGCCCTCGGTCGCCACGTGTTGCTCACAAAATTCAGAGGGTGACTTCCAGAGTGGCGAGGGGATCAAATAAACCCATCCACGTCTGGAGACACTCGTTGACTTGATTGATGCAATTCATGTTTCCCATTTAAATGATAAAACAAGCATGAAATTCAAATGAACAACTTCTTATAGTTTTACAATACCTCAGTGACGTTAAACACTTCATTTGTAGGTATTTCATTTGTTACATTTGTGTCAAATAAAACACAAACAAATGCAGGTTGCATATAATTTGTCACGCATCTCATTTCTTTTGTATGAAAAACTCCAAACATATTGCAGTGTGTGTTGGGAGGGGGAGGGACTAGTTTGGGATTCAGCAGTAGATTCTAACCTGGGTCGTTCTATCAGCATGAAGGGCTGGTAGATTCTCATCAGGGTTGTACTATCATCTTGGACGGGTGGAAGATGCGACAGTCTGGCTCCTCTGTGTAGATGTGCCCCATGATGTTAATCCCTGGAACATACCTCCAGCGGGGCCATTTAAACCTTCCACTGGACTCAAACTGGGATTTAGGGGCAATTTGGTTCTCTATGAAGGACATTTTGGCCTGGGGAGACAGAGAGAACGAGCCAGAGAGACAGGGAGAGAAAGAGAGAGAGAATATTACCTTTCTCGGGCTGTGTTTACGCAGCCCCCCTAAGAACAAAGTTCTATTATTTTCTTCATAGCCAATCTTTGTTTCTGGCTGTCCATCCTTTTACGTTTGTACATTTTTGCATAGGTACCCATATCAGATTTGCACGTTCACATTGATGTAGCCTATGAAATAGCATGCAGACACAATGGTCATTCATTTCCTGTCACTGTTCCTTTAAATGTTGGAGTAGTTGCTCTTGGTCATGGCACATTGGTTTACACATTGGGAAAAAGATCATATATGCCAAATTATTGACCCCCCAAAAATATGTATTTGGCTGCCTGTGTGAACGCAGCCTAACGTACAGTATGTCCGTAGACACAGTCATTCAGAGATGTCCCCTCCATATCCACTGGACTGCCACCCACAGGATGGGTTCATGTGTCGGTTGATAGGCCAAGGCATCACCTACAGTCAATCAATCAATCATTCAATTTTGATTTTGCGCACCTGACCGCCACCTCTTGTCTTACTGGAGGTAGCTGTTCTGTCTTGCCGATGCACGGAAAACCCAGCCAACTGTATGTTATCCATGTCGTTGATCAGCCACGACTCGGCGAAACATAAGATATTACAGTTAATGTTCCGTTGGTAGGATAGTCTCGAACAGAGCTCATCCGGTTTATTCTCCAATGATTGCACATTGGCCAATAGGATGGATGGTAGAGGTGGGTTACCCATTCGCCAAAATTCTCACAAGGCACCCGGACCTGCATCCCCTGTATCGGCGTCTCTTCTTCATGCAAATGACGGGGATTTTGGGCCTGGTCCGGTATCAGCAGTAAGTCCTTCTAGTCCACTCGTTAAAGAAAAGCTCTTCATCCATTTAGAGGTGAGTAATCACTGTTCTGATATCCACAAGCTCTTTTGGGTCATAAGGGGCGGTGGACAGATGTTGTATATCTTCAGCAGAATTGTCCAAGACCATTTTTCCTTTTTAGGACTTTTATTAAGTGTATTGACCTTATCGCACCAACAGAGATGTTGAATGAGGAAGTAAAATATTTTAAACAGATGTTATCTTGTTATCTTGCAAATCTTCGGACACAAAAAGCGGGACTGATCTCTCTCCTACTGAAGCAGGAGCCAGGGAGGGCAATACAAAGCCCCAGTATTTTAATCTTTCAAAAAAAAGTTGTAGGCCCCTCACTCTTCAATGTTGTGACTTAAAATATTGGCAAGATATATTGCTCATAGAGTAAAAAAGGTCATACCGGACATTATTCATCACGATCCGACATGATTCTTAAAAGGAAGACACACTGGAGACGACATTCGAAAACTACTAGAAATCGCGAGAAAGCAGGGAAACCAGGAATTATCGGTAAGCAGGTTTTGAGAAAGCATTTGATACATTATTTCCAGAATCTCAACTTTGGAGAATCTCTCATAAGACGGTGTAAAAGTAATGTATGACAATCGTTTATGTAAAACAATACATAATGGTTACTTCTCTGAGAACGTTGAGTTGTCAAGAGGCATACCTACCTATTTGTTATGGCCGTTGAATTGTTAGCTTTGAAAATCAGGTCTAATACTAACGTTAAGAGGCAAACAATTAAGAGATTAGAGATGATAATGTCAATGTAGGCCGTTGATTCAAGGTCTCGAGTCCACCATCTTCAACCTTGAAGGGCCTCATTGAGAACCTGGACAATGTCTCCAGTTTCTCTGGACTAAAAAAAACAACTATGGTAAGTGTACTATATTACGGATTGGATCTCTAAAAGCTGCAAACTTGAAATTGCCATGTGTTCTCCCGATTAAATGGGCAGATGGTGAAGTCGATGTGCTTGGTGTACATATCCCGTAAAAGTGCAACAATTAACTTTGATTGAAAACGTAGCAAAATAGATAAGAGTCTTGAAACACCTTATCCGTTTACAGGAAGATTACCTTGGTTAATTCTCTAGTGATATCTCAGTTTACATATTCATTTATGGTTCTGCCGACTCCAGGAGAATCCTTATTCAAATCATGCAAGAAAATAATATTTCTCTTTATTTGGAATGGCAAACCAGATAAAGTTCAAACGAGCATATTTAGAACCAAATTGGTTTCAATTGTTTAAGAGTGGACCCTTTGCCTTTTTGTAGATTAAAACATTTTCGGTGTACTGACAATGGATCCCTGTTTAAAGCATCCTCCTTTTTAAATGAAGCCATACCAATTTGGCCACAATTTCAATGTCATCTTCCAGAAAAGGCAGATCTAATATTGCAGCAAATAGTATGGTTAAAATGATTTCTCTATACTGACAGAGAGAAAAACACAAAAAGGGTAGCATTTTCATGAAGGACATTGTAAACAAGAATAGCACAATTATGTCACACAAGCGCCTAACAACAGTGTATGGAGATGTATCCTCAATACAAAATGATAACCCCAGGTTAGGTTAAATGTGGAAGAAACATTTCGGGTTGAACGCATTCAAGTTGCGCAACTGTCGATGTATCCTCTTTCCCTTTTAACCAGTTCCAAGTGGCCCTGCCTGTCACGTATACTCCCTCTCTGGCGCTCGAGGTCGCCAGTCTGCCTATTATTACGCACACCTGTCACCATCGTTACGCGCACCAGCCTCACCTGGACTCCATCACCTTCCTGATTACCTTATATGTCACCCCCTTTGGTTCCTTCCCCAGGCGTTAATGACTCTGTTTGTGTTCCACGTCTGTACGCTACTCGTGTCTCTGGTTTTGTTCTACGTTGTTCTAAGACCTGCGATCTTGAACATGCCGCTTTAAAATGATTACATAAGAAGGCATTGTAGTTGTGGTTACGGTTATTGTAGTTATTATTGTATTCTTATACAATATTGTAGTTATTGTAGTTACAGTAGCCTCAACATGTCATATGTTACTCATTTTAAGGTCGAATCAATACTGCTACCTTAGTTGGTAAGATCGCCATAACTTTAGGCTATTTACTGTCTTACAAAAGTGATATTGAACGTCCGTTCAGTGCAAGTAAAACATTTTTATCAAGACAGGCTACGATTGGTGGTATTTCAAAAGACAGAAAAAAGAAGAGTAAGGATATTAACCTACTCAAATCATTGGACGCAAAATCGCCTAGCCTAGGGACTCCATTACTAAGAAAAATAGCTCTGCCTACGTTAATATTTTATTGTTTGTTTTTCTCCCCACTAACCACGTTTAATTTAAAAAAGGACCTAAATATAGCTGCGTGCAGGGGCACACACACAAATACCTTGCCATACCCCATTTATAGCTGAAATGACACCCCTGCATGGAAAAACAGGGGAAATTGTATCCTTAAAAAAGTATGATATAATAGGATTTCCATACATTTCTCCCTATTGGAAATCATTGTTTGTTGCTTTGTTTCCTAACCTAACTGTTGTTATTTCCATCCAACATTATGGTTGTAACGTAGGCCTACAAATGAACAAACGCCAGAGTTGGTTGACAGTATCATAAATGTAGACATTTTTAACCTTAGTAGGCTACTCGCCTCCGCTGTGAATGTGCCTGGTCTGGTTCTCACATTAGCATGTGCCTAAAAGTGATCACGTTTTGTGAGGACACATTCAACGGGACAGTGAGCTGGTATGATCTTTTATATAGGGGAGAGTGGGGTAAGTCGAGCTGAAGCGGGGTAAGAGAAAAGGGGGTAGGTTGAGACCCCCTTGTTTCTAGGGAACCAGACACAAAATAAATATTTTTGGCCAAATAGTTAGGGAGAGGTCATCATTTCATGGAGTCTGTGAAGTAAGAAGCCACATGGAAAAAGCTGTAAGTCAATGATAAGTCAAATAGTAAGTAAAATCCATTTATTCATGTATTTACAGAGTTCCTCTGTCCAGTGTCTGTGTTCTTTTGCCCAACTTAATCTTTTATTTTTATTGGCCATTCTGAGATATGGCTTTTTCTTTGCAGCTCTGCCTAGAAGGCCAGCATCCCGGAGTCGTCTCTTCACTGTTGACGTTGAGACTGGTGTTTTGCGATATTTAATGAAGCTGCCAGTTGAGGACCTGTGAGGCGCCTGTTTCTCAAACGAGTCATTCTAATGTACTAATGTCCTCTTGCTCAGTTGTGCACCGTGGCCTCCCACTCCTATTCTGGTTAGAGCCAGTTTGCGCTGTTCTGTGAAGGGAGTAGTACACAGCGTTGTACTGTAAGGTATCTCGTCCTCCTCTTCTGAGGAGGAGAAGCGAGAAGGATCGGAGGACCAAAACGCAGCATGGTAAGTGTCCATAATGTTTATTTTAGAACATAAACTGAACACTACGAAATACAAAACAATAAACGTGAAATGAACGAAACAGTCCTGTGTGGCGACAAACACTGACACGGAAGACAAACACCCACAACCCAAAAGTGAAACCCAGGCTACCTAAGTATGATTCTCAATCAGGGACAACAATTGACAGCTGCCTCTGATTGAGAACTATACTAGGCCGAACTCAAAAACCAACATAGAAAAACAAACATAGACTGCCCACCCAACTCACGCCCTGACCATACTAAAACAAAGATAAAATAACAGAACTATGGTCAGAACGTGACATGTACAAGATCTTCAATTTATTGGCAATTTCTCACATGGAATAGCCTTCATTTCTCAGAACAAGAACACACTGATGAGTTTCAGAAGAAATGATGATGACGTTTCTGGCCATTTTGAGCCTGTAATCGAACCCACAAATGCTGATGCTCCAGATACTCAACTAGTCAAAAGAGGGCTAGTTTTATTGCTTCTTTAATCAGCACAACAGTTTTCAGCTGTGCTAACATAATTGCAAAAGGGTTTTCTAATGATCAATTAGCCTTTTAAAATTATAAACTTGGATTAGCTAACACAACGTGCCATTGGAACACAGGAGTGATGGTTGCTGATAATGGGCCTCTGTACACCTATGTAGATATTCCAATAACAATCAGCTGTTTCCAGCTACAATAGCCATTTACAACATTAACAATGTCTACAGTTTATTTCTGATCAATTTGATGTTATTTTAATGGAGAAAAAAAGTGCCTTTCTTTAAAAAACAAGGACATTTCTAAGTGACCTTAAACTTTTTAACGGTAGTATAGAGAGAGAGAAAGAGAGAGAGAGAGAGAGAGAGATCTCTTTGTTAGAAAGAATACTACAGTATATTCCCCTTGACGGAGTGATGCTGAATGTAGAAAATAGCTTAACTTACCCTACTCTCCCCTACAGGTGGTATCATCTTATTGTAACAGTTTACCACGGCATCACATTTTGCTTCTGAGAGACACCTGAAACAGGACACGTGGTAGCATTTTCCACAATTAAGACCCTTTCAGGCAGAAAATATATGCTAAACTGTCCTTCTCACACGGAGAAGAGCTCCAATAAGCCGTTCTAAATCCATGTAAAGAACAGACATGTAACTTTTTAGGCTTGCTGTTGGGAACCAGATTAAAGTCGTCACTTATATGTGCTTTAAGCGGTCAGTCTACTTAGTGGGAACTAATGCAAGTTGTTGCCTGGCACACATTGCATGTCAAGTCTTTTCATTGATACCCTCTTCGTCTAAACGGGCTCCATTTTGAAATAGAGACAAGCACCGTATCTTGGGCATTTTCTGCTTTGAGCAGCAGAGGGCATGATAGGCCTTGTTAATGTGACTGAGTTGTAGCTCCAGCTCAACCAGGATGATCTCCAGTTATGAGGGAGGAACGGATGACATCAACATTAACCCGTTAATAAAATATTGTTCCAGATGTGGAATTATAGAGCAAACTGTCTTTTTCCCTCCCCATTTCCCACCTAAAATGCCTCAACAACATACATGTGTATGCAGATACTGGGTTTTCTGAAAGGCAGATGATTTTCTTGGAGAAGTTATTGTCTGTGAATAAACAAACCGGTCAGTCTGCTTACAGTGGGATGTGTGAAAATACAGAGCAGCAAGTTCACTTGACGTTAACCATGAGGTGTATAGGCAATCAGTGATGTATTGATGATTAAAAATATAAAGAATGCTTCCTTGTGTATATACTGGCCGTAGGCCTGCCTATTCATTACAATATACTGTCATGTCAGACCCTGAAAGAGAGCGACTCTCCGTTTGGGCTGATCTGTGACCCACTTGCACCTCTCCCATTAAGAGGGGAATAAGGCAACCTCAGAGCGACACACAACGAAACTGTGCTGCCGTACACATGTGCAACAGATAGAGAATAGATGAGGGGAGGATGTGGTTCTGTAATATAGGAGATACACAGTAATGAATAGGTTGTACACAATTAGCATAGCATGAGCATGAACCCAATACAATAGCACAGCAAGAGCGCTGGTAAGAGCAGTATAAATATAAAGGACTGTATAGATCATGGCTAGTTAAACAAACAATTATCATTAACTACTACCAACAGTAAATAGTAAACACACAACTATCTTCTGTAAATCCAATCAGTGGAGTGAAGAGACACTGGCCTGCACTGTCAGAAGAGCTGTCAGGTGTCCCGCCTCCTAACAACAGTGCCCCTTAGCAACCCATCAGGGCTCAAGTCACACAGGTCAGGGAGTTTGAGAGGCTGTTTTTATAAGGTACCCCTAGACTCTCAGGTTCCGGGTTGTGGCGTGTGCAGCTTGAAAGGGTTTGTGAGATGCGGATACCAGTCACTTCCAGGGATTGATAATGGACCCCATGACCATTTGATGGATGTGTCTTCTAGAAAGTCCTTTGATCTCTCTTGTTTTTGAAGCATCCTCCCTCCCAAAACAGGTGGCTTTGCATCAGTCACTTCCAGTTAATCCTCCAGCATGTAACATCCCTGCAGTTTCATCTGGGGAAAGACTTATGGTGTTAACAGGCTTACATCCTGCATGCACTTTATCATCGTTCACGATGTTCATTTTTACAGTTTACAGGCTCCACCAGCCTCTCATCAGCCTCCCTTGTGGCACAGAAAGTACACTGTAAAAAAAAAAAACGGTTGTTTTTACGGTAACTTACTGGCAGCCAGTTACATGTAAGTTTCTATAAAAAAGGATACAGTATGTTACCGTAAATTCCAAATAAACGTTGTTTTAACAATATATTTAACCAAAGTTTCTTTAGGATATAGGTTAACATACTATACCTTTTTTACAGTAATTTACAGATAACTGGCTGCCAGTACGTTACCGTAAAAACAACCGTATTTTTTGGTGTGTAACTCAACTAAACACGCTGAGTGGAAAAGTAAATCCAGAAGACAGATCAGAGCGATCTTAATTGCTCAATAGTGTGGGTAAATGAAAAGGTCAGACTCGCCCACACCAGAGCACCAAGGAGCAGAAGAAAGATAATTATACCATAATCGTTGAAATTGCGAGCGATGGGAGGACAAATTGTCCCCACACTGCCCTTTTTAGGGGACTTTAACCTCCCTTCCATACAGACTTGGAGATGCACACACACACACACACACACTTACACACATTTGGCAGCAATAGAAACCAAAGCAATTCCTGTTTTTTTTATCGCTTTGGTGCATGTGGTACATTTTCACAACTCTTAATACAAAACTCAAAACAGATCATAAAAAAGGCAGAAAAACATGTTTTACATTCCAATACATGTTCATACTGTATAAAGTAATCGGCATTCACAATGCAATGCTTTCATTACTTTTCATACGATTGTCTTTTCTTTTGTTAAAATACATTTTACTATTAGTTAATCCGACGGCTCTTAATTGATGATCACTTAAACATTTGGTTAACATACAGTGCCTTGCGAAAGTATTCGGCCCCCTTGAACTTTGCGACCTTTTGCCACATTTCAGGCTTCAAACATAAAGATATAAAACTGTATTTTTTGTGAAGAATCAACAACAAGTGGGACACAATCATGAAGTGGAACGACATTTATTGGATATTTCAAACTTTTTTAACAAATCAAAAACTGAAAAATTGGGCGTGCAAAATTATTCAGCCCCTTTACTTTCAGTGCAGCAAACTCTCTCCAGAAGTTCAGTGAGGATCTCTGAATGATCCAATGTTGACCTAAATGACTAATGATGATAAATACAATCCACCTGTGTGTAATCAAGTCTCCGTATAAATGCACCTGCACTGTGATAGTCTCAGAGGTCCGTTAAAAGCGCAGAGAGCATCATGAAGAACAAGGAACATACCAGGCAGGTCCGAGATACTGTTGTGAAGAAGTTTAAAGCCGGATTTGGATACAAAAAGATTTCCCAAGCTTTAAACATCCCAAGGAGCACTGTGCAAGCGATAATATTGAAATGGAAGGAGTATCAGACCACTGCAAATCTACCAATACCTGGCCGTCCCTCTAAACTTTCAGCTCATACAAGGAGAAGACTGATCAGAGATGCAGCCAAGAGGCCCATGATCACTCTGGATGAACTGCAGAGATCTACAGCTGAGGTGGGAGACTCTGTCCATAGGACAACAATCAGTCATATATTGCACAAATCTGGCCTTTATGGAAGAGTGGCAAGAAGAAAGCCATTTCTTAAAGATATCCATAAAAAGTGTCGTTTAAAGTTTGCCACAAGCAACCTGGGAGACACACCAAACATGTGGAAGAAGGTGCTCTGGTCAGATGAAACCAAAATTGACTTTTTTGGCAACAATGCAAAACGTTATGTTTGGCGTAAAAGCAACACAGCTCATCACCCTGAACACACCATCCCCACTGTCAAACATGGTGGTGGCAGCATCATGGTTTGGGCCTGCTTTTCTTCAGCAGGGACAGGGAAGATGGTTAAAATTGATGGGAAGATGGATGGAGCCAAATACAGGACCATTCTGGAAGAAAACCTGATGGAGTCTGCAAAAGACCTGAGACTGGGACGGAGATTTGTCTTCCAACAAGACAATGATCCAAAACATAAAGCAAAATCTACAATGGAATGGTTCAAAAATAAACATATCCAGGTGTTAGAATGGCCAAGTCAAAGTCCAGACCTGAATCCAATCGAGAATCTGTGGAAAGAACTGAAAACTGCTGTTCACAAATGCTCTCCATCCAACCTCACTGAGCTCGAGCTGTTTTGCAAGGAGGAATGGGAAAAAATGTCAGTCTCTCGATGTGCAAAACTGATAGAGACATACCCCAAGCGACTTACAGCTGTAATCGCAGCAAAAGGTGGCGCTACAAAGTATTAACTTAAGGGGGCTGAATAATTTTGCACGCCCAATTTTTCAGTTTTTGATTTGTTAAAAAAGTTTGAAATATCCAATAAATGTCGTTCCACTTCATGATTGTGTCCCACTTGTTGTTGATTCTTCACACAAAAAATACAGTTTTATATCTTTATGTTTGAAGCCTGAAATGTGGCAAAAGGTCGCAAAGTTCAAGGGGGCCGAATACTTTCGCAAGGCACTGTAGCTGAATAGTTCCATCTCACCATGTCGTTTTCTCGTTACTGGCATCCCGTCCAGTAATTAACGGATTTAATTAAACTAGGTTTGTCTACTGTAAATTTGGAGATCTAGAAACACAAACAGAATCATATATACTTGAGTGTACCACAATGATGATTACTACTTTGATTTGACTTCACAGTAAGTTTTTCAAGAATCTGTTACTGACAATATCAGAGATGTGCTGTATGTAACCAATCGAAGCAAATCAAAGTGTATCGGTCTCGTACACGGATTAGCCGAAGCTACAGAAGCTGCTGCGAAAGTCTTGGGTTTCTAGCTCCTACAGTGCAATAATACAATATCAATACAATGCCAGTACGGAAATAATCCAGAAAGAAATGCATTCCCTATGCAGTAAACATGTTGCATTGGAAAATACAGTACTGTGATACTATAACATATGCAATTTACGTAGCAGGCACCTTTATCCAGTGACAGGAGTCCACACACTTTGATATGTGTACCCGGTGGGAATCAAACCCACAACCTTTGGCGGTGCTAGTCCAATGATATTATGAACTGAGGCGTGTACAGGACTACTACAATACATCCTTTACAATAGAATACTGTAAAATACAATACACGATTACAGTACAGGTGGAAGGTGTATGATTTTCATCCCCGTGAGAGCACCCCCATCCTTCAGGCCATGGATGAGGCAGGCAATGAGTTCGAACCAGACCTACAGTACCAGTCAAAAGTTTGGGCACACCTACTAATTTTTCTTTATTTTGGACTATTTTCCACATTGTAGAATAATAGTGAAGACATCAGAACTATGAAATAACACATATGTAATCACGAAGTAACCAAAAAAGTGTTAAACAAATAAAAATATATTTTAGATTTAAGATTCCTCAAAGTAGCCACCCTTTGCCTTGATGACAGCTTTGCACACTCTTGGCATTCTCTCAACCAGCTTCATCTGGAATGCATTTCCAACCGTTTCAAGTGAGTTTTGGGTTGCTTTTCCTTCACTCTACGGTCCAATTCATCCCAAACCATCTCAATTGGGTTGAAGTCGGGTGATTGTGGAGGCCAGGTCATCTGATGCAGCACTCCATCACTCTCCTTCTTGGTCAAATAGCCCTTGCACAGCCTTGGAGGTGTGTTGGGTCATTGTCCTGTTGAAAAACAAATGATAGTGCCTCTAAGCGTAAACTAGATGGGATGGTGAATCACTGCAGAATGCTGTGGTAGCCATGCTGGTTTAGTGTGCCTTGAATTCTAAATAACTCACTGACAGTGTCACCAGCAAAGCACCGCCACACCATCACACCACCATGCTTCATTGGCGGTTGGAACCAAAAAATCTCAAATTTCAACTCATCAGACCAAAGGACAGATTGCCACTGGTCTAATGCCCATTGCTCGTGTTTCTTGGCCCAAGCAAATCTCTTCTTATTATTGGTGTCCTTTAGTAGTGGTTTCTTTGCAGCAATTTGACAATGAAGGCCTGATTCCCGTAGTCTACTCTGAACAGTTGATGTTGAGATGTGTCTGTTATTTGAACACTGAAGCATTTCTTTGGGCTGCAATTTCAGATGCTGGTAACTCTATTGAACTTATCATCTGCAGCAGAGGTAACTCTGGGTATCGCAGCTCAGGCTAAGACCTAGATGCAGACACAGGAGGTGGATAGTACGAATCTCAGAGTTTATTATAGTACAAGGGGCAGGCTATCCAAATCAGAGTCAGGCAGGTACAGGACGACAGACAGAATCAGGGTCAGGAAAGGCAGAAAGGTCAGAACTGGGAAGACAAGGAAAAACAAAAACTAGAGCACAGGCAACATGGGCACACGCTGGTAGAACTTGATGGGGACAAGACGAACTGGTAACGGAAACGGAAATCGTAACCAGAAATCGCAAGTATAAATACACAGTGGATAATGGGGGAAGATAGGAGACACCTGGTGGGGGGTGGAGACAAACACAAAGACAGGTGAAACAGATCAGGGTGTGACTCTGCGTCTTGCTCTACTGGTGCGGTCATAATGAGAGATAGTTTCATCAAAGTGCTTGATGGTTTTTTGTGACTGCATTTGAAGAAACTTTCGAAGTTCTTGAAATTTTCCAGATTGACTGACCTTCATGTCTTAAAGTAATGATGGACTGTCATTTCTCGTTGCTTATTTGAGCTGTTCTTGCCATAATATGGTTTTTTTTCTCATTTTGTCTGTCATAGTTGAAGTGTACCTATGATGAAAATTACAGGCCTCTCTCATCTTTTTAAGTAGGAGAACTTGCACAATTGGTGGCTGACTAAATACTTTTTTGCCCCACTGTATATATCTATATATCTTTAGAGTTTAAGTCGGGAAATAGTAACTCGTTAAACAACTTTTCCCGTGGTGCCCCAAGTTCCTAATGAATGAATTGTTGCATAATAATCTAATAACAATTAAACATAGTAGGTCATTGTTCGATGAATAACAGTCATCACATTAATGATAGTCACGTCACGACAACGCATATACATAATTATATCACTGCCTGTGGCTAACCCACACATGGGGTTAGCCACAGGGTTCAATTCTCGGGCCGACTCTTTTCTCTGTATATATCAATGATGTCGCTCTTGCTGCGGGTGATTCTTTGATCCACCTCTACGCAGACGACACTATTCTGTGTACATCTGGCCCTTCTTTGGACACTGTGTTAACAAACCTCCAAACGGGTTTCAACGCCATACATCACTCCTTCGTGGCCTCCAACTGCTCTTAAATGGTAGTAAAATGAAATGCATGCTCTTCAACCGATCGCTGCCCACACCCGCCCGCCCGAACTAGCATCACTACTCTGGACAGTTCTGACTTAGATATTTGTAGTTGTCCACATATTCTAGGTGTCAGGCTAGACTGTAAACTCTCCTTCCAGACTCACATTAAGCACCTCCGATCCAAAGTTAAATCTAGAATCGGCTTGCTATTTTGCAATAAAGCCTCCTTCACTCATGCTGCCAACTTACCCTCGTAAAACTGACCATCCTTCCGATCCTTGACTTCGCCGATATCATTTACAAATTGGCCTCCAACACTCTACTCATCAAATTGAATGCAGTCTATCACAGTGCCATCCGTTTTGTCGCCAAAGCCCCATCTACTACCCCCCACTGCGACCTGTATGCTCTCGTTGGCTGGTCCTCGCAACATATTTGTCGCCAAACCCACTGGCTCCAGGTCATCTATAAGTCTTTGCTAGGTACAGCTCTGCCTTATCTCATCTCACTGGTCACCATAGGAACACCCACCCGTAGCACACACTCCAGCAGGTATATCTCACTGGTCATCCCCAAAACCCACACTTCCTTTGGCCACCTTTCCTTCTAGTTCTCTGCTGCCAATGACTGGAACGAATTGCAAGAATCACTGAAGTTGGAGACTTATATCTCCCTCACTAACTTTAAGCGTCAGCTGTCAGAGCAACTTACTGATCACTGCAGCTGTACACAGCCCATATGTAAATAGCCCATCCAACTAACTACCTACCTCATCCCCATATTTGTTTTTCTGCTCTTGTGCACACCAGTATTTCTACTTGCACATCCTCATCTACACATATATCACTCGAGTGTAAATTGCTAGAATGTAATTACTCTGCCACTATTGGCCTATTTATTGCCGTACCTCCTTACTTCATTTGCACACACTGTATACAGATTTTTCTATTGTGTTATTGACTGTACGTTTGTTTATCCCATGTGTAACTCTGTGTCATTGTTTTTGTCACACTGCTTTGATTTATCTTGGCCAGTTCGCAGTTGTAAATGAGAACGTGTTCTCAACTGACCTACCTGGTTAAATAAAGGTGAAATACATTTTTTTTTAAATAAAACACCCCACTTCAATCCCACCAGCAATGGACACATCAAGTCTTCTAATACTGTATCACCTGAAAAGCCTTGAAGGTGCAGGTGAGGTATTTGCGTATGGGGTAGCAGAGAGATAGTTGTGTGTTTACAGTGGGAGTGGATGAAGGATAATTAATCATGCTACTTAGCTTGTTCTCCTCTCCGACTCCATAGGTGTTCTATTGGTAAGATTCCCAACGCCCACTTCCCAACACCCACATTCCCAAAGCAATTGATTAGGGCGACAGGTAGCTTCAAAAGCAAATCACATTTCCATAATTGTTATCCCATGTGTGATAAAAGGTGTGATCATTGCAGATAATGTATTGTTCAGATATAATTACAGCAGAGGTGTACTGTAATCAAATGAAACAAATGAAATAAACATAATGTTTAGCAGGCACTAGTTTGCATCAAGCCTGTCTTGAGCATTTGGCTATAAGTTCTCATTGACATCACAGTAAATGTCCTCATTGTTCATGCATCTGGGGTAAAAACCTTTTGGCATGGCGAATCCAAGCCTGACATAGATCTGGAGTGATGTCATTGCATACCTCATCTATGGCTTAAAGGAGGGTGGTACGCTCAAGGTGATGGCGATCATACACCTTCCATCTGTATTGCAATCATGTATTGTATTTTACAGTATTCTATTGTACTTATGTATTGTAGTTGTCCTGTACCTGGCTCAGTTCTCAAGGGCATGGCACTAGCAACACAAGAGTTGTCGGTTTGATTCCTACTGGGGTCACATACAAAAATGTATGGACTCACTGTTGTCACTTTAGATACAGCTAAAGCGTCTGCTGCTGCATATATTATGGTACTACAATACTTTATAGGCCGATGATCTTTTCAATGTCAGATTTCTTTTTTTACTGACCGTAAAGTAAAAATCCTAATTGTCATCATCTTGATGGTACATTACAGGATACAGCATACTATACTTTATATGTTTCTACTTCACAAAATCTGTTGTAGACAACCCCGTTTAAAATCTATAGGTTTACCAAACAGTTACGTGATCAGCAGTTACGAGCAGTAGGATGAGGTAACAGTAAAGATGTATTTTAACAAATGAAAAGAGACTGCTTTGTGAAAGGCAATTGCTTTACGTGAACGTGTATTGCAACTGTGAGCCACGTGTTTTCCAGATGAAACACTGATTAAGTTTGGTGAAAAAGTGACTGTAAGATTTTGTGTGTTACACTTAGTTAGTTGAAAATGTGCTTAGAGTATTGAAATAACTGCTATTTTGATCTGTTTTGAGTTTTGTATTGCGACTTGTTAACGTGTACCACATACGTGTGAAAACTGCATCAAAGCGATCGAGCAAAAAAAAAGAAGTGATTTGGATTCACAGAACTGCCGTAAAGGTGAGCCGTCATGATGACGCATGCAGCAACACAGAAATACGTGGAAGTTCAGATGTTCAGTGTCAGATCTCTGAATGTCAGCATTGGGTGGAGGCCCCTCTTGTGGTTGACAGGTAGGGGGAGTGGGAGGGGTAGTGGCCTTCTAGAGAGAGGTGGGACATATAGGGGAGACCAGTGCGATATACATAGTGACAATTAACGCTTCCACGATGTGCTGATTATTTCTGATCGGTTTCCAAACCTATGTGGATGTCCAGTGGAAGCAGATATGCAATATGTTGACACTACAGCGCAGTAAAGACTCGGACACACATTATCCCCAATGGTAATCGCTGCTCTGCTTGGCTTGTTTACATGGGGTTAATTTCATAGCGAAATGTCTGAGGCGTTCTGGTATTATTACATCACCACCAACAATTCAAGAATAAAGTTGTACAGTGACTTCGGAACGCATTCAGATTCCTTGACTTTTTCCATATTTTGTTACGCTACTGCCTTATTCTGAAATGGATTAAATAAATAAAAATATCCTCAGAAATCTACACACAATACACCATAATGACAAAGTGAAAACAGATTTTTAGACATTTTTGCAAATGTATAAAAGAAAATATCAATAATAACTGATTTACATAAGTAATCAGACCCTTTGCTTTGAGTCTTGAAATTGAGCTCAGGTGCATCTTGTTTCCATTGATCTTCCTTGAGATGTTTCTACAACTTGATTGGAGTCCACCTGTGCTAAATTAAATTGATTGGACATGATTTGGAAAGGCACCCTCCTGTCTATATACGGTCCCACAGTTGACATTGCACGTCACAGCAAAAACCAAGCCATGGGGTGGAAGGAAATGTCCGTAGAGCTCCGAGACATGGTTGTGTTGAGGCACAGATCTGGGGAAGGGTACCAAAAAATGTCTGCAGCATTGAAGGTCCCCAAGAACAGAGGCCTCCATCATTCTTAAATGGAAGAAGTTTGGAACCACCAAGACTCTTACTAGAGCTGGCTGCCTGGCCAAACTGAGCAATCGAGGGAGAAGGGCCTCGGTTAGGGAGGTGACCAAGAACCTGATGGTCACTATGACAGAGCTCTGGAGTTCCTCTGTGGATATGGGAGAATCTTCCAAAAGAACAACCATCTTTGCAGCACTCCACCAATCAACCTTTATGGTAGAGTGGCCAGACGGAAGCCACTGCTCAGTAAAAGCCACATGATAGCCCACTTGGATTTTGAGACCATGAGAAACAAGATTCTTTGGTCTGATGAAAACAAGATTGAACTCTTTGGCCTGAATGCCAAGCATCACATCTGGAGGGTACCAGATGGAGGAAACTGGGAGACTAGTCAGGATCGAGGCAAAGATGAATGGAACAAAGTACAGAGAGATTCTTGATGAAAACCTGTTCCAGAGTGCTCAGGACCTCAGACTGGGGTGAAATTTCTCTTAAGAACACAGACAAGACAACGCAGGAGTGGCTTCAGGACACGTTTCTGAATGTCCTTGTGTGGCCCAGCCAGAGCCTGGACTTGAACCCAATCGAACATCTCTGGAGAGACCTGGAAATAGCTGTGCAACAACGCTCCCCATCCAACCTGACAGAGCTTGAGAGGATCTGTAGAGAAGAATGGGGAAACTCCCCAAATACAGGCGTGCCAAGCTTGTGACATCATACCCAAGAAGACTTGAGGTTGAATCGCTCCCAAAGGTGCTTCAACGAAGTACTGTTTAAAGGGTCTGAATACTTACAGTGGCAATACAAAGGATGTGAACCCTTTGGAAATACCTGGATTTCTGCATAAATTGGTCATAAAATTTGTTCTGACCTTCATCTAGGTCACAACAATAGACAAACACAGTCTGCTTAAACTAATAACACAAAAACAATTATCTGTTTTCATGTCTTTATTGAACACACCGTGTAAACATTCACAGTGCAGGATGGGAAAAGTATGTGAACCCTTGGATTTAATAACTGACCCTCCTTTGGCAGCAATAACCTCAACCAAATGTTTTCTGTAGTTTCGGATTAGACCTGCACAATGGTCAGGAGGGATTTTGGACCATTCCTCTTTACAAAACTGTTTCAGTTCAGCAATATTATTGGGATGTCTAGTGTGAACTGCTCTCTTGAGGTCATGCCACAGCATGCCCATCGGATTGAGGTCAGGACTCTGACTGGGCCACTCCAGAAGACATATTTTCTTCTGTTGAAGTCATTCTGTTGTTGATTTACTTCTGGTAGTTTTCGGTAGTCCTGTTCCATCACCCAACTTCTGTTGAGCATCAATTGGTGGACAGATAGCCTAACATTCTCATGCAAAATGTCTTGATACACTTGGGAATTTATTTTTCCGTCAATGACAGCAAGCTGTCCAGGCCCTGAGGCAGCAAAGCAACCCCAAATCATGATGCTCCCTCCACCATACTTAACATTTGGGATGAGGTTTTGATGCTGAGCCTTTTTTTCTCCACACATAGTGTTGTGTGTTCCCTCCAAACAACTCAACTGTTGTTTCACAGAATATTTTGCCAGTCGCGCTGTGGAACATCCAGGTGCACTTTTGCAAACTTCAGACGTACAACAATGTTTTTTTGGATAGCAGTCGCTTCTTCCGTGGTGTCCTCCCATGAACACCATTCTTGATTAGTGTTTTACGTATCATAGACTCGTCAACAGAGATGTTGGTGTGTTCCAGAGATTTCTGGAAGTCTTTAGCTAACACTGTAGGATTCTTCTTAACCTCACTGAGCATTCTGCGCTGTGTTCTTACAGTCATCTTTGAAGGACGGCCACTCTTAGGGAGAGTAGGGACAGTGCTGGACTTTCTCCATTTATAGACCATTTGTCTTACCGTGGACTGATGAACATCAAGGCTTTTAGAGATACTTTTGTAACCCTTTCCAGCTTTATGCAAGTCAACAATTCTTAATCTTAGGCCTTCTGAGATTTATTTTGTTTGAGGCATGGTTCACATCAGGCAATGCTTCTTGTGAATAGCAAACTCAAATTTTGTGAGTGTTTTTTATAGGCAAGGCAGCTCTAACAAACATCTCCAATCTCATCTCATGTATTGGACTCCTGGTTAGCTGACTCCTGACTCCAATTATCTTTTGGAGAAGTCATTTGCCTAGGGGTTCACATACTTTTTCCAAACTACGCTGTGAATGTTTAAATGATGTAATCCATATAGACAAGAAAAATACAATAATTATTAGTTTAAACACATTACGTTTGTCTATTGTTGTGACTTAGATGAAGATCAGATCAAATTTGATGACCAATTTATGCTGAAATCTAGGTCATTCCAAAGGGTTCACATACTTTTTTTGCCACAGTATGTAAATGTGATATTTTCGTTTTTATATTTAATAAATTAGCAAAAAATTCTAAAATCATGTTTTTGTTTTTTCATTATGGGGTCTTGTGTGAAGATTGATTAGAGGATAAAAACAATTTAATCAATTTTAGAGTTAGGCTGACAAAAAAGTCAGGGGTCTGAATACTTTCCGAGCGCACTGGATATGGGCGCTAACATGGAAGGCGTTCTAAAACCTGGCCTTACTCTCTCTGTCTCTCTCTCTCTCTCTCTCTCTCTCTCTCTCTCTCTCTCTCATATATATATATATATGGCTCTGCGGGGGACAGATTTTATACCTGTCGCACAGAGGAGGAACATTATTTGCTTAGGGTGTATGTGTGTGAGTGTATGCATTTTTATGTGTGTGTGCATATGTGAAATAGCATATTTTTTGAAGTGATTTTCCTTCTGAAAAGAGTGCACATTTGTACAAACACCTAACTATTACAGATACAGTATATGGGGTAGAGGATACAAATATATCACATGATATGATACATTGTTCAATAACTGCAGTAATACTGTGACTATTATGCATGTGATATGCATTTAATACATCAACAAATCCTCTGCAAACCTAATACAAAAATCCATCTACATCCCACAGCAGTTTCCTAGGTATAAAAATGCCTTAGCTTGAACCTGTATAATTCTTTGATGGAGTGACCCATGCCTCTCACATCTGTCATCTCTCTGATTAAAATAAAATGTGAGGTGTGTCTGTGTCTGTGAGCAAAACACCATTTTTCTCTTGAGTGGCAGTGAGGATGATATGCATTTGCATAATTGCAATGACCATGCGGGCTGAGATTATTGTGTGGTTGCTTGTCTGTCTATTCCATTGTAGCCGCTGAGAGCCAGTGGATTGCTCATTGACTCACCCAGCAGTTGCGTCTCCTAGCAACGCCTCTTGAATTTACTGTATGTCCACATCTCGTGGGCGCCTTTAATAATCTGAGCAGCTATTTACACGTAAGCTTTGTTAAAAGATTCATGATGCATCTACAACTGTGCATTTCCGAATGTTGTTCTTTCACTGTACCATACATCGCACAGATACAGAGGGTGACGCACAGATACAGAGGGTGATGTTTATGCTCATACGAAGGGTATTCCCTTGCTCGGCAGAGAAATAAACCAAAATGTGGTGTGAGAATTCGGGAGCTGCACTGAATGAATGCAAGGCTAAGTCCCAGTTATCTATTTTTTCCCTCTGAAAGTGTGTACTTGTTCACTTCACTGACTTGAAAGGAAGTGACTGGTATGGTGGAAACTAGCCCATGCCTCCACTAATCCAATGCTTTTAGATTTGTGGGTCGCAGTGAGCACGTGTACAAAAAGGATATATCATTGAGACGCACCCCAAGACTGGATGAGCATTAGGGAAAACAACGATCTGCTCTCGGGTTCAGTTTGAATAGTGTGAAGACAATTGTCCGACCCTGTGTGATAATGTGAGGTTGATGAATGACTTTGATCTTGGTGTTTCATTAGTGGTGCCATGCTCCAGGAGGACAGGTTTAATAAATGGAGATAATTGCACTGATGTCCTTCTGGAACCTGGCTGTCACCGTGATTCTTTGATCCACAGCCTAAGGTGCCGTGACGTCACACATCCCGGGCTGGTAGCGTTGTCTTCACCTCGACCGTGTCAGAGCTGCTGATAGAAAAAAAAGAAACACATCAAATGATTTGTGAAACAACCACAAATGATAGTTTGGCTCTCTCCGGTTATTCTACTTAGGAAACAGGCTGCATTTAGTTTGCATGGTGAGTCCATACTCGACAGCAGTGTGTTGGTAGCGATACGAATTGAGAAAGGATATCTGTGTGTACTGTAGGTGATGAATTCTGCTGGTGTGACATGCATTGTTGTTGCCAGAGTCAGGGTGGGAAAATGGTGGCGGATATAAAGCCACCTCATCATGTGCTTGACAGACAATATATATTCTCCTTGACATGGCATCATGACTCCTGCTGTCCTGGTACGTTGCCTCTGAGATTTGAATCATCAGCCGTTGTCGACTATTGTTTTTAATGTGGGTTTGTGTACATTCTTCATGATGTAGGAAGGGTTTTCATAGACTTGTTTTCTGACTATATTTATAAAGGACATTTGAAATTCCAGTGTTAATCAAAATCGTCGGCCTATCTGGGCCTGCACCGAGATTGACTGATAAGAATGCCCAAATGTTTCCCTAGGCATCAAAATCCCAGACAGCATCTGACTCAAACAAATACAAACATTGAGATGAGCTGCTTCCAAACCCACAGCACGCAGGCTGCTTGGGATGCCAAACATATTTTCCAACAACATCCTGCTTTTAGCGCTTAGACTCAACCATCTTTTTTTTTGTTGCATATTGTTTTATCCATGCGTCATATCGAACTTCCTCTCTTTTCCGCTCCTATTTCAGGAGCTCGCAGATGACAGCCGCTTGAGTGCAGCGCCAAACTCCCAAATGTCTAGCCCGGCGTATGCGTTTACAATTCCCCTCGAGGTGAGAGAGATGTCTCCCATCTGGCTGACTCCAGTCTGTTTGCAACTCTCCTGTGACCTGCTGCTCTGTATAGCCTACTCCGCTGTTCTTCCAGAAGCTCGGCTCTGAATTAATTTCACCATTTTACAGGAATTGGTGGTGCTTACTTAAATCCAACAGCTGCAATTGATTCCCTCTTTGTGTGAATTCATGGACAACAGTAAGCTACTCTGGATTTGTAATAATGTGCAAAATCTACTCTCGTCTAGAATATTACTGTAATGATCACTGATGACTGTTAAGCATTCAACATAGAATTCACAATGTATGTTACAGAAAGAACATCAACAAAGGTCATTATCTGTTTTGTTTTGCCTCTGGGGTAGTACAAGGACATGATTGACTATGCAGTATGGAAATTATTCAGGTTTGCAGTTTTGGAGAGAGCCATCCCAAATGCATAATTGCTCCTTAACGTCAAACAGCCGCAGGGGGGAAATCTGACACTGAAACCACCCCACTGAGATAAGATTCTTTTAAGATCTGGGAACTATATTTAAATTTGTTGACCTTCTTCCACAGCACAGGCCATCTTCTCAGTTTCACGAAGCCTCCAAAAATCTATGGCTGTGTCCCAAATTGCACCCCATTTTCTACATACAACACATAACTCCTTGTCAGAGGACACATACTTGATCCCTCTCCTCTCCTGGATCCTCTCTCCATGTTTTACTATTCCATAATACATTTCCTGACTTAGTTTCCATTTTGAGTTTAGAATAATACATTTTGGAAGAGCTAAATGTGTCGCAATGAATATCTAACTTCAACCAGCAGTGTTCTTGAAAAGGTGGAGATAAGGCAGTATATTTAGCGAGTCACGATCTGGTCTGATGTGGTTATTAGTCTATTTCCAGGACAGAGCAGACTGTTCTATTTCTGGTAGCATGTCAGTTCGAAATCACAGGCATGTGATTATAGGTAGCCGTGAAGGCCCTGGCTGTCTGGCGGTAGGAAATTAAGAAGATGTCACTCTCTCATCTCTCTCAAAGTCAAAAGCCGTTTTTGATTTGGTCTCCTGGCTCATCTACCACCAAGTCAACTTCCCATTTCAAGCCACACTGTTAAAAAAAAGCCAACTTAACCAATTGTTTAATCGGTGTTATGATGTGAGTTGAGTGGTCTTCAAAAAGGACAAGAATTAGAGCTAATGTTTTAAAGTATTTACTCAACAGACTCTTCTAGAAGTGAGCTGATTTTGAAAAATATTGTTGAGTAAAGTACTGATTCATTTTTGCAACAACAAAAAAAACTAAAATCCACGCCCATCATTATCATATTTCCCAGCATCTTATGCTACACGAACATAAATAACTCATTTTTCTAAACTAACATTCTGAATGCAGGTTGCAGGTGATTACATCTTATAATTGTTGGATATCCTCTCTTTGGCTGGATTCCAATAGGAATTACACATCACTTTTGCAAGCGATAATGTGACTTGCAGGCTTGATGTGGCCTGTAAACCAGGAATTTCAGACCACTGTGTTAGGGCATTAATACCCCTCCTCCCCAGGCTCAAATTGCTGGGGCATAGAGCCTGGTGGGAGAGGGCGCAAGCTTGTTACAGCTGTATTATGTGGAACAAAAATAGAAATGCAACGTGCAAGAATTTCAAAGAATTTACTGAGTTACAGTTCATATAAGGAAATCAGTCAATTTAAATACATTTGTTTGGCCCTAATCATGGACTGGGAACACAGATATGCATCTGTTGCTCACAGATACCTTTAAAAAAATGGTAGGTGCGTGGATCAGAAAACCAGTCAGTATCTGGTGTGACCACCATAATACAGCCTTAAGGTCTCTGCACTAGTTGCCTGTGAGTTTTAGATAATTCTATTGGTTTTTAAATCAATCCACGATTGTGCACTCCAACACATGTCAGACATGCTTTTAAGTTATGTACCCATTAGGTCCCTCAGGTCCTCTGGAACTTGCCTAAAGCCTAGGACCAAGAGGCATGGAGAGGAAGCCTTTAGTTATCATGCCCCCAGCCTCTGGAATAGCCTGCCAGAGAACCTGAGGGGGGCCGAAACTGTAGACATATTTAAAAGAGATCTTAAAACACACCTTTATAGCTTTGCTTTTCCTTAGGGTGCTTTTTAGTCATTCAGTTTTTATTGTTTTTGATCCACTACAATAGCCACAAGTCTGTTGACAACCAAAGCAGACATGGGGTGCTCAGTGGGAAGCTAGTTCCACCATTGGGGTACTAGGACAGAGAAGAGCTTTGACTGGGGTGAGAGGGAGCTTCTCTGCTGTAGGGATAGGAGGTCCAAGACACTAGAGGTGGCAGAACGGAGTGCTTGGGTTGGGGTGTAGGGTTGTAACATAGCCTGAAAGTAATTGGTGGCAGTTCCTTATGTTGCTCCATAGGAAAGTACCATAGGCAAGTACCATGGTCTGCAGCTGGTTGCTGAATCAACACCAATACCAACACTATTTTGTTGAGCAAACTCACAATCCTTTTGCAGCTGGTTGCCTTACAATTTTAAGTTGTTTTTTTTATTTTTTTTACAGTGCATCAGATCCGAGTGAAATATCTATTCAAATATGTTCTGATGAGAGTAGCAATCAGACGATAAATGAAAAAGATTGGTTTGGCTCAGTTTGCTGGATGTGTTTGAAAATCAACACTCAGAGGGGGACCACTGAAATGAAGTGTGTGCAATTATAGACAGACTATTACTGAATCTCAATGGCACCCTATTCCTAGCCCATAGGAATCTGATCAAAAGTAGTGCATTCAGAAAATATTTACACCCCTTGACTTTTCCCACATTTTGTTGTGTTACAATGTGGGATTAAAATGGATTTAATTGTCCTTTTATTTATTTTTTATACATAAAACACAATATATAGCGACTAGATAAGTATTCAGCCCCTTGAGTCAATGCATGTTCGCGACTATGATTATTTTCGGGTAAGTCTCTAAGGCTGTAAATGCAGCCCAATTGTGTTATTTTTTCACTAATTGGTCTACTGATAAATCAGATCAGCTGTGAAAAATACCTGATGTGAAAATATCTGATGTAATTGGTCAAAAGACTAATTAGTGGAAAAAGATCAGAATTGGGCTGCCTGTGTAAATGTATCCTAAGAGCTTTTCACACCTGGATTGAACAATAATTGCCAGTGTTTGTTATTTTTAATCTTCAAGTTCTGTCAAGTTGGTTGATGATCATTTCTTGATAGTCATTTTGAAGTCTGCCATCGATTTTCAAGCCGATTTAAGTCAAAACTGTAACTAGGCCACTCAGAGACTTTCAATGTCGTCTTGGTATTCAACTCCAGTGTATATTTGGCCTCGTGTTTTAGGTTATTGCCCTGCTGAAAGTTGAATTTGTCTTCCAGTGTCTGGTAGAATGCAGACTTAAACAGATTTTCCTCTAGGATTTTGCTGTGTTTTTTCCTTTATTTTTATCCCAAAAAACTCCCTAGTCTGATGACAAGAATACCCATGAATTAATGCAGCCACAACCATGCTTGAAACTATGATGTGATGTGTCATGTTGGATTTGCCCTAAACATAATGCTTTGGAAAAATAGTTAATTTCTTTACCACATTTTTTTCAATCTTACTTTGGTGCCTTATTTTGTACAGGGTCAAACATTTCCGGTAGCCTTCCATAAGCTTCCCACAATAAGTTGGGTGAATTTTGTCCCATTCCTCCTGACAGAGCTGGTGTAACTGAGTCAGGTTTGTAGGCCTCCTTGCTCGCACACACTTTTTCAGTCCTGCCTACAGATTTTCTATAGGATTGAAGTCAGGGCTTTGTGATGGCCACTCCAATACCTTGACTTTGTTGTCCTTAATAACCTGTATTTTCATTTTTGGAAAAAAAACGTTCCCGTTTTAAACGGGATATTTTGTCAGGACAAGATGCTAGAATATGCATATAATTGACAGCTTTGGATAGAAAACACTCTAACGTTTCCAAAACTGTAAAGATATTGTCTGTGAGTATAACAGAACTGATGTTGCAGGCGAAAGCCTGAGAAAAATCCAATCCGGAAGTGCCCCAGGTTTTGAAAGCGCTGCGTTCCAATGAGTCCCTATTCAGCTTCCCCAAGGTGTCTACAGCATTGTGACGTAGTTTTACGCATTTCTGTTGAAGAATAGCCAAAGGCGGCCACATTGCGTAAGTGGTCACATGGTGGCACCGAGAGAGATTCTCACGTAAAATACAGAGGTAGTCATTACTCCAATCGGTCCTCCTGAAAAACTAATTGTCCCGACGGATATATTATCGAATAGATATTAGAAAAACACCTTGAGGATTGATTATAAACAACGTTTGCCATGTTTCTGTCGATATTATGGAGCTAATTTGGAATATTTTTCAGCGTTGTAGTGACCGCAATTTCTGGGCGATTTCTCAGCCAAACGTGAAGAACAAACGGAGATATTTCGCCTACAAAAATGTAGCTAGCTAGTAAATAAATAATTAAACCAATTTGTTAAGTACTGAATCCTAGGTAAGGCTCAGGTTTTTGCAGATGCAAGAAGGTTATGACTGTTGAGAATGATGATATGATATGAGGTTATGATTAATAAGTTGACTATTTATTGATGTAACAAGTAAAGACTTTCAGAGTTTCATTTGGGAGTTTGTAACTTTAAACAACCGCTCTCATGCTGCCTCAATTGTTAATGATTTAATTGTTACATGATTAATCTAATATGGTAACAATTAAACATAGTTGATCAGATAAATAACAGTCATCAGATTAATGTTGAAGTAAAGTCACGACATTATCTAGAGCAGTGGTTCCCAAACTTTTATAGTCCCGTACCCCTTTAAACATTCAACCTCCAGCTGCGTACCCCCTCTACCACCAGGGTCAGCGCACTCTCAAATGTTGTTTTTTGCCATCATTGTAAGCCTGCCACACACACACTATATGATACATTTATTGTGTGAGTTTTAATCACAACCCGGCTCGTAGGAAGAGACAAAGAGCTTTTATAGGACCAGGGAACAAATAATAATATAATAATAATCAATATTTTTGCTCTTTATTTAACCATCTTACATATAAAACTTTATTTGTTCATCAAAAATTGTGAATAACTCACCACAGGTTAATGAGAAGGGTGTGCTTGAAAGGATGCACATAACACTGTCTGAAATCCTTTTCCACTCACAGTCTGTGCCTGTATTTAGTTTTCATGCTAATGAGGGATGAGAATCCACTCTCACATAGATACATGGTTGCAAAGGACATCAGTGTCTTAACAGCGCGATTTGCCAAGGTATGATACTCTGAGCGCAGCCCAATCCAGAAATCTTGGGGTAGTGGCTTCTGATTGAATTCAATTTTCACAGACCCGCTTGTTGCAATTTCGATGAGGCTCTCTTGTTCAAATATCGGTAAGTGGACTGGAGGCAGGGCATGGAGGAAGGTCCTTGTTAATTAATGCAGACAGAGAAGAGCTCCAACTTCTTAATCATAGCCTCAATTCTGTCCAGCACATTGAATATACAGTGCCTTGCGAAAGTATTCGGCCCCCTTGAACTTTGCGACCTTTTGCCACATTTCAGGCTTCAAACATAAAGATATAAAACTGTATTTTTTTTGTGAAGAATCAACAACAAGTGGGACACAATCATGAAGTGGAACGACATTTATTGGATATTTCAAACTTTTTGAACAAATCAAAAACTGAAAAATTGGGCGTGCAAAATTATTCAGCCCCTTCACTTTCAGTGCAGCAAACTCTCTCCAGAAGTTCAGTGAGGATCTCTGAATGATCCAATGTTGACCTAAATGACTAATGATGATAAATACAATCCACCTGTGTGTAATCAAGTCTCCGTATAAATGCACCTGCACTGTGATAGTCTCAGAGGTCCGTTAAAAGCGCAGAGAGCATCATGAAGAACAAGGAACACACCAGGCAGGTCCGAGATACTGTCGTGAAGAAGTTTAAACCCGGATTTGGATACAAAAAGATTTCCCAAGCTTTAAACATCCCAAGGAGCACTGTGCAAGCGATAATATTGAAATGGAAGGAGTATCAGACCACTGCAAATCTACCAAGACCTGGCCGTCCCTCTAAACTTTCAGCTCATACAAGGAGAAGACTGATCAGAGATGCAGCCAAGAGGCCCATGATCACTCTGGATGAACTGCAGAGATCTACAGCTGAGGTGGGAGACTCTGTCCATAGGACAACAATCAGTCGTATATTGCACAAATCTGGCCTTTATGGAAGAGTGGCAAGAAGAAAGCCATTTCTTAAAGATATAAAAAGTGTCGTTTAAAGTTTGCCACAAGCAACCTGGGAGACACACCAAACATGTGGAAGAAGGTGCTCTGGTCAGATGAAACCAAAATTGACTTTTTTGGCAACAATGCAAGACGTTATGTTTGGCGTAAAAGCAACACAGCTCATCACCCTGAACACACCATCCCCACTGTCAAACATGGTGGTGGCAACATCATGGTTTGGGCCTGCTTTTCTTCAGCAGGGACAGGGAAGATGGTTAAAATTGATGGGAAGATGGATGGAGCCAAATACAGGACCATTCTGGAAGAAAACCTGATGGAGTCTGCAAAAGACCTGAGACTGGGACGGAGATTTGTCTTCCAACAAGACAATGATCCAAAACATAAAGCAAAATCTACAATGGAATGGTTCAAAAATAAACATATCCAGGTGTTAGAATGGCCAAGTCAAAGTCCAGACCTGAATCCAATCGAGAATCTGTGGAAAGAACTGAAAACTGCTGTTCACAAATGCTCTCAATCCAACCTCACTGAGCTCAAGCTGTTTTGCAAGGAGGAATGGAAAAAATGTTCAGTCTCTCGATGTGCAAAACTGATAGAGACATACCCCAAGCGACTTACAGCTGTAATCGCAGCAAAAGGTGGCGCTACAAAGTATTAACTTAAGGGGGCTGAATAATTTTGCACGCCCAATTTTTCTTTCTTCAGTTTTTGATTTGTTAAAAAAGTTTGAAATATCCAATAAATGTCCTTCCACTTCATGATTGTGTCCCACTTGTTGTTGATTCTTCACAAAAAAATACAGTTTTATATCTTTATGTTTGAAGCCTGAAATGTGGCAAAAGGTCGCAAAGTTCAAGGGGGCAGAATACTTTCGCAAGGCACTGTAGTTGCGGAGAGTCCCTGTAATCCTAGATTCAGATCATTCAGGTGAGAAAAAACATTACCCAGATAGGCGTCATATGAGAAACTCGTCATCATGCATGCGGTCAGACAAGTGAAAATTACGGTCAGTAAAGAAAACTTTAAGCTCGTTTCTCAATTTAAAATAACGTGCCAATACTTAACCTGCGCACTTCTGTATATTGTAAAAGCGTTACATGGTCGCTGCCCATATCATTACATAGTGCAGAAAATACACAAGAGTTCAGGGGCCTTGCTTTAACAAAGTTAACCATTTTCCCTATAGTGTCCAAAATGTCTTTCAAGCTGCCAGGCATTCCTTTAGCAGCAAGAGCCCCTCGGTGGATGCTGCAGTGTATCCAAGTGGCGTCGGGAGCAACTGTTTCCACGAGCGTAACCACTCCACTATGTCTCCATGTCATGGCTTTCGAGCCATCAGTACAGATACCAACACATCTTGACCACCAAAGTCCATTTCATGTCACAAAGCTGTCCAGTACTTTAAAAATATCCTCTCCTGATGTCCTGGTTTCCAGTGGTTTGCAGAAGAGGATGTCTTCCTTAATTGACCCCCCATAAACATAACGGACATATACCAGGAGCTGTGCCAGGCCTGCCACGTCTGTTGACTCATTCAGCTGTAACGCATAGAATTCACTGGCTTGTATGAGAAGCAGTCATTGTTTCAAAACATCTCCTGTCATGTCACTGATGCGTCGTGAAACAGTGTTGTTTGATGAAAGCATTGTCTGTATAGTTTTTTGGGCCTTTTCCCCCAGCATTGTCCCAGCCATATCTGCAGCAGCAGGAAGAATTATGTCCTCCACAATAATATGGGGCTTGCCTGTCCTAGCCACTCGGTAGCTCACCATATAATACACTTCTAGCCCCTTCTTATTAATGGTATCTGTTGCTTTTATACATGTCTTACTACTCAAAAGTTGTCTTAATTCTCATTCAAAAAACTCCCTTGGCTTACTTTTAAAATTGGTATGTTTTGTTTCTAAATGTCTGCGCAAGAGTGAATGTTTCATCGAGTTGTGAGATAGTACTTTTGCACATATAACACACTGTGGCTCAGGAAAGGCACTACTCCCAATATAATTTAACTCCAAATCACTGAAGTTCTCATCATATTTGCACCTCTTCGATGGTTCAACATCCCCGTCAGTTGTTCGGTGCTTTCCTGAGTAAGGGGGCAGTAGCTCTTCGGCTGCATCAGATTCACAACTGTCAGTGTCAATGCTAGCTGGGCTAACAACGAATGTAGAATTACTGATGCAAGCATTGGATGTGCTCGTGGAAGCAGAACAACTTGTGTTGTTGACAGGTACAGGTGTAGTACTGCTGGTAGTAGCAGTACTACCAGTGGAGCTAGTTTGTGTCTATTTGGACGTGGGCCTTACTTTTTTTAACCATTTATCAATTTTCGAGCAAACGGAATGAGCAGCAACTACGTTTGGCTACGTACGGACCGTTAGTGGAATCCCCTTGAGAGAGTAATGGTTAACCTCTCTAGGCTAGATGGGACACTACCGTCCCACCTGACCAACATCCAGTGAAAGTGCAAGGCGCCAAATTCAAACTACAGAATTGTGAATATTTAACATTCTTGAAAATACACATGCAATATGTTAAAATAAAGCTTAACTTCTTGTTAATCCAGCCACTGTGTCAGATTTCAAAAAGGCTTTACGGCGAAAGCAAACCATGTGATTATCTGAGGACAGCACCCCATCAAACAAATGCAGACAATCATATTTCATCCCGGCAGGCGCGACACAAAACTCAGAAATAACTATATAATTCATGCCTTACCTTTGAAGATCTTCTTCTGTTGGCACTCCAGTATGTTCCATAAACATCACAAATGGTCCTTTTGTTCGATAAATTCCGTCGTTATTTCTCCAAAATGTCCATTAATTTGGCGCATTTTATCCAGAAAAACTCAGGTTCCAACTCGCGCAACATGACTACAAAATATCTAATAAGTTACCTGTAATCTTTGTCCAAACATTTCAAACAACTTTCCTAATACAACTAGGTATTTTTTACGTAAATAATAAATACAATTTTAAACGGGATAAACTGTGTTCAATACCGGACGGAAACAAAGTGGAGCGAGCTTTCAGGTCGCGCGCCCCAACCATAACAGTACACTCAAACAGTTTTAGAAACTTCAGAGTGTTTTCTATCCAAATCTAATAATAATATGCATATCCTAGCTTTTGGGCCTGAGTAGCAGGCAGTTTACTTTTGGCACACTTTTAATCTGGATGTGAAAATACCGCCCCCTAGCCTAGAGAGGTTAATGTGATTGGATAGTAATTATTTGTCTAGGCTACCTGTATTTGACATTGTGTTGTTATTTCACTGGTTTAATTCATATTCATATTTTTTTTGCAGTGAAACGAGACTACTCAGGCAAGAAAAAAACATCACCCAAATCCCTGTTGGAAAATATAAAATGGACTGTTTGAAAATGTGAAGAATTATTATATATATTTTAAATTATTATTATAAAAAATGTTTTAATGTGAATCACCTTTTTATTTGAAGTACCCCCGACGGCATTGCGAGTACCCCAGTTTGGGAATACCTGATCTACAGTAAGTGACAGAAATCATGCCATCGTGATCGATGGGGTTAAGTCCGAATTTCTTGAAGTACGTAAAGGTGTTCTGCAGAGGTCAATTCTAGGTCCTGTTCTTTTCACTATTTATATAAATGCTATTGGTCAAACAGTTAATAGTTGTACATTTAATCTATTTGCATATTATACTATTATGTATGCATAACCTGGCTGTGACAAGGCTACATTCCAACGTTGCAGCTGTACAGGAAGCCCTTACTGATTTAAAAGCTTTTTTGTCTCTCTCTAGTCACCAGGAAGCAGATTGTCCAGACAACCTTTCCACCTGTTCTTGATTATGGCGATACTATTTATCAAAGTGCAGCTGCCTCTACTCTTAACTCTTAACCACTGGTTGCCATTTATCAAAGCACCCTTTGTTTTAACTGTATTCTTTACCAAAAGGTTGGCTGGACCTCTTTGAAGTCACGTACACTGAGTGGACAAAACATTAAGGACACCTGCTCTTTCCATGACAGACTGACCAGGTGAATCAAGATGAAAGCTATGATCCCTTATTGATGTCACTTGTTAAATCCACTTCAATCAGTGTAGATGAAGGGCAGGAGACTGGTTAAAGAAGGATTTTTAAGCCTTGAGACAGTTGAGACATGGATTGTGTATGTGTGCCATTCAGAGGATGAATGAGAAAAACAAAAGATTTAAGTGCTTTTGAACGGGGTATGGTAGTAGGTGCCAGGCGCACCGGTTTGTGTCAAGAACTGCAACGCTGCTGGGTTTTTCAACAGTTTCCTGTGTGAATCAACAATGGTCAACCACCCAAAGGACATCCAGCCAACTTGACACAACTATGGGAAGCATTGGAGTCAGCATGGGCCATCATCCCTGTGGACTCAAACTAAACCATCATTCATCTACTGTATTATTTTTGAGGTACTTGTGTAGCATTAACATTTTTTGGGAGAGACAGAGGGCCTCAGGAGTCTGACTAGTCATGTCAAGTTGAACTTTATGTGACAACAATGCATGGACTGTCTGTATCCAACCTTTCGACACGTTGTAGAGTCCATGCCCCGATGAATTAAAACTATTCTGAGGGCAAAAGGGGGTGGTGCAACTCAATATTAGGAAGGTGTCCTTGATGTTTTATACACTTTGTGTAGCTCCATATGTTTGGAATAATCTCCAAAAAGCAGTACAGACAGTGGCCTTCGTGCCCCTGGGGAAGTTTAGAGAGTGGACAGAGGAATGTTAAAATAAAGAATGTGTTTGTTTTAGTTGATTGTGTTTGAGAATATTGCGTATATTTATGTTAGTCTGTGCAATTTGTGTCATGCTGTATTTTACTTGTTTTCTATTGTATTAAATGTTTTGGTTCTATGAAATGTTATATGCAGGGCTCCCTTGAAAAAGAGATACTGGTCTCAATGGTGACTCCCTGCTAAAATAAAGGAAAAAAATGTAAAATAATAATTTAAATCACCATTGCCCTCATGGTGAATCCATGAGCGGTTTCCTTCCTCTCTGGCAACTGAGTTAGGAAGGACACCTCCCACTGGGCACAGACTTCAGTTCAACGTCTAGTTTTGATTTACATTTGGTTGAGTTGACATGGTGACAAAAATGTCACCATGTCATTGGATTTAGGTTAAAAGACGGATGAAAAAAAATAGAGTAGGCACTTGACTTCATGTATAAGTGAAGTCGAGTCTGTCTCATAAGTGCTTTGGCCCTGAAGTGGAAGAAGCTACCCCATCTTCCAACCCAGTATAGAACTGGACTCAATCTTAACCATCATTCATCTACTGTATGATTTATGAGGTACTTGTGTTGCATGAATATTTTTGGGAGAGACAGAGGGCCTCAGGAGTCTGACTAGTCAGGTCAAGTTGAACTTTATGTGACCAACAACGCATCGGCTGTCTGTAACCAACCGGTTCGAACCCACTGTCTTCAGTTTTCCACGTTGATTCAACGTCATCACATTCATTTTGGGGGGATGAAATGATGTTGATTCAACGTCATCACATTCATTTTGGGGGGGATGAAATGATGTTGATTCAACGTCATCACATTCATTTTGGGGGGATGAAATGATGTTGATTCAACCAGTTTTTTTGCCCAGTGGGCTGTATCTTTCTAGTGGCTGGGTGTACTTATGCATCATCCAAAGCATAATTAATAACTTCATCGTGCTCGAAGGGATAATCATTATCTTCTTATTTTATTTCTACCCATCTACCAATGGGTGCCATTCTTTGCATGGCATAGGAAAACCTCCCTGGTCTTTGTGGTTGAATCTGTGCTTGAAATGTACTTCTCAACTGAGGGACCTTACTAAGTAGGCCCAAGGGAATAGGGCGCCAGTAGGGACACAGGCTTTGATAAATTAGCTCCCTGTGGATAAAAGCTTAGGGAAGTTTAGGCTCCAGCAGTGAACCAAAGTGAATGCTGCTTCTTCTTTCTCTTTTAATAGCGTTAAAAAAAATACATAGAAGTGAAGGGGCTTTTAAGTTTCTACAGACAGAGTGCTAGGTCTGTCTCATAAGTGCTTTGGCCCTGAAGTGGAAGAAGCTATCCCATCTTCCATCCCAGTATAGAACGGGACTCAAACTTAACCATCATTCATCTACTGTATTATTTCTAAGGTACTTGGGTTGCATTAACATTTTTGAGAGAGACAGAGGGCCTCCGGAGTCTGACTAGTCAGGTCAAGTTGAACCCACGGTCTTCTCCTGGGCCTCAAGACTGTGTTAGCCCACTGAGCTAAAGGGGTCGTTCCACCAATTAGGTGTGTTGCATGAATATTTTTGGGAGAGACAGAGGGCCTCAGGAGTCTGACTAGTCAGGTCAAGTTGAACGGTGCCCTTTGAGTACTATAACTTGGTCAGAATGTTTTTCAATTTAAATGTTAACATTCTGTCATAAAAAGAACATGTTCAATTTAATTTAAAAAAAACGTTTTACCATCTCAAGAGGTTGAATTTTAAAAAGGACTGTAAGTGCCTAGTAAGTGCAAAATAAAGTAACCAGGGTTGACCGTACGAGGATTGACGACTTCATCTTAAATCAGCCATACACTTCATTGTGACAGGGGGAATGGAAGCTTGTGGTGTGCAACAGGGAGGGTCAATTGAATGCAAAACATGTCCAGCCTGTCTATGGGGTGACAGGTGTTACGCTCGGCCTGCTCAGTTTTCCACAACAAAACACCAGAAAATGGCCAAAAAGGTTAGAACCAGCTCACCTGCTTTTACACTGTGATTTGACTATTAGATGTTCAATGTCTTTTTGTTGTTGTTTTTATCAAAAAGGAACAGTTCCACCATATTCAAATAAGAATTCAGTTTGCGAATCAGGGTGCACCTTAAAATGAGGGACAGGTTTATTTTTTTAACCTTACGTCTAAGGTATTTTCTAAGTGAGTGAGTGAGTGAGTGAGTGAGTGAGTGAGTGAGTGAGTGAGTGAGTGAGTGAGTGAGTGAGTGAGTGAGTGAGTGAGAGAGCGAGAGAGAGAGAGAGAGATAAAGATAGAGATGTATAAGTGAAGTCAAGTGCCCAGGGAAAATGTACTAAGCTGTGTTGAGCTGTAGAATATCCCAGGAGGATATTCTGATGAAGAATACACAACACCTTACTACACCTTACTACACCTTGCTACACCTTACTACACCTTACTACACCTTGCTACACCTTAGTGGATCTGATTGAACAGAATACAGAGCAGATAACTCAATTCATTATACACTAACAGTACAAGAGGGGACTTGTTGACAAAAGCAGACCAAAACATGCCTCAACAGCATTTTACCAGGCCATTTCAACCAGAGACAGATAAAGGAGGGGAGCTATGTATAAATATGAACTACGTGTATAATTAAAAAAAATATATACTTATTAATATGGCTTAAGTGTACAATCCAGCTTCAACATTGACCGACTGAGATCAAGAGCACAATCGTGGTAAAGGTAAACGCATAAGTCAACATAATCATATTTCGTGACAAATTCAATGTTTTCTCGTGTGAAATGACGTGGCGTGTATGCAGAGACTGGGGAGATTGAATTGCAGTGTTACATGGATGCAGTGAATCGCTGTAGCAAGGAAAATTTTCAAGCGGCTAGAAATGGAACCCTTCTAAATTCATATTTCTGTCATAGTAATAGTTGACTTCCAATAGAGGCCTATAATTCAGAGTCCTTGCATTACTTTGAGAACACAATTAATATTCGAAGGCCATTTGCTGTTGCTAGGAGACAAGTATATGGGAAAAACCCTCATCATGAGGTATTTCGATTGCATCGTTAACGACTAATTCTCACACAAAGACATTGAGCCTTCCTCGTCAATATTCTATTCGATGAGAATGTATTTGAACGTGTTTGCCTTCATTTCATCACAGACTTGTTTCCATGTGTCATGAACAATAGGATTATTCTTGTCGCTGTAAGTTAACGTAGTTCACTCACGGTATGGGATTCTTCCTTGGATCATTTGTTATTTTTTGTGTATGTACTGTGTGTGTGAATGACTGTATATATGTGCATGGAACTTTAAAGAACGTGACACGTGTAACTAGGAACTGGCTTATGAAACCATGGCACTTCCATAGCAGCAGAGCATAGAGCAGCAGAACATGCAGTGGAGTCCCACACGCATATAGAAAAGGCTGGTCAAAATTGAGACACACAAAATATATATATTGTATAAAAATATAACCACGAAAATGGTGACCTGTGGGCCTGTAAATATTTATTTTTGTTATACTAACATATAATGAGTCTTTGGCTGATCAGTGGGCAACGGCCAACCCCCAGTTTTTTGGCTAAGCTGAGTTTACGCAAACCCACATTCAAAGTCAAACGCGGCATCAGCAAAGAGACCTGCTATGACTCTGCCATCAGTTAGACAGCGAAGAAAATGTATTGTAAAAAACAGAAAGTGTACCTTTAAACATAGAAAGAGCACATTCACGTTGTCCCCTCACTTAAAAACGTCCTATTTTTTGGGCAGCTAAAACCATAATTATGCACGACTAATAAAACAAAAAACATGGTCAAACAGTGAAGTGCATTATCCTTATGAGTCCTGTATCAATCAATCAATCAATCAAATGTATTTATTTATTTACAGTGGGGCAAAACATTATTCAGTCAGCCACCAATTGTGCAAGTTCTCCCACTTAAAAAGATGAGAGAGGCCTGTAATTTTCATCATAGGTACACTTCAACTATGACAGACAAAATGAGAAAAAAAATCCAGAAAATCACATTGTAGGATTTTTTATGAATTTATTTGCAAATTATGGTGGAAAATAAGTACAAAAAAAATCCTACAATGTGATTTTCTGGATTTTTTCCCCTCATTTTGTATGTCATAGTTGAAGTGCACCTATGATGAAAATTACAGGCCTCTCTCATCTTTTTAAGTGGGAGAACTTGCACAATTGGTGGCTGACTAAATACTTTTTTCCCCCACTGTATTCATAAAGCCGTTTTTACATCAGCAGATGTCACAAAGTGCTATACAGAAGCCCAGCCTAAATCCCCAAACAGCAAGTAATTCAGATGTAGAAGAACGGTGGCTAGGAAAAACTCCCTAGAAAGGCAGGAACCTTGGAGAGCCAGTCCTCTTATGGCTCTGCTGGATGGAGCTTAGAAGAAGACATGGCCATTTAAGGCCAGATTGTTCTTCAAGATGGTCAAACATTCATAGATGACCAGCAGAGTCAAATAATGAGCAGTGCTTGTGGAGGGTGCAACAGGTCAGTACTTCAGGAGTAAATGTCAGTTGGCTTTACATAGCCGAGCCTTCAGAGGTCGAGACAGCAGGTGCGAGAGAGAGAGAGAGAGAGAGAGAGAGAGAGAGAGAGAGAGAGAGAGAGAGAGAGTCGAAAACAGTAGGTCTAGGAAAAGGTAGCATGTCCGATGAGGGGAGGGAGAGAGCGAGAGAGAGAATTAGAGGAAGCATACATAAATTCACACAGGACACCAGATAACACAGGAGAATTACACCAGATATAACAGACTAACCCTAGCCCCCCGGCACATAGACCACAGTAGATACTGGAGACACCCCCGGACAGGAACAATGTAATGAAAGTCTGCCCTGCTCCTGTGCCTATGTCCTCGCTAGGGCCTGCTGCTGTAATGAGCGAGCCACAGTCCTCTCCCCCCTTGAGCTTGAGAGAAAAATGTGTTCTGACCGTAATAACATTACAAAAAAAATACAATTTTGGATGCATCATCCTCTGTCGAAGAGAGGGACTCAGCTTTCTGAAGGTATGTACATTTTTTCTCAACTCTCAATGTTTTGCTCAGTAGCAATTATTGTACAACCAATATTTGATATGGCTTTGAGATATGGAGCAGAGCTCGCGTGAGATGCGCAATGGTTACTGCGAGGGCATAAGAGTCTAGTTCTCTTTGGTAGTAGCCTACAACTGCCAAGTTTTTTTTAGGATATGACATTTAATGTTGGATGAATACATGGCTACTAGCAGTGGGTATTATGTTTTGAGTCAGCGATCTCGTTCATGTGTTTTGACATGGACCACCAACACCGCAACTCATGTCAAGAGGGACGCAACAGAACCTCTACTTCCTAAGTCATGCCACCCCAGGTCCTCTCCTAATACTACCGTTGCACCATCGAGAGCATCTTGACCGGTTGCACCACGGCCTGGTACAGGAATTGCTCCTGTCCACGACCGCAAGGCCCAGTAGCGAGTGACGAAGACGGCCCAGTACATCACTGAGGCCGTGTTCCCACCCATCCAGGACATCTACCAGACAAGGTGCCCGAGGAAGTGCCGCAGCATCATCAAAGACTCCACACACCCCAGACATGAGCTGTTCACTCCCTTACAGTCGGACAGACGGTATCAGTGCATAAGGTCTGATATCGCCAGTCTCAGAGACCGTTTCTATCTGCAAGCCATCAGACTGCTGAACAATTGAACTGGACTGACCACCTGCACTGACACACACACACACACACCCACACGGACACACACATATACATTCATGCTACACACACACACATCACAACTACTGATACCAAACTCTTATTAACTATTGCTAACACGGCACAATTTAAACACTTGCCCCTCAATCCCCCCTTCCCTGATACATGTGTAAATATTGTTCTATAAATAGTGTCTCCTTGTATTATACCTACGCTAAACATCTTATTCTATTCTACTGAGCCATTTACTTTATGTTTGTATTCTTTTGTATTATTTCTTATTGTTGTATCATTATCGAGAAGGAACCTGCAAGTAAGAATTTCGTTGGACAGTGTATACCATGTGTATTCTGTACATACGACTAAGGAAACTTCCACTTCCTCTTCCCCAAATGAACTAGCCTATGATATTAGTTAGTGCACGTACAGATACATGTAATTCATCTCTATTGAAAAAAATATGACATTCTAGAGTTCTATTTTGACAGTAAAATAGCAACTATATGTAACGGCTGTTGGTGGAAGAAGGTGGGGACCAAGGTGCGGCGTGGTACGTGTTCATGTTTGTTTATTGACACTGAACACTAAATACAAAAATAAAAGGGAACAACCGAAACAGTCCTGAAAGGTGAAAAACACTAAACAGAAATCAACTACCCACAAAACCCATGTGGGAAAGAGCTACCTAAGTATGGTTCTCAATCAGAGACAACGATAGACAGTTGCCTCTGAGAACCACACCCGGCCAAACAACAAAGAAATACAAAACATAGAAAATTAACATATAATGCCCACCCTAGTCACACCCTGGCCTAACCAAAATAGAGAATAAAATCCTCTCTATGGCCAGAGCGTGACACTATAGTCTAATTGTCAACCCAAAATGCATTACAATCCCTGGATTAGGTTGCACATCAAAATATCTTGAATCATGCACTCCTGCACTCCTGCATGCACTCCTGCATGTCATTTATTTACATCTTAAATAGCTCAGTAGTCTATTTATTATACTTCTTAATAAAGCACTATGAATGACTTTAAGATGATTACTCACTGTCTAAATCAAGGGCAGGTGCCACCAATTGTAGAAGTCAGTGGCAATAAGGTGAAATGTTCATCTGGAGCCCCATAACAGTAATGAATACTTAGGGTAGGTGTTGATTCAGAGGAAGACATGACAGGCACTGATTTGCAATATAGCCTAAGAAGTCATTAGCTTGGCTTTTATAACATATAAGGCTTAACCCAGACAGACTGGCTGAGTGGGTTGGCAAGTTGGCGGCGTGCGCTGTGGTGTGGATAAAATGCCAGGGCCGAATTCTTGTCCCAGTCCACCCCTCTGCACAAGTCCATTTCCCTCCATTCAGTATCCATCCAACAGATGGGTGAACAACACAGATTTATTGGTGCTCAAGCAGCCTGCAGAAGAGGATTCCTCATGACAATGTATTTGATAAGCATGTCCTGGTTTTGCTTATTCTGACAAATCACGTGAGTGGCTTCCGTAATGGAAGGTAATACGTGATTCCTGGAAACGCAGCCCCCATCCTTAGAATTATTATATTTAATTCAATTTAAATCAATTCATTCAATCTACTCGTCCTTGTATGCTACTTTGTGCCGGTATGAAGATGCAGGAGCATGAAGTAATAGTGTATCATACCAATTAAACAGCAAAACAATCCATTTGTACATGGCTGCAGCACATACATGATTGGTAAATATGGCATGCATTTCTGATATCATTTTATGTCCTTGTTTTCCATCATCAGCAGTCATCATCATCATCCTGTCTGCTGTGTGGGAAAATGACTGAATGGAACAATGATAATAAACAACTGTTTACATCATCATCTTCCCTTTTTTGTTTATGTTCTATATCATGATGTGTTACTTTACAGAACAGTGTCCCGGAATATTTCTTTAGGTTGTGGGAACATTGTGAAGATATGACAAGAGATAGGTTCCCAAACCACTAAAACTGTCCAGATGTGCTGACATACGGATCATTTTTGTATCCTGTTGCAAAAAAATGTAAAAAATAAAAAAATGTTGAGAGAACAGCCTTTTTCTGAGTTCTTTAAAGGTTCCCAGAACATTTAATTAGGTTGTGGGAACAGTGTGGATACATTACAAGAGATCCCAGCAAACAAAATATGCTCAGTTGTGATGACATTCAGACCATTTTTTAAGTTAGGTTGCACAGAACATTCCCACAATGTTCCAAAATTTCCAAATAATTTTGTTTTTATAAAATGTTATATTTACGTATTACCCAATGTTACCACAGCATTCTCAGTATGCAAATGTGTAGCTCCTTAAAGCTCCAATTGTGTGGCTCCTGGAATACATCCCATTATGTTTCTCTCCAGATGTAACTGCAATTTGCATTTGAGGTCCACTACAAGGTGATATAAACAGACAGTATTTTTAATTTTGTTCGTTGGATTAAAAAAAATATGTATTTTATTTATTTATTTATTTTTTTCCATATAGTCCAGGAAAGGCTGATATGTTTTCACAAAGTAGCTGAATTTATTTCTTAAAGTATAGGTAATCCCTGTCTTAGGTCAGTAAGGATCACCACTTTATTTTAAGAATGTGAAATGTCAGAATAATAGTAGAGAGAATTATTTACTTCAGCTTTTATTTCTTTCATCACATTCCCAGTGGGTCAGAAGTTTACATACACTCAATTAGTATTTGGTAGCGTTGCGTTTAAATTGTTTAACTTGGGTCAAATGTTTCGGGTAGCCTTCCACAAGTTTTCCACAATAAGTTCGGTGAATTTTGGCCCATACCTCCTGACAGAGCTGGTGGAACTGAGTCAGGTATGTAGGCCTCCTTGCTCACACACGCTTTTTCAGTTCTGCCCACAAGATTTCTATAGGATTGAGGTCAGGGATTTGTGATGGCCACTCCAATACCTTGACTTTGTTATCCTTAAGCCATTTTGGAAGCATGCTTGGGGTCATTGTCCATTTGTAAGACCCATTTGCCCATTTTTATGGTGGTTTTGGAGCAGTGGCTTCTTCCTTGCTGAGCAAGGGTATGTCGATAAAGGACATAGATGTATGTGGATGTAGATACTTATGTACCTGTTTCCTCCAGCATCTTCACAAGGTCCTTTGCTGTTGTTTTTTTTTCACCAAAGTACGCTCATCTCTAGGAGACAGAACGCGCCTCCTTCCTGAGAGGTATGTCTGGTCCCATGGTGTTTATGCTTGCGTACTATTGTTTGTATAGATGAACTCTGTACCTTCAGGTGTTTGGAAATTTCTCCCAAGGATGAACCAGACTAGGTCTACAATTTCTTTTATGAGGTCTTGGCTGATTTCTTTTGATTTTCCCATGATATCAAGCAGAGGCACTGAGTTTGAAGGTATGCCTTAAAATACAACCACAGGTACACCTCCAATTGACTCAAATGATTAGCTGATTAGTCAATTAGCCTATCAGAAGCTTCTAAATCCATGTCATAATTTTCTGGAATTTTCCAAGCTGTTTAAAGGCAGTCAACTTAGTGTATGTAAACTTCTGACCCACTGTAATTGTGATACAGTGAATTATAAGTGAAATTCTGTTTGTAAACAATTACTGGAAAAATTACTTGTAGATGTCCTAACCAACTTGCCAGAACTATAGTTTGTTAACAATACATTTGTGGAGTGGTTGAAAAACAAGTTTTAATGACTCCAATATAAGTGTATGCAAACTTCCGACTTCAACTGTATGTAACCTCTGAGGTGTCAGAGTTGGTGGAGGAAGTTGTAATGTAGACATTTGTATCTAGAGTTGATGGTCGCTGACACACTATCTTGGCATACGTCCAATCATAGTCCGGCCATCAATTGTAATATGCAAATCAGATTCCCATCGCTCTCTTGACTTACGTGCATCTGGTATTGGGCATCGTTGCACTAGCAATAAGTACACTCCGGATATAAATCTAAACGATTCATGTTTATCGTGGAGTAGTTGTTCAATATTTCATAGATTTGGTAAAGTCATTTCTCCAAGGGTGCTTCTGAGCAAGTTTCTTAACCGTAAATAACAAATAAATAATTATTTCTCTTTCAGATGCTCAAATGACATAAGTACCCCATCTATATAACAATGTTCTCAATGCTTTTTCCCTTCTCATGCCAATGTTGAATCGTGTTGCAGTTTTGCCACCGGGGTGTTTTGGGTGACAAGTGTTGTTTCAGACCAAATAACTTACAAATTTCATGCCAAGATCTTACTAAATTGATGGTACATGGATTGCTCGTTTTTTTTGTTGTTTATATAGCCTTGTGGTTCCAAATTTAGATAGTATTACTCCCAATCATTAAGAGCAAGCATTTCCATCTGGGTCCAAGAAGGGTCTGGTTCAGTTTAAAATTAGATTTAAATTAATCTCCTGCGCTGCCCAGTAATACATCTTCAAATTTGAAAAAAATTGGTAGGCGGAGACCTCTTAGACTTTAATCCCACGTTAACTTGTCCAAACTCACCCTTGGAGTTTTACGGTTCCATACAAATGAGCTTATGGTCTTGTTAAGGGACTTAAAAGAAACTTGGGTAAGGATTATGGGTAAAGATTGAAATATGTGCGCCATTTTAGGCAGAACATGGATCTTAATATAGCTAATTCTCCCAAATAATGTGAGGCAGATCTATTCATCAATTCAGGTCCATTCACCACCTTCTGAACCAAGACAGAGTAGTTGAGCGTGTACAAATATCTTAGGTCATTATCAACTCGGATTCCTAGATATTTTAATGCCTGTGGCGACCATCTGAAGGGATTCGTTCGTTCACAGATGCTATGGTCAAAACGAGTCAGTGGAAATATTTCACTTTTGTCCATGTTGACTTTGTAACCTGATATAGAGCTGTATGTACCCAAAAAGCATCTGTCGTTTTGAGAGGGATCGGGTCGGGTCAGAGAGGAACAAAATAATGTTGTCTGTGAACAATTAGATCTTGTGCGTTAATCTGGCCTCCACCGGGGGTTCTATGGCTAGCACAAAAAAAGGAGTGGAGAAAGTGAACAGCCCTGTCTACTAGCTCTAAAGAGTGGGAATGTGTCTGACATCATGCCATTAGTGGTGATCTTGGCGCCGTGCTTCATGGCATAAAGTCTTAACCCATTCGACAAAACCAAGGACCAAAGTTAAATTTAGCACGGATCTTGAATAGGTATGGCCACTCCAGCCTTTCAAAGGCCTTTTCAGCATCTAGCGATACTGCTATACTAGGATCACTCCCCACACTGGCCATGTGAATTACGTTGAATAACCTGCACAACCTATTGGTGGAGGATCTTTTCCATATAAAGCCTGTTTGATCGGTGTTGAATCAGGTTTGGCAAATATTGTCCTAATCTATTAGCCATCACCTTAGAAATTGATTTATAGTCAGCATTGAGGAGCGAGATTGGCCTATAGGTAGAGCATTGTAGAGGATCTTTATTTTTTTAATGCATAACTGTTATAATAGCTGTGGAAAAGGAATCCGGTAGGTTCGGCATCTCAGCAACTAAATTTAGAACATCCATCAAGAGAGGAATAAGCAAATTCTTAAACTCCTTATAAAACCCTGGGGGAAAACCATCGTCTCCTGGTGATTTGCCAGATTGTAGAGAGGAAATTTCCTTTTCAATTTCTGTTTTTGTAAAGGGGCGTTCTAGTTCGTTTTGGTCTTCCTGTGTGAGGTGCGGTAGTTCAATAGTAGACAAAAATGTGTCTATCATTGCTGGTTCCGTTCCATCAGAAGTGTATAACTTAGAATGGTATTGTTTAAATAATTAATGAATCTCTTCCGGGTTGTGAGACACTTGACCGTTCTGTGTTTCAATGGTTCTCGAAATCTCTTCAGCTTTTATCTGCCATGCCAAGACTTTGTGTGTTTTCTCCCCCAATTCATAATATATTTGCCTAGTTCTAAGAATAACCTTTTCAGTTTGTAAGTACTTTGGGTATTATATTTTTGCTTTTTACTCACCAATGAGCGGTATGTTTCTTCAGAGACAGATTTTTGGTGTTCTTTTTGTAGCAATAGGATTTAATTCTCTAATTTATTAAATTCAGCAGTACATTTCATTTTGAGACCTTTGATATAGAACATTATTTGACCCCTTAGAAATGCCTTTAATGTATCCCGGAGTACTAAACTATTGGGAGAGGACAGACAGTTTCTTTGACAGAAAAAAAAATATTTGGCCTCTGATAAATTGACAAAATTATGCCTATTTCAAAGGAGTTGGGTTTAGGCGCCATCTATAGGTCCCTTGATCTCCATCCAGCATCCAAACAAAAAGTGTGAGGGAAGAATGACCTGAGATAGTTCTGGATAAATACTCAGTTTCCACAACTGAATGAGTTAACTGTGCTGAAAGGACAAAATAATCAATCCGGGTATGAGAAGGACCTGTCTCCATGTGTCTTTCAAATGTAACTCTTTCATAAACGATAGGGCGCATTTGGCTGACTTAGTCAATTGAGGTTGCTTTCCTCACACAGAATCCTAATTATTCAAAAATGAAGGTCGCCCCCAACTAAGAGTGTTCCCTGAAATTCCCCTACCTTGAGGAATATCTCTTGAATAAAAATATGGTCATCATAATCAGGTGCATAGACATTTAGCAAGGTCCAAGATTCAGAATACATTCTGCCATGGACCACTACATAACATCCCAGTGGATCAATAATTGTTTTAATTGTTTTTGCTACACGGGGTACTCCCCCGTGTCTTTATGTTATATGAAGAGGCAAAGAAAGAACTGTCCTACCCGTTCCCACTTGAACTTTTTATGTTCTGTCCGTTAGATGTGTTTCTTGTATAAACACAACATCAGTCTTTAGCTTTTTCAAACACATAAGCACTCGTTTTTGTTTAACAGGTCCAGTCAGTCCATTAACGTTCAATGATGTATGGTTTACTATCTTAGCCATATTGTTCACTCAATACATAAATGCAAATGTCAGGAGCATGTGCAATAAGGGTGTCGGATATTCTATTGTCCATTTTCGGTGATCCTGTAGTCAAACACATATTATAAATCAAAGGTCTCTCACAAAACTGAACAGTAATCTAGAGTAAACAAAACAAACAATTCCCTTCTGTGCTGTTCGGTTATTCCTAAATTCAATTTCTGACAAGAAGGCCAATGTGAACCTGGAGCTCGAGCCCAGTAAATGAACCAAAATAGAGAATTCTTCACCCATCCTTATATGATGCAAGTTAAAAACAAAACCAATAACGGGTGTCCTGATCCCAACACACCTACCATGACAGGGAGAAAAATAAAAAAATATATATAAAACGTCATGGCTTAGCCATATAAAAAGGTCTGAAGAATCATATTGACGCATGCCTCTGAGGACCATGCCTGTCCCAAATAACAACGTAAAAACAATGTCAGTCTGGTAAAAACAAAGTTTGTTTACATGGATATTGGGGTTTTACCTCATTGATCTGTCAGTAAGCTATAGTATAATCCAGCAAAGCAGTCCTACCGGTTATGCAAGTAATAAGCCAGGCTAGTGGGACATAGCCCAGCTAGCAGTGACATTAACCCGGTCAGCGAGCCAATCAACCATGTCCTGAGCCGGTCGCCTGCAGTCCACGGAGACTGAGATGGAGTTTTTGATTTCAGCCATCTGTGCTGAGATGGAGCAGCTGATCTCAGCCGTTTTAAAGTTAAATTGTGTTGTGAGGGAGTCATTGCCTTCTTTGATCACTTTGAGGATGTGAGCTAGCCTAGCCGCTCCCTGGGGTGACATGGTGCCATTTTTGGTTTACAAGGAGGCCATGGTCAAAGGTTCTTTCTCCGTCGTTTCTTGTTCTGTTTCGGTGCTTCCCTTGCCTTTTTAAATGTTTTATCTCTTAGGCATATCACCACTCTCTTAGTAATAAGTATGGGTAAAGTTATCAAGTTTTCAGGATAAGTTTGTTATAGATTTATCGGGAGCTCTCGGCGAGTACGGAGCAGGGGCGCTGTAAAGCCCCCCCCCCCCCCATTCATAGGACATTTGAACAGCATTTATCTATATTTTATCCAGATGAATAAATCCAGTCAGAAATGCAGAATTTAGACTGTAAGAAATAAAACATTGTGAATAAATCGACTGTTTTACTGTTTAAAAAAACGAATCCGATATCATTCCTACTTTGAGATGCTTGATATGATCCCCCCCTTGTCTTATTTTTCATGATCTGAAAAAAATATATATTGTGATCCTAGATCGACACTCATAGTCTTTGTTACCTTGTAAATATGGGCCCAGATGTATGCAGCATATAAATACGATGGTTGAAGTGATGATGGATAACCCAGTTAGCAGTATTTATAGTTATGTTAGTTATGTCTATGAAGGCTAAAAAGGAAGCATAGAATTCCTGATTGGCCATACTGTCATGGCTATATACTGACAAAAAAATGAAATGTAAGAGAGCTTCCCTTGTGGTCCAATGAATGTTTTTTTGCACCCTAAAAGAAACATTGTAGAATCATCCACACAACAGGACCGTATGTGTTTAGGGAACATCGCTTTTGTGAAGTCCCCACAATGTTCTCACCAGACTGTTCCCACGACGTAATGAAACATTCTGGGAACCTTTAAACAACGGACAACATGTTCTGAGAGCGTTCATGCAACATCCGGTGAATGTTTTATACAAACATTATATAATCATCAGCACGACTGGACAGTTTCTGTGTTATGAGAACATTTGCAGCAACTAATGTTCTGGGAACCTTCACAGAACCAATTTAGTTTTTTGCTGGCTGTGCTCACACTGTAAACAAAATCATATTGGCAGAGAAGGAGGGCAACAGTTGTACGGGGATCTCACAGCAAACATGAGATGGGGGAAAGTAAATAAGGAGAGTGTCAACAGGCTGTGTCTGAAATGGCACCCTATTCCATATAGTGCACTATTTTGATCAGAGTCATATGGGCCCTGGTCAAAAGGAGGGTACCATTTGGGACAGAGGCACAGTATTCCAGAGAGAGTGAGCCTGGTGCGATTCCCCCTCAGCGCTTTTCCAGTGCGTTCGCTGCTGGCGACTCGAGCCGAGATGGATTCTGACTCAGGTGCAGAGCTGTTTTGCCGACGCCCACACCAGAGTTCTCTTACAAATACAATACACCAGAGACGAGGCATCTGTTAGGTTGCATATGTTTGTGAGTATGCGTGCCTGTGTGTATGTGTGGCGGGAGTAGGGGGGGGCACATGTTGGAGAGCGAGCGAAAAGATAGAAAGAGAAAAAATAGAGAGAATAAAAGAGTGCTTGGGTGTGTGTGTGTGTGTGTGTGTGTGTGTGTGTGTGTGTGTGTGTGTGTGTGTGTGTGTGTGTGTGTGTGTGTGTGTGTGTGTGTGTGCAGGGGGGGGGGGGTTCTCTCTCTCCCATTGATCTTGTGAACTGTGTGTCTAATTGTCTGTGTCTTTTACGTGGGTTCATGAGCCTTTTCTTACAATTTACCATACTTCCCAATACTGGTTGAAGAGTAAAGGTTTGGATATGGACTGTTTTGACTTAATTTGATCTTTTTTTGATACAGACTGTAGAACAGTCTCTGGCACCACACCAAATGTATCATCGTTCTTAAGGTTTTGTTCGTCAATAAACTAAAAATAGCAATTCAGCCTCGCTGGCTTTCTTTGTGTTACAGGAATTCGGAGAGGTGTGAATCTGTGAAACAAGCCTTGACAGAATCAGACAAAAATACAGGAAAGTATCTCTCTCTCCCTCTTTCACTCTCTCCCTGTCCCCCCCCCCCCCCCCCCCCCCCTCTCTCTCTCTTCTCACTCTCTCCTACCGTCTTAATCTTACCCTCACAGTAATATCCTGCCTTGCTGACTCAACTTTGATCACTGAAATTCTGCAAATGTACTGGATTGGAGGGATTGTGACAAAAACATTGTTCACCCTACACAACCCGTTTATGCCCCCTCAGCTTCAGTCGGCAATGCACTTCTCTCGCCTCTCCTGTCAGTCTTGGCCTTTGTTGAATGAAGTCATTATGGCACATGTAACATGTGGATTTGAAAGGGTAAATCTGAGTTACAGCATCAGAGGCATCGTCAACAGAACCTTGGATGAATCCCAAGGCAACGTCGGTTTCAATGACGTAAGGCTCGATTGTTAGGACTGTCATTGTTCTAGCAGCAGGAGAAATGGGGTGAAATTTGAATAGCAACATCTTTCTCCAATCACATACTAACAATGAGCTCAACATTTGTCGATGTCTAGACGCACAATGGCAATAGCTACAGTATAAAATGACAAAGAAAGGCAACTCCTCCTGCTTTCGCCAGTGTGTCGGAGTACCATGGACCCGCGTGCTGTTCAATGATGCCTTGGGCATCAACAAACACCCAAACGCTAGTTTTGTTGACCCAACTAGCACCTTTGTGCTCACATGAGTCATGAGTCCAAATGCAGAGGTACCACATAAACGTCTAAATAAATGGGACATCCCCATACAGTTCTGTAAACTCATCCTCAAGGCAAATGGCTTTCAGTGTCCCTGGACAGAAGCGGGTCATCACTTTAAACCATGTGAGATCGTCCTCCAGTATTATGTGCCCGGGACCTAAGTTCCAACATCACTCTAGTAGCCGTACCATGTTGGTGAAGGTTGGTTTTAAGTTCCATGAAACCACTGACACGTACAATATTACAGATGGAGCATGAATGCAACGACAGCACTGCAATACTGTGTTTTCTGATTATAGTGGAACCCCATTACATTTTTGATGAGAGAATCTGAGAGTAACGCTCCAATAACATGAAGGACATTTCCACTCTGATCTCAAAGAATCCCCTTACATGCAACAATTGGCACTTCACGTTCTCTGTACGGTATGTCACTAATTGAATTTGACGATGATGGAATCACTTTCCTATCATTGAATCTAAGATGTGTCCGACATAAACCAACTACCCCATAAAGCTATTTAGGGACAGCATAACTCTGGTGCAGATGATTTAAATGTAGAATTCCTAAAGTGTCTTCTCGGCTGTCACTCACCGAGAGAGAGAGAGAGAGAGAGACGCAAACAGTCAGTGTCGTAAAGTCAACAGGCTATATTTAGCGTTTAATATTTAACTCAGTGCCACTGTTGTCGTGATATGAAAACAAAGTGGCATTATAATTGCAAATTGCTGAATGGAAGAACATTCCTGTTATTTAGAAAACAAATCGATGGAGAGGGTCTTTATTTTACAACCGCTTGGATTCTGTGGAACCGCTGATGGACGAAAACGGAGAATTGAGTCATTTTAAGTGCATTACTAGCCAGCTCTAAATTGAATTTATTTGCCTAATCAGCTGCCAATTACTGCAATTCCCTTGCAATAGGCAGCCTCACTTTCCTGGATATTAGTATGAAAAAGCATGAACATTTTCATAACTCCTTCACGTGTTTAACACTTCAGATATCAACATGCCTTTTGCCTTTTATTGCGGTTAAGTTCCCTTACACTTTACAAAACCCTCGACAGCCAAATGAAACAAAGAGAGCCACATCAGCAGAGCCCTGGAATTGAATTCAATGAAATTGCTCTGCTAATTCAAATTCAACCAACGTGTCTGAGCAGCATCGCAAGTCAGAGTTTCTGTTATTCCCTGTCTGGTTCCATGAATTGTGGGGGACATAGAACATATGACAAAGATTCGACGTCTTCAAAGTTCACAGAAGTCGATGAATGCAGTGCGGGTGCAGTTTTTCTTTTCTGGGGGTGCGGTTATGAAACCTTTAATGGATAGAGATCTCAGCGACACCGCCGCTCTCAGGGCAGATGATAAAGGCAAATGGCACCGGCTGCAAAGATCTCCTTGGTGATAAAAGTGAAATTGGCTCAGTAGCGGTAAGTGCTGATTTAAGGTGCATAATGAGGATTTAGACTCTACTCCAGAACCACTGAGGATAATGGCATCAGGAGCTCTCATATTCATATCTATCTCATATATTAGAAATAGCTTATTAAGATTCTGAACAAAGGCTTATCTCTGGATAGAGAATAGACTTAACTAACGGCAAGCTTGATATGATACTGCATTGAATTATATAATGAACTATTTTTGGTAACTCTATAAACCCCAATCATACATATTCATATAGTACATTCAATACATATTGTACCATGTTATGTAATGTCCATAACAACTAGACTTTTTTAACACACTTCGGGTCTTCTATGCAAGCCTTTTTATTTATTTGACAGTGACAGTGCAAAAAGCAAGCTACCCGTGTCCCATTAAATCAACGTGTCAACAATTGCCTCTTAGATCTTTATTCCTGAAGAGTTTGAGTATCATACAACGTCATTGGTGGTTTTAGTAGGACCAGGTTCCATGGCATTGATTCTGTAAATATACTGGTAATGGGGCTGCTGCAGACCCTGTGGGTATATAAAGATTATAGTCATTAAGAATAACATTATTGCTTTAGTTAAAGAGAGAGCATAATAGACTCTTAAGACAAAGGTGGTTACTTTTTCCTAAATATAGGTCCACCTCTAAATCTATATCTATGCGGTGACAGTTAACTCGAAATTTTGGTGCACATGTTTTCAATGAAAAGTCGAATAAATAATCATTTGAACTTCAAAACGACTGTTTGAGAAGGCATACACGACCGTGTGTTCAGTTGTTTTAACTTCCATGTAAAAGAGGCATTGTACAGTACTGCTCAGGACATTTGTCCAAACGCCATAAATGCTTCCTGCCATGAACAGTACCCCTAAATAGTGTACTGTGTGTTGTGTAATGGTTATGTTGTGCTTATAAGGCGGTAGTATTGGCCCTTCCAACATAAGTGTTACCTTGAAAAGTAAGCTCACGTTGCTTAATAAGATTGTGCCCAGTTCCAATCTGTCATGTGATGTGGACCATGCATTTGCAAATATAGATTGCATCGCCCAGCAACATACAGTACGCTTGCTGAACTAAGGAAGGTGTAAAAATCTCACATGGTAAGACATCCTCCTATACATGAAATACCAAAAATACAGCCGTGAACAAACGTGGAAATGGAAACAAGGTAATATAGTAAAGGCTAAACATCTGTGTCTATTACCTTTGTCTAGCTAAGACAATAATAATAGTAGCATGCATTTAACAGAGCGTTGCCACACAATTTTACAGTAAACAACAAAAGCGGCCAACTCAAATCAAATGTATGCAGCCTTCTCCGCCGTAAATTAGACCCATGTAATGTAGGTTTTCCATTTTTGTAAACCACGTGGCGTTGTGCAAATGTTCGGACCCATTGTAAGTAATGTCACTGTTCAAATCATCTCTGTAAAATAATACAGCAATAAATGTCATGCCAGAAATTAGAGAGAATCTGTTTTGCATGCGGTTAGTGTATTGGACATGCCAGATTGTGCTAATCGTACATTGTCCTGAAGAAATCAGAGGTCTTTCATCATAGCACGTATGCTTCCATCCATGAACAAATGTTCTGTATTCCATCACCCCCCCTTATATAAGGTATATCTGTACGAATATATACACTACATTTTCTTGAGTATAAGAATCATGTCTTTTAATAAATTTGAAATAATACAAGGGTTGGAATAAGGGTATGGGGTGTGATAAGTTAAAACGGTTTGCCCATTCTACGTGAAGCGGTCGGAATTCATCTTTCTGAGTTTCGGGGGCAGGTGTCCGTCCATTCGGCCCCCTACCCCCCCTCCCCCCTGCATCCTTAGCAGCTTGGGGGGCAAGTCTGCCACGGATTGGCTGATGGGATCGGAGCTGATCTTGGAGACCATCTTGCTCATCTGTTTCTCATCGGAGACGCCTGGGACGGAGCTGATGCGCTGCAGCTTCATTGGCAGCTCCCCCATGCTCCCGGGGTAGATCATCTCCGAAGTGGTGGAGCTCATCCTCAGCAGCTTCCTAGGCATGGGTAGCCCGTCCCGTCCGCAGCCGCCCCCTTGCATCTTCTGCAGCTTGGATGGCAGCTTGGTGGTGGTGCTCTCCTTGTCCTCCAGGTTCTCCAGGCAGTCCATGGAGCTGTTCTTCCCTCCCTCGCCGCTGTTGCACAGGGACGGGGCCATGAGTGGAGAGGACATGAGCAGGTTTTCCTCTTGCTCCTTCACGCTGTACGGGGGAGTGTTGACCTCAAACGTGGCGTGAAACTGAGAGTAGTCCACCTTGAAGAACCCCTCCTCCAGGGAGATGACCGGGAAGAAACGATGTCCCCATAGAACCTCGTCCTCAGTGTAAGAGGTCCTCGCTTGGCAAGTCATCCCTGTCAAACACAGACAAAACAGAGAAACAAAAAGATCATGGTTGATTGGATTGATTATCATTATTGCAGGAAATGAACTTGATGACTTCGACTCTACCGCAGGGAATGATGTCAGATTGTCAGTGCACGAGGCGCACGAGGCTAATGCTGTGGAGATTAAATATTTGACTAGCACAGCGTTAAACAAACACTTCATAATCAAAGAGCAACCCTTACTCAATTACATGCCTGGCGCAGTGCCAATTAAGTGTTCATAAAAGATTGTTTTCATTCATCAAACAATATCACTCACAAAATGTACTTGATTAATTAGTACATATAACAGAGAAATGTACCTACAAAAAAAATATATATATTTGATGCTCAGGTTCCATACAACACTAATTCCTCGGTCATTTTGAGAAAGAAGCAGAGAATATCTGTACTGGCCTAGAGGCCATACAGCAATTACTTATTAGATGAAAAGCACTACCATATAAACAATGTTGGCTTTCAGAGATTTCCTCCGGTCTGACAAGAAAATAACTCAGCCATTCCTTCCTTCCCCAATAACTCTTTTAACGTGATTAAAAAAGCACACAACAAATGTCTTAATTGGTCATCATCTGTCATTGGTCATTCACTACATTAGTGCTAAGATGATGGACTACTAAAGGTGCCACTGTTGTGCACATTTGTAACGCATATCTTCTTGTTCTCATTCATGTTTGAGCAGCAACATCGGGAGCCTGAAAATAAGCAACTACAAGCATTCATCTATCACATAATGCATACAGTACAGTGCACCCGAGCGGGATTCATTGTCTTTGGCCGGAGTACAACATTACAATGACTCGACATCTTTATTCCTAAAAGACTGCTTTCATTTTGCCTTTCTTTGATAGGGAAACAATTGTACAACATTACAAAGACTTGACATCTTTATTCCTAAAAGACTGCTTTCATTTAGCCTTTCATCGCTAGGGAAACAATTGTTCAACATTTAAACGACTGGACATCTTTATTCCTAAAAGACTGCTTTCATTTTGACTTTCCTTGATAGGGAAACAATTGCTATTTCAGAGGCAGTGAATCGTGTTGACACTTTCGAAAAGTTTCCCGAAATGAGTAGATGTCTTCTGTCACCCTGGAGCCTTTTGTTACTCATCAATTCAGTTCATACAGTGACCTTGGTTAGGAACTAGAAGAGAGCATAAACTAGAAGAGAGATAATCAAATGACTTCAATGCTGGACCACAGGAAGCTTAGCAAAGACAAGGGTGCAATGAGTCCAATGGACTTTCCTGACAACTCATATCTCTTTGGGAAGTTAAAAGATATATTACCAATCATGGGACTTCAAATTCAAAATTCAACTATGTGGACACCCCTTCAAATGTGTGGATTCGGCTATTTCAGCCAATTTCTGCCCTGCTAGAGCTGCCCAGGTCAACTGTAAGTGCTGTTATTCTGAAGTGGAAACATCTAGGAGCAACAACGGCTCAGCCGCAAAGTGGTAGGCCACACAAGCTCACAGAACGGGACCACGAGTGCTGAAGCGCGTAAAAATCGTCAGTCCTCGGTTGCAACACTCAGTACCGAGTTCCAATCTGCCTCTGGAAGCAACGTCAGCACAATAACTGTTCATGGGGAGCTTCATGAAATGGGTTTCCATGGCTGAGCAGCCGCACACAGCTGTCATTGTGGTGTAAAGCTTGCCATCATTGCACTCTTGAAAAGTGGAGTGTTGAATCACGCTTCACCATCTGGCAGTCTGACAGACACATCTGGGTTTGGCAGATGCCAGGAGAACGCTACCTGCCCGAATGCATGGTGCCAACTGTAAAGTTTGGTGGAAGAGGTATAATGGTTTGGGGCTGTTTTTCATGGTTTGGGCTAGGCCCCTTAGTGAGTACAGTGAAGGGAAATCTTAATGCTACTGCATACAATGACATTCTAGACGGTTCTGTGCTTCCATCTTTGTGGCAACACTTTGGGGAAGGCCCTTTCTTGCTTCAGCATGACAATGCCCTTGTGCACAAAGTGAGGTCCATACAGAAATTGTTTGTCAAGATCGGTGTGGAAAAACTTGACTGGCCTGCGCAGAGGTCTGACCGCAACCCCACCGAACACCTGTGGGATGAATTGGAACGGCGACTGCGAGCCGGGCCTAATCGCTCAACATCAGTGGCCGACCTCACTAATGCTCGTGGCTGAACGGAAGCAAGTCCTCACAGCAATGTTCCAACATCTAGTGGAAAGCCTTCCCAGAAGAGTGGAGGCTGTTATAGCAGCAAAGGGAGGACCAACTCCATATTAATGCCCATGATTTGGGAATTAGGTGTTGGACAAACAGGTGTCCACATACTTTTGTCCATGTGGTGTAGATAAGATAGGTCATATGAGACAGGTTTCTGCTATAATCTTTTAGCAAGCTCAGTGTGGTCAGCCATGCTGCCATCAAGGCTCAGTGAAGGAAAGTTTCAAGTTTACAAGGTTCAGTTCCATGGATTTAAGATACTCGATCATGAGCACCAGGCATCGTGAATGCTTAATAAACACTCCACTCATATCCCCGTAAACAAATTAATATAACGAGGATTGAATGATGAGGTTTGAATTAATGAGCCGCAACATGAATTTGTTTTACATAAAGCTACGGGTTCATCTTCAGGATAACCCTCTCGTCCCTGTTATTCGGCAGATGCTATCGTAATTACAGTTACATGATCTGATTACTTGCATTGTATCCATTCACCCTGAGCAGAGCTCCATGCAACAACCTTTTGTACATTTGAATGTCTAGGAAAACATGGCTACGGGAGGCAGTATTTTACACAGCCGGCCCATAATTAATTTCATGAATTCATTAAGCAAAAACGAATTATAACAGAGATGAGATCAACATCTGACCATTTGTCAGTCCAGGACATTGAACTGAGCCACTTCTTACATTTCCTTTTAACTAAGTATGGAAGCTATAAAAATGCTGGAAGCACTTGTGTTCTTGGAGCCTTGTTCAAGTCCATTAGAAGCTGAGTGGTTGCCCTGATATCAATATCACGCATTGTATACTAACTACTGGCCTACTAGTTTAAAAATGTTGATGCAGCAATAAATGAATCAGAATTCTTAATTAAGGAATGAATTCATAAGCGTTCAAAGACACTAAAGATCGTGTTACAGTGGGTATTGTTTATCTTTAATTGAAGCTATGATCATCTGTGTTTCTGCCACTGTTTCCACGGTCCATGCAATAATCCGCTGATAACAGTTTTTAATAGTCACAGTCAAGTCACAGATGTGCCCAAGGGAACATTGAGTATGGTCAGAGTATTCTGAGTATTATTTCTGCCCTATCGCTCTGCAGTTCTGAGTGCTTTCGTGTCGAGTTCTCTATTGTCCCTCTAAACACTCGGACATCGATGCAAATGGGATCGAAAATCAAATCAAACACTTATCATTTAAACAGTATCTTCCTTTTAAAATTGTGATTGATCAATTTGAAGTAAGAAGTTCAACAACAGGTTGAAACTGAGTGGAAAACGTGATCCTAGTGGATGTTGTTTCAAAGCCTAAAACAACGAAATGGACAGTGCTTTCTAAGGTGATAATTAATTCAAAACACCCATATGCATGTTAGAGCTTATGCATACCCATAGGCCTACAGTTGAAGTTGGAAGTTTACATACACATAGGATGTAGTCATTAAAACTCGTAGTCATTACAATTTCTTGTTAACAAACTATAGTTTTTGCAAGTCAGTGAGGACATCTACTTTGTGCATGAAACAAATGTTTTTTCCAACAGTATTTTACAGACAGATTATTTCACTTATCACAATTCCAGTGGGTCAGAAGTTTACATACACTAAGTTGACTGTGTCTTTAAACAGCTTGGAAAATTCCAGAAAATTATGTCATGGCTTTAGAAGCCTCTGATAGGCTAATTGACATAATTTGAGGCAATTGGAATGGTGCCTGTGGATGTATTTCAAGGCCTACCTTCAAACTCAGTGCCTCTTTGCTTGACATCATGGGGAAATCTAAATAAATCAGCCAAAACTGCAGAATAAAAATTGTAGACCTCCACAATTCTGGTTCATCCTTGGGGGCAATTTCCAAACACCTGAAGATATCACATTCATCGGTACAAACAATAGTACGCAAGTATAATCACCACGGTACTACGCAGCTGTCATACCGCACAGGAAGGAGATGCGTTCTCTCCTAGAGATGAACGTACTTTGGTGCGAAAAGTGCAAATCAATTCCAGAACAGATGTTGGAGGAAACAGGTACAAAAGTATTTATGTCCACAGTAAAACGAGTCCTATATCGACATTACCTGAAAGGAAGGAAGCAAGGAAGAAGCCACTGCTCCAAAACCGCATTAAAAAAGCCAGACTACGGTTTGCAACTGCACATGGGGACAACAATCATACTTTTTGGAGAAATGTCCTCTGGTCTGATGAAACCAAAATAGAACTGTTTGGCCATAATGACCATCATTATATTTGGAGGAAAAAGGGGGAGGGTTGCAAGCAGAATAACCCTATCCTAACCGTGAAGCACGGGGGTGGCAGCATCATGTTGTGGAGGTGCTTTGCTGCAGGAGGGACTGTTACAATTTACGAACACACCCAGCCTTTAGTCTTGAAATCTTTGTTTGTGCATACATTTACATATGTGTGGTCCCAGCAGGAATTGAACCCACAACCCTGGCATAGGAAGCACCATGCTCTACCAACTGAGCCTCTCTGCTATATTAGTCAACAACACTGTAAGCTAAACAGAACATATTAAAAATCAATATAACACACCACTTAATGGAGCATAATCAGTAGAGGATATTAAAATATTGTGATAAAGTTCAACGGAACTGGCCCGGAGGGTGTGACAGGAGTTATTGAAGCCACAAATAAATAATTATATTTCCTCCATTTATTCTGTAACATAATAATACTCAGTAATCTATAGTGATTGGCACACAATAAGGATAATCACACTGCTTCTCTGAGATCAGATAATCAAACTTGTGATGACTCACTGTTGGGTAACTCTCTGTTTTCTGACCTGCATCCTATTGAGTGGCTTCATATTGGAGGAGAGCCCAGCTATTTTGTAAAAGCACCATTGACAGTATTACAAGAAGGTAATTTGGTGTTGCGTAAGTAGGTAGCTTCCTGCATCCATATACTAAAAGCCATCAACAATCTCAGTGAAGAGGCTGCTCTGTGATTTCCCTTCCGTTGGGAAAAAGAAACAATTACAGACAAATTGCCATCATAACCATTTGGAAACATGGAGGTGATATGAGCACAATTAAACACTGCAAAACATTTTTATTGTGAGCGTTAGAAGAGGAGAGAAAGCAATTGTAACAATGACAAGAAAAACATCAGAAATTGTGCCACAGCTGTATGGGAAACAAGTGTGGTTGTTTTTGTTTTAATAAGACCTTACGTAATCGTCATACCTGCCTGGAACTGTGTGTTTCTATGGAAACCAAATCTACCAACGATACGTGAGCATAAACACACCATATAAAGGCTATTTGGATCGTCACCTTTGAGTGCAACTCGAGGCAAATGTGGCGTACATACAATATCCAACACAAAAGTATATTTTTTGTCTTTGACCATCCCAAGCGAAACAACCATCCTTAAAACCACTGGTTATATAATTTAATACTGGATGATGCATCATGTCGCCTAGTTCCTGACCACGGTGACCTGGTTTGATTGCCTGTATGCCCCTGTATCTGTTCCAGCACATCACTTCTCCTCAAAGTGTGTTTGTTTTGGTCAAATCTTATATTGACTTATCAGTGACGGGATCTCATATTACAAATAGCATCTTTAATAAGCACACCGAAAGGTTACTTTATTCTCATACATCTCTATTACCATCTGTCTTGCTCTTTCATCCTCACGGGACACAGACTGCGCTCTGTGTCCAGACCTCTCGTCGATTTTCCAATTTATACCCTGTAATGTGCATTGCTGGATAGACCGTCTGTCCCAAGTCCAAACACTTCTTCAAAGTCCCAAAGACAGATACCAATGGTAGGGTCAGCTTGTTTTAGAGCCATCTCAGCATATTGGGTAATATCACTTTACACCTGCACTCTAGGCCAAGTTTTTCTCAACTCCACAATGTACATCACATCAATGGAGTTGAGAGCGGACGGCTTTGGGCGGACTGAACCTCCTACTACGTCAAGCCGCTGTCAGTCAATACTTGTAAAGAAGTACATTCTTAAACCCGTGCCGCATACCCATGTTTGTCATCTGTAGCTGCGTGCCTTCCTTCGTATGCTGAAATCCACACTTTTTAATAAATCTTTTTTCAAATACATTTACTGACTGTTTCCTTGTTTGAACTGGCAGCGACTCTGTGTATTCGGAGGTACACTCCACCCCCAGTCATCTCAACCCAACTCCACCCAGGTGTACTGTACATACCGTGGAGAAACCCAGCTACTCCTTCCCCAGTGATGCCTTCTCTGTAGAAATTGGATATGGCCCCATCAATGTCACTGCAAGATCATTAATTCATGTAAAGAATATTGACTTTTAATGAGATAGTGAAATTAGAGGGCAATAATTCCAGGGACTGTTTTAATTCTAGACAGCATTTGAAACATGAAAAGTCCCGCAAAACACTACTGTTTTCATATTGAAGATTATTAGGCAAAAAAAAACTGAGCTGTGAAAAAAACACTACAACTCCCTCCTTTTTCCAATTGATGAATCTACAAGAAGCCAGGGGAATGTTGCTCTTCAAATTGAATATACAGTACCTTTCTGATGCAATAATGTGTTGCTATTGAGAGAGTGTTAAAATCAAATTGTATTTGTCACATACACAGGATTAGCAGATGTTAATGCGAGTGTAGCGAAATGCTTATGCTTCTAGTTCCGACAATGCAGTAATAACCAACGAGGAATCTAACCTAACAAATTCCACAACTACTACCTTATACACACAAGTGTAAGGGGATAAAGAATATGTACATAAAGATATATGAATGAGTGATGATACAGAACGGCATAGGCAAGATGCAGTGGATGGTATCGAGTACAGTATATACATATGAGATGAGTAATGTAGGGTATGTAAACAAAGTGGCATGGTTTAAAGTGGCTAGTGATACATGTATTACATAAAGATGCAGTAGATGATATAGAGCACAGTATATACATATACATATTAGAAGAGTAATGTAGGGTATGTAAACATTATATTATATTAAGTGGCATTGTTTAAAGTGCTAGTCATACATTTTTACATCAATTTCCACTATTAAAGTGGCTGGAGTTGAGTTAGTATGTTGGCAGCAGCCACTCAATGTTAGTGGTGCCTGTTTAACAGTCTGATGGCCTTGAGATAGAAGCTGTTTTTCAGTCTCTCGGTCCCTGCTTTGATGCAGCTGTACTGACCTCGCCTTCTGGATGATAGTGGGGTGAACAGGCAGTGGCTCGGGTGGTTGTTGTCCTTGATGATCTTTATGGCGTTCCTGTGACATCGGGTGGTGTAGGTGTCCTGGAGGGCAGGTGGTTTCCCCCAGGTGATGCGGTGTGCAGACCTCACTACCCTCTGGAGAGCCTTACGGTTGTGGGCGGAGCAGTTGCCGTAGCAGGCGGTGATACAGCCCGACAGGATGTTCTCGATTGTGCATCTGTAGAAGTTTGTGAGTGCTTTTGGTGACAAGCCAAATTGCTTCAGCCTCCTGAGGTTGAAGAGGCGTTGCAGAGGACGTTGATCTCTCTGAGGTTGTGTGTTTGGGAGTCTATCAAAGTGTCAGAGGAATAGATGCAGTCCTGCTGGATAATACTGAGTTAGCTTTTGTCATATAACAAAATTGAACAGCAGCCAAGTCACTAAAGTGACAGGGAGATAAAACGGATTCTGTGGGTGCCGAGAATGGAAAGTGGACTAGCAGAAAGCTTGTCAGTAGTTTCTGCTTGATGGTGGCTCACTAAGCTTACTGGCATTCATGGAGCAGAGTCTCTAACATAAGCTTATCCAGAATATAGAAGCCACAGTTTTCTGTTTTCTGTTTTCTGTATGGTCTCAGTCATATGCTGGATATCAGGGGTGCACAACTCCATTGTCCCCAGATCTCGAGGACCAGAGTCTTGCATCCTGGCTGTAGATAGATGCCTGTTTCATTCTACCCAGTTCTTACATATCAAAAAATACATACACATCATTTGACTTCAGAAAACACAAAAAGTGCTTTCCTGAGCTTGTTTTACAAAACACCCACAACAACCTGCATTTTGGGGGGAAAACGATGAAATGCAAATGGTGCTAAGAATGGACATATTTATGCAAATAGAGGATTGTTTGTTATTCAGATTAGCATGTTTCTGCACTTCGACACCCACAGCCCAAGTCACTGAGAGAAAGGTGGGCGTAAGGAGTCCTCCCCGACCTCTAAATTATATCACAGACAAGGATCTGCAGATGTAAGACAACCTCTCACAAACACACACACACACACACACACACACACACACACACACGTGCATGCACGCAAGCACACAGCCACACACACACGCACAGACACGCACTCATCCACCCACCCTCACTCACCAGTCTATGGCTGTCAGCACAGTCCCCTGACATAGTATCAGGGCTTTAGAGGCAACTGAAGTGTTTTTGTATGAGAAAAAACGCTAGCAGAAGCAAGAATGGGAATCTGGACCGTGAATAGAGAATCACGACTCAACCCTCTTGTCCTTGCATCAGAGCACTGTTCAGATCATTTTGGTAATAAATGACATTAACATATGAATGCTTTAATAATTTACAAAATGGCGAGCAGCAACAATTAAATACCAATTCATCATGTTGAAGGTTGTTGCTGACAAGCAGAAGAATGCCTCCCTGCTTGACTACTTCTTTATTAAAGAGATGCACTAAGCTAGAGCAGCATGGAGAAGCAAACTGACAGAGGGAAGAAAAGCATCCAATAGATGCCCCATTTGAAAAGAGTGTAGCACTTATTTCTCAATGCCAAAAACACATATACTAGTAACTTAGATCACCCCCAAGAAAAAATTCCCAAATGTTAACAAATTCTTAAATCAATGTTTATAATATTGTAATGTGGTCCTTAAAGTTGGGTTTGAGGTTTTCTCCTAATCAGCTCTTAACTTTGGAAACAAACCCATAACGCCCTAAGATCTGTGTCACACTTTGGAAATACAAGTCTTCACTTAGAAATGCTGGTGATATGTGAATGCTTCCATACAGCCGTTACATAGTAGGTAGTTTAAAGCATAGCACAGAGAATTTTAGACCGAGCTTTACTTGGCGATACCTATTCAATTCCCCCCACTTGGAAGACAACACGTCTTCAAAACTTCAATGTATAGTTCCATGCGGTTCGTTTGAATTTATAAATTGTCTTCCAAGTCGGGAATTGAGGAAGTATCCATTTCCGATGGTTTCTGAACACTACAATATGTTTACAGGCATGATAGCTGTACTTTTAGTTGATGGTTTACGCAGCTTGTTGGCCATTAGCCAATCAGCGTTTCTCAACTAGTTCAAAGCACAAAGCACAAACGCACCCAACTAGTATTTACGACATCACAACTGCTAAATTCCCACTTGTATTTGAACGCATAATTAGTTTGAATGCGTGTGGGGTTTTTCCGTAAGCGTAAAGACAGTAACAGTATCGAGCTAGCAATTGCATTTTATACATAATCTTGTTTTGTTGTCAAAGTTTTAGTGAAGTTTTCGACCATTGCAATTGAAAACGTTTTATGAAGTGGGATACATATTGTGAGAATGAGGCGGGCATTTCATCCCTGGGAATTTCAACTGCCATCGACAATCGGAGGAGGGGCTTCAGCAGGAAGTTGCTTCGGTGGATGCTGTCCCTACCACCAACTTCTAAAGCCTCTCAATCAGCAGCACTGAGCATTATCATGGGCTCATGTGAGCATGGAAGTGAACCGGGGTAAGTGGAATAGCTAGCTTGCTACCTCTCTGCTAACGTTATCACTGGCGCATTAAGTTAACATCTTCCATCTAAATAACACTGATGAAACTAAAGAAATGCAAACATGTCTACCAGTTGTTGGTAGCTAAATGCTGGTAATTATTATAGCTTGATGTCCACAATGTGTGTCATATAGCCTCTGCTGATGGTAATATACAAGCCTATGAGCACCGTCTTAACGAGCCCTAACGTTACTCCGTATAGTCCAAGGAACTTACATGTTCTGTTTAGAGGCAAATTGGCTCTGGCAGCCAAAACAGCCAAGTACTCCATCTAAACTTGAATCCATTCTCAATTGCGGCACAGTTTAAGAAATAAAAAGCCCTCTTCTTTCATATCACAAACACTAACTGCACACTGTTTTAACACAGTTGCAGCCGACAGTATTTCTTTCAGTGACAACACGTTCGTGGCACCCATCTTCCGTTTACACCCAGGTGTTCGGAGACGCAGATGTCTAAATAGCGCAGGTACGCCTCTATCTTCCGTCTGTTTTTTCTCCCTAAAAACTTGAGACATCTGTGGCATGGTGTTGTGTGACACAACTGCACATTTAAAGTGGCCTTCTAGTGTCCCCAGCACAAGGTGCACATGTGTAATGAACATGCTGTTTAATCAGCTTCTTAATATGCCACATCTGTCAGGTGGATGAATTATCTTGGCAAAGGATAAATGCTCATTAACAGGGAAGTAAACAAATTTGTGGCCAAAATTTGGGAGAAACAAGCTTGTTGTGCATATGGAACATTAATGGGATTTTTTTATTTCAGCTCATGAAACAAACACTTTACATGGTGCGTTTATATTATTGTTCTGTGTACTTTAGCTATAATTGTCTGTTTCTATTTCATTTGCCAGCGATCACGATAGATAAAAGCTAGCTTATGTTAGCTGTACCATTTGAAGGTTAGCTATAATTAATGCACAATCACAATAGTTTTAGCAAATTGCAGTTAACTTTCTATTTCACAATTCATTGTCATTACACAAATAACATTTAGAATCAATATTGTCTGTCAGTCATTTTTGTTAGGCACCAGCTTACCATGTTTGGGCCTTTCCATCAGTCTTTGTGGTTTTTATTTGCGGGGAGCATAAATTGTATACTAACAAATAATTAGAACCCATGTCTTTTCAATAATATACAGCACCAACTACATACATATCTGATAGGGCCCATTATCTGCTACCTGGCTTTTAATGGAGAAGGAACAGTTGAATTCACAGGACATACCGTAACAATACTCTGCCGAGTACAGTACTTTGGGTTCCTGACAACTGAATGGTCACCTTTTTTCAACAAAACGCCTGAAAGGACACAACACGTTGTGACTATTAGAGGATGAAAAAAATCAATCAAATTATGAAACGGATACATCTATTACGGGAACAGTTCCGATCTCTTAGACAAATCTGTTTCTATGGTGACCACCATCAAAATACACTGTATGCTGAGGAAAAGAGAAACCTCTAGCTTTTAGGGGCGTGCTTTCTCCTTTTCATTCTTCATAGATGAATCTAAATCTGTTGTAATACTGTTTTTTAGTATTTAATCAATTCATTAAGGTTGCATCTCGAGCGTTCAGCTTTCAACATGCGGCAGGCAAAATGTGTGCAAGAAAAAAAACACAGAAGGAAATTCACTGGCTGAGATTAATATGGTGTTGAAATGTACTGCTATGGGGGATGGGTGTTGAGGGAGCCAAAATGCTCAGGCAATAACATCAGTGTGGAGGTAAACAGCAGAGCAGAGCAGGGGCTGTGTGTGTGTGAGAGAGAGGAGATTGCCATTGCCTGCCAAGCCTCTACACAGGGTGAGGTGACAGACCAGGCGCAGGAACATAAGGCTGTACACAACAGCAAGACCACTTAACAAGCGGGGGTGGGGGGGGGAACTGACATTATCAAGGGAAAAAGTGCGTTGGTGAGGAATAGGAGATGGGGAGGATGGGCAAAAAGCTGCTACAAAGAGAAGCAGGATAACACAATGGACAAGGGAGTGGGTTTGGGCGGTAGATCTCAGTAACCCACTTCCCTCTATTTAACCCTAGCCGGGAGCCGTTGGAAAAGGGATATTTGCATATTCCGTTATGCTTGTGTTTTCTTACTGTGGGTTGAGTGAGGTCCAGTACCCCACAGCATGTCAATAAGACAGAAATAGAAAGCAGACATCCCCCAAAGATCGTCTCCGCTAGAAGCGCCTCCCAAAGAACAAAATGTAAATGTGGCTGTGTGTGTTTAGACCGAGATCGATTAACGTGGACTTCAGGGACACTCGGACGCTAGCGATCAATACTGCACAGTGGCAAAAAAATAAATAAAAGCAGAGCACAACCTTTATTACTTTGCGATAACAGACAGTTAATGAGGAGCCCCAATCTTCAGTCAGTTTTGACCAAGCTCTAGGCTACCCATCCTTCCTTAGTGATTATTTAATATAACCAAGATCCTTGTCTGGTTCCATTTAGTTCTGGATGGCGAAAGGGGTATCATGTTGCCACTTATCAACAATCTAAGTGACACTTTATATAGGCACTATATCAAGTAACATTTGCAATACTACTATACACAATACATTCGTATTAGACTTGCATATTAAGTCCACAACACATGCAAGTACACAAAGATACAATTATTTCCAACTCTAAGTAGCGTGATGACGACTCTGTTCTACACATCATGGCCTGACCATTACCCGTTACTTTAGGTGTAGTGGCGTCACCAAATGAGTTCAGCCCAGGTCTCCCACTGCCACACCCCTTCCTCCATCCCATGATTTATTACAGTTCAACTGAGACCTGACAAATCCCCAAAGAGACAATTACCTTGTTTTCCCTTGGGAAGCAAACACAGTTCATCTGAAGGGGATAATGAATACGCCATGTCATAGCTTGTTCAACAAAATGTCCATTATGTGGAGTTCATCCCTGGTGAAATTACTATATAGTCAGGAAATGTAAAGCTCTCTAGTGTGTTGTCTCCAGTGCTTCAGTGCTAGCCTCTCGACACTGGCTTCCTGTAAAGGCTAGGGCTGATTTCAATGTTTTACTGCTAACCTACAAAGCATTACATGGGCTTGCTCCTACCTATCTCTCCGATTTGGTCCTGCCGTACATACCTACACGTACACTACGATCACAAGACGCAGGCCTCCTAATTGTCCCTCGAATTTCTAAGAAAACAGCTGGAGGCATGGTTTTCTCCTATAGAGCTATTTTTTTTGCAATGGTCTGCCTATCCATGTGAGAGACGCAGACTCGGTCTCAACCTTCAGTGGGTCCTATGATTGAGTGTAGTCTGGCCCAAGGGTGTGAAGGTGATCGGAAAGGCACTGGAGCAACGAACCGCTCTTGCTGTCTCTGACTGGCCGGTTCCCCTCTTGCCACTGGGATTCTCTGCCTCCTAACCCTATTATGGGGGCTGAGTCACTGGCTTACTGGTGCTCTTCCATCCCGTCCCTAGGAGGGGTGCGTCACTTGAGTGGGTTGAGTCACTGACGTGATCTTCCTGTCTGGGTTTGGTGCCACTCGGGTTCGTGCCGTGAGGGAGATTTTTGTGGGCTATACTCAGCCTTGTCTCAGGGTAGTAAGTTGGTGGTTTGAAGATATCCCTCTAGTGGTGAGGGGGCTGTGCTTTGGCAAAGTGGGTGGGGTTATATCCTGCCTGGATGGCCCTGTTCAGGGGCCACAGTGTCTCCCGACCCCTCCTGTCTCAGCCTCCAGTATTTATTCTGCAATAGTTTGTGTTCGGGGGCTATTGTCAGTCTTATGTCTGTAGTATTTCTCCTGTCTTATCCGGTGTCCTGTGTGAATTTTAGTATGCTCCCTCTAATTCTCTCTCCCTCCCCTCCCGGAGGACCTGAGCCCTGGGACCATGCCTCAGGACTACCTGGCCTGATGACGCCTTGCTGTCCCAGTCCAGCAGGTTGTGCTGCTGCTCCAGTTTCAACTGTTCTGCCTGCGGTTATGGAACCCTGACCTGTTCACCGGACGTGTTACCTTGGTAAACCTGCTGTTTTTGTCTCTCTCGCTCTCGCTCTCTCCCCCCCCCGCACCTGCTGTCTCTAACTCTGAATGCTCGGCTATGAAGTCAACTGACATTTATTCCCGAGGTGCTGACCTGTTGCACCCTCTACAACCACTGTGATTATTATTATTTGACTCTGCTGGTCATCTATGAACATCTTGGCCATGTACTGTTATAATCTCAACCTGGCACAGCCAGAAGAGGACTGGCCACCTCTCAGAGCATGTTTCCTCTCTAGGTTTCTTCCTAGGTTCCTGCCTTTCTAGGGAGTTTTTCCTAGCCACCGTGCTTCTACATCTGCATTGCTTGATGCTGGGTTTCTGTACAGCACTTTGTGACATCGGCTGATGTAAAAAAGAGCATTATTAATAAACTTGATTGTCTGAATCAACACTTTCTATCACAGTGGGACTTTAGACAAAGCAAGCTGTCACCCGGTGGGAGTCTCTTAATGCAAACTAGTCATGTGCATGAGGAATTCAACACGATCTAGATTTAGTCTATTACAGTAAGTATCTGAACTGAGCTGAACAAAAAAAAATCCAACATGAGACATGTACACTACAGAGTGCATGTGCTACATTACACACTAACAAAGAAGGGTTCCTCAATGGTTGTTTGGGAAGGGTGATGGTTCTGGTTCTATGTGAAACCATACTGACCCAAAGAACCCTTGAGCCCTTCAATGGTTCTTTGCAGTTCCAAAAACTCGTAAGTGATAATTAAAATCTAGGGGTGGTGGGCCATTATAATATTTTGGGGTGTGGTTTGCTTCCAGCTATTTTGTGCAACCCTGAGTGTGAGTTTCATGCCAGTTTATCTAATCTGTTGTCAGGCTATCACATTGTATATATGATTATGGCCAGTGACCGTGTCTTGTGAAAGACTCACACATGGCCTTGTGTCAATTGAGAACAGTTGACTAAGTCAGTAGTTGTCAATTCTCTCCTCAGGGACCCCCAGCTGTTCCAGTTAGCACACCTGATTCAACTTCTTAATAAACACAATAATACATTTTAACAATAGAATATGGCTATTAAACAAGAATATATATATATATATATATATATATATATATAACTTTCTAGCGGAAACTAATGCACAGTACACCGTGGCCTGAGCCAGTTATCACTTTGTTTTCTATTCTTTTTAAAAACGTTTTTATATATAAAAAATAAACTGAACTGAACTGTGTGGTTATACAAAGAACCTTTTAAGATTAAGGTTCTGTTAAGAACCCTAAAAAAGGGTTCCAATGGCCTCCCGGGTGGCGCAGTGGTCTGCATTGCTTTTCCACCAGAGACTCTGGGTTCGCGCCCAGGCTCTGTCGCAGCCGGCCGCGACCGGGAGGTCCGTGGGCCGACGCACAATTGGCCTAGTGTCATCCGGGTTAGGGAGGGTTTCCTCCGACACATTGGTGCGGTTGGCTTCCAGGTTGGATGCGCGCTGTGTTAAGAAGCAGTGCGGCTTGGTTGGGTTGTGTTTCGGGCGACGCATGGCTTTCAACCTTTGTCTCTCCAGAGCCCGTACGGGAGTTGTAGCGATGAGACACGATAGTTACTACTAACATTTGAATACCACGAAATTGGGGAGAAAAGGAGGTAAAATTAAAAAAAAAAAAAAAAAAAAAATTTTAACGGGGTTTGGACCCAAAAAAGGGTCGGACCAGAGTGGAACCATTTTTTGGGTACTATAAGACCCAGTATTAGATAAAACGTTGCGACCCTGCCCACCTGTGGGTAAAACAACCTGTAGTTACCTAGATTACCTCATTGGCTCACAGAAAAATGTAACCTTTTTCGTACGCTTGTTTTAGTCAATTACAAAACTACATTTAAGAAAAGTAAAACATGTCTAGATGACTGTAACATTGCCCTGCTCCCAAGCATTCTCACGACTTATATAAATGTAACATGCCCCTTTTCATGAGGATGCTAGCAGCCACGTGAGTGAGTGCTAGCTAGCTACCGACCTGAACATTAAGCTAGCCAAGACCAACAACACAAACAAACAGACTACACAGCTACCCGTAGTGAGTGAAGTTACAAACGGCTTGTACCACACAAGTGAAATGTATTACCTGTGATTAAATGTTTTCCACACACATAGCTACGTGTAGTCTACTTGGACAATGCATCCCCACATTTTCCACTCTCCCACAGGGAATAGTCTGAAGCCACAGGGCTCTTCTCGCAGGCTCTATTTCCCTACATGGAAGCATTGCGAACCGTAGGTTGGGATTTTGGATCTGGCTACATGTACATTTAACAACACAGCAGCTTTTTGGCATGTTTTGTTATTTCTGTATCACAAAAGATCTACAATGAAGATGTCTCTTTTACAATGGGGCTCAATAGGAAAGAATGTTTGTTTTTCCCCAATTTGTGGGCATGGTCGAGGGGAATTCATTATTATTACGTGAATTCCTACTGGGACTATATACAGTAGAACCTTTTAATGGTTCTTCATGGAACCTTAGGAAAGGATTATTTATAGCACAATAACCTTATGAGCATAGTTCTTCAAAAAAAGGTCCCACTGTCGTTACAAGCCAAATAACCCTTATTTGGCACCATACCATTTGTTTGTGGTGTATAAACTGAGAAAAAATTATTCTAGCACTGCATTTGGTGGCTAAATCACAATTAACATGTAATTAAAAACACAAAGGTGCAACGCGCTTTCTAAATGCAATGAAATGCCTGAGGCATGTAGTGAAAGAGCCACCGTAAATGAAGTTAAATGAATGAACACTGTAACTCACCGGAGAACAGGAAGCTATTAAAGATGTGTCTTATCAGAGCGCCCTGCCGACACAGGTTCCTCTCCATGGGGAGGGCTGTGACTCTTCCGTGCTCTGATCCTGGGCACGTTAGATTTAATTGGAGACTCCTGCTCTCACTTGCTCAGAAGGCTGACTTCCTCGGCTGAACCCACATTAACCCCTTTGAAACTGCAGAGTGCTGGAGTGCGGGGCTGAATGGAGGAGCGGGGAACAGCACGGGACACGCTCTGAGTGTAATTATTCCCGAATGAATTATGGTCACTTTCTCCAGGGGCCTGTCTATCCTTTCACAGCTGTGTGCCTTATCGCAAGCTCCATTCTGCCACTGTTTACCTGTGCTATGCCACCCCTGACACCACACACAGGCTGTAGTCCCTAGGCTGGAGTGACTCATTTGTCTTGTACTGCTATACCTGTTTAAGCAGAGAGTTGTGTGTTTCCTTTTTCTATTTCTGCAGTGAATGATAAAAAAACAGACCAATGCATACTCCCAACTACTTGGCTAATCTGCTACATGATATATGCCAATTCCTCTGAATGGATTATGCTGCTGCTATTCTTTGTAAGATATACTCCTCTTTTGCTTATTTTAGTTTCAATATTCAAATGGGCAATAGTATTCATAATACAGTATGTGAAGTTTGTGTATAATATTTTATAGCTAATTACAACAATTTAAAATAGAATTGAAAAGAGACACACGATGACTCAATTGTTTGTTTTTAGGCCATAAAAAGTAACTTATCTTGTTAATAAATTGTTAATTATTCTCCCCTAAAGCTCATCTGTAAACTGCTGCACCTACCTCAAATCCCTTCCTCTAATCCCAAATCTCAGATGAGAAAGCTATATTTATACACGCTTGATCTTGGTAATGCATTACAAGTTTACATTTTTCATACTTCTTGTCCAATATGCAGGATTTTTGTTCAATATTCAACACTAAGCCAACGATGGGAGAATCCATTGAAAATACAGCAATAGAATTCAAGAAGCTCATAACTAATGATTTACATTGGAACATGGTAAACACACAGTTCCAAGGTTTCCATATCAAATGCATTATAATCTATAAGAGGAGTGAATCAATGGGCAAATTATTTGGGAAAGATAAGCCAAACTGTGATACAACGTATAACTCTGAAATACTTTCTTTATCCAATGCTAGAATGTCCACAAGACAGACAAACTGTATTTATATGCTCATAGATACATATGAATAAACATCAAGTCCACTTTAAATCAATTCATAAGTCTCATGCCACCCACACACACACACGTCTTAGCATGAACACATAGCAGAAACACAATAACAAGGAAGATTAAATTTGTTCTCCAATACCAGTGAATCGTAAAAAAGCCTTGGGTTTGCCATGGAGGGGGCAGAGAGGAAGCCAAGACGACTAGCCACGTCAATGCACAACTAACTAGTTATGGCCTGTGTCTGTCCCAAACGGCTCCCTATGTAGTGCACAACTTTTGACCAGGGCCATATGGGCCCTGCATAGGGAATAGGGTGCCATTTGAGAGGCATTAATGAAAGACCAGAAGACTTCCTCCAGCTCACCTCCAGAGGCACTACCGCTGTACAACTCAAGAGCTTCACTTGCCACAGCAAAGCTTTCTCTTTTTCAGTGATTTTTCCATCATTGTGGTGTACCCTACAATCAGCTGTACCAGAAATTACTATTTTTGTAACAAAATCAAGAGGCCAAGACGTCACAATGTTGTATTAAAATATTCAAAACCGGAAGAATCTTTTCCAAAGCGGCCTAGATGCTATGTCAGCTTGCCATGCAACAACCCGCGGAATTGCTCATTTTAAAATGGTCTAACAAAATGTTCCACTGCAGCTTTCGGCTGGACTTGTTCAGAAAATATTAGCAAACACCTCTTTAGCATCATGTAAATGCCACAGCATGTTCCCAATAGCCCATCAATCATTAGCATGTACAGTTGATGTCGGTTTTGGAGCAGTGGCTTCTTCCTTACTGAGCAGCCTTTCAGGTTTTGTCGATTATAGGACTTGTTTTATTGTGGATATAGATACTTTTGTACCGGTTTCCTCCAGCATCTTCACAAGGTCCTTTGCTGTTGTTCTGGGATTGATTTGCACTTTTTGCACCAAAGCACGTTCATCTCTAGGAGACATAACGTGTCTCCTTCCTGAGAGGTATGACGGCTGCGTGGTTCCATGGTGGTTATACTTGCATACTATTGTTTGTACAGATGAACGTGGTACCTTCAGGCATTTGGAAATTACTCCCAAGGATGAACCAGACTTGTGGAGGTCTACAATTTGTTTTTCTGAGGTCTTGGCTGATTTCTTTTGGTTTTTCCCATGATGTCAAGCAAAGAGGCAGTGAGTTTGAAAGTAGGCCTTGAAATACATCCACAGGTACACCTCCAATTGACTCAAATTATGTCAATTAGCCTATCAGAAGCTTCTAAAGCCATGACATCATTTTCTGGAATTTTCCAAGCTGTTTAAAGGCACAGTCAACTTAATGTATTTAAATTTCTGACCCACTGGAATTGTGATACATTGAATTATCAGTGAAATAATCTGTTGGGATTTTTTATTATTTTTATTACTTGTCATGCACAAAGTAGATGCCCTAACCAACTTGCCAAAACTATAGTTTGTTAACAAGAAATTTGTGGAGTGGTTGAAAAACAAGTTTTAATGACTCCAACCTAATTGTATGCAGTCCACTCATAAAGCTCATTTCCTGATGATGTGCCAATGTTTTTCTAAACATAATTGATGAGTGAACACAACTGAAATGAAGTGCTTCACATCTTTTTTTTAAATGAAGAGCTGCAAAGTGTTGTGGTAATCAAGTGCCACACAACTTCTGAGGGAGAAACTCTGTGCTGCTGACAGAATTCTTCCTCTAGTTTATCACATTCAAAGCCAGCTTGCCATGAAATGAACATCACAGCCTGTTTATCATTTAACTGAGCTGATCAAAGAAGTATGGCATTGTTTCTGATCTCAAATTAAGACAGAGAATTGGCCTAAAGTACAAAATTGCATGTTAGATTTACAATGTATAATTCATGTAACATTTCGAACAGAAGAGTGGTGAAGCAATTGCAGTCTGAGCAATTTCACTTCTGCACATACAGTGAAGTGAATTTGATTGCACCTCGGTGATTCAGTATAGTGTTCCCTGGCATGACGTTGATGATGATGATGATGACTCTCAATAGCTGTATATAGACTAGAGTTGCAAAATTCTGGTGACTTTCCAAAAATTCCCTGATTCTCCAGAAATCCTGTTTGGAAGATTTCTGGTATTATGATGGAATAAGCAGGAAATCAAGGAACCCTCCAACCAGGATTTCTGGAAAACCAGGGAATTTTGGGAAAGTAATAGGAATTTTGCAACCCAAGTACAGACTGTTTCTCAATCCTTTCAAGTCTACTTTTCTTGACATTCATAGAACGAACAGTTAACTAAACCTAAACCATTTGGAGTCAACAATTATATATGTTAATTTGAAATATTTACACACATTTTTAAATTCTTGTATCATTCTACTCATCGTCACGGAGGATATGCCGAAAAGTGTCTGAGTTTGATGTTTGTTCTATTGAACATGCCATTCTAATAAATGTATTTGAATTCAATTAAAAGTGCCTTTCTCTTTGTTGTTTTTGTTGTTATAATACTCTCATATATTGGATTTGGAAAGTATTCAGACCTCTTTTTTTTACTTTTTCCACATTTTGTTTATTTACAGCCTTATTCTAAAATTAAAGTATTTTTTTTCCTCATCAATCTACACACAATATCACATAATGACAAAGTGAAAACAGTTTTGAAAAAAAAAAAATGTATGAACATTTTAAGTATTCAGACCCTTTGCTAAGAGACTCGATTTAGCTTAGCAGCATCCTGTTTCTATTCATCATTCTTGACATGTTTTGACAACTTGATTGGAGTCCACCTGTGGTAAATTCAATTGATTAGACATGATTTGGAAAGCCACAGACCTGGCTATATAAGGTCCCACAGTTCTCAGTGCATGTCAGAGCAAAAACCAAGCCATGAGGTCGAAGGAATTGTCCATAAAGCACAGAGATAGGATTGTGTGGAGGCACAGATCTGATGAAGAGTACCAAAAAATGTCTGCAGCATTGAAGGTCCCCAAGAACACAGGGGCCTCCATCATTCTTAAATGGAAGAAGTTTTGAACCAACAAGACTATTCCTAGAGCTGTGCTGTGACAAGGTAGGGGTGGGATACAGAAGATAGCCCTATTTGGTAAAAGATCAAGTCCATATTATGGCAAGAACAGCACAAAATAGCAAAGAGAAATGACAGTCCATCATTACTTTACTTTAAGGTCAGTCAATATGGAAAATTGAAAGAACTTTGATCATGAACTTCGACCACATTTCTTCAAGCGCAGTCGCAAAAACCATCAAGTGCTATTGTGAAACTGGTTCTCATGAGGAGCACCACACGAAAGGACCCAGAGTTACCTCTGCTGCAGAGGATAAGTTCATTTGAGTTACCAGCCTCAAATTGCAGCCCAAATAAATTATTCACAGAGTTCCAATAACAGACACATCTCAACATCAACTATTCAGAGGTGACTGCGTTAATCAGGCCTTCATGCTCAAATTGCTGCAATGAAACCACTACTGAAGGACACCAATAAGAATATACTTGCTTGGGGCAGGAAACACAAGCAATGGACATTAGACTGGTGGAAATCTGTCCTTTCGTCTGATGAGTCCAAATTTGTGATTTTTGGTTCCAACCTCTGCCTTTGTGAGACACAGAGTAGGTGAACGGATGATCTCCGCATGTGTGGTTACCACCGTAAAGCATGGAGGAGAAGGTGTGGGGGTGCTTTGCTGGTGACACTGTCAGCGATTTATTTTGAATTGAAGGCACACCAGCATGGCTACCACAGCATTCTCCAGCAATACACCATCCCATCTGGTTAGCACTTAGTGGGACTATTATTTATTTTTCAACAAGACAATTACCCAAAATACACCTCCAGTCTGTGTAAGGGCTATTTGACCAAGAAGGAGAGTGATGGAGTGCTGCATCAGATGACCTGGCCTCCACAATCACCCGACCTCAACCCAATTGAGATGGTTTGGGATAAGTTGGACCACAGAGTGAAGGAAAAGCAGCCAACAAGTGCTCAGCATATGTGGGAACTCCTTCAAGACTGTTGGAAATGCATTCCAGGTGATTACTTCCTGAAGCTGGTTGAGAGAATGCCAAGAGTGTGCAAAGCTGTCATCAAGGCAAAGGGTGGCTACTTTGAAGACTCTAAAATATTTTTGATTTGTTTAACACACTTATGGTTACTGCATGATTCGATATGTTATTTTATCATTTTGATGACTTCACTAATATTCTACAATGTAGAAAATAGTAAAAATAAATAAAAACCCTTGAATGAGTAGGTGTCAACTTTTGACTGGTACTGTATGTAAATGTGATTTCCGTTTTTTTATATGTAAAACAAATTGCAAACATTTCTAAAAACCTGTTTTTGCTATGTCATTATGGTGTATTGTGTGAAGATTGATGGAAAAAAACGATTTAATCAATTTTATTATAAGGCTGTAACATAACAAAATGTGGAAAAAGTGAAGGGGTCTGAATACTTTCCAAATGCACTGTATAATAATATCATGCACGCAGTGATTATGTTCAAAACTCTGATAATCTAACAGATGGGAAGTCATGTGCTGCTGACTTTGAGTTGATGATATCATGAACGGGTGGGACGACGATTTGAGAAGCTCATTGTGTGAATATGAGCTTAATAATGAAGAAATACTCCGGGGTGAGAGAGCTGGGCCAAGAAAATGAACGCGATAGAAAACCGTTTCACCCCCCATACCATAGGAATAAAATCTAAGTTTAGGTGCAGTGCTGCAATCCGGAATGCTCAAGGAGAGGTTGCCATGGAAACAGTTACATTGGACCAAAATGAAAGTGTCTGAGGCTTAGACTTTTACTGTACATACATTTTTAACCACATATATTGTTTTCACATCGTCATCTCTTTCTTGTTCTTTAACCTTATACCACACATACAGTACGTTCGTATTGGCCCAGTCAAGATTACAGTGCTAGCTAGATTTAACATTGACATTGAGAAAATATAACATATGTTCAAATCCAATTATAGTAAAATGTGCTGTCGAATTCTGCTGTTGTATCCAGTTGCATATGATGCATGTGAACCTTTTACCTCCTAAGTGAAAGTTTTAGAAATCTTATCTGCATTCTTGAATCTTATGTGATAATGTGACTGACCGATGAATCCAAAACATTGGGAGAAGATGTAGACATGTCTAATTCTTAGGATGAATCTTAAAAGGCAGCTCCCGTAAGGTTAGACTTATCATAGTCATTTCTCTGAACCTTTTTTTCTATATACCATCCCTCTGTAAACCCTCATAAATAAAATAGCCCCATGAAATGTTCATATACTATACGAGTTCTGTGTCAGTTGCTACAGATCAACACATAAAAAAACTATATTGAAAACAGCTTGGATTCTGAATAAATAATAATAAAAATGTCCTATTTGATGTACAATTTGACTTTTTTTGTGGATATCTAATGGCATGACTTGTAAAGTCTGCTACTGCCACGTACGTACAGTAGAGGACCTACTTTTTCATGATTAAAGTAAATCTGCAGTGGTCTGTTCTGCGTCAGACAGGATTGCTACAAAGTTATGTCACTTAAAGGCCCTCCCTTGAAAACCTTTTATTAGCTCTCTCAAAGGGAACAGTTTGAAAATGCCTACACACCATGATCACGTGTGGCAATACTGTTCTTGTTGAATTTATGTTTCCAATTTCAAAAAGCACAGGGGAATGCAAAGTATAGACGGTTTTTAAAAAAAAAAGCAAATTTAACCAATTGCTTAATCAGAGTTAATCTGTGAGTTGAGTTGAGTGAAAAAAGACATGAATTAGAGCTCATGTGTTTAAAGTTTGTTTACTCAACAAACTCTCCTCAAAGTGAGCTAAATTTGAAAACGGTTGAGTAAAATTACATTCATTTTTTTTTATCTCAAAACAACTCAAAACCTTTCCCATCACACTCAGCATGCTCATGTTCCTTTGGAAGGCAACACTGTAAAGTACATTCAACCAATTGCTTATTCAGCATTATTATGCGAGTTGAGTGGGCTTAAAAAGGACTAGAATTTGAGTGAATGTGCTGAATTCTGTTTACTCAACAAACTCTGCTCGAAGTCAGCTGAATTTGAAAACGGTTGCTGAGGCAAATTACAATTTCATGTTTTCTCAAAAGAACTCAACCTTCCCCATCATGCTCTGCATGCTCTTTTGCAGGTAGATTTTCTGAATTGTTTGTTTCAATACCCGTGTTTGTGCATGTACTTTGATTGGTTGATTAATATTATCCTACACAAACAGCATTTTTCTAAACTAATCCAATCTAGTAGTTGGATTTATGGAACCTGTTACTGAGATGGCTGTTCCAGTTTATATGATTTAGGCAAATCTTAATCATTTGTATTTATTTATTTTATCTTCAATGACGGCCTAGGAACAATGGGTTAACTGCCTGTTCAGGGGCAGAACGACAGATCTGAATCAATCTTCAGTCATTCTAAATGCAGGTTTTATTAAAAGTTCCAGTTGTTGGATATCTTCACTCTGGCTGGATTCCAATAGGAATTGCACATAATCTGATTTGCAGACTTGCTGTGGCCTGTAAACCAGGAGTTTGAGACCATTGTGTTGGGGTGTAAATAGGCCCTCAAAAGGCCTTATGATAAATGTAATGTATTGTCATAGAGTTTAATATTAAACATAGCATATTCACTTAGACACTCACTTGAAGGCTGCAGTACTGAAAACAATTGAATACAACAACCATGTCTCTGTCGCTAACAAATACAGTAATGGGAGGTAACTACCATTCACTCGAAACGCAAGGCAGTCTGGTAAATAAGCAAACAAGGTCCAATAAATTCTCAAATTGAATGCATGTTGGTTCAGCTATATGCCCAAATGTTGAGCAAACTCACAATCCTATTGCAGCTGGTTGCCTTACAATTGTAATCACCTTATTTTTTATTTACAATGTACCCTCCAGAAGAGTGTGAGGTTTGTATTTTAAAACAGCAATAATGTTCCCTAGACATCAACTCTTTTGGGATATGTTTTAGGAGATCTCATAAAAACAGAGTAAATTATTTCTAAAATAACTCAATTTACCAGCATTCTTGTTTAGTTGTATTTCTTACCAAGCACCACTGTCAATGTTGACTTACTATATATCAAATTACAATTTGTTTTTTTGGCATTTCCACTGCATACCTAAAATCAAATCAGAACATATTATTTATAAACCTATCCAGCTGTGTCACATAAAACCAATATCATGCAAACAATGACATTCACTAACACCCAGGGGTCATTAGACAAGCCCATCTGGGTCAACATTGGCCACTTAGAGTAAAACCCTGCAACTTCACATTATACTCATTCACTTTACACTCATCCTTGTATTATTACACTCATACTAACACACATTTATTTTTGCTATCATATACTCTAGCCTGAGCCAAACATAGCGCACCACTTTATCTCAGGGCATAGACATGAAATAGGCCTATGGTCTTTACTATAATACTACAAGAAAGAACAATGATGTATTTGTGATAACTTACCAGTGGTTTCCACTATTCCTTCCAATATGACCACAATTTCAAACTGCTCTGTTTGCATGGATCTCTGGGAGAGTTCGTAGAATGGGCTTTTGGTGTCGATCACATGGCAGATTGTGAGTGGTGAGACCAGGAAGAGCTGGTCCGCCCCGGTACTGAAGCCCACGTCCAATTCCAACTGATCCAGAGGAAGAAACTCGCCTTCGGGCGTCTGACGAGACTATGGAAGCGTGCATAGATGGAGTTTGAAAGAGAGACACAGTTTAACTACTGCGACCTAGCGAGCCATACTGACAGCCATCCACAATTTGTGAGCAATCAAAGGCGATCAATCATCAGTAAATAGACAGAGTGAGTCAATTGAATGAGGAGGGCTATAGCTAATCAGGCACATCAAGCCACATCAAAGGTTGTTTAACCCAGTGACCACCACCATAGCGCTCCAACTTAAATGGGTTTATTAATCAAATTGTTTAGATTCATAGATTCATAAAAATGTAAACATTATAGCATTTCCACTAAATGTGTCTGGAATTAATAGCTTTATGCTTTTAATTCACATTGGTAAGCCCATTTGCAAAGAAAGTAAAAAATAAAAAGTTATATCAGCAGGGAATAATACACTTTATAAAAATACCTTCATTCTAATAACGATGTATTTCATTATCTTTCCCAACCGTGTGTAATATTTAATTGTGCGTAATTAAACGATAAGAAAACAAATGCATTACACCGTCTGAAATAAGTATTTTGTAACGTTTTAATACACAAATATTGTTGAGCTATAAGGAGGCATAGAAGTGCCACTTACTTTCAGCAATTTGCAGCGGATCTGTGCGGAGACCATATGGCTATTACGCAGGTTGCCGACTCTGAACATGAGAGTTAGTTTTCCATCTCGCATCGAAATAGCTGCATGTTCACTGAACATCAAAGTCTCTGCCCTTTTTTTGGGCTGGGACATCTTAATGAACATGCAGCCAATCAAAAAAGCATCAACAATTGATCCCAGGATTGACTGGAAAAGAAAGAGAATGATCCCCTCGGGACATTTGTCCGTGATATACCTATAGCCATATCCTATTGTGGCTTCCGTTTCTATGAAGAATAAAAACGCAGAGGGAAAGTTGTAGACATTGGCAACGCATGGCGTATACTTGTCATCGTGGGCTCGATGGAGGTCTCCTCTTATGTAGGCTATGATCCACCACATGAAGGCCATGAAGAGCCATGCCACCGTGTATGTAAGGATGAAGATGAATAAATTCCAGCGCCATTTCAAATCGACCAGTGTGGTGAATAAATCGGAAAGGTATCTACTGGTTTCACCACCCAGGTTTCCATGCTGGACGTTACATCGCCCGTTCTTGTCCACAAAGCGTTGCCTCTTCTTCTTCTTCTCTGGTGCCGGCTGGTTGAATCCAGACCCGCTGGATGAGGTGGTCACTACCTGATAATCGTCCCCAAATTTCTTTCGGAGTGCAGACATACTACGATGGCAGCAGCGAGAGAAATAATCTGAAGGGTTTAATGTAAAGTCTATATCTGTACAGGACTTCGTTGTAGTTGCAGCAATTGTCCTTATGTTGTGTCCAATATCTTGGAACTGGAAATAAGGCGAGGAAAGTGCGTTCTGTAACGAACTAATCATGCACTGTCCCCTCGCTCCACATACTGTTCCTACTACTGCACTCCAAAGCCATGAAAATAAGAGAGGGCTAATGTCACTTCAATCACAACAAAGAGCTCTTCACCCGAAAAGGAGTCCGCTATAAAACAATTACGCACAGGATCATCTGCTATCCAAACGCGTCCGTTGCAGTTCAGGTTTTTGAACAGATTATTCTTTGGTGAGGCGCTGCTGATTACTTATCGCCCTCCCAGGTTAGACCAATGCAGGTTGGCTCAACACTTTCCTCCTCCGTGAAGTCCACACCTTGGGTTAAAAGTTGAAACTGTTTCGACGCCCCATCAAGCAATCTGGATCCGGTAGGTAATTAATGAATCGTTGGTAAATGTGATTAGAAACCGTGGTCAATATGAAACGGCACAATACGTATTGTACATCCGATTTCAGCGTTGGTGTTGGACACAATTTGGTTCCCAAACCTCCGCTTTGTGCTACTGCGGGCGCACATAGGATCTGCATTCAGTCCTATGACAGTGGAATATGATGGAAAATTATGGATTCGGGGAACAATTTACTGTCCGCTCATACTTATGTGGTTCCCCTTACCGATGATGCCTGTAAGCTGTATTTCATGCGTCCCCTTTTCCTCTTCTGGTGGGATTTTTCTTGAGATGTTCTTATGGACGCAGGTATTAAGAATCCAACAGCAGCTGTTTCGTTCTTTCTGTCGATTTTCCCCTTCACGGCTCCTGCGCACTGCACGTTCCTTATACAACGATGCACTCACTATTTCCTACTGGTACTACAAACAGGAGCGGCCTTAGTGATTTGCAGGCCCCAGGCAGAGGCCCCAGGTATAACACCACATTCATGTCAATAGGAATAACACTCATTTTGTCTTCCATTGTGTAAAGACACTCACTATCAAAAAAACTATTAACTATAGACTATTAACACTCAACACAACAACAAAGAATTAGTGTATTTAAATTGTAGTACATTTGACTAAATTACTCACTCAAAATGTACGAACTATAATATATTATACTTATAAATATTTGTAAAAAAAAAAAAGTATTTTCACACAAAGTAGACTTCATTGAGAACGATTCTTATTTAAGTAACCATGTAAACATGCAAACAACTATTCAGAGACTTTCAAAATGTACATAACCTCAATAAGATTTAGTACAGACCTGGCCTGAAACAAAATGTAGATACAGTTGCCTACTTTGACAACAATTCAGTGAATGCAACAAGTATTACATAGACAGATAAAGGGAGAAGATAAAAAATAAAAAAAACAACTATTGTTCAGAGACAATTTCCTTAAAAGATTTGTAGGACAAATTCACGTCACACTGTCACATGAGTGTTCGCATTTAGCCGACAACATGCCATGAAACTTCTTGAAGCAGGGCCCCATCCTACAAAGTGGAACAACATGTAGAAATTGACAACACATCAGTAAATGCAACAAGTAGTAGAGACAGTTGAAGTCGGAAGTTTAAATATACTTAGGTTGGAGTCTTTAAAACTCGTTTTTCAACCGCTCCACAAATTTCTTGTTAACAAACTGTAGTTTTGGCAAGTCGGTGAGGACATCTACTTTGTGCATGACACAAGTCATTTTTCCAACAATTGTTTACAGACAGATTATTTCACTTATAATTCACTGTATCACAATTCCAGTGGGTCAGAAGTTTACATACACTAAGTTGACTGCCTTTAAACAGCTTGGATAATTCCAGAAAATCAATGGGACCATGCAGCCGTCATACCGCTCAGGAAGGAGACGCGTTCTGTCTCCTAGAGATGAACGCACTTTGCTGCAAAAAGTGAAAATCAATCCCAGAACAACAGCAAAGGACCTTGTGAAGATGCTGGAGGAAACGGGTACAAAAGTATCTATATCCACAATAAAACAAGTCCTATATCGACAACCTGAAAGGCCACTCAGCAAGGAAGAAGCCACTGCTCCAAAACCGCCATAAAAAAGACAGACTACGGTTTGCAACTGCACATGGGACAAAGATCATACTTTTTGGAGAAATGTCCTCTGGTCTGAAAATAGAACTGTTTGGCCATAATGACCATCGTTATGTTTGGAGGGAAAAGGGGGAGGCTTGCAAGCCAAAGAACACCATCCTAACCGTGAAGCACCGGGATGGCATCATCATGTTGTGAGGTGCTTTGCTGTAGTAGGGGCTGGTGCACTTCACAAAATAGATGGCATCATGAGGCAGAAAATTACGTGGATATATTGAAACAACATCTTCTGACCCACTGGGAATGGGATGAAAGAAAGAAAAGCTGAAATAAACAATTCTCTCTACTATTATTCTGACATTTCACATTCTTAAAATAAAGTGGTGATCCTAACTGACCTAAGACAGGGAATTTTTACTCAGATTAAATGTCAGGAATTGTGAAAAACTGAGTTTAAATGTATTTGGCTAAGGTGTATGCAAACTTCTGACTTCAACTGTAGAGAAAGATTTACAGCAAAACTCCAAATGCACCCACACAAAGTAGGCTATTGGACTGACAAAGACTCTTACTTCTGTAACAATGTAAAAATGCAAAGAACTATTCAGAGACTATTTACAAATGTAGAGATATGAGCTCGTAGAGATATGAGCCTACTTTGACAGTAGCCTACTTTGAATTCAGTGACTGCAGACAGATACTGAGAGAAGATACAAAACACGATTTTTAAAAAAGTACCCAATTTCCCCAGAAGACATGTAGGACAAATACATATTTCACACTGTCACTTTAATGTTTACATTTAGCCTACAACATGCCATACAACTTCTGGAAGCACGGCCCCATCCTGCAAAGTGGCACAGAACACGTAGAGCACCCAAAGGAGGTTCCTACACATCTCCCACTCTTTGCCCTGCGTCCACTCCGGATGCACACCACACACCCTCTCTTGCTCCCTTCAAACTTCACCAGGGAGTGGCCTGCTTTTCAAATTAGGAGTAACCACTCTTGGTGAAACATTATTGTCTCCCCGCTTTCATCCACAGTAGCCATATCACAAAGTGAATGCACAAGCTGCATTTTGAATGCCTTCAGGGACCAGCACCTGCGGTTTCTTGGAAGATGCCTTTGCAGGGTCCCCCACACTGGTCTACTGTTGCCGCCCTCAGGGTACCACACATAGGAAGAAATATGCCATGCAATCGCTTTGAGCAGCTATGTAGGTACATGCACTTTTGGGATCCAAATTCAACAAACGAGACCTACAAATTTCACAAAGTAAGCTGTGTGGTACATGGGTGAATGATGAGACTTAGTGTAGATGCACTCCATGGAAACGTAGGCTTCCCTCTGTAGTGTGCTCTCCCTCTTCCTCCTCCTCTCAATGTACCTCTTCCTCTCCATATTCTTCTCCCTCCTGTTCCTTCTCCTCTTCCTCTCACCCTCCTCTCCTCTTGCTCCACTCCTCCCTTCTCTTCCTCCTCGCTCCACAGCTCTATGCCTCCAGTCATCTCTAACTCTCCCCCCCCCCCCTGCCTTCTGCTGCTGAGCCCTGACTCTCCACCGCTTCCCTCGCTCACTGACCTAGAGTAACAGAGGGAGAGAGAGGGGAACAGAGGAACAAATAGGATACAATGTTGGTCAGGATCATAATCTCTCCCTCTCTTTCTCTTTCAGACATATGCACACACTCTCTCCCTTCCTCTCTTTTCCACAGCCATACAGATACTCTCTAATAATCACCTCTTAAGGGTTTCCATAATAAAATAACCCAAACCCTAAACCAACTCCTAACACTAACACTAAACCTAACCTATTACCGTAAATCTAACCCTAATCCCAAAATAGCCTTTGTCCTCATGGGGATGTGGGAAATGTCTCCACAAGTGAGAATTTCCCTAGACACAATCACACACACAGTATAATCACGTGGTACCCCTGGAAGAGTTGCTGCTGCATCTGCAATAGCTAATGGGGATCCTAATAAACTAAACGAAATCATGATGCTATACAGCACTTCCATTCAATAAATCAGTCAAATCCCATTACACACAAACACCCCCACACATATACAGTATCATCATAAAGCTATACAGCACTTGCATTCAATCAGTCAATCATCATTCACAATGATTTTTTTTATAAAGCCCTTAGTGGCCAGATTGTTTCTAAGATCATTACGTGCTTATAGTTTTGTCAGACTGATGGGTAATCAGGCAGGATAGAGCACACGAAAATACGTTCATAAATATGTTCATAGGTGACCAGCAGGGTTCGATTATAACCGTAACGGCTGTATATGGTACACATACTTCAAGACCCATGGTCAGATTAATTAGTTAGCTGGTTGTCTTTGTAGAGGGGAAGTGAGACGATCAGGGGAGTGTCATCTTCCCGAGCAAAGCACAGTGTTGCAGCCTCCACTCTACTCTAATTTTCTTAGAACTACTGAGTTGGATAATGTTCTTATTAGTTACGAAGCTGGGAGAGTTTCCAAACGAATAGCACTGGCAGAAACAAGCAACTTGTTTATATAAAAAAAGCAACTTGGCTATATTAAATAAATATCACTAACTCAATATCATTTGAGCTAGCAAACAATAACCTAAGTTCCACAAATAAACACAAGTTATTCTAATCTCTATTTCGTGGCATGTTAGCTGGTTTTCTGTATGGCTAATGATAGGTACTGAAATTGGCAGCTTGGGTTGTTTTCATATGAATTACTTCAGTAGAAACAAGACAAAATGTGACCCGATTCAGGAAACTAGGCTTATGTCGCAATTCACGACTTCACAAGAGAGCCGTTTGAACGTAAAAAATATTTTGTGTGTAACGGTCGTCGTATGAAGAAGGTGTGGACCAAAGCGCAGGGTGGTACGTGTTCATGATTCTTTATTAAAAAAAACTGAACACTGAGACAAAATGTAACAACACGAAACAGTTCTGTCTGTTGAAGACACAAAAACAGAAAACAACTACCCACAAAACACAGGTAGGAAAAGGCTACCTAAGTATGGTTCTCAATCAGAGACAACAATGGACAGCTGCCTCTGATTGAGAACCACACTCGGCCAAACAAACAGAAATAGAAAACATAGAATGCCCACCCCAATTCACGCCCTGACCAAACCAAAATAGAGACAGAAAAAGGATCTCTAAGGTCAGGGTGTGACAATGTGTTTTTTGGCAGACATACCTTTCTTGAACATGTGAACTTTCATGTGCCTTAATAACAAACTTTTATGCAATCTGTAAATACGAATAAAGTTGTTAAATTAAGAGCCTAGTTGGTTTAGCCAAAGAAAAAGGTAGGAGCCTTCACGTTAGCCATAATTGGCTTGAGATAATGAGTGGGCTGGGCATGCCAAGAGATGAATTTCCGATTATTCTGAGGTGTAGCATCTTGTGTCTATAAAATGAGCTGCTCGTTATGCATAGATAATCCTTTCTACTGCAGTAGCCACAGATAACTGCAAATATGTTGCTACTGCTCTCAATAACATTGCTGCCCTGAATTTATCAGGCCCTATCAACAAAGGTCAGCGGGAAAAAGTTGTGATGGAATACTTTCTGGAGGACGATCAGCCATGCTGACTCTCTCTGACTCTGAATCAGACGATGAGGAAATCCCTGATTTTAGGTAAAAACATTTTCATTGTAGAGTCTTCTGATGATGGTGATGAGGAAGAAACAGCGATCAACATTGTTGTTGTCATGGAAGAAGTTGACCGAGTTTTGAAATCAGTGGAGCACAAAGAGAAAACAAGCTGTGCAAACTAAACTGAAATGACACAGGATGTCTTATTTAATGAAAGGGTTTGTAGTCTGCAGTGAAGCTTTCATCCATGTTTACGGGTAAGAATCTAGCTACATTTTCAGATATTATACGTTTCTAATTTTGTCAGAAAGTTATTTTCATTCGAAGTTAAGTGCCAGCAGGAGGAGTTTGATGGCTGGCTTGCTAGCTAACGTTAACATTGAACCTCATTTATTTGTTTAATTTTAGCTATGACAGTCAGTTTGTATTGCTAGTAACGTTACTCTATGGATTGGGATTATAGTTCATTTTTAAGCTAGCTAACGTTAACGCTTGCTGTTAATTAATTTACGTGTATGAATTGTGTGTAACTTTAGTGATGTTTTCTCAGAATGCCATTTCGCATTGCTAGTTATAGCCTAATGTTAGCTAGCTAACATTGAACCTGTTTGGTTAACTTTATGTAGCTATGACAATCGGTTTGTGTTGCTAGTTAGCTAGCTACCATTACGTGTATGAAGTACAGTGGGGCAAAAAAGTATTTAGTCAGCCACCAATTGTGCAAGTTCTCCCACTTAAAAAGATGAGAGAGGCCTATAATTTGCAAATAAATTCATAAAAAAATCCTACAATGCGATTTTCTGGATTATTTTTCTCATTTTGTCTGTCATAGTTGAAGTGTACCTATGATGAAAATTACAGGCCTCTCTTTTTACGTGGGAGAACTTGCACAATTGGTGGCTGACTAAATACTTGTTTGCCCCACTGTATGTGTGGTGATGTGAAATGGCATTCTGAGATGACATCTATTGTATAATAATGCAAAAATGTTTGTGGAATTTGTCTTTCAGCATCAGTAGAACTCGCCGGACTCTCCTCTACCAGTCATACAGGGAGAATGGTCTAATGCCTCCCATCAAAAAGAGAGCTGGCCCAGCAAAGGCAGCAGCACAGTCATCAACTACATGCACCATTTCTTAACCAACTACAGAGTTTGGAAAACACGTGTGGACCTGAATTGTGATAACAAGAACAATACCAATACCATAACAAGAACAAGTCTGTGCTCTGGTATTGTGCTTGGCGGACTGTGCACAAGCTCCACCACGGTCTGGACCTTCACTTCCTGATCACAGGCCACGCCAAGTTTGCCTGGTGCTGGTGCTTCGGCCTCATCAAGCATCGCTTCAGAAAGACCAGAATGAACACTTTGTCTGAGATTGCTGGTGTTGTGAAGGACAGCACTGTGACAGGGGTCAACATCCCACAGCTGGTTGGACTGGAGGATGGTACGGTGCTGGAGGAAAGCTATGGCTGGCAACAACACCTGACTCCGTACTTCAGGCCGCTGCCAGAGATCAAGCAGTACCAGCACTTCAGGTGAAAATCATTTTCAATGCATTGCATGAGGTTATTCTTCTTATCTAAATTTGGGAGGTGAATTGATGTTGTGCAGGGTTGTAATGTCTTATGATTTTTTGTTGTTGTTATTGCCTGGTTTACAGCTTCGATGCTCTGGAGCCTGGTGTTGTTGTCGCCAAGGACATTTCTGACTGTCGGGACCAGGTTTCAGCCGACATCCTTCCTCCCATAGATGGTCTGCCTGGACAAACACCACCTGGACTGGACACAGCTAGACAAACTTCTCTTATTGAGAAGATCAGGGAGTTTTGCAACGAAGAGGCTATGGACATCACATGCCCTGCACCAAAGTCAAGGGCAGGACAGAAACAGGCTCTCCGAATATAGATTCCCTTGTTCATGCGTGGTTCAGACAGAACAGTCGTCAACAATATCTGCAGTGTCTCTATTCAAATGACTCTTTCCTAATACACGTTGCTGCTACTATTTTAAAATGTTTATCCTGCTGCTCAGCCACTTTACCCCTGATTGTATTCGTATAACTACCTTGTCTATCACTCATATCATTATTTATATTGTTCTTGTACATACTGTATATTTTATTTATATTGACACCATCTATTTCTGATATTGCTACTATGCAAGTAACCATTTGGCTGTTCACACCTTCTGTAGAGACCCATCCACTTCGCAAGACTTAACATAATATTGATATATAACATGAATATTGATATGTGTGGTCGTAACATGATTTTGTGACATACCACAACAATATCATGTGACCGTATCAAATGTCCACCACAAAAATATATGGCGCATCCACATAAAATATGGCGCATGCATCTGTTTATGTACTGTACATGTGCACCTCAGTGAGGTTTCAACTCAGGTTGCATGGCCTTAACTTATGTATGGAATACTATGTGATAAGTGTGTGTGTAACAGTATATAAAGTATGCTAATGTATGGTGTGAAGGCATTTGGGCAGTGTTCAAAGCACTTAAGTAAAAATACTTTAAAGTACTACTTAAGTATTTTGGTGGGTATCTGTACTTTACTTTACTATTTATATTTTTGGCAACTTTTACTTTTACTTCACTACATTCCAAAAGAAAATAATGTACTTTTTAGACCATCCATTTTCCCAGACACCCGAAAGTACTCGTTACATTTTGACAGGGAAATTGTCCAATTCACACACTTATCAAGAGAACATCCCTACTGCATCTGATCTGATCTGGTAGACTCACTAAACACAAATCCTTCATTTGTAAATTATTTCTGAGTGTTGGATTGTGCCCCTGGCTATCCGTCGATGAGAAAAAAATTGTGCTGTCTGGTTTAATATAAAGAATTTGAAATTATTTACTCAAGTATGACAATTTAGTTATTTTTCCACCCCTGAACATGGCTGGGGGTTATAGCATTTATTTCACATGACCCATCAATTTAGACACGTGTGTCTGGGTAAGCATCATGTAATATTTGTACAATATTTTTATCTGGACACTTTCTGTTTACCTGGATTTTGTCCTTATTGTAGGCTACTACCACTTTTAGTCTTAATCTTTACTACACTACTCACTGTTTAGCACATGACCTCATGTGAACCCTTAAAGAGATGGGTGGGGCTGGCTTAAGACGGTGTGAACAATGCTGAATGGGTGTCGACAAAGGAGAGCTCTCCAGTAGGTAACAAAACATTCAAAAGCCATTTTCTCAGTGTATCAACTTTCAAAGCAGAATGACTTTCCCATTGTTCCTAAAAAAATGCTGTGTATGATATATCATTTTGTAGCTCTGAGTCTCTACTATCCAATGTAAAAAAAAAAAGCAAAAGCAGTTCTCATGGTAACCAAACAAACAGACTTGTTAGTTTAGCTAACCAAACCATCTGTCCTAGTTTTCCATCATGAAAATGGAATTCAACAATGCCAATGTTTCAAATCGACTTTTGCTTTCAAAGGCATCTCAAACATAGAACATGCAATAATGAACTATGGCCATTGAATTCTACCATGCAAAAATACTGTGCTTTCTAGGGAAATAATGTCCTCCACTCTTTACCTGTATTAATGGCACCTGTTTGAACTTGTTATCAGTATAAAAGACACCTGTCCACAACCTCAAACAGTCACACTCCAAACTCCACTATGGCCAAGACCAAAGAGCTGTCAAAGGACACCAGAAACAAAATTGTAGATCTGCACCAGGCTGGGAAGACTGAATCTGCAATAGGTAAGCAGCTTGGTTTGAAGAAATCAACTGTGAGAGCAATTATTAGGAAATGGAAGACATACAAGACCACTGATAATCTCCCTCGATCTGGGGCTCCACGCAAGATCTCACCCCGTGGGGTCAAAATTATCACAAGAATGGTGAGCAAAAATCCCAGAAGCACACGGGGGGACCTAGTGAATGACCTGCAGAGAGCTGGGACCAAAGTAACAAAACCTACCATCAGTAACACACTACGCCGCCAGGGACTCAAATCCTGCAGTGCAAGACGTGTCCCCCTGCTTAAGCCAGTACATGTCCAGGCCCATCAGAAGTTTGTTAGAGAGCATTTGGATGATCCAGAAGAAGATTGGGAGAATGTCATATGGTCAGATGAAACCAAAATATAACTTTTTGGTAAAAACTCAACTCGTCGTGTTTGGAGGACAAAAAATGCTGAGTTGCATCCAAATAACACCATACCTACTGTGAAGCATGGGGGTGGAAACATCATGCTTTGGGACTGTTTCTCTGCAAAGGGACCAGGACGACTGATCCGTGTAAAGGAAAGAATGAATGGGGCCATGTATTGTGAGATTTTGAGTGAAAACCTCCTTCCATCAGCAAGGGCATTGAAGATGAAACGTGGCTGGGTCTTTCAGCATGACAATGATCCCAAACACACCGCCCGGGCAACGAAGGAGTGGCTTCGTAAGAAGTATTTCAAGGTCCTGGAGTGGCCTAGCCAGTCTCCAGATCTCAACCCCATAGAAAATCTTTGGAGGGAGTTGAAAGTCCGTGTTGCCCAGCAACAGCCCCAAAACATCACTGCTCTAGAGGAGATCTGCACGGAGGAATGGGCCAAAATACCAGCAACAGTGTGTGAAAACCTTGTGAAGACTTACAGAAACGTTTGACCTCTGTCATTGCCAACAAAGGCTATATAACAAAGTATTGAGATAAACTTTTGTTATTGACCAAATACTTATTTTCCACTATAATTTGCAAATAAATTCATAAAAAAATCCTACAATGTGATTTTCTGGATTTTTTTTTTCTCATTTTGTTTGTCATAGTTGAAGTGTACCTATGATGAAAATTACAGGCCTCTCTCATATTTTTAAGTGGGAGAACTTGCACAATTGGTGGTTGACTAAATCCCTTTTTGCCCCACTGTATGCCATATCAATGAATAAGGCTGATGGAACAGATCAGAATGTTTAGCTTAAAATGTTGACAAACTATTATTTCTTCACATTTTAGGCACACGGTGGTAGATCTGTGAGCGAATGTTCCAAAACGCACATGTTAATGGTTTCATGGACAGAGATGGAAATATCTGTTCGAAATTTAGAAAGAGAGGAGATCTAAAGATGCAACAACTATCATGGGCTGCTAATATAACTAGGATAATGCCTTTGGCTGCTAGACAATGAAAGAATGAAAACTAATAGAACAGGAGAAAGCACATAAAGAAGTCAATATAAAATAATTGCCTCCACGCGTCTATGGTGGGATTTTGGCTATAGGTTACTTTGAAGCAAGGTAAGACATGCCTCCTGATATGAAGTAAAACATTCAGGTTTCAAACAGTGAAGTAACAGGAGAAATATAGTGATGCTAATGATAGGCCTAACCGTACTCTGGTAGATGGAAAGGCTTTCCCAATAACCTTCTCAATTAAATGTTAGCTAGTTACAAAGTAGCCTATGCCTACCTGGCAGAATGATTTCATGCTTATTTGCATCAATCCAGTGGCCATTTGTTTTGCATGTGCTACAGAAATACCACTATCCAATCAACAGTGGTAGGTGCCTGTGCACTTGAACTAAAGGGTAACTACACACAAAAAAAATCAAAATTTCTTAGATTTTTTCCCCCAGACCTCAAAAGTGGTCTTGTGATGTGGTGTAAGCATTGTTAAGGACCTACAATATCAATTGCTGTTATTTTTCTACTAAAAAAAGTGTGACTTTGAGGACAAAAACATGAAAAAATGGGGGAAATCAGAAACCTGTGAATTTCTGACTCGGTTCACAGACTCATTTATCTGTTTCAATAGTAGGCCTACTATTAGCCTACTTGCACAGTACAGCTTGGGTTGTCCTGACTGTGAAAGACCAATATGGGGTTTATAATATTAGGTAATTCAGAGTGTATGTCACTGCTTCTCATACAATCTTTCACACAGGGTGCCTTTCCTTCACCATGTCGGCCGTTTTGGAAATAGTATAGTGTACCCACTTCTCAGGCACCACTACACACAGACACACTACAAAATGCCAAAATTGTGTGCAGGTCCCAGACCGCATACAATCGCTCGGAAGAGAAAAATAAATGTGAAAACGCTTCGTAATCAGCAGGTATACACTAACAGTAAAATATTTACCTTACAGCTCTTCTAAAAAATGCAGAGAGAAAAAAGATAAACAATAGAAAAACTGAAAAATAAAAGGAATAATACACGAGTAACGATAATTTGGCTATATACAGTGCATTCGGAAAGTATTCAGACCCCTTGACTTTTTCCACATTTTGGTACGTTACAGCCTTATCCTAAAATTTATTAAATACATTTTTCCCTCATCAATCTACACACAATACACCTTAATGATTCTTTTGCAAAAAAAACAACAGAAATACCTTATTTACATAAGTATTCAGACCCTTTGCTTTGAGACTCAACATTGAACTCAGGTGCATCTTGTTTCCATTGACCTGTTTCCATTGATCAACTTGATTGGAGTCCACCTGTCATACAGTCAATTGATTGGACATGATTTGGAAAGGCACGCACCTCTCTATATAAGGTCCCACACCTGACAGTGCATGTCAGAGCAAAAACTAAGCCATGAGTTCAAAGGAACTGTCCATAGAGCTCTGAGACAGGATTGTTTCGACGTATAGATCTGGGGAAGGATACTGAAACATTTCTGCAGCATTGAAGCTCCCCAAGAACACAGTAGCCTCCATCATTCTTAAATGGAAGAAGTTAAGAACCACAAAGACTCTTCCTAGAGCTGGCAGCCCGGCCAAACGGAGCAATTGGGGGAGAAGGGCCTTTGTCAGGGAGGTGACCAAGAACCCGATGGTCACTCTGACAGAGCTTCAGAGTTCCTCTGTGGAAATGGGAGAACCTTCCAGAAGGACAACCATCTCTGCAGCACTCTACCAATCAGGCCTTTATGGTAGAGTGGGCAGATGGAAGCCACTTCTCAGAAAAAGGCACATGACAGCCCACTTGCAGTTTGCCAAAAGGCACCTAAAGACTCCCAGACCATGAGAAAAAAGATTATCTGGTTTGATGAAACCAAGATTCAACTCTTTGGCCTGAATGCCAAGCGTCAAGTCTGGAGGAAACCTGGCACCATCCCTACGGTGAAGCATGGTGGTGGCAGCATCATGCTGTGGGGATGTTTTTCAGCGGCAGGGACTGGGAGACTAGTCAGGGTTTAGGGGAAGATGAACGGAGCAAAGTACAGAGAGATCCTTGATGAAAATCTGCTCCAAAGTGCTCAGGACCTCAGACTGGGGCGAAGGATCACCTTCCAACAGAACAACGACCCTAAGCACACAGCCAAGACAACGCAGGAGTGGCTTCAGGACAAGTCTCAATGTCCTTGAGTGGCCCAGCCAGAGCCCGGACTTGAACCCGATTGAACATCTCTGGAGAGACCTGAAAATATCTGTGCAGCGAAGCTCTTCTTCCAACCTGACAGAGCTTGAGAGGATCTGAAGAGAAGAATGGGAGAAACTCCCCAAATACAGGTGTGCCAAGCTTGTAACATCATACCCAATAAAAATGTAGGCTGTAATTGTCACACCCTGACCATAGAGAGCCTTTTTATTCTCTATTTTGGTTAGGTCGGGGTGTGACTAGGGGTGGTGTTCCTATCTAGGTGTTTTGTTTCTATGTTGGCCTGGTATGGTTCCCAATCAGAGGCAGCTGTTTATCATAGTCTCTGATTGGGGATCATATTTAGGCAGCCATTTCCCCACTGTGTTTTGTGGGATCTTGTTTTTGTGTAGCTGCCTGTGAGCACTGCATGAGCTTCACGTGTCGTGTATTCTTCATTGCTTTTTTGTTCGGTTCCCTTAAATAAAAAGATGTTGAACCGATATCACGCTGCGCTTTGGTCCGAGTATGCTTACGACGATCGTGACAGTAATCACTGCCAAAGGTGCTTCAACAAAATAAAGGGTCTGAACACTTATGCAAATGTAATATTTCAGTAAAAAAAAAAAATATATATATATATATACATTTCAGAATAAGGCTGTAAAGTGGGAGCCACAATCTCACATTTGGACTCATCAGACCATTCGTGTTTCTCGTGCAAAGCTGTCATCAAGGCAAAGGGTACATTCAAAGGGTGGCTTCTTCTCAGATATAAAATATATTTTGATTTGTTTAACACTTTTTTTGGTAACTACATGATTCCATATGTGTTATTTCATAGTTCTGTCCTCACTATTATTCTGTGTAGAAAATGTAGAAAATAGTAAAAATATTGAAAAACCTTTGAATGAGTAGGTGTGTTCAAGCAGACTGGTACTGTATATTAACAGATACATAGATATAGAAATACAGACTGGTACTGTATATTAACAGATATATAGAAATACAGACTGGTACTGTATATTAACAGATACATAGATATAGAAATACAGACTGGTACTGTATATTAACAGATACATAGATATAGAAATACAGACTGGTACTGTATATTAACAGATACATAGATATAGAAATACAGACTGGTACTGTATATTAACAGATACATAGATATAGAAATACAGACTGGTACTGTATATTAACAGATACATAGATATAGAAATACAGACTGGTACTGTATATTAACAGATACATAGATATAGAAATACAGACTGGTACTGTATATTAACAGATACATAGATATAGAAATACAGACTGGTACTGTATATTAACAGATACATAGATATAGAAATACAGACTGGTACTGTATATTAACAGATACATAGATATAGAAATACACTGCACTTTTCCCCACTTTCGTCAAGTGTATTCAGCTACTGTGAGCAACTTCAAACACTCACTCGATCATTTTCCAACCAATTTGACGTGCGTTGGTATCCCACCTGGTTCTTCAAGATCAATATGAGTGTTGAGGCTGTTTGTTTGCAGCCAGCATCTCATTAGCGCTCGTCTTCATCCATTTGCTGTTATCTCACCTCAAGTCTGTACACGTCTGTGCAGTACAAATGATCACATTCTAAAAACAGCACAAAGTCTGTGGCTGGCTAAAACCAACGGAACACTTGCCAAACGAAGGATTGTGTAACAGCTAACACGTTTAATGTGCACCCAATAGCAGCGTGTGTCTGAAGTAATAATTCAAGTCTCTCGAGGGAAAGAGGGAAGGGAACCATTTTTTTTTTTACCAGGCAGCAGTCACCGAGGCCTTCATTATACCAGGTAGACGAAGAAGAACACAAACGAACTGCAGCATTCAGTCATTTTATAATGAGTGTGGGGTGACGCAGGTCACCTTTTATATGTGTACTTCCCTCATTAAGAGGAAGAGGCTACTCAGATACTGATTCCTGTGCAAAGATGAAGCCATTAGCTTTGGCTGGACAAAGGTCTACTCTTGTGCTGTGAGCTCGAGCTTTTTAATTGCTACGTTTCCAGACACATACAGCTAAACTTTTGCCAGGCATCCATACCCTGTCACAACACTTGACAATGTGTCTGTCTGCACTTTTAGTAGATATGCTACTTAGGCCTAACTGGATAACTTAGTGTCCATGTGTATTGAAGTCACTATGTTAACCTGTTGTGTTCTTATTACTGTGCAATCAGTCATAATACAGCATGACAAGCGCCGACATTTACATGGTACAAGAAGAGGTCAACACTAAGCTGCTCATCACACAGTCGTAAGAAGATGGTGAAGTGTTACCCTCCTGTTCTATTGCTTTTCGTCCATTTCAGACCGTGTTTGGCTATTCTGAAAATCATTAGCCTTTAAACAGCTACTTGTTTCCATGTGGATTCACTCTTACCGCGCAGGCGTCAGAATCAAAGCAAGTAAATTACCCAGCTAGCATTGACATATGGTGCAAGGGAGTCTGCTATTGCGCGGCTATTTATGGCTGCTCCCGGCTAGGTCAGTCAGTCACAAGGGACCCTTCGAAAATGCTGTCTGAACAATCCCTTTAATTGTGAGCAATGCCTTTAACCCACACACTCACACGCAATTAGTTTTACATTTTCAGTTTCATACTGCATGTGTCACTCAAAAGTACATAGAGGATTTGGGTTAGAGATTGATCTAAGTCTCTCCACAGTTCACACACTGGAAGGGGGGGGGGAATGCAGATTCATTCTTATCTTAAGATTATCCTAGAAGGGGGTTCGGGGATCTGTAATGCACATTGCAACGAGTACAGAATAAAACACTCCCTAGTTGTGATCGCACATGTAAAAGGATGATATCAGGTTTTCTATTCCATTTCAAGTGAATGGTATTTCGGATTCCCATCATCGCCAAATCTTGTGTAAGGAAATGTTATAGGCCTACTCTGCTAATCAATATATTTTTTAGACAATATACTGTCTCCCATCAAGAGCTTAAAGGAAGAAAGTTTGACATTCTTGTGTAACCCATTTAATAAAAATAGCCTGGGCGAGACCTGATAGGACGGCCGGGATTGATTTATTAATCTAATCAGAGAGACGTAGGGGACATGCATTTATCGTGCACTCTGTATCAGCAGAGATGGCACTTGAGGTCATTTGCTGGGAAGAACAGCCAATCACTTGACAAGATCTTCTCTCATTTCCCTTCCCATCTCACTCCATAATCCTTCTGATCAGGGATACTGCATGGGGCCATGCTTCTGGTCACATATTAGGTTGGTTGATTCGGCACCCTATTTCTCACCAATGCTGTTGTCCTCTATTTGAAATACTATACGACCTTGTTTTATTGTGCCTATGTTGATTTCCAAACGCAGCTCAAGGTTGATCAGCAATCCTCTGTCCACGAAAGAAATGGGTTGTGATAGCCTTTCAGCAAAGATAGCGTTTTGACTTGATCTGGGAACATGGCCTCCGTCCCAAATGGCCCACTCTTCCTCATATGGTGCACTACTTTTGACCAGAGCTCTGCCATTTGCGATGCACACTTAGCCACTCCGTACTGAAACAATAATAGGCCCCCAAACATTCTTCTGTCATGTAACATGAGAGCGTGTAGTGGCTTATCTAAAACACAGCTGGGTCAAATAGACAGAGCCACTGAGGCACACAATAAACTGTCAACATCTTGTGGTGATCAAACGATATTACATCTGTCCAAGATCTGAGATGATTGTCTTCCATACAGTAGATCAGCTTTTCTTTAACCATATATATATATATATATAGTGTATAATTATTATAAAGGGTTGTGGGTCAGAGTTAATACACACTGGCAAACCATTTCACTCATATAAGATACTGTATTGCAAGGCATAAACACCCCTGAATGAGTAACTACACAAATGGAATTCATACTTTATTATACAGTACTTTTAGTAGGCATCCTTTTCATAAACACAGGAAACAGCGAGTCCTATATGGATGTTTTCATTGTCTAGAATAGCAGCACAACAGGGCTTGTTGCTAATGCACCAGCTCCTGGTGATTGAACATTGGTTACCACACAATTACTGTGGTTAGCAGAAGGGTTCCTCCTTCTAATCACTGCCTTACTGTCTAAATGGCCATTATCACATAGAAGTCGCTTTTTTACAATCACTTCCCTTAAACATGTCAATATCCAGATTAAGCCAGGGATTGCACAACCGCCATCCACGTCAGTGGCTTCTGCATCAGTCGCTGCAGATTGTCTAGGGTCCGCATCCCAAATGGAACCCTTGTTCCCTATATAGTGCACTACTGTTGACCAGAGAGGTGCATCAAAAAAAAAAATAGTGTGCCGTCTAGGGAATAGGATGCCATTTGGGTCGCTGTCAAGATCTGTACATTTGAGATGTACTACTACAAGACAGACAGCTCTCCCATGGCAATTGATCAGTCTCCCCAGTCTCCCACACAGTCTTGCCTCAAACCATCTCTAATTAAAGCTATGTTTCATTCTGGGCACAGTGGAAGTGCAGGTCCCCACAACAATCAAGGGCAGGCTTACTCCTCTGGACCTCTGATCCTGTGTGAGAAGAAAGGGGCCATCCAGGCTGCTGATTCTCCCCTCCTCTCTCCCCATTATTGGATTCACTTCTCCGGCTGAATAAAATCCCATATATCAAGCGCACTAGCAGGGAGAGAGAGGCTGGCAGACACACGCGATCATATACATATCAGACACGAGGAGAAAGAGAGGACCAACCCAGTCTAGGACTGTGGCCTTCCTCCCTTGCATTTAACCGTGAGGGTGTTGATGTTGGGAAGGAAAACTAATTGAAATCGGGTGAATAGCGGAACACATTTAAGGGTACGGCGAACGTAGTAGTCAAGTGCTGTAGTAGCTAATGCACTGCCGTTTCTTCGGATACTGGGTGTGAAACGTCTCTATAATCACGACCGAGGACGCTGGTGTATAATGGCCCATAAATCGTGTGAGTGTTGAGGCTTTTCAAAGAAGCCGTGTCGGAATTGCAATCCCTTTTTTTTGTGTTACAGTAAGTCCCTGCTGCTACAGGAGACGAATACAGACGTGAAAGCATTAAATCCCCGGCTGTCTCCATGGTGAGGGGCACTAATCATGCAGTACCTCTTAGCGCCACAGCGAGCCCAGTCAGATAAGGCTTCCATTATGCTCTTATTTTAGACCATCTCATCCCTGTAATAGACTGGCAGCCCCTGTGTGGCTGTCTTATTTATCCCCATGTGTCCTGATTTGTCTGTCTAGGCCCCACAGCAGCCCGCAGGTGTGAGCCTGGCTGATTGATGCTGGCTTAGGGTGCCTGCCTCCCTGCCTGCCTCGGAGTGCGTTGCTGCCTGCTGCTGTGCAGAGGTGCTGAAGTGTTGTGTAGCCAAACTCAGATTGGGCCCCACGAGGAGTCATTAATTACACTGGAGTGGTTGCCTTGGAGAGGTTTACAAATATTTATTTTAAAAAAAAAACTTCCATTCTCTGATGTGGGTGGGGAAAAGGGAAATATACAGTGAAGCAATTAAGTTATGCATGTAATATTATGCAAATACGCTTTGAGACAGTTTTCCAGCAATGTAAGGCCTCTATAAACCAAAGTGTGAAATCGTTTGTCGTCAAGAACTCAACCTTAGACCGAGTCTTTATTGGAAGCCATTTTCACATGAGATTCAATCCGATCGCGGGTTTGTCGACAACGCGCCATTTAAAAGGCCGTTTCAGATTGCGCCGACATAGTAACATTTTAGTCATTTATCAGACACTCTTATCCACAGCGAACTTACAATTAGTGCATTCATCTCAAGACAGCTGGGTGAGACAACCACATATACACAGCCATAGCAAGTACATTTTCCCTCAATAAAGTAGTTACTATCAAAGTCAGTGCTAGAAGGAAAATACATATATATATATATTTTTTATATGCAGCGTTTACCGTGAATGTGGTCTCCGCAAAAGCGGGAACATTGCCTTTAAAGGACGCATTCAGATTGAAACCCGGCCCCAGTTTATACTGGACCTTCTCCATAGACTAACTCTAGACCTGACCTAGCAACTATAATGAGCGTATCATTGAGCCATGGTTAAAGCGCCCACCAGGCTCCTAGTAGATATTAAGGCTCGAGTCCCAAATGGCACCCTATTCCCTCTATAGAGCACTACTTCTGACCAGGGACCTAGAGCCCGATGGGCCCTGGTCAAAAGTAGTGCAGCACATAGAAAACGGGATGCCATTTGGGACGCATCCCTAGAGCTAAGGAGGAGACGGGAGACACAGGGGGGGGCCCTAAAAGTTTCAACAGAAATGTTTAATCAACAACAGATTTATTCGATTTGTCGTTCACCGTTTCATTGGTTCATATCATCCCCCAGTAATCAAACACATGGCAGATTCCATCAAGATAACTTTGTTTCATTTCTTCTTCTTTTTTTGGGGGGTGTTTTTTTACAAAAATGTACAAACAGGTAACATACATCAGCTTAGACCAATACATGTACAGGGTAACAGTTCAAAATTCAAACACAATCTATAGTACATTCCTATTGTAGTACCATGCATGTCAAGATAAGCTACGGGGTGAAGTTTCCCCTACTGTCGGAACAGATCTAGGATCAGCTTCTTCTTCCCCAATCCCAATCTTAACTATTAGTGGGGGGATATGAGTCTAGGGGCAACTTCACCCTACACCTAAAGATAATCTAGGTGAAACTAAACGATAAATATATATGAACGTAAACAGAGTTCATTTCATTTGAGTCTGAATGCCAAACAAACAGTAGGCATAGATATGACAGTGTTCAAGCATCGAGATAGTTTTAGTACAGTAATGTCCATTAGGTAGTTTGTGGGTTTTTGCTGATGAACCTCTAAAACACATTGCACATTTCATAAAACCCCCTAGAAAGCATTAACAGAGTTCCATTGGTATTTCTGAACAGCGCACGGGCAATGGATTCAATGACATAACCATGCCACGCTCTACATTTCAACGGGGCTTTCAAGTTTCACAGCGTCTTAGAAAAATAATTGGTTCTGTATGTACGAAAACATGATGATGGCCGTTATTTATTTACACCACCGGATGGATGTCAGCGGGTCCGGTTTGACAATCCATTGAAAAACATAGTTGATCCGTTTTCTAAAAATGTTGATCATAATCAAGACATTTTTTCATGCATCCCAAATGGTCCCCTGTTACCTACATAGAGCACTACTTTTAGACCAGAGCCTACTATGAGACCTGCTCAAAAATAGTACAACAGGGTACGATTTCAGGACGCATCGTTTGACTGACCATCAAAATGGCACAGTAAAAGTGGTAAAACACGATGAGTTTTGTTTAGTCTCATTATACTGTTGCCATTGTTCATATTGATCGATTCACTAATGCTGAGATGTTTCGGGGAGCTTTAGACTTCACAATAGCTTAATTAAATAAACAAGAAACTTGATATTCAAACCGACATTGTAAATGCACTCACAACCTTTTTATGTCGACAGATCATTTTTGCTTTATGTTTAGATCGGGCAAATTATATGTTATAATGAACCGTGCAAATGATAAGTAAACTATTATAATGAAAGTGATGGACATAATGTCTAAAGTAGAATAAGGGAACCTTCAAGTAGACAGACGTATCCAAAATAAACAATACATTCAATAATCCAATGTTTGGGGAGCGGACCGTGCTACAGTGCAGTACAAACAATTTCAACAAACAACTGCATTCTGTGACAACTACTCCGGGTTGACTTTGAGGCAAAGCTTGTCAAGATGTTTTCCTTTCTCTACATTCCTTGACCCATTCAATAATGGACTATTTCTCTTAAGGCATACCGTATCAATCCAAGTAACTTTGGCCTCAGATATACAGTTGTGTTTTGAAACAGTGTTATGACATGACATATCCATTTCCTGTAATTACAAAAGGGACAGTGCAAACCTTTATGCCATTGAGCATTGAAGCAAAAAAGCTGCCGAAATTACATTTGTAATGCAAATTGGATAATGGTAAATTAGATTTGACAGCTATATGCCTCCATGCACGAGTTCTGTATCACCTCTAATGTTTTGCGTTTTGTCAGCCTCTTGATATGTACCCATCAACAACAGCAACCCTTACCCTTCACCCTAAGATGTACACGTGGCTGCAACATAGATGTGAATTGGGGGGTGTACAATGTCCGAACAGAATCATCTCTTTTCAGGGCTACACTTTAAACACACACTTGTGTTCAGGGCCAGAGTACATAGTCTGCGAGACCCCACAGACGTACAAATGGTGTCCTGCTATTGGTGCTGCTGCTGTAAAAAAGTTGGGAACCTCTGAACGCACACACGACCAAGTTTGAGAGCCATATGACATATACGATACCGTCAGTGCGATAGTCACTCTGATTCCAGCTTCCTCCATATGTAAAAGTGTGAGTCAACGTCACCTCAGACCCATTCATATGAGTCAACCATACAGATATTTTCTGGCTGAGAGTGTGCACGCCAGCCTCTTGCCAGCCACTGTGTGTAATATTGATTGAATGAGGAGATCGGAATCGCAGATAACGCCCTTGCTGAGCCTCCGAAGCCCCGTGGGAAAAAACACACACAAAAAACACAGGCTGCTACCTGCCTGCTTCTTCCCCACCTGCGAGTGTTGAAGGAGGCAGGAGCGTGTGCATGATTTAAAAAATAATACCTGGTGGAGCGAGGCAAAGGTAGTGGCCAGCGGGAGCGAAGTGGGCGGTGGTTCAGGTGGGGGTGAAACTGGCCAGGGTGGTGGTGAGTGAAGTTGGAGGTCCTGCTCCTCGTCAGATCAGAGCGTCAGTGTCATGTTGCGGAGGAACCACTGCTGGGAGCGGCTGCCTGTGCAGTCTCTCAGGGTGGGCACCATCTTGTCCTCCTCAGTAGGCATGTCCAGACACTGGTTACTGTTGACGTGCAGCAGGGTCAGCCGCTGGGGAGAGAGGCGCAGGCAAACAGAGGCAGAAACACACACACACACGCACACGCACACGCACACGCACACGCACACACACACACACACACACACACACACACACACACACACACACACAAAGGTGAATGAGCATTATGCACTGAACACATAGGCTGGGTTCTTGGCCTCTGCTCCACCTTGCAGCCAGAAAGATGGTTACTGGGAAGATTAGAGATACTTCAAAATGAATGTCCTCCACCCGCTAATACAGATTTTGCAGTATATTTTCCAGCAGGTTGTATGTGGATTACATTTCATTTACAGAAACATCATCATTGGGTATTGAAATTATGCTGATTTATGTTGCACTAAATAAGTCTTTCTACATTCATTTTGTGCTAAAAATCAAGGCTCTTGAATGAATCTCTGGACTCTTTTACCTCAAGAGGATTCGTTTTGGAGAAATCAATCTTTTGAGTGTCGATAATCTTGAGTGTTTCCTCGTGTCGATACTTAAGCCCCAAGACTAACGGCAAGGAGAGGTAGCATTAAAGGTCTTAATTAACCAGTTATGGCCACTTGCTCTCTCTTTGTCAGAGGTATCGTACTTTGCCATTTTATACCTCCTTCACCAGTCACTACTCTAGTCAAAATGTCCATACAGAGCAGAGACGGGGTAGACTTCCTGCCATTTGGCCATGTTTCACTTCTGAGGAAATAAAATGACACATTTCCAACCGATAGCATTAGCTGTATTGTGTCAGAACAGGTGCATCCATGCAATAAATCTCCAGCTCAACCCACTTGGGGTTTGAGGCCTGGTCAAAAGTAGTGCACTATACATGGACACGGGTGCCATTTGGGACACATCCCTGGTCTGTTAGAGGTAATATGATACAGCTCTGTGTGTGTGTTGGGACACCAGTCATCACCCAGAGCCATTGTAGAAGTACAGTACAAGTACATCATTTTTTACATACAGTGCCTTGCGAAAGTATTCGGCCCCCTTGAACTTTGCGACCTTTTGCCACATTTCAGGCTTCAAACATAAAGATATAAAACTGTATTTTTTTGTGAAGAATCAACAACAAGTGGGACACAATCATGAAGTGGAACAACATTTATTGGATATTTCAAACTTTTTTAACAAATCAAAAACTGAAAAATTGGGCGTGCAAAATTATTCAGCCCCTTTACTTTCAGTGCAGCAAACTCTCTCCAGAAGTTCAGTGAGGATCTCTGAATGATCCAATGTTGACCTAAATTACTAATGATGATAAATACAATCCACCTGTGTGTAATCAAGTCTCCGTATAAATGCACCTGCACTGTGATATTCTCAGAGGTCTGTTAAAAGCGCAGAGAGCATCATGAAGAACAAGGAACACACCAGGCAGGTCCGAGATACTGTTGTGAAGAAGTTTAAAGCCGGATTTGGATACAAAAAGATTTCCCAAGCTTTAAACATCCCAAGGAGCACTGTGCAAGCGATAATATTGAAATGGAAGGAGTATCAGACCACTGCAAATCTACCAAGACCTGGCCGTCCCTCTAAACTTTCAGCTCATACAAGGAGAAGAGGACAAGAAAGCCATTTCTTAAAGATATCCATAAAAAGTGTTGTTTAAAGTTTGCCACAAGCCACCTGGGAGACACACCAAACATGTGGAAGAAGGTGCTCTGGTCAGATGAAACCAAAATTGAACTTTTTGGCAACAATGCAAGACGTTATGTTTGGCGTAAAAGCAACACAGCTCATCACCCTGAACACACCATCCCCACTGTCAAACATGGTGGTGGCAGCATCATGGTTTGGGCCTGCTTTTCTTCAGCAGGGACAGAGAAGATGGTTAAAATTGATGGGAAGATGGATGGAGCCAAATACAGGACCATTCTGGAAGAAAACCTGATGGAGTCTGCAAAAGACCTGAGACTGGGACGGAGATTTGTCTTCCAACAAGACAATGATCCAAAACATAAAGCTAAATCTACAATGGAATGGTTCAAAAATAAACATATCCAGGTGTTAGAATGGCCAAGTCAAAGTCCAGACCTGAATCCAATCGAGAATCTGTGGAAAGAACTGAAAACTGCTGTTCACAAATGCTCTCCATACAACCTCACTGAGCTCGAGCTGTTTTGCAAGGAGGAATGGGAAAAAAATTCAGTCTCTCGATGTGCAAAACTGATAGAGACATACCCCAAGCGACTTACAGCTGTAATCGCAGCAAAAGGTGGCGCTACAAAGTATTAACTTAAGGGGGCTGAATAATTTTGCACGCCCAATTTTTCAGTTTTTGATTTGTTAAAAAAGTTTGAAATATCCAATAAATGTCGTTCCACTTCATGATTGTGTCCCACTTGTTGTTGATTCTTCACAAAAAAATACAGTTTTATATCTTTATGTTTGAAGCCTGAAATGTGGCAAAAGGTCGCAAAGTTCAAGGGGGCCGAATACTTTCGCAAGGCACTGTACAACTGGCGACGAGACACATCGCTCGACCGGCAACATGTCCCGCCTGACTTACTGTACAGTAGGGGAGGAATCAGATGGGCTTGAAAGTTGAAAGTAATAGAGGATGTGGGGTTCAGAGTACAACGTTTTATATAGTCAGGTCCATAATTATTGGCACCCTTGATACAGATGATCAAAAAACACTGTATAAAATAATACAAATACTGGGCTATATTGAATGCGCCAACAACAACAAAAAATGGGAACATCATTTTATACTAATGCAATTGCTGAGAGAAAGAGATATGTTTTAACAAGTGACAATAATAAAAAATAAATCTTAAAAAGACCCCCCCCCCCCCAATAATACTCGAGCACTGAGCCTTTATCTAAAATGTTTAATGAGATTGGATTCCTCTATACACAAATCCTTCCAGATCCTTGATATCCTTTGTCTGCTCTTATGGACTGACATCTTCAATTCAAACCACAGGTTTTCAAAGCTGTTCATGTCTGGAGATTGCAAAATGTTAATTTTGCATCAATGAACAATTTCTTTGTGGATTTTGATTAGTGCTTGGGGTTATTGTCTTGCTGGAAGATCCACTTGCGGCCAAATGTCAGCCTCCTGGCAGAGGCAACCAGGTTTTTGGCTAAAATGTCCTGGTACTTCGTAAAGTTCATGATGCCGTTGACCTTAACAAATGGCCCCAGGACAAGTGCACGCAAAAATAGCCCCGTAACATCAAAAATCCACCACCATATTTTACCGTAGGTATGAGGTACATTTCTGCATAAGCTTTCATTTTTCAACGCCAAACCCACCACTGGTGTGTGTGTGTCCAAAGAGCTCTAATTTCACGTAACCTGACCATTGCACCGGTTCCAATCCAAGTCCCAATGCCAATTATCAAACTCCATAGTGTTAAATATCATATTTTTGTGATGACTTCTACTTCTTGATCAATTCATTGTGATATTCATGAACTGTATTTGGATGAACTAACAGTCCGCTAAAACAAATGATGCAAGGGAGTTGGTTTAGCATTTAAACTTAAGCACTGCGTTGGCATCATAGTTTGACAGAATGCTAGAATCCATATTCTCCAGCCCTATTGCTTATGGGTTAGATGAAATGCAATGAGTTTCCTTCTAGGGAGCTTTTTCTGTCCACTGTGTTCACACCTCTTGCTTTGCTTGCTCTTTGGCGTCTAGGCCAGGTAACTGTAAAGGACTGTGTGACAACTTCTGATATTAAAAGGGCTTTGTGAAATCATTTGATTGATTTGTTGATCGATTGATTTTCCTGGAGCATAACTGAGAGGCATATGCATTGTTACCCTCAAGTTAAAAGGGAACTCATTAGCAGCCTAATTGGGGATGATTGCAACTAACATTGGCCACTTGATTATCGCCAGCTGATCTCTCGTTAAACCATCAATAGTCGCTAAAATCCCTCGCACAGCTGATTTGAATTGCAACCATCCTCCGCCACTGATTTAGCGCTCCATAGTGTCGATGTCAGGGTTATCTTTTAGTCCTGATTGCAACCACAGAGAAATAGGCACAGTTGTTTACACCGCCCAAAATCGGTCCGCGAAATAACCACAAAGCGAGGAATTTTTGTATGGAGGTCAATGAGTGTCAAATTGGGTCAACAAAAAGTGGAATTGCTCATTTGCTACGTGAGGTTTATTTGATCGAATAGAAGTTTCGTAATGGTTCGTTAAGTAGTTACGAATGCAATGATAAGTGGATAGCATGTGTCATTTGGGCAACTTTGGAAAAAAAAAAAACTTTATATCGGAGTTCACTCACGTATCTGCCCTCTCATTGGCTGGAATAGTCCCACCTGATCACACCTCCTCCCGCCTGCCTTCCATCTTTGAGGAAATAAATGTCCATTGTTAGAGCGGTCACTCGACTATCTTGTCAATATAATAGAAAATATTTGTTGCAAACCAACATTTTCAAGACTATTTCACCCTCTGTTGGGTATTAATCATCGGAACAATTTGATCTTGCCAGGCACTATTTAATCTGTCGCTGAAGCTTTACAGATTGTGCATAGACGCAGGAACATTGCCTTTAAATTCCAATCACGCTTTAACGCTGAACTTCCATGATATGGATTGAATAGAGCCCTAAGGGCTATTTATCTATTTAATAATCATTCTGTAAAACTGAAATAAAGTATTTCATTTCCTTGTTTACCACACAATATTTTCTATGGCAATGTGGCCTACCCTAGAATATATACAAATATGCCTATCCAATTTATCGGGTACAGGACAGAACAACTTATCAACTCTGGTAATGCTCCCATGGTGATTTTAATCAGATGCACAGGGGGGTTGTGGTCAGGTCAGATCACCTTAAGGGAGAAATAAAAGTTTATGCCCGTATCACAATGTTTGTACAGGTGGGTAGGAGACTCAGCCTATGGTTAAATATGAGTGCTTGTGTGAAAATGTTTTTGTCTGAATGCAGCTGTATTGACCCTCTGGGCAGAATAAACTTGGTTAAGCGTTTATAAGGTCCGTTGAGTGTTTTACTTTGAGAATTAGAACCTAACACATTCTTTGTGAGGCATTGGAACATCTCCCTGGTCTTTGTGGTTGACTCTTTGTTTGAAATTCACTGTTTGACTGAGGGACCTTACCGATTATTGTACTGTATATGTGGGGTACAGAGATGAGGTAGTCATTCATAAATCACGTTAAACAGTATTATTGCACACAGAGTAAGTCCATGCAACTTATTATGTGACTTGTTAAGCACATTTTTACACCTGTATTTATTTAGGATTGCCATAACAAAGGGGTTGAATACATATTGACTCTAGACAGTTCAGCTTTCATTTTTTATTAATGTAAAAAAAAAAAAAAAAAAATCGAAAAACATAATTCCACTTAGACATTATGGGGTTTTGATTGTAGGCCAGTGAACCAAAAAAATCTAAATTTAACCCGTTTTAATTCAGGCTGTACAACATAATTTGAAAAAGTCAAGGGGTGTGAATACTTTCTGAAGGCACATACAGTTGAAGTCGGAAGTTTACATAGACTTAGGTTGGAGTCATTAAAACTTGTTTTTCAACCATTACACAAATTTCTTGTTAACAAACTAGTTTTGGCAAGTCGGTTAGGACATCTCCTTGTGCATGACACAAGTAATTTTTCCAACAATTGTTTACAGACAGATTATTTCACTTATAATTCACTGTACCACAATTCCAGTGCGCCAGAAGTTAAATAGAGTAAGTTGACTGTGCCTTTAAACAGCTTGGAAAGTTCCAGAAAATGATGTCATGGCTTTAGAAGCTTCTGATAGGCTAATTGACATAATTTGAGTCTCAAACGCAGTGCCTCTTTGCTTGACATCATGGGAAAATCAGAAGAAATCAGCCAAGACCTCAGAAAATAATTTGTAGACTTCCACAAGTCTGGTTCCACCTTGGGAGCAATTTCCAAACGCCTGAAGGTACCACGTTCATCTGTTCAAACAATAGTATGCAAGTATAAACACCATGGGACCATGCAGCTATCATATCGCTCAGGAAGGAGACGCGCTCTGTCTCTTAGAGATGAACGTACTTTGGTGCGAAAAGTGTAAATCAATCCCAGAACAACAGCAAAGGACCTTGTGAAGATGCTGGAGGAAACTGGTACAAAAGTATCTATATCCACAGTAAAACAAGTCCTATAAATCGACAAAACCTGAAAGGCCACTCAGCAAGGAAGAAGCCACTGCTTCATCCCAAGCACGGGGGGGGGGGGGGGGGGGACACCCCCGTGGGGGGGGGGGGGTGAAGGTCTGGTTTGGAGGAGTTGTGTTGGGGGCTGAGGAGAGCTGCGGTAAGCTCAAACCCGGAGAGGAGGGGAGGGAGGGGGCCAACACGCTCAGCTGCTACAGTTCATCATTACTTTAAGACATGAAGGTCAGTCAATCTGGACAATTTCAAGAACTTTGAAAGATTCTTCAAGTGCAGTCGCAAAACCATCAAGAGCTATGATGAAACTGGCTTTCATGAGGACCACCACAGGAAAGGAAGACCCAGAGTTACCTTTGCTGAATAGGATAAGTTCATTAGAGTTGCACTAACTGCACCTCAGATTGCAGCCCAAATAAATGATTCAAGTAACAGACACATCTCAACATCAACTGTTCAGAGGTGAATCAGGCCTTCATGGTTGAATTGCTGCAAATAAACCACTACGAAAGGACACCAATAAGAAGAAGAGACTTGCTTGGGCCAAGAAACACAAGCAATGGATATTAGACCGGTAGAAATCTGTCCTTTGATCTGAAATCTGAGTCCAAATTTGAGATTTTTGGTTCCAACCGCCATGTCTTTGTGAGACGCAGAGTAGGTGAACGTATGACCTCCGCATGTACGGTTCCCACCGTGAAGCATGGAGCAGGAGGTGTGGGGGTGCTTTTCTGGTGACAGTGTCAGGGATTTAATTACAATTCAAGGCACACTTAACCAGCATGTCTACCACAGCATTCTGCAGCAATACGCCATCCCATCTGGTTTGGGCTTAGTGGGACAATCATTTGTTTTTCAACAGGACAATGACCCAAAACACACCTCCAGGCTGTGTAAGGGCTACTTGACCAAGGTGAGTGATGAGAGGACTTGGTCTCCACAATCACCCGACCTCAACCCAATTGAGATGGTTTGGGATGTGATGGACTGCAGAGTGAAGGAAAATCAGCCAAAAAGTGCTCAGCATATGTGGGAACTCTTTCAAGACTATTGCAAAAACATTCCTCATGAAGCTGGTTGAGAGTATGCCAAGAGTGTGCAAAGCTGTAATCAAGGCAAAGGGTGGCAACCTTGAAGAATGTAAAATACAAAATAGTTTTGGATTTGTTTAACACTTTTTTGGTTACTACATGATTCCATATGTGTTATTTTATAGTTTTGACGTCTTTATTATTATTCTACAATGTAGAAAATAGTAAAAAATAAAGAAAACCCTTGAATGAGTAGGTGTGTCCAAACGTTTGACTGGTACTGTATATATATTTTTTTTTTATGCCCCTACACACCTCTTCCCTGGTAGAAAACATAAAAATGCACATACATACATAGTTTATTTCCTAATCACACTGGACTCCAAGTGTATCGGCATATCAATCACTCCAATCTTAATTCCAACCCTCAGATGTCCACAGACTAACCAATCTTTCCCAGTACAGTACACTAACACTTTACTAATTCCTTTTGCAATACATCCTTCTATTTTACTGTGATGTCTTACGAATGGTTTTGAACTGATTTTGAACTGGTTTCAAAAGTATATTTCAACTGTCTATCACACATTTCTGCAATCCAGATTACTTTCATTTACAACGTGCTAAAAGCTGATCTTCAATGACTTTATCATCAGTCAAATCATTGTAGTATGTCACATTCTGCTATTTATCTGTTATATGTTTTGATTTTGTTGTTCCTGATAGGATGGTTTCTTCATTGGGGCGGGAGTAGTGAACGCAGGAAAAATGACAATTTCCCACGCCTTTACCGCTGTCTAGTATTAAGACGGCTTGACACCGTAACAGTGTCAGATCAGCTGGTTTACTAGTTTTATTCCGCTGCTGTTTCATTGCAGCCAGGGTTATTTTTTTAGCTCGGAGCACTATGTAATCTCCCTTTAGTAGCGTGTTAAGAAATCCGGCGGTAACCTGCTGGTAACCCGCAGGTGCAATGTCTTTGTTGCAATCAGGCAAGGTTTTAGTCATGACTAAGAACCCACTGAATCAAAAAATTTCAAACGGTCCACATACTGTAGCTGAATATATTGACTTTGCAGCAATTATTGTCTTTGACTTTCAGGCAATGATTATTTCCGAAGTTATAGAGGACGTTTCCAGTTCTGTATTCAGCCTTTTATGTTTTGAAAGGGTACGACAGACCCAGATGGTTTGTTTTTGGGTCGTGAGGTAAAAACTTCAATAAACTCTGCATACAGAGCACCATCACACACACGGACCATCACACACACACTCTCCACTATCTTTCTCTTTGTTCTCTCTGTGTTTTGTAAAAAATGACTTCACCGGAGAGGAGATGGACCGGGCGTTACAGTAAAAACCACTCAGGCAGGTTTTGGTGCACTTAACAGTCAAAGGTTTACAAAAATATATATTAATAATACAATGTTCTGCTTTTTTTTTCATGAATAAAACATATTCATGTATTGATGTTCTCAAAAACCATACCTGTTCACATACTATTACATTATCAAACCCGAATTGTAATATCTGCCATTATAGTCCTGTACCTGACAGTAAGGTCTGAACCTTCACTACACTAAAGCTTATTTATTAATCATAAGGACATGGCCGGGGCAATGATAGAGGTGCTATTTCTGCCATCACTGCAAGATCCCACCATTCCGCAGTGCAGAGAAGAGAGAATGAAGAAAATAGAACAGAGGAAAACCAATCCATATTTAATGAAAATATTAGAAATGTGGGGGATGATTCCTCTGCTCATAATTATTTAATTGCTCCTCAGTGGCAATAAAAAAAAGTCCCATTTACAGCTGAGGCAGTCCCAGCGAGTGGCTCATGAGCTCTGTGCCGTGTGTGTGCACAGCTGAGACCTGCTAATTAAATGAAGATGGTTTCTAGGAGTCGGCCCAGGGCGAAGAACATTTATCCGCTGTGTCCTTCACAAGGAAGAGTCGACGACCGGACTCGCTGACAGATGCAGGATCTCTTTTAAAATGTGTGTTTGTGCTGACACTAACTATGCTTAAAAACAGAGCCTGGCATGTAAAAAAGAATCAACACCGTACCAACAGATTTAATGGACATTTGTTTCGTGGCATTTTGCCATTTGAGGGAGCAGGCGACGATCAGATCAGGAAACGGTGTGTGAATCCCAAATGGCATCTTACTCCCTTTATAGTGCTCTACTTTTGACCAGGGCCTGATAGAGCTTCGGTCAAAAGTAGTGCACTATAAAGGGAATAGGGTGGCATTTGAGGTGGTGGTCACAATATTGTTTGTTCAGGGAGTGTCTTGCAGTGTTACTCTCAAGGACGGCGAACACCGTCAGGAGCGGAACAGGGAATAAGGCCGTCTGACAGCAGGCTGCTCTGCCACCGTCCCTTTTACAAAGAGCAATAACCCTGAACGCAACTCACCCAATTGAAATCAGCGGTAGTCTGAAAAGGAAAGCACACTGCCATGAATACGGTCTTTACCAGGCAGACACAGACTGTTTAACAGGAAAATAAACTCCCAATGAATTACAGAGGTACTGGAAAGAGGTAACCAAGGCTAAAGTTATGGGAATGACAAACAGAAAGAAAGCACATATATTAAACAGAAGACTGTAGTTACTTGCAGCGAGCGTCCAGGCTAGATTTAGAATATTGATAGGTCAAATGGAAATGAGGAGTGGTGATTGAAATGCAGTCCTCAGACAATGAGCGCATGCTGCAAGCTGAACACAGCTGTTATGGCGTGTGTTCAAAAGGCAGCCCCCACGTTCCCGAGGCCAGCGCCATGAAAGAGGGATCACTTCAAAAGAACTTGTCAACAAAGGCGAGCCCATTTCAATCTGCCCATCAAATAGCTCGGTAATCAGCTAAAAATTGTACAAAAAAACCGACCATGTCTCCTCGGCTATCATTTAATGAGCACCACCGTATGAGGGGCCGCAGCCAGTGATTTTTGTTGTTGTTGTTGTATCAAAATAAAATATGAACGTACTGTAGGAAAATAAATGTCAAATGAGATCTAATTTGGTGCAGAAGAAGGCTGGATAAAGGTCTTTGCAGATAGCGCCATGTATACAGCACCTTATGTGTCTCTGTGCTCCTGTCATTAAGCATTCATATCAAAAGGTCAGTGGTAAATGCTACTAAATGCCCTTGAAACTGCTTTGCATGGCACACTTTGACTAACGAACAGAAACGTTCCCCACTCCCAACCGGCTCAAGCTCCAAGAAGAACATGTCAAGGCTGAGGCAAAGGAAATGGAAAAACAAACCTTCTGTGAGGTCAAAAGCTGCTTACTAAAGCAACGTGACAGCCTATTCCACCACATAGTCGCACGACTCCAGCTCTACAGACTAGACACTACACACCAGACTAGACGACTACAAACTAGCCAACTACACCAGTAATGGCTGGTGAGCAGAGATACAGCAGGACGGGCTAATTTTATTGGCACACTAGACCACTCTACGCACTAGACTACTACACACTAAGACCTCCACTAGGTCTGGTAGTACAATACTGACCTGCGGTGACCCATGCAGGAAGACAGCCCCTACAGAAAGTAATCAGTGGGGCTGTAGTACAGCTTCCTAAACACCTCCAGCCGGGTGAAGTTCCTCAGGACCCAGGCTTGCAAGGGGCTACTATTACAGTACTCCACCGTGGGGCCCCAAGTGCCGTCCTCCAGCCTGCTGATGGTCAGACACGACTGAGTGATGATGTGGAGGAACGTGTGCTTCTGCGGATGGACATCCGGATGGAGGATGGACATGTCATGGACAGACAAGAGGAGATGGGAGTAAGTGAGAATCGCTAGGACAGAGCCAGTACTCAGGCCAGGCAGGACCAACAAGATCATCGACAGTACTGTATACTTCCATTTCCAAAATAACTATTCCACACAACCTATCTAACGGAGGACAAAGGTTATAGTTAGACCATGTTGGAGTGTCGCTCAGAACGGAACCAACTTTGCGTACAATCAGACAATCTTCAACCAGATTCCCTAGTTTGATATACATTTTCGAGACTTGTGGTGTGGTGGGACTGATATTCCACAGTCCTAAAAGATGAGCAGGGAGGGATTGAGAATAGAGGTGAGTAGAGAGATGGCTCTGACCAGTGCTTGAATTGGTCCGGTACACACTGTTACTAAGTACCGGCACGTCAAATGTCCTACTGCTTTGAGTACAGGCTTTAAAATATCGCAGCGTTTCTGCACCTTAATATAAACGAGTACCCAAAGTGAGTACCGACACCTCTTTCAGACCACAGGCTCTGATCACCTGGAATATGGAGAATGTAAAAAATCAGGTATTTCTCTCTGCTTGAAACTGATGACCAGATGAAATGGTTAATGGTACGGGCTGGGATCAGCAGTATCGCCTATCATACCGTTGCTAAAAAATAATCAGGCCATTGAGAGAGGCATTGAAACCCCACCGCCCTATATGTCAGGGACATTTCTCAATGCATGAATTATTCATGTTTCATATTATATATATATATATATATATGTAACTAAAGTAAAAAAGCGAAAATAGCTGGATCTAGGGTTGGACAGGAATAGATGGGGGCTTTTCAAAGTCGACAGTGACATGAGAGATCTTAATCACTGACAGGTGACACCGTACTCAAGCAGGCAGAACATAGGAATGTGTCCGTCCCAGTGGAAGAAATATATTGATAATAATTGTTAATATTAAGGTTACCGCTGTGTCCTACGGTTTCCCTTTAGGAATTCAAAATGCCCTATTGTTGGTGCAGTGATAGTATCTAGCCTGTTTCAAAGTCTGCTGCACATCAAAAATAGCACTAGAATTAGCATAGATGATTTGCATGCTGGATATATTATGGAGATATATAGGACTGTATTATTCAGCCCTGGACCATTGAAATGAAAACCAATCTGTTGGAATATCATGAGCCATTCAGTAGTGTCTAACATTACTGTCATATTGTTGCAAAATTCCAGTAACTTTCCCCAAAATTCCCAAGAATTCCAGGAATCTTCCACCCAGGATTTCTGGAAAGCCACGGAATTTTGGGAAAGTTAATGGAATTTTGCAACTATGCCCGAGTCAACGAAGTGCAGTGTGGGACGTAACTGGAGAGTGGAGTCTGATCAGTCCCCTGGTCTGGCTAACAGGTCACATTCCCCAGAGCATTAACATGAACACTCCTACTGACTATTGACACAATGTCACACAGGACTTCACGGACTAACGAGGGATAAACACTGGCCTTACAACCACTAAGCACAAGGTACTACTACCTACCAAACACATGACTTATACACACTTGTCTACATCATCTAGATGACAACATTCACGAGAACCAGGTCAGCAAGCTTACCTCGAAATCATATTCCCACTTGCCAACATACTACATGAGAGGAGAACATTTTTAATAAATGGGGAATATTATGGACTGCAATGTGCACAGGGCAACAGAATGAAGGCGATTGTCCAGGAGTTGAACAGAAGCCCAACTCCTGACATGTAGCACCATCTGGTGGCTCAAAACAATCATAACATATTTTTTTTTTGACAAAATCCTTTTTCTGATGTATTAGTACAGGTGTGTCATTATACATATGACATCTCTTCCAATGTAATAATAGTGAATAAATGACTCCGGACAATCAGGCAAAAGCATCATAATCCTAGTTTTACAACCCTCTCGTCACGACTCACGCAGTATTATACAGGGGGAGTCTTGGTCTTACCTCTGCGTCATACGCAAACATCTGATTCCCCTTCATTTGATGACACTTCAGCATGACCACAGGGCCATGGGGGCGAGACACGTCCAGACACAGGTCATCTGTCCGGATCTCCTTATCAGCCGTGTACGAGAACACCTGGCAGAGAAAACGAGACGGTCATACACCTAGTAGTATCTCTCCGAAGCACTGTTCGCACAGGATTAGTAATTACTATAGAACGTCGGTTATGTAATTATTACCCCAGCACGTCATGTGGTGATTTATTTTTTTCCTCGCTCACAATTGACCGTTATGACGGAAGCCTGGAGGCTCTTCTAGGCGTGGAGATTATTCAAATGTCTAGGGATAGCCTAATATTCGCCTGAAGGCCTTCAGCTTGGAGAACATCTCAATAATAATGCATATCAAGAAGAACCATGAACTGTAACCTATGCAGACATTTGATTACCTGACGGATCGTCCGCTTCGTCTTTTAAAAGAGAGGTATCGCACTAGGAAAGTTGATATGTGGCAAAACAGATCATTCGCCTGTAGGCTACGAGCATAGCACTTTGTGTTAAACATCAATTTGTTCCCCATGTTCTTAACCAAACTGGGACGCGGCACCTGTTAAAACTCTGTAATATCCCTCAAAACACAGGGATGACAATTTGCACGGGATAAGTATTATCAGAGAACCTGGGAGTTTGCCCGAAAACAGTAGGCTTTTAGGGCTGGGATAATAACCTTCCTGCCAATAAGAAATTACTGACATGGCCGATTTGGAAGGGACAAATTCTGGTAACTTCCCACAATTCTGAGATTTTTCCGGCTAATTCCCTCCGGATTCAGTGAATCTTCCAATTGGGATGTCTGGAAAACCTAGGAATTTAGGTCCATAGCTCTCTCCTCTGGGAAAGGTCCATGGGTCCATAGCTCTCACTCTTCTTTCTGCAGTCTCCTTACCTGATTCCCACCCATGCCATGGCAGTTGAAGAAGCCAACCTTCTCGTTCTCCTTTCTGCCCATGTTGTCCACACACTGGTTTGTTTCAACATTTCTGATCTAGGGGTAGAAAGGAGTATAAAAACATTGGACTCATAATTACCATCCTTCCATCCACCCTGGCATATTTACAGCTAACAAAAGCCACCGTTTATAACGGAAGAAGAAATGGCGTATCCTCTCATCAAACACTGGCACTTCATTTCCAGGTGTCAAAATTAAAAACACCTGTGTCTTTTCTCTGTGGCCCAGATGTCATAATCTAATTAAATATTTACTGTTCAATAAAACAAGCAATCAAAACTCATTGCCTATATTTCACCAGTGATGTAAGTCATAATTAAGGACCTTGCTTAGCATCGCAAATGGCTACATAAATCAGATCAGTGGTGATCTAAGTATTCCCACAAATCCACACCCAAAATTATTATTTAATGAGCCATCTAATATCTAAGTAATATACTCCTAGAGCCAAGGCTATACGCTAGGTGTTGTATAACCTGCTTACTATGCAGGAATGGTATTGTTCCTAATTAAATGATATAAAAGCTAATGACTGGGGATGTTAAAAGTGGGATGTGTGCTATGGAGTAAATCAATCAAGGAGCAGACGGCAGGAGGGTAGGAGAGGGGAAGGGAAGACTCAGGCTGCTGCTGCTGCTGCTGCTGTTCCGTGGCCATAGACAGCTTTTACTGCAGTACATTGGATGCAGGCTGTAAAATCCTCAAGCCTCAGCAGAATTCAACTTGGGGATTACAACCTCAGCTCTCCAAACTCCCAACCGATCACATTATTTGACATGCTCTCTATCAATCGTGGCCTTTCTTTTTATTGGCATACTGTATGTTATCAAGACCATTCCCCTCTTTGCCTGGTGCTAACCTGTTAGCTAGAATGTTGTTTGCCAACTCTATCCTGTGCTTGGGGTTTGAAACCACAACTAAACAAACGCATGAGGTTATTTATCGTCCAGTTTCAATGTTTGGAACATCCAGGTCTTCTGACTCACTTTAAAGAGAAGTAGGACTACAGTCTTACGATAGCAAATGGATGACCTGCACTGCAAATGACACCCTATTCCGTATGGGCCCATGTTAAAAGTAGTACACCGTGTAGGGAATAGGGTGCCATTAGGGTTTTCTCCAGGGTCATGAGAGGTGTATTGGGCTGCAGTATCTGAAAGACTTCATACTTCACCAAGTGAGTAGTATCTCCGGGGGATCTGAGAGTCGGGGTAGATGTTCTCCAGGTACCAGGAGAAGGGTTTGCACTGCAGAGCTTCACGCAGGGCCTTACGAGAGGACACGTCTCCATAGTCCACCCGGGCCACACCTGCAACACAAACCAAGGCCACGGAGCCATGTGTATCGAGCATGTCAGACTGGTAGTGCTGATCTAGGAACAGTTTAGACTTTTAGATTATAATGAATGGACAGAGGGGACCTGATCTGTGCTAACATCGGTTTTATTTTCAGCATAACCATTGTTGAGAGAAGAGCCCGCATTAAATTTAAAAAAAATCCTAAATGTTATTTTGGGTAAAAAAAAAAAAACACTCCAGGCCACACTTGAACATCTAAAAATACACTGAACAAAAATATAAACGCAACATGTAAAGTGTAAAGTCCCATGTTTCATGAGGTGAAATAAAAGATCCCAGAAATGTTCCATACACACAAAAAGCTTATTTCTCTCAAATTTTGTGCACAAATTTGTTTACATTAGTGAGCATTTCTCATTTGCCAAAATAATCCATCCACTTGACAGGTGTGGCATTTGAAGAAGACGATTAAACAGCATGATCATTACACAGGTGCACCTTGTGCTGGGATCAATAAGAGGCCACTATACAGTTTTTTGTCACACAACACAATGCCACAGATGTCTCAAGTTTTGCAATTGGCATGCTGACTGCAGGAGTGTCCACCAGAGCTGTTGCCAGAGAATTTAATGTTAATTTCTCTACCATAAGCCGCCTCCAATGTCGTTTTACAGAATTTGGCAGTATGTCCAACCGGCCTCTCAACCGCAAACCACGTGTAACCACGCCAGCCCAGGATCTCCACATCCGGCTTCTTCATCTGAGACCAGCCACCCGGACAGCTGATGAAACTGAGAAGTAATAAAGCCCTTTCATGGGGAAAACCTCAGTCTGATTGGCCGGGCCTGGCTCCCCAGTGGGTGGGCCTATGCCCTCCCAGGCCCACCCATGGCTGCGAACCTGCCCAGTTATGTGAAATCCATAGATTAGGACCTAATTAATTTATTTCAATTGACTGATTTCCTTATACGAACTGTAACTCAGTAAAATTGCATTTTGCATTTATATTTCTTGTTCAGAATAGATAGAAATTATGTAGAAATGATAATGGACCTATATATTTATATCCAAATAACTGTCCTTTTTCTGTCCCACAAGCAAAAAAAAAACGTTTGCCCACTCCTGATAAAGGGAATAGAGTGCCATTTGGGATATGCACTAACAGTGGAGCTGCCCTGACCTGATCATCCCCTGTTATATCCTGGAAGAGCAGACACTCAATGCCGACCGGATACTGCGAGTATGCTTTTTCAGGAATCACTTAGGGTACTGAGCCCCCATTGACTCCTCAGAAGACAGACTAAAGAGCATTCTGGAAACCTGGAAAGGGTGCCTTTCATGCAAAATGTAACTAGATATTGGCAAGGTACTGCATAAATCTAATCTCATAACTTGGCTCCAACATTACTTGGATACTCAGCTGCCAAACTCTTGCCAATCGTATTGCATCGCTAGGCTGTGGGGACAACATTGTCTGAGCTTCCCATGAGATCATAAACAGCAACCGTCTCCCTTGAATACATGAACGCAATTTCCCGGAAATCTCCAGTTGAACATCTTGAAGGATACTTAGTATAGCACTATTCCATTGAATAAAAGATCAAAGTGGGGAGACATGCAGTTGAACATAACACAATGCCCTGCCTTGTTTGGCACGTCAAGAGCAGCGTAGGAACTCACCGGAAGACGAATGAATGCAAAGAACAGTAGAGCAAAGACATATTGTACTTGAGACTCAATGAGACCAGGAGGAGAAGCAACGTGAGCCAGAGTAGGAAGGTCAAATATAGCTAGATACAGTACTGGAAGCTACAATCTACCCCGCAATATGAAAGCTGATCTACCCCCCCTAAAATAAAAAATATGTATGAAATACAAACAAATATATAAAATGAATATACATATAATTTTTTTTAACAAGATACGGTACAGGTTGCTTCCCTTTCCAACCATTTTGCTACATATCCTCTAGTTACAGAGCTCAAGGCATTCAGTACAGTACAAAGGAGAAATGACCCTGGCCTGAAAAACATACAGTAATGAGGAATTGGCTGTGAAAAAAAATATATATATATACTCCTCTAAGACAAGCGAAAGGTGTTATGGTGCCTGACATGAATAGTATTGGTATAGGAGTCTACACTAACCAATATAGGTCAATACTATGTATTCTATGCATGTAAGCAGAATAATAACAGTCACGAGGTGAATGCAAAACGACAGGAGATGCCTATTTTCAGAACCCACCTACATGCCACTTATAGGCGGGTGGCGCGCGCATTGATGTGGCCGGAAGGCGGATGTTGTTATGATTCTGAAGGGTCAAATAGCTCGCAACAGTGATACGAAGCTGCCATATGGGGAATTGTAGTAGGCTCGTTCCAGCTCGTTGTATATTGTTATTGATACCTTGTCTTGTTTTGACTGATGTCATGTTTATGCTAATATGGCTCAAATTCTCTAGCTAGCTAACCAACAACTGTGACAATGCATGAGACAACAATCGCTCACTGTACACCTGTATTTATGTTTTCAATAAACATTTAGAGACAAAATATAGCCCAGCTATAACATTTGGTTCCTTGGACGTTGTGGGAACGTACTGTACGTTTTAGTTTCCTATTGGTTCTGGGAACTAAGACATGCGTTTCCTGACGAGCAAAACTGAACGTTTTTGAATTGTTCTGAGAACAGAAGTGAACATTTCATCTGCTCTGGGATCGATTAATTTTTAGATTGCAGGGAGGATCTACATTTTTTTTACTATGGTTCCCTGAAATTTTTCCTGTGAGGTTTAATTAACATTATAAGACGGGATATTAAAGGTTATTTGAAGGTATTTAAATAACGTTGTGAGAACATGTTTCAATGAGACTTATAATAACACCGCTAGCTTAGGTTAACTGTGAACTCCAAGCACAGATAGGACACATGGAAATTCATTGGCTTAGGCATTAATAATCATCCAAACACATTTCTTTTTTATTGTGACATGCCGTCATTGATCTGGGCATCCTGCACAATTCCCAGAACGTTGTGGGAAGGTTATATGCAAAACAACCATAGGACAAGCACGCTCTCGCCAAGCTCTAAGATACATATGGTTCTCAGAACGTTATGTGCTAGCTGGGAGTTTACATGTCAACAATCTTAGCCAACCCAGTCTGTTTTGCCCCTTCGTTGCTGACGCATCGGTTTCGTTGCTAAAAAAACAACCAGTCTATACCCAACATGATGGCGAGAGGCTGATTTCACACTTAAAAGTACATGCTCGGAGCGCAGCGATTTACCAGACCATATGCATTGCCACTCCATCAGACCTGGGTTTCACTACTATTTGAAATATATTACATCGCTTTAGTTTGCTTTAGTCTGCCTGGAGTGCCAGGTGGGCGGGGTTTTACATTTTCCAATAATTCTATTGGTTCCATTGCGCCAGGAAACTCCCCACTGAGCACACACTGGTTGAATCAACATTGTTTCCAACATGGAATAGACGTTGAATTGACGTCTGTGCCCAGTGGGTCCATCAATCCCAGTTGAAGTATTTTAAATGATCTGGGTTCAAATGGGTATTTGAACCCAGGTTTGCATTCCCACCCGCTGAGAGACAACAGGTTCAAACGGAAGCGTGGTAGCGTACCTGGTGATATGATGTAGAAGAAGTCTTTGAAGCCGTCCATCCACACCTCGGCCAATCGCCTGTTGTTCTTGTTGATGACTTGGCCAGTGCCCCCGGGGAAGCTGTATGGGGTGGCCTTCCGGAACACATGACCCACGTGGGAACATGTTATAATCTCCAGCGAGCCGCCACACTGCCAGATCTGCACATACAAGTGGTCACACACACACACACACGTGGTCACACAGACACACCCACACACACCCACACAATCATTGTCATAATAACCCTCTATTCTTAACCACTCACCCTGAAAGACATCTCCAAGTTCTCTCCGCCCCAAATGTCCATCCCTGGATCGTACGTGCCAATTTCTTCAAAATATGTCCGGTCAATAGAGAATAACCCTCCAGCCATAGTAGGGGTTCTACAAGAGAAAAACAATGAGAGTGGATAAAGAAACACATTTGACAAGAGACACCTATCTTACAAAGTGAGAAACGGATCCGCTTACAAATAATCAATAACATACAGTAATATTGCTGAACAATATTGCTCGATGGACAGGATGCCCAGCTGGTCACGGGGGCACCTCAGCCACTCTCAAGGTACTAAACGATATCATAACCGCCATCGATAAAAAGACAGTACTGTGCAGCCGTCTTCATCGACCTGGCCAAGGCTTTCGACTCTGTCAATCCCCGTATTGTTATCGGCAGACTCAACAGCCTTGGTTTCTCAAATGACTGCCTCGCCTGGTTCACCAACTACTTCTCAGATAGAGTTCAGTGTGTCAAATTTGAGGGCCCGTGGTCCGGACCTCTGGCAGTCTCTATGGGGGTACCACAGGGTTCAATTCTCGGGCAAACTCTTTTCTCTGTATATATCAACAATGTCGCTCTTGCTGTGGGTGATTCCTTGATCCACCTCTACGCAGACGGCACCATTCTGTATACATCTGGCCCTTCTTTGGACACTGTGTTAACAAACCTCCAAACGAGCTTCAATGCCATACAACACTCCTTCTGTGGCCTCCAACTGCTTTTAAACGCTAGTAAAATGAAATGCATGCTTTTCAACAGATCGCTGCCCGCTGCCAGCACTAGCAAAACTACTTTGGATGGTTCTGACTTAGAATATGTGGACAACTACAAATACCTAGGTGTCTGCTAGACTGTAAACTCTCCTTCCAGACTCACATTAAGCATCTCTAATCCAAAATGAAATCTAGAATCGGCTTCCTATTTCGCAACAAAGCATCCTTCACTCACGCTGCCAAACATACCCTCGTAAAACTGACCATCCTACCAATCCTCGACTTTGGCGATGTCATTTACAAAATAGCCTCCCACACTCTACTCAGCAAACTGGATGCAGTCTATCACAGTACCATCTGTTTTGTCACCAAAGCCCCATACACCACTGCGACCTGTATGCTCTCGTCGGCTGGCCCTCGCTACATATTCGTCGCCAGACCCACTGGCTCCAGGTCATCTATAAGTCTTTGCTAGCTAAAGCTTCGCCTTATCTCAGCTCACTGGTCACCATAACACCACCCACCCGTAGCACGCGCTCCAGCAGGTATATCTCACTGGTCATCCCCAAAGCCAACACCTCGTTTGGCCGGCCGTTCCATCCAGTTCTCTGCTGCCAATGACTGGAACAAATTGCAAAAAATCGCTGAAGTTGGAGGCTTATATCTCCCTCACCTACTTTAAGCATCAGTTATCTGAGCAGCTTACCGATCGCGGCAGCTGTACACAGCCCATCTGTAAATAGCCCATCCAATCTACCTACCTCATCCCCGTGGTTGTTTTTATTGACTTTTTCTGCTCTTTTGCACACCAGTATTTCTACTTGCACACCATCATCTGCACATCTATCACTCCAGTGTTAATCTGCTAAATTGTAATTACTTCTCTACTATGGCTTATTTATTGCCTTACCTCCTTACTTCATTTGCACACGCTGTATATAGACTTTTTCTATTGTGTTATTGACTGTACGTTTGTTTATCCAATGTGTAACTCTGTGTTGTTGTTTGTGTCGCACTGCTTTGCTTTATCTTGGTCAGGTCGCAGTTGTAAATGAGAACTTGTTCTCAACTGGCCTACCTGGTTAAATAAAGGCGAAATAAAAATAAATAATTAAAAGAATGTCTGGGGGCTTTGGAAATAAGACAGCAAGACATGATTAATTGCCTAGCTCTTCATCAAACAAATGGGCACTTTGGACACTAGCATTTCACACACAAAAAAACCTGACCTAGACTGACAATCTCGATGCAAAATGACTATTTCATTGTTTGATCCACTCTCTGCCGTTTTCATTCTGCTAAAAAGAAGCAAACAGACACCGCTAGGGGCTTGGAGATGACAATCTTCTTTTAAGACAATGAAAATCAGATGTATGAAGCATTGAGGGACACCATCATAATGCCATGTTGTTGCTCTGTCCAATAAAATATAATTGATGTAAAGGTGTGTCAATATTTCTGCAGCACCAGCTTCATTGATCTATTTTTCTTGTATTCCAAAATGAAACTAGCTACACCGTGAAACTACAACTCCTGTATCAAATAACAACAACAACAAAAAAACATATTAAAAAAACATTGGCCTCGCAGCTAAGTCAGTATTTCACAGCAATGCAATCTATCTCCAAATGATGCAGCTCTGATATCGGAGAAGAGGGCTTCTAAAGAAATCCACACCAATGATGTCAGCTCTGCGACTTCCCAGCACTACCAACAACCTACTCTCACCTGAAATGATAACGCTAGAGAGCGAATATTTGTTGTCTTTACGAGGCTTTTCAGTAAACTGGTCTTTAATGTTACTGTCCTCCACTACATTTTTTTTTATTGTTCCCCTCTAATCAGGGACTGATTTAGACCTGGGACACCAGGTGCGTGCAATTAATTGTCAGGTAGACCAGTAGGGTCCGGACCTCATAGGGTAAGAGTCGAGCACCCCTGCTTTATAGTGCCCTACTTTTACAAAAGTAGGGCACTACAAAGGGAATAGGGTGCCAAATAAACTCATTTCAACTCGGGCAACAGATAAAGGCATATGTGTGTACCTGAGTGGTAATGTCCTGTCCCCTTTGCGCCTGTCCATTTCTCTCTGAGGCACGGGGTACCAACGGAAATTCAGCTTCCAGTTGAATCCTCCGTAGGTCATGTCTGAGCCTGCCATGTATTCAAACGTCTCGTCGCTGATCACATCGATTATAGGACATACCACAGATCTCCTAAACAACCACGAAGAGAAAGATAAGGCATTCATTTGACAAGAAATACATTGACAGCCTAAACAACCACGGAGAAATCCAAAGCATTCACGTTACAGGAAATAGTGAAAGAAAGCCCTAGATAAATTACATGTGGAATCAACTTCAGAAAATGACTTTGTAGGACTGGGCAGTCTCTTCAATTTATTCACTTTCTTCCCTTAAACCCCAAAACGTTGTGTCATTTCCATTAACAATATTCCACGCCTGGTTATATTAAACTGCTTGGCAGGCAGAGCCAACAGCATTAATTCATCCACAAAATAAATAATAAATGAATAAATAATTTACAAAGCTAATGGTGCCATAACTGTTCATTCTTCAGGTGAGCGCCGAGACAAATAGCTAACTGCTGACCATGCATTTCTACAGCGGTGGCATTATCCCCAGCTTCATTATGAGTTTATTTCAATATTAGTAAATCATCGGCTGGTCCATACTCATTATAAACATATCCATTAGGAGAACAACACTGACCGGAGGTAACATATTGCTTCAGTGGGAAGCTACTTACAGTCAAAAGGAAATGGAATATATGCATGTTGATTATGTTGACAATGACAACACAGTATGGATGTGTGGCCTCAGACGGTTTGCTTCAGTAGGAGTTTTACAGTAAAGCTGAAGGTAACCTTTAAGGCTTGCGTCTCAAATGGCACCCTATTCCCTAGTGCGCTACTTTCGACCCGGGCCCATAGGGCTTTGGTCAAACGTAGGGTACTAGGTAGGGAAATAGGGTGCCACTTGGGACTCACACAGTCTCTAGGTGCTGCAGGGAATTCATTCAACGCATCCCCTTCACTCAGCACCCACTTCACTTCCTGGTCTAAATCTAATCAGTGTTTGTGCACGTTTATGCTCCGGCACCTACTTTTACACGTCAATAAACGTGCAGGGTCGTAAAAGTGTAATGGCTCCATAATATAATCTCCTCGGTAATACTAAACTAATTTCTGCCTGGCACCTGAGGCAAAATGGGTGGATGCCTGACACCAGATAAGAGAGAGAAGGGGGGGCAAATACATTTTCAGTCCATCTACACTTTCTCCCTTTCATGTAGAAGGAACCCTTCACCCACCGAACAAGCAAGTGCAATCCTGAAACAGGATTAGAATAACCACACCATTACTTCATTAATATAACCACGATTCCAAATAATAGGATTTAAACCCTGCTGTCACTTACAAATAGCCACCAACAACTGACTCAGTGCAATCACATTCTACTGTATCTCCCACGGTATAAAGAAGCGACAGACAGCGTTGTGACAAAACAAGCTGCCACTCAGCTATGGGGCACACAACTGTCACGGGCATTGGTGTCGTTGCCTGCTATAAAGTCGAGCTAGTGTCTACCATTAACGTCAGATCCAGTTTTCAGACGACACAGAAGACAAGCGGAAGGCTAATGAGTTAGCATCTCACTGAGGCAGCAGGAAGAGAACAGAGCAGAGATGATTTGCTTTCGAGCCTCAGCACCCCCAATGTCTACCATTGCCGTGTGTTCCATTTACATCGAGCGTGGTGATGGTGAAGCTCCTTACCGGTCCTCTTTGATCCTGGCCAGCAGAGGCTCCAGCCAGCCCACTGTGCATTCACAGTGGGCGTCCAGGAAGGTGATGACCTGTCCCCGTGTGGCAGCTGCCCCTCTTAGCCTGGCCCGGATCAGCCCCGTTCGCTGCTCCATCCGCAGGACCCGCACGGGAACCTCCAGGGTACGAGCATAGTTCTCCAGCTTCTTTCCCAAGAAGTCTGACAGAAGAGGACACATCAGAGAGGACATGTTTCAAACGCCCGGAATAACTTAATTGTTTGGTGTTTTTCCCGCGTTCATTCACAGTTATCAAGGCAAGTGCCGATTTTCTTTCAAATGTGGTATATTATTATCCTTTAATACAAAGAACGTTACAGACATGTTACAGACATGTTTCAAACTCCCATAGAACTTCATTGTGCAGTGTTGTTTTCCCTATTCATTCACAATTATCAAGGGCCGATTGTCTTTCAAACTTTGCGTCGATACTATCACACAATACTAAGAACTGCATGTATTAATCCCAGAGTGACCCTTTAAACTCAGTGAAGCTAGTTAGTTGATGGTTTAGGCTGGACCCAGCTATACAGTACCTCTCTCACTGGCGTCGTCCACCAGCAGGATCTCCTGCAGCAGGTGCCGTGGCGAGCGGTTGATGACACTGTGGACAGTGCGGAGCAGGGTGCTCCACGCCTCGTTGTGGAACACGATCACTATGCTGGTGTCGGGGAGATCGTCCGCGTACACCTTCGTCTTGCAACTGATGGACGGACAACGGGAGCTCTGGTTAAGAGGTCAAATAGGCTGCTACTCCTGATGCGTGTCTACAGTAGAGTGCTATCAACAGTGAGCATAGTTGTGTGACATGCTTGTGAATGTAAAATATATGTGGCTGAAATTGACCTCAGAGCGTTGTAACAAAATGAACTGCTTTCAAACAAAGCCAAAATTCACAAGACTTAGTATATGCTGCACCAGTGTTTCCCCCAGGATTTTTTTCAGCAGTGGTGGCAAGGGTGCATCGCTTCTAGACCTTAGCACAATGACATGCTATCTTTTTCCATAGATTTCCAGTTGTTGATTCAATGACTATCCATTTAAAAGCTCATCTCAGCAGAAATGACATGAATATATAACACCTCAGAGAGTGCTACATAGACTTGAAATCACTGTCCACTTTAATGTCCACTTTAATACTTGGAACACTAGTCACTTTAATAATGTTTACATATTTTGCACTACTCATCTCATATGATACTGTATTCTATATCTCCATGTATTCTAGCCTATGCCGCTCCGACATTGCTCGTCCAAATATTTATAAACTCTTAATTCCATTCCTTTACTTAAAATGTGTGTGTATTGTTGTGAAATTGTTAGATATTACGTGTTAGATATTACTGTACTGATGGAGCTAGAAGCACAAGCATTTCGCTACACCTGCAATAACATCTGCTAAACATGTGTATGTGACCAATAAAATGTGATTTGATTTGAACACTGTGCTGTGGCTAAATGGCATGCTGCTCCACACACACAGGCTGTGTCCCAAATGGCACCTTATTCCTTATACAGACCACTACTTCTGACCAGGGCTCACATACACTGCCTTCAGAAAGTATTCACACCCCTTCACTTTCCCCACATTTTGTAGTGTTACAGCCTGAATTGAAAACAGATTACACTGACATACACATAATACCCCATAATGTCAAAGTGGAATTATGTTTATTGAATATTGAATTGAATTTCTTACTAATGAATTAAAAAGGAAAAGCTGAAATATCTTGTGTCAATGAGTATTCAACCCCTTTTGTCATGGCAAGCCTAAGTAAGTTCAGGAGTAAAAATGTGCTTAACAAGTCACATAATAAGTTGCATGGGCTCACTCTGTGTGCAATAATAAAGTTTAACATGATTTTTGAATGACTGCCTCATCTCTCACATGCAATTATCTGTAAGGTCCCTCAGTCGAGCAGTGAATTTCAAACACAGATTCAACCACAAAGACCAGGGAGGTTTTCCAAAGCCTCGTAAAGAAGGGCTCCCATTGGTAGATGGGTAGAAAGAAGGAAGGAAACCGCTCTGGGATTCCACCATGAAGCCAATGGTGACTTTAAAACTCCTACAGAGTTGAATGGCTGTAATAGGAGAAAACTGAGGATGGATCAACAACATTGTAGTTACTCCCCAATACTAACCTAATTGACAGAAGGAAAAGAAGGAAGCCTGTACAGAATAAAAAATGATCCTAAACTTGCATCCTGTCTGCAACAAGCCATTAAAGTAATATTGCAAAACATGTATCAAAGCAACTAACTTTTTTGTCTTGAGTACAAAGTGTTATATTTGGGGCAAATCCAATACATTACTGAGAACCACTCCATATTTTCGAGCATAGTGGTGGCTGAATCATGCTTGTAATCGTTAAGGACTGGGGTTTTGAAAACCTGGTTCAGTCTGCCTTCCACCAGACACTGGAGATGAATTCACCTTTCAGCAGGACAAAACATAAAATACAAGGCTACACTGGAGTGGCCTAGTTACAGTTTTGACTTAAATCTACTTGAAAATCTATGGCAAGACCTCAATTGGTTGTCCAGCAAAGATCAACAACCAATTTGACAGAGCTTGAAGAATAATGGGAAAATCTTGTACAATGCAGATGTGGAAAGCTCTTAGAGACTTACCCAGAAAGACTCACAGCTGTAATCGCTGACAAAGATGCTTAAAATTAGATATTTCTGTATTTCATTTTCAAAAAAAAAACAAAAAAAAAAAATGTAATAACAGGTTTTCACTTTGTCATGATTGGGGTTTTGTTTTGTAGGCTGTGTTTCTGGCTGTAACACAACAAAATGTGGACAAAGTCAAGGGATATGAATACTTTACGAAGGCACTGTAGGGAATAGGGTGCCATTTGGGATGCAGTCACACACCCCCAGAGATACAGACCAAAGGCAGGGCAAGCCTGCCATGTAGTGTAGATTGTAATGTAAAAATAAAGTATGAGGAGGGTGCATTAAAGACAGAGAGGAGGCAGCCGGGTTGGAAGTGGGAGGTGACAGGCGATTAGAGCGGACAGTAGGTTTATCCCATTCACCCCACGACAGGTGACAGGACAGACTGACAGAATGGGAGCACCAGGGTAGCTAGCTACTAGCCACTGAGCGATCATCTTATTTCTTTCAACCACTGCCTATTACACCCCATGACAATAACCCTCTCCCTCACAGTCTTGCAAAGCCAAGCTGAGTTCTTTAATAACGTTCCAAGGTGTACTGGCGAGTTTGAGGAAGATTTTGAGATGCAATTAGTACGATTCTGCAGCTTGGCACTCTCTTGGGGTGAAATAAAATCAACAGACCACAGACCTAGATCTATGGCTCTTTTGTACAAATTCTTCATTATAAACTGGGTGGTTACAACCCTGAATGCTGATTGGCTGATATCCATTGTATATCAAACCGTATACTACGGGTATGACAAAACATGTATTTTTACTGCTCTAATTACATTGATAACCAGTTTATAATAGCAATAAGGCACCTCGGGGGTTTGTGGTATATGGCCAATATACCACGGCTAATTGCTGTTCTTACGCACAACACAAATACAGCCCTTATATATTGGCCATATACCACAAACCCCTGAGGTGCCTTATTGCTTAAATATACGATAGGACTAGTTCATTAAAGTGGAATTCATAATTTGCTAAATCTACAAGAATTAAACTTAGCACAATCCTTGTACATGTGTGAAATGGAGTGCGTGCAGTGTTCACATATATTGAAAATGTTCCTTTTTTTGTGTGATAACTTTTCATATAAAATGTTATAGCAATGTAAACCCCATGGGGGGGACAGTTGATTTGAGGCGGTGGGTAATATATAAACAATATAGACAATGTTCACAGTATTGGCATATGCTTACATTCCCTGCATCGTTTTTTAAATATTGTTGTATTGACAATGCTCCTATTTTCAATACCACAAAGAGCACATTCTAAAGAACAGTGGACAAAGAATGTCCTGTAGGAACACAGAAACACCAAATCACTGGGCTGTCTCCCGGAGAGAAGACCTGTCTCTCGATCAGCTGCTCAAGATAAATGTGGATCATATTTCACCTAAATTGCTCTTTGGGTTTTCATTATCCAGCTCTAGTAGGTCTTGGGCGACAGTAAACAAAGCCCTTCTCCCATTCAGACTGTCACGGCTGAAGTAAACACACGAAGACTGTGATGGATACCACACGGGCAAATAATCTCTTTGAGTCTAATGTTCTTCAATTAGAGCAGTGGTGTCTGGTGGCACTTTGAAATGGGATGACGACCTCCTTGTAATCGCCGGAACGGAATGGTATGATGTTGTCCCACTATGATGTATGTTACATCATGGAATGAATCCTGAGGAGTCCGAGGACTTAGAAAGGGGGTGAGGCGCAGTGTGAAACGTTTAATATCTCCTTTCATTCTGCCCCAACGGGTCGTCTTAATCAAAGTTAACAAATTGGTTCATTCCAGACGATATCAAAATGTTCTGTTGAACCTTAGTTATTTGGCAGACAGTCTCTTTTGCGTCGCATTGCTGCGGCTGCTCCTAAAATGACACGCCATGTTGTCATTCTCAAAGTTGCGTGTCAGCGTAGTGTGGTTTCCCGGTGAATTCAGCGGAAGTTTCTGGACTAACACAACAACTAGTGAAAAAGGGCAGAAAGTAGATCCAAAATGTGGGCCCTTTTCGAGAACCGGAGCATGTTGCGAAGCGAAGTGGAGGTATTAGGGCTTCTGAGGTGTAGCGGGAGACGGGGTTGTTATAGTGGGCGGTGTTGTGTAGTGCCGAGACTAAAGAGGTCAGCGGGGGGTAATTCACAGTGTGTGTCTGGGAAAAGGCCGAGTTCACTCACCCGTCCAGTCTCACGTCCGGCAGACTCCTGTTGAGAGCAATCATGTCGCTGGCCATCAGATTGAACTGGTTAATCTTAAAGAGCTCCTTCATTTTCTCTTGCTCGTCCTTTGCGATAACCACCGCTTTCCCCATCTCCCCCGGGCCCTCGTGGGCTCGCGACATGACTGCTGCAAGACAATAGGGAGACATGTTGCATATTTTACACTTCCGTGTTAAATGTGATATTTCACTGTGGTTTCAATGGAGGTAGGAGGTCCAAACATTCAACTTCAGCTACTGAAATCTGCTAAATGTAGCTACAACTGTTATAGTGTATATATTACTAAAGGTACAGAACTGTGGGCAAGCAAATTAACTTAAAATGAACCGTGAGCAAATTAAGCATGCTGTAGACTAGACTAGAGTGTTTCTAACAGAGAAATATTGACCTCAGATCACTCGGTACCGGTACCCCTTGTATATAGCCTCGTTATTGTTATTTTATTGTGTTACATTTTCATTATTTTTTACTTTAGTTGGTAAACTGTACTGTTGGTTAAGGGCTTGTAAGTAAGCATTTCACGGTTAGGTCTACACTTGTTGTATTCGGCCCATGTGACAAACAAAGTTTGAAAGACTGGTCGCATATCAGTGTAAAATGAAATATGCCACATCGTCAGGCTTTGAACTCTGAGGTCATTAAAATGTCCCTACCAGCCAATGACATGCTGATCAGTCTGACACTGATGCAGCTTCACCAAAGCATTCTGGATCCATTAACTACTCTTCTTATCATCTGCCATACAGTCATGTCCTCCTAGCCAAGCATCATCTGGGCCTGTTGGGGAAATCCAGGATTTGTCCAGAGATTTAGGGCGAGCCCTTCTCTCTCTCTCTCACTGATGAATGAGGAAGTAATGAGAGCGTTACAACAGCAGCCCTCATTGCTGTTTAAAAATATCAGCTCATATATCTGATCAATCAGCATTACTGAAGATCCATTAAAGCCTTGAAAACAAGCTGCCTCTGCTGCACACCGCTCCACAATGCTTCACAATTATCCAAAGGTAAATAATCTCCAGTGAATTTATGCTCCGCACTCCAATAATCTCTTAAACCAGAGGGAGTGATTTCCATGGGGGACAATTCACATTTGCTCCAGGCCCCAGGTTAAGAGGATTCCCATTTCGCATTCCAAATGGCACCCTATTCCCTTTACAGTGTGCTACTTTTGACCAGAGCCCAACAGGCCCTGGTCAAAAGTAGTGCACGATGAAGGGAATAGGGTGCATTTGGGACACATCACCAGTCAACCCTCCTAGAGCTCCAATGCTGGGCTGGTGGAGGTTTAGACTCTGATCTGATCGAGGTTCTTCTCGGCGGTGACACCCTCCATTAGGACAATGGCTTAAACCTGATGGGCTTGCAGAGAGAGCTGAGCTGGATTATTCAATGAACTATCCATCTAACACATGCCCACCACAGCCACTCAGATCATCCATCAATCTATTTGTACAGACACTACTTTAGATAAATGGTGCACAAAGAGCTGAAGGCCAGCCATACTGTCTGAAACATACTATATTTGTAACCTCACTGATTGAAAAAGGGTCTAAATGTATCGGGAGGTAACAAACATTACAGCTTCAACTGAGGGACTTATGAGACCGAACATTGTTCCTAGTCTCGCTCTTTCTCATGAGACAGTACATAAAATCAATCCAATGTTATTTGTCACAGGCTTCGTAGACAACAGGTGTAGACTAACAGTGAAATGTTTACTTTACAGGTCCTATTCCAACAATGCAGAGTTGAAGATAAATATGTTAATTAAAAAATATAAATAGTGACACGAGGAAGAAAATACACAGTGAATAACAAATAAAAAAGTAAAAATAACATGGTTATATATAGGGGAGTAGAAAATAACATGGTTATATATAGGGGAGTAGAAAATAACATGGTTATATATAGGGGAGTAGAAAATAACATGGTTATATATAGGGGAGTAGAAAATAACATGGTTATATATAGGGGAGTAGAAAATAACATGGTTATATATAGGGGAGTAGAAAATAACATGGTTATATATAGGAGAGTAGAAAATAACATGGTTATATATAGGGGAGTAGAAATAACATGGTTATATATAGGGGAGTAGAAAATAACATGGTTATATATAGGGGAGTAGAAAATAACATGGATAAACATAGGGAGAAGAAAATAACATGGTTATATATAGGGGAGTAGAAAATAACATGGTTATATATAGGGGAGTAGAAAATAACATGGATAAACATAGGGAGAAGAAAATAACATGGTTATATATAGGGGAGTAGAAAATAACATGGATAAACATAGGGAGAAGAAAATAACATGGTTATATATAGGGGAGTAGAAAATAACATGGTTATATATAGGGGAGTAGAAAATAACATGGTTATATATAGGGGAGTAGAAAATAACATGGATAAACATAGGGAGAAGAAAATAACATGGTTATATATAGGGGAGTAGAAAATAACATGGTTATATATAGGGGAGTAGAAAATAACATGGCTATATATAGGGGAGTAGAAAATAACATGGTTATATATAGGGGAGTAGAAAATAACATGGTTATATATAGGGGAGTAGAAAATAACATGGCTATATATAGGGGAGTAGAAAATAACATGGTTATATATAGGGGAGTAGAAAATAACATGGTTATGTATAGGGGAGTAGAAAATAACATGGTTATATATAGGGGAGTAGAAAATAACATGGCTATATATAGGGGAGAAGAAAATAACATGGTTATATATAGGGGAGTAGAAAATAACATGGTTATATATAGGGGAGTAGAAAATAACATGGTTATATATAGGGAAGTAGAAAATAACATGGTTAAACATAGGGAGAAGAAAATAACATGGTTATATATAGGGGAGTAGAAAATAACATGGTTATATATAGGGGAGTAGAAAATAACATGGTTATATATAGGGGAGTAGAAAATAACATGGTTATATATAGGGGAGTAGAAAATAACATGGTTATATATAGGGGAGTAGAAAATAACATGGTTATATATAGGGGAGTAGAAAATAACATGGTTATATATAGGGGAGTAGAAAATAACATGGTTATATATAGGGGAGTAGAAAATAACATGGTTATATATAGGGGAGTAGAAAATAACATGGTTATATATAGGGGAGTAGAAAATAACATGGTTATATATAGGGGAGTAGAAAATAACATGGTTATATATAGGGGAGTAGAAAATAACATGGTTATATATAGGGGAGTAGAAAATAACATGGTTATATATAGGGGATTAGAAAATAACATGGTTAAACATAGGGAGAAGAAAATAACATGGATAAACATAGGGAGAAGAAAATAACATGGTTATATATAGGGGAGTAGAAAATAACATGGTTATATATAGGGGAGTAGAACATAACATGGATAAACATAGGGAGAAGAAAATAACATGGTTATATATAGGGGAGTAGAAAATAACATGGATAAACATAGGGAGAAGAAAATAACATGGTTATATATAGGGGAGTAGAAAATAACATGGTTATATATAGGGGAGTAGAAAATAACATGGTTATATATAGGGGAGTAGAAAATAACATGGATAAACATAGGGAGAAGAAAATAACATGGTTATATATAGGGGAGTAGAAAATAACATGGTTATATATAGGGGAGTAGAAAATAACATGGCTATATATAGGGGAGTAGAAAATAACATGGTTATATATAGGGGAGTAGAAAATAACATGGTTATATATAGGGGAGTAGAAAATAACATGGCTATATATAGGGGAGTAGAAAATAACATGGTTATATATAGGGGAGTAGAAAATAACATGGTTATGTATAGGGGAGTAGAAAATAACATGGTTATATATAGGGGAGTAGAAAATAACATGGCTATATATAGGGGAGAAGAAAATAACATGGTTATATATAGGGGAGTAGAAAATAACATGGTTATATATAGGGGAGTAGAAAATAACATGGTTATATATAGGGAAGTAGAAAATAACATGGTTAAACATAGGGAGAAGAAAATAACATGGTTATATATAGGGGAGTAGAAAATAACATGGTTATATATAGGGGAGTAGAAAATAACATGGTTATATATAGGGGAGTAGAAAATAACATGGTTATATATAGGGGAGTAGAAAATAACATGGTTATATATAGGGGAGTAGAAAATAACATGGTTATATATAGGGGAGTAGAAAATAACATGGTTATATATAGGGGAGTAGAAAATAACATGGTTATATATAGGGGAGTAGAAAATAACATGGTTATATATAGGGGAGTAGAAAATAACATGGTTATATATAGGGGAGTAGAAAATAACATGGTTATATATAGGGGAGTAGAAAATAACATGGTTATATATAGGGGAGTAGAAAATAACATGGTTATATATAGGGGAGTAGAAAATAACATGGTTATATATAGGGGATTAGAAAATAACATGGTTAAACATAGGGAGAAGAAAATAACATGGATAAACATAGGGAGAAGAAAATAACATGGATATACATAGGGAGTACCAGTAACGAGTTGATGTGCAGGGGTACAAGGTAATTGTATTGTACACATACAGTACCAGTCAAAGGTTTGGACACACCTACTCATTCAAGGGTTTTTCTTTATTTGTAGTATTTTCTACATTGTAGAATATTGGTGAAGACGTCAACACTATAAAATAAAACATATGGAATCATGTCGTAGCCAAAAAAGTGCTAAACAAATCAAAATATATTTGAAATTTGACATTCTTCAAAACAGCCACCCTTTGCCTTGATGACAGCTTTGCACACTCTTGGCATTCTCTCAACCAGCTTCACGAGGAATGCTTTTCCAACAGTCTTGTAGGAGTTCCCAAATATGCTGAGCACTCTTTGGCTCCTTTTCCTTCACTCTGCAGTCCAACTCATCCCAAACCATCTCAATTGGGTTGAGGTTGGGTGATTGTGGAGGCCAGGTCATCTGATGCAGCACTCCATCACTCTCCTTGGTCAAATTGCCCTTGCACAGCCTGGAGGTGTGTTTTGGGTCATTGTCCTGTTGAAAAAATGTTTTTGTCCCACTAAGAGCAAACCAGATGGGATGGCGTATCACTTCAGAATGCTGTGGTAGCCATGCTGGTTAAGTGTGCCTTGAATTCTAAATAAATCACAGACAGTGTCACCAGCCAAGGACCCCCACACCATCACACCTCCTCCTCCATGCTTCACGGTGGGAACCACACATGAGAAGATAATCCGTTCACCTACTCTGTGTCTCACAAAGACATGGCGGTTGGAACCAAAAATCTCAAATTTGGACTCATCAGACCAAAGGACAGAGTTCCACTGGTCTAATGTCCATTGTTCGTGTTTCTTGGCCCAATCAAGTCTCTTCTTATTATTGTCTTTTAGTAGTGGTTTCTTTGCAGCAATTCAACCATGAAGGTCTGATTCACGCAGTCTCCTCTGAACAGTTTAGATGTGTCTGTTACTTGAACTCCGTGAAGCATTTATTTGGGCTGCAATTTGAGGTGCAGTTAACTCTAATGGACTTATCCTCTGCAGCAGAGGTAACTTCGTCTTCCTTTCCTGTGGCGGTCCTCTTGAGAGCCAGTTTCATCATAGCGCTTGATGGTTTCTGCGATTGCACTTGAGGAAACTTTCAAAGATCTTGAAATGTTCCACATTGACTGACCTTCATGTCTTAAAGTAATGATGGGCTTTCGTTTCTCTTTGCTTATTTGAGCTGTTCTTGCCATAATATGGACTTGGTCTTTTACCAAATAGGGCTGTCTTCAGTGTGTCAGTGTAAGTATGTGTGAGACTGTGTGTGCATAATCAGTGCCAGGTAGTCCGGGTATCCATTTGATAAGTGACTATATCTTAAATTCCAAGATTATAGAAGGTTTGAAACACAATGTGGTCAGAATTGTGTTATGTATTTTTGATAGAATTATCTATTTCTGTTTTTGAGGCTTTACAGGATGAGCTATTCAGTTCTACTGTACACCCAGAGATGGCACAGAATGTTCTGGGAACCGACAATGTTGACATGCTGACTATGTCTACACAATTTATTCATAAAATCAATATGCTATTTGCTTATTGAGTAGGTGATTTCGGTAACTATTGTATACTTCTGACGCCTGCTACAATGGCTTACCCATTACCAAACGCTTACTGTCTTGCACAGCTTTCATCGAATCCAATTCGTAATGGAAACATTTTTGTTGGGTTTAACGTAAAATGGCACCCATTTAATTTATGTTCGTTTTATTCTCTTATATTATTTGTTATTGTTATTGTATTGTCGAGAAGGAACCTGCAAGTAAGCATTTAGTTGTATATCCTGTACATACATGTATATCCTGTACATACAACACAACTAATAACTTGAAACATATGGTGTGTGTGCGCGTGTGCGTGTGTGTGTTGGGGTGTCAGTGTAAGTATGTGTGAGACTGTGGGTAGAGTACAGTGTGTGTGCATAGAGTCAGTGCAACAGAGGTAACCATTTGCAGGTAACAATTTGATTAGCTATTTAGAAGTCTTGTTGAGAAGTCTTATGACTTGGGGGAAGAAGCTGTTCAGGGTCTTGTTGGTTCCAGACTTGGTGCATTGGTACCGCTTGCCGTGCTGTAGCAGAGAGACCAGTCTGTGGCTTGGGTGGCTGGAGTCTTTGAGCCTTTTTGGGGCCTTCCTCTGACACCACCTGGTATAGAGAGAGATCCTTGATGTCAGGGAGCTCGGCCCCAGTGATGTAGCGCGCAGTACGCACTACCCTCTGTAGTGCCTTGCGGTCGGATGCCAAGCATTTTCCATACCAAGCGGTGATGCAGCCAGTCAAGATGCTCTCAGTGGTGCAGCAGTATAACTTTTTGAGGATCTGAGGGCCCGTGCAAAATATTTTTAGCCTCCGGAGGGGGAAGAGGCATTGTCGTGCTCTTTTCACGACAGTGTTTTTCAGAGAGAGATAGAGAGAGAGCCTCCAGGTGACCAGACACCCACCAATGTAATGATTTCTATATGAAAACATGCACAGTATCCTCACAAGTTCAAGTGAACTGCTCAATATTATCCTCGGGCTTAGAAATTAAAAAAATGACTGCGGCATCTGCCCTTTTCTCTGGCTCTTCAGCCCAACAAACCCATTACTGACCCCCTGACATGGACCACGACAACAGTAACTCCAGCCCTAGTCCTTGTCCAGTGATTTTGTCAGCAATTACTGCTACACGGTCTTCACACTCACATACAACGGGTCTGTAGAGACACGGTCAATAGTGTTGAGCAAAAACAAGAGTGCTCTATTCTTTCATTCCTCTTTCCTGTAAAACATCTGTTTACAGTTTTGGGGGGGACATAAATGGAGATTAATCGATTAGCCTACTTAAAACTTTTGTTGAGTTATTAAATGGACAAATAAGTACGAATTCAGTATCCAGTATTGCAATCCACAAGTGACAGTGCTAAGAGCTTACTGCAACAGCGGCTATGTGGTGCGCCATTCTATAGCTAGAGGACTCCGGATATTTTTTGTCTTTATCTGTTGTGGTCTAGTACCGTCTTTTTTGCTAGCTAGGGCCACCTACTTGAAGTGCTGCCCGTCTTCCCAGAGGCCTACTTGCTGTGTGAACTGCTGACTGCTCATATGCTGCAGATGATTGTTGACACATCAACCAGGATCGAGGGGCAGGGCAATTTGTGACTTGTTTGGTAATCAGTGGCTGTACTGGAGGGGGAGTGGTTTCTCCTCTCCGAGGCAATCAGCAATTAGTCCAGGGGGGGGGGGGGGGGGGTTGTGCTCTTCACCCCTGCTAGGCAATTAGAAATGAGTGTTAGTACTTCAGTCTCTACTGGTTTCCAAACGGCGGCCGTATTAGCGGTGGTCTCGTCGCTGAAACGGAGACGGTTCTGCCGAGTTGTTCGAGAAAGGAAAGAGCATCTTACCTATTGATTTTCCTGATCTCATGTAGCTTTTTTGTTGTTGTATTTTTGGTAACTACCGTATGGGTTTTTGATACCTGTACACTCCTCTCCCCTGTAGGCTTTATAGACGCTCCCCACACCTTGGCTACATCCCTTCTAATTTAGTGTACCCTGCGCTCACAACCTCTGTGCAATTTTGGGTCTCTGGCAGCGTTTGGAACTGCGGTCAAGAACGCAGAGTTAATCTCAGTCTATGCTGCCATTCAATCCCTTGATTTTTTTTGGGGGGGGGGCCCTGACGGAGACATGGATAACCCCAGAGAACACTGCTTCTCCATCTGACTACATTTTCTCTCATAGTCCGAAAGCATCTGGTCGTCGCGGTTGTGGCGCAGGGCTACTAATTTCTCAAAACTGGAGATTTTCTCTTTCATTCCCTCTTTCAAATCCATCTCATTTTAATTATATGCTGTCACTTGTCCACTCATGCTTAACATTGCTTTCATCTATCGCCCAGCAGGTGCCCTGGGAGAGTTCCTCAATGAGCTTGACCCCTTGATAAGTTCTAGGCCCTCTCTATACACCAAGTCACTCGGCTACATCATGTTCTCACATGGTCTCTATCATTGCTATGCGGATGACACTCAACTACTTTTCTCCTTCCCTCCTTCTGTCACCCAGGTGGTGACGCGCATCTCTTCATGCCTGGCAGATATCTCATCTTGGATGTCGGCCTCAAGCTCAACCTCCACAAAACTGAGCTTCTCTTCCTCCCGGGTAAGGCCTGCCCGCTCAAAGAACTCTTATCACGCTGACAACTCCACAATGTCACCCTCCCAGAGTGCAAAGAACCTTGGCGTGACCCTGGACAACACCCGGTCGTTCTCTGCAAACGTCAAAGCAGTGACTCACTCCTGCAGGTTCATGCTCTACAACATCCATAGAGTACGACCCTACCTCACCTTGAAGCAGCGCAGGTCCTAATCCAGGCACTGGTCATCTCCCGTCTGGACTACTGCAACTCCCTGTTGGCTGGGCTCCCTGCTTGTGCCATCAAACCCCTGCAACTTATTCAGAACACTGCATCCCACCTGGTTTTCAACCTTCCCATGTTCTCCCATGTCACCCCGCTCTTCCGCACACTCCACTGGCTTCCAGTCGAAGCTCATATCCACTACAAGACCATGGTACTTGCCTAAAGTGCAGCAAGAGGAACTGCCCCTCCCTACCTTCAGGCTATGCTCAAACTCTATATCCCAACCCATGCACTCCGTTCTGCCACCTCTGGTCTCTTGGTCCTCCCACCCCTACGGGAGGGCAACTCCCGCTCAGTCCAAGCTCTTCTGTCCTGGCATGGCACCCCAATGGCGGAACCAGCTTCCCCCTGAAGCTAGGACAGCGGAGTGCCCCCGCGCCCCCCCCTCTAGCTCTGACTTTGCTGATATACTTTTCCTCAATAAAGTAGCTGTTTACTATGCCTGTATGTTGTCGCACCTAGCTTAAGATTAATGCATTAACTAAGTCACTCTGGATAGAAGCATCTGCTAAATTACTCAAATGGCAATCGAAGTCATTTTACATTTTGTTTTCCATTTCAAAAGAACTGTGCTCTTTTGGTTTCCATCAGCAGTTCCCAATGTGATTTTCAAACTCAAATTGGAATCATTGATTCTCTCCAGAAAGGCTGTGAAGCCTGCTTATCAAGTGGGAGCAAAGGCTCAAGCCATGTGGGATATCACATTGATCTGCAGGCGGCTCTGATTATATTATATGATCTTAGCTTGATTTCCAACATCCTCAAGCCCTTTCTATGCTTATTTTACTTTGTAGAGTGGAAGGGGACTTTGTAGCCTGTACAAGGTTGCTGCGTTAAGAGACTGGATGCATCTCATATGGCTCCCTATTTAGATCACTACCTTTGACCAAGGACCCTGTAGGGCTCTGGTCAAAAGTAGTGCACTATAAAGGGCTAGCACTTGGTGAAGTCACTCAATTGGCTTAGTGCAAGGGTATCAAACTCAATTCCTGGAGGGCCAAGTGACTGTGGGTTTGCGCTCTTCCCTTGTACTTGATTGATGAATTAAGGTCATTAATTAGTTAGGAACTCCCCTCACTGGGTTGTCTAGGTCTTAATGTGGCACGAATTGAAAGGAAATTGACACTGCTGGCTTAGTGCTTACACAAACACACTGCTAGGAAAATTGGCATTTTTCTGTAAGTATATCCTAAATTCCAAGATTATAGAAGGTTTGAAACACAATGTGGTCAGTATTGTTTTATGTATTTTTGATAGCTTCAAAAACAGAAAAACATAATTCTGTCTAAACTAGAGGACATTCTTTTATAGGAGCCACTGTACAGTTCCACTGTACACCAAGAGATGGCACAGAATGTTCTGGGAACAAACAATGCTGACTACATGTACATAATTGATTAATAAAATCAATAAGCTATTTAGTGAAGTTGGTGGTTACTGAATACTTCTGATGTCTGCAACAATGGCTTACCCATGACCAAACGCTTTACCCTCTTGCACAGCTTTCGTCAACCTTTTTGTTGGGTTTAACATCAAACGGCACCCGTTTCCTTTCTGTTGGTACTCTTATCTTTTATTTCTTGTTGCAATGTCGAAGGAACCTGCAAGTAAGCATGTCATTGGACGGTGTATATCATGTGTCGTATTGACAGGATATACAACTAATAACACTCAAATCATAACTTTATGCAGTACCCAACATAGACCGAGCCACCGCTGAGGTGTACCTACCCTCACCTGGAATCAAACATTCTTTAAAAGTCCACTATTGACTAGATTGTGTACACGCTAGAATCGGCGTCCACTTGTCCAAATGAGATATAATGCAATTGAGAGTGATCCAATCCATATGGCTTACTGTAGGACTTCATAAGTTGCGATTCCTTAGTCATAGTGTGGTGCTTATATGGTTGTATAATATTGTACGGCTTGTAAATTGATGTAATACATTTGGTTGCATAATTACCACAAATGGATATCATAGGTAATCATCCGATCTAAAACCAACATGTGTAAAAGACATGTTTTGCTACACAATAAAATACAAATTCTACAATACTACACAGAAACTGCAGTATATAAATGTATTGTAGTCATACACTGAGTATACAAAGCATTAAGCACACTCTTTCCATGACAGACTGACAAGGTGAATGCAGGTGAACGCTGTGATCCCTTATTGATGTCACTTCAATCAGTGTAAATTAAGGGGAGGAGACAGGTTAAAGAAGGATTTTTAAGCCTTGATACATTTGAGACATGGATTGAGTATACTACTCGCCAATGTCCAGTCTCTTGACAACAAGGTAGATGAAATTCGAGCAAGGGTTGCCTTCCAGAGAGACATCCGAGATTGTAACATTCTCTGTTTCACGGAAACATAGCTCTCTCGGGATATGTTGTCGGAATCGGTTCAGCCACCGGGCTTCTCCATGCATCGCGCCGGCAGGGATATTCTCCTCTCTGGGAAGAGGAAGGGCGGGGACGCATGCTAGTCATATTATCTCCCAAGAGAATTCCCGTCAATTATCGTCATAGCGGTGCACATTCCCCCTCAAGCAGACACCAAGACGGCCCTCAAGGAACTTCACTGGACTCTATGTAAACCATATATCCTGAGGCTGCATTTATTGTAGCTGGGGATTTTAACAAAGCAAATTTGAGAACAAGGTTACCTAAATTTTATCAGCATATTGATTGCACCACGCGCGGGTGTAATACATATCACCATCACCCTAGACCCACTTCAGTTTGCATACCGCCCCAACAGGTCCACAGACGATGCAATCGCCATCATGCTGCACATTGCCCTATCCCATCTGACAAGAGAAATACCTACAGTGGGGCAAAAAAATATTTAGTCAGCCACCATTTGTGCAAGTTCTCCCACTTAAAAATATGAGAGAGGCCTGTAATTTTCATCATAGGTACACTTCAACTATGACAGACAAAATGAGGGGGGAAAAAATCCAGAAAATCGCATTGTAGGATTTTAAATGAATGTATTTGCAAATTATGGTGGAAAATAAGTATTTGGTCAATAACAAAAGTTTATCTCAATACTTTGTTATATATACAGTGCCTTGTGAAAGTATTCGGCCCCCTTGAACTTTGCGACCTTTTGCCACATTTCAGGCTTCAAACATAAAGATATAAAACTGTATTTTTTTGTGAAGAATCAACAACAAGTGGGACACAATCATGAAGTGGAACGACATTTATTGGATATTTCAAACTTTTTTAACAAATCAAAAACTGAAAAATTGGGCGTGCAAAATTATTCAGCCCCCTTAAGTTAATACTTTGTAGCGCCACCTTTTGCTGCGATTACAGCTGTAAGTCGCTTGGGGTATGTCTCTATCAGTTTTGCACATTGAGAGACTGAAATTTTTTCCCATTCCTCCTTGCAAAACAGCTCGAGCTCAGTGAGGTTGGATGGAGAGCATTTGTGAACAGCAGTTTTCAGTTCTTTCCACAGATTCTCGATTGGATTCAGGTCTGGACTTTGACTTGGCCATTCTAACACCTGGATATGTTTATTTTTGAACCATTCCATTGTAGATTTTGCTTTATGTTTTGGATCATTGTCTTGTTGGAAGACAAATCTCTGTCCCAGTCTCAGGTCTTTCGCAGACTCCATCAGGTTTTCTTCCAGAATGGTCCTGTATTTGGCTCCATCCATCTTCCCATCAATTTTAACCATCTTCCCTGTCCCTGCTGAAGAAAAGCAGGCTCAAACCATGATGCTGCCACCACCATGTTTGACAGTGGGGATGGTGTGTTCAGCTGTGTTGCTTTTACGCCAAACATAACGTTTTGCATTGTTGCCAAAAAGTTCAATTTTGGTTTCATCTGACCAGAGCACCTTCTTCCACATGTTTGGTGTGTCTCCCAGGTGGCTTGTGGCAAACTTTAAACAACACTTTTTATGGATATCTTTAAGAAATGGCTTTCTTCTTGCCACTCTTCCATAAAGGCCAGATTTGTGGGATATACGACTGATTGTTGTCCTATGGACAGAGTCTCCCACCTCAGCTGTAGATCTCTGCAGTTCATCCAGAGTGATCATGGGCCTCTTGGCTGCATCTCTGATCAGTCTTCTCCTTGTATGAGCTGAAAGTTTAGAGGGACGGCCAGGTCTTGGTAGATTTGCAGTGGTCTGATACTCCTTCCATTTCAATATTATCACAGTGCACAGTGCTCCTTGGGATGTTTAAAGCTTGGGAAATCTTTTTGTATCCAAATCCGGCTTTAAACTTCTTCACAACAGTATCTCGGACCTGCCTGGTGTGTTCCTTGTTCTTCATGATGCTCTCTGCGCTTTTGACGGACCTCTGAGACTATCACAGTGCAGGTGCATTTATACGGAGACTTGATTACACACAGGTGGATTGTATTTATCATCATTAGTCATTTAGGTCAACATTGGATCATTCGGAGATCCTCACTGAACTTCTGGAGAGAGTTTGCTGCACTGAAAGTAAAGGGGCTGAATAATTTTGCACGCCCAATTTTTCAGTTTTTGATTTGTTAAAAAAGTTTGAAATATCCAATAAATGTTGTTCCACTTCATGATTGTGTCCCACTTGTTGTTGATTCTTCACAAAAAAATACAGTTTTATATCTTTATGTTTGAAGCCTGAAATGTGGCAAAAGGTCGCAAAGTTCAAGGGAGCCGAATACTTTCACAAGGCACTGTATATATATACCCTTTGTTGGCAATGACAGAGATCAAACGTTTTCTGCAAGGTTTTCACACACTGTTGCTGGTATTTTGGCCCATTCCTCCATGCAGATCTCCTCTAGAGCAGTGATGTTTTGGGGCTGTTGCTGGGCAACATGGACTTTCAACTCCCTCCAAAGATTTTCTATGGGGTTGAGATCTGGAGACTGGCTAGGCCACTCCAGGACCTTGAAATGCTTCTTATGAAGCCACTCCTTCGTTGCCCGGGCGATGTGTTTGGGATCATTGTCATGCTGAAAGACCCAGCCACGTTTCATCTCCAATACCCTTGCTGATGGAAGGAGGTTTTCACTCAAAATCTCACGATACATGGCCCCATTCATTCTTTCCTTTACACGGATCAGTCGTCCTGGGCCCTTTGCAGAAAAACAGCCCCAAAGCATGCTGTTTCCACCCCCATGCTTGACAGTAGGTATGGTGTTCTTTGGATGCAACTCAGCATTCTTTGTCCTCCAAACACGACGAGTTGAGTTTTTACCAAAAAGTTATATTTTGGTTTCATCTGACCATATGACATTCTCCCAATCTTCTTCTGGATCATCCAAATGCTCTCTAGCAAACTTCAGACGGGCCTGGACATGTACTGGCTTAAGCAGGGGGACACGTCTGGCACTGCAGGATTTGAGTCCCTGGCGGCATAGTGTGTTACTGATGGTAGGCTTTGTTACTTTGGTCCCAGCTCTCTGCAGGTCATTCACTAGGTCCCCCCGTGTGGTTCTGGAATTTTTGCTCACCGTTCTTGTGATCATTTTGACCCCACGGGGTGAGATCTTGTGTGGAGCCCCAGATCGAGGGAGATTATCAGTGGTCTTGTATGTCTTCCATTTCCTAATAATTGCTCCCACAGTTGATTTCTTCAAACCAAGCTGCTTACCTATTGCAGATTCAGTCTTCCCAGCCTGGTGCAGGTCTACAATTTTGTTTCTGGTGTCCTTTGACAGCTCTTTGGTCTTGGCCATAGTGGAGTTTGGAGTGTGACTGTACAGGTAAGTACAGGTAAAGAGTGGAGGACAGAGAAGCCTCTTAAAGAAGTTGTTACAGGTCTGTGAGAGCCTGAAATCTTGCTTGTTTGTAGGTGACCAAATACTTATTTTCCACCATAATTTGCAAATAAATTCATAAAAAATCCTACAATGTGATTTTCTAGATTTTTTTTCTCATTTTGTCTGTCATAGTTGAAGTGTACCTATGATGAAAATTACAGGCCTCTCATCTTTTTAAGTGGGAGAACTTGCACATTGGTGGCTGACTAAATACTTTTTTGCCCAACTGTATGTAAGAATGCTGTTCATTGACTACAGCTCAGCATTCAACACCATAGTACCCACCAAGCTCATCATCAAACTGGAGGTCCTGGGCCTCAACCCCGCCCTGTGTAATTGGGTCCTAGACTTTCTGACGGGCCGCCCCCAGGTGGTGAAGGTAGGAAACAACATCTCCACTTCGCTGAACCTCAAGACTGGGGCCCCACAAGGGTGTGTGCTCAGCCCCCTCCTGTACTCCCTGTTCACCCACGATTGCGTGGCCATGCACACCTCCAACTCAATCATCAAGTTTGCAGATGACACAACAGTAGTGTGCTTGATTGCCAACAATGACGAGACTGAGGGATGAGGGCACTCGGAGTGTGGTGTCAGGAAAATAACCTCTCACTTAAGGTCAACAAAACAAAGGAGATGATCGTGGACTTCAGGAAACAGCAGAGGGAGCACCCCCCTTTCCACATCGAAGAGACAGCAGTGGAGAAGGTGGAACGTTTTAAGTTCCTCCGCGTACACATCAGGCAAACTGAAATGGTCCACCCACACAGACAGTGAGGTGAAGAAGGCGCAACAGTGCCTCCTAAACCTCAGGAGGCTGAAGAAATTTGGCTTGTCACCCAAAACCCTGACAAATGTTTACAGATGCACAATCGAGAGCATCCTATCAGGCTGTATCACAGCCTGGTATGGTAACTGCACCGCCCTCAACCGCAAGGCTCTCCAGAGGGTGGTGTGGTCTGCACAACGCATCACTAAAGGCAAACTATCTGCCCTCCATGACACCTACAGCACCCGATGTCACAGGAAGGCCAAAAAGATCATCATTGAATAGGGTATGGTAGTAGGTGCCAGGCGCACCGGTTTGTGTCAAGAACTGCATCACTCAACAGTTTCCTGTGTGTATCAAGAATGGTCTATCATCCTAAGGACATCCAGCCAACTTGACACAGCTGTGGAAAGCAATGGAGTCAACATGGGCCAGCATCCCTGTGGAACGCTTTTGACACCTTGTAGAGTCCATGCCCTGATGAATTGAGGCTGTTCTGAGGGTTCCTAATGTTTGGTATACTCCACGTACGTGCACTTTATTTAAGGGATTCACCCAAATGACATAATGACATACTGGTGAACTATCCCTTTAAGAATGTCAAAAAAGGCCTAAACTAAATAATATTAACATGTGTAATACAAGGATCAAAGACCATTAGGCCAACCAAATACATTTTACGATGTTCATTGGAGCCTCTTAAAGCAACAGAGAGAATGGGTGACAGACTGCCAAAATCCTAAGCCATTAATTCCCCCAAAAGCTTACACTGACATATTTAGTCGGAAAATGACCTCAATGCTGAGCGCATGTGCCAAACCAGATAACACCATTTCAATTCAACTAAGAGCATAAGTAACTCCTATGTACTCTAACTTCAGGCACTTGTTGTGATGGAAATGAGTCTGGAATCGAGAAGGCCACGTAACTTTTTAGCTCCATTCTGGCAGAGGTTTCTCCCCAATTCCAACCTTGAAAGCAGCTTAGCTGGCCACTTGTAAACCTGCTTACTGGAAAGGCCATGTCGGGAAATACTGGGCCAGAGAAGGAAAGGACACTCCTGTGGATAAGCTTGATTAAACAGGGATACGGAAGATCCAACTGAAGCCAACAGTTGGATCAAGGCATAGTGTATCCCAAATGGTACCCTATTCCCTATAAAGTGCACTAGCTTCAGCCAGAGCCCTATGAACGCTGGTCAAAAGTAGTGTAGTATACAGGGAATAGGGTGCCATTTGAAACGCAACCCCTTTTCTCATTCTCAAGTGTTTTTCTCTTAATTGTGCACCCAGGCTGAGATTCAACAAGTTTATTAGTAACTCCATTGCTTTTCTTTGAAGTTACTTTGGTGTTTGTTCTCCAAACTTCCCAAAAGTAATAGCATGAGAATAGTGTAATTTGAATAGGACTACAGTGTTTACATCGGACAATTACTTGTTTGAGTTGGACTACCGTGTCGAGCTGTGTCAATCTGTGTCAAATAAATGTCTGTCTAGCCTGAGTCATGGTGACTGTTTCACAGGGCCACAAACCCACATCTACAGAGCAAACGCTCTAATGTATGTTTGATTAGGTTTTAAGACTATAGTATCAAATCCATTGGCTTCTATGGAAGTCATCAGTTGTGCTTGTTTCACCAACCATCGGTGCATTGTCTATGCGTCTCTGACGTATGCTTTTGGCGTTGTTGTTTGTGTCTTGCTGGTGAGAAACCTAAATTTCACCTCATGGGATTAATAAAGTTGATTTAATTTCGGGCTCACCTCTGAGAGCAGGCAGCAGTGAGTGGTCCTTCCTGTCGTCACATTTGTTACATTCACTGAAGTAGAGCAGCAGGAAGACATCCACCAGCACCCAGACAAGCGAGGTGGTCAGCACCACCTTACAGTATACGAAACGCCGCATCGGCCCCCCGTGACGTGACGTGGCGGCAGAGAGGAATCAGCAGGCTGGCCCCTGACAGAAAGCAGGAACTCTGGAGACTAAACAAGGTAACGGAGGGGAGACACACCGGGATGTCATCCCACTACAGAGAGAGGAGAGAAAAACAGACAGACCCGGTTGGAGAGAGAACTTTGAGAAATGAAAAGATAACATTTAATTGATGAAATGTTAAGAGTGAACATTGTGACAATGAAACTGAGGAGAATTCATTGATTTCACCATACAGCTTCCACCAACAGCTAACTTCCTTTGAACATGTCTTTTCGTATGGAACACGGTTGTTGACAATGACTTGGTATTTTTCCATTTGAGAGAGAAAAGCAGAAAGCTAATTCCTTCCTCAGAGAGTCTGCATATCATCTGTGGTTTATTGGCAGATTTGCCTAGACCAGGCAGATAGATTTCAGTCCAATGAGAATGTTTGTGCGGAACAGAAATCTCAATGGAATGAAATGAATACCTCACTAGTATTCCACATGAAAAAAAAACACAATTTGCTATGTAATGTGACTTTCTCTAAGGAGAATTACTGGTTTACAGAGGCAACAAGCTGCATTCAATTCTCCCTGTATGAAACTGTGTGTGTGTAAAATCACAATAGATGTGCCGGACAAGACCGCTCTAAAAGAAGCAGTCCGAAGAGAATAAATAGACAATGTTAACAAAATGGACACTCTTTTCATAATATTAATTCATATCCACCTGACAACTTTGTTACGATAGTGATGGATTAGATCACAACTGAAATAGAGCATGCTTTGCACGTTTTCTATTTTCCTCCTACAAATGTCTCCAATCCAATGTTAGGATGTACAAGAAGGTTGCTTTGACTGAAAGGTCTGCACTGTGGTACTTTCCCTTTAAATATCCTGTAAAGCAATAAGAGCTATCCATGATCCCAAAGTCTTGCGTTTTAGTTTCGGGGGGAAATTAGACCATATTAAATGGCATAAAAGGCTATCAAATATTTCTGTCTTACACACAAATTCTGGTATTGGAGTGTTCTGTGGGGCATTGAGTTTCCATAAACGCAGTCACATAACCACACGCAAAAATACAACTGAAAACAGAAACCCCCTTGGTGTACGTTGAAGTGGTGTGTGTGTGTGTGTGTGTGTGTGTGTGTGTGTGTGTGTGTGTGTGTGTGTGTGTATGTGTGTGTGTGTGTATGTGTGCGCATTTTTGTTTACCCATATCATCCTCCAATATGCTCAAGGCCCTATGCCAATGAAGGGTTCTTATAACACCCCTCTAGGCTCATCCCCAGAAGGAAATCTGACTCTCCCATTTCCTTATCATTCTCCTGCTGCGTAGGTGCAGCGTAGTGCAGTCTTTGCGCTCACAACATCCCTCTCTGCTTCCTGTATACGTCCATCACAGTAGATGACAAGCCTGTCCTGAGTTGACTGTTATCGCTTCCAAAAACAAAGATACCGTCCTGTAGGTTCAGTCCAGGCCTAACCCAACATACCTGATTCCGCTATTTAAAGGTCTGGGTGAGCAGCTAATTAGTAAAAACAGGTGTGCTTTGGTTAGCCTCGCACTACCATCCTGATCTGGTGAACTTAGGGAGTGAATGTTATTTGTAATAAGGGCTACAGGGAGAAAATCGGACCTCTCTGAAATGAAAAATGGATGGCCATCCGTTCAGCAAGATATAGTTGACCTCAACCCTCCCTCAACGTCGTTGCGCTCACAACATCCCCCTCTGCTTCCTGTATACGTCAATCACAGTAGATGACAAGCCTGTCCTGAGTTAACTGCTATCGCTTCCAAAAATAAGCCTGGTCACCCAGTCATGTTTATTAGTAGCGTCACAGCCCCGTAAACAACCGGTAACACTGACAATGGTTCATCATTGGCCGCTTTCTGTCATAAGTAGACCTACAAAGCTTAACCAAATTTACAGGACATCTAAGGTGGGACATTAGCCCCAAAATGGCCTTGAGAATGGCAGTCTAATAAAATAAAGACTCCTTTGTGTGCAATGTTGTCATCCGTTGCAGACTTTTCGCAAACCATAAAAATGTATAGATTCCGGTGATAAGGTATTCAAATCCTCTATTTCAAACACATCATGAATCTGATTGAAATGAAAGAGACCAACGCCTAGTAACACTAGACCGCTGGAACCTTACTCCACGCTACTTTCATCATATTGAATTCTATGCTAATTTCTGCAGAGAGAAGAAGAAAAAAACAACTCGGAAACATGTCTGCTGTGTTTTCCCGCGGCCATCTGCTTAGAACTGTCGAGTGCAATGTTTGGGTCTGGTGCCACCAACCAGGCTGGAGGCGACGCTCGCGTTCCCCCTCTGAAGCGGCTGGGTCATTAGTCCAACCATCTGCACGGATGAATATTTCCTGTCTGTTGAGCAGTGCACTACAACAAGGTCTCTCCCCTCATTACAGCATACATTTCAGCTGAAAACACTTGTCGGAACAACGCAAACCTTATTGACCGTGGCGACGCTTTGACGCTTTAACCCACGGGCCAGAAGTGTAACATTTTTTTGGCACCTCTGACACTGACAGTTACTGTTTGACTGTACCCATACTCCTACACATCAAACAAGGCTGCTCTAAAGTTCAAACAATGGCAATTCAGCTCTAATGTCCTCTATCAGTTCTGACTGGTTTATTCTGGAATCCCAGATGCAGAATTATCTGAAGTACATTATTCTTCACTCAAGAAGCAGACTGAACTTCTCTTAATACAAGCTCACTTAGGTACACTCCAGGGCCACTGATATAAGCATTATGACAGGGAGCACTTTGAGCCCAATCTTTTACAATGTTCAGAAAAGGATAAATCAGCACAAATCGTCCAGCGTTAGGCATTCAGGGGACAGGAAATGATTATCAGGATGGACTAGAGGGCTGATCCTCTTAAGTCCGTCCGTCGCTCCGATCCAATGGGGTGCTGTGACGACGTCAATAACAAAGGGAAGAGGTGGGCTGTGCTACTAAAGTACACGAGGGAATACTTTAGTGGCATATCTATTGGGCAGGGCCCCACAACTCTCATCCTGGAGATACCGTCCTGTAGGTTCAGTCCAGCCGTAACCCAACATACCTGATTCAGCTATTTAAAGGTCTGGGTGAGCAGCTAATTAGTAAAAACAGGTGTGCTTTGGTTAGTCTCACACTACCATCCTGATCTGGTGAACTTAGGGAGTGAACGTTATTTATAATAAGAATGGACAGAGAGATAGGCCCATGTGTTCATCTGATCATATTTCTCAAATTCTAAATCAGTGTGTCTTGTCTGCAATGAAACTGTCCCCTTTTTTTGCAAATAATTGAATCTGAGACTTCGTTAGGAATCTGAGCATGGTACTTCCACAAGTTAACCTACCCAGACAGAGTAGACCTAGTGACACTGCTGGCTACTCTTCTTCTGTGGCTTAACCCAACTTGAGAGGGTCACAAGTGTTTCCCTAAAAGCTGTCTGGGTTTAAACATCTTCTACTGTACAGAAAGTGAATATCTTTAATCAATTGATACTGACAGAATTAGATTACTTTTCAAGCAAAGTCCATTTTTTTGGTCTCCTCGGCTATAGAAGGATGTAGCTTCGAACTCTCATTCTCAAACCAAACAGAGCATAGGCTATAGGCCAGTCCGCGTGCAAGACTAGATTATTTGGACTAGGCCTAATCATAAATTATTTTCAGAAGAAGCCTTTGACTCTCCTCCTGAACTGCCATCATAGACCTACACAGCACAGCCATTGGTTAGGCAGCACACACAAAAAAAATGGAATCAGCAAGAGCAGAGCATGCCGGGGCTCAGGATTGTAATATCCATTGCAGTGTCTAATGCAGCTTAGTTGTATTTACACCATCTCAGAAGCTATCTTGTGAATATAACTTTGTTCTGTTCTTCTCCGAGCATGCACTTCGTAGCCTATAGGCTATGGATCGTTTGATTGAGACCACACTAAATAGCCTATAGGCGCACGCCCAGCGAAGAATCAGAGATGAGGGGCGGCATCAGCCACACATCGATATATAGCCTAATAAGCAACAAATTCCAAAACACTGACAAATATCAACATTTCATTATTTACAAAGTACATGACCCTCCCCTGGACTATATTGAAAAAAGAAAATACTAAATCCTCCCCTTGACTGAAATTGAAAAAGCATGACCCTCCCCCATTTTCCTCCAGGTGCCCATTCTGTGCACTTATATCCATCCCAAGCTCACGAGATCAGGATGGTCGTACGAGGCTACGCTTTATGAGGGTTGGACCGGAAAACCTATAGGACGGTAGATCCCCAGGAAGAGGACGTAATGTAAGTATCGTACCACTCGATTCATCGAGACCATTATGAAGTGAGAGACAACCCACAGGGTGTGATATGGTGGAAAGCCAAGCGCACACTCCCTCCACTCAGCAGCAGACCGATAAATAGAAGCTAAAAGGGAACATATCGATTCATCTGTTGTCTTTATACAGCTGAACTGATCTAAAGACAACGTGTCCGTAACAAATAGGCTAAGTGAGACTTAACTTGTTGACCTATTTGAGAACCCACTGGCTACTACCACTTCAACTGTTACCAGTGTCTCACTGCAGGGTTGGGTTCAATTTGAATACAAGGCAGTCAATTCAGGAAGTAATACTGAAATTACAATTCAATAATTACAATAGGCCATCTGTTTTCAATGACTGTTCAATAAGTGAAGAGAAGCAAAAAAAAAAGCGAAGCTATTTGTGTCAAAGATTTTCCCATTTTTGAATGACCCCCAACCCGGCCTCACAGCACTATATCGAAAGGTAAATTGCTAGAACAATTGTGTGGCAAAATGTCATCCTTGATATCGGACCTCCACAACAATCTTGTCATTATGATGGATGAGTAGGGTATTGACTTCAAACTGCTGCAGAAGGACAGGTGTATATCCAGGCTACAGCTCATCGATATCATTCCTACATTCAAGACTAAGATTATCTAATTGGAAAGCTTAGCGACAATGCTACAACAAATATTGTAGATACAGCCTATATCAGCAGCAGGCTGATATAGGAGCTTACATTCCTGCAATATCTAATTGACAGTCTAGAATCTAGTAATTAATAGACGGAACACTAGAACATGCTATATTCCAAATGAACATTTCTACTGTAGCCATCTCTTATGACATTGTCTGAATGCTGAAAGATGAAAGCACGTCATTCAAGAAACATGTCATTTTGTACAATACTTACAGAAAATATGTCTTATTGTAATCAATTAATGGCACAATGATGTCTCGCTTGCCAGCAACGTGTTGCATTGGGTTAACAGCACTAATGTAATTCACTAATCATTTTTGAATGGTTGAAATGGTAAATCAAACTATCAATCCAAATGTTCCGCAGACGGGAAACCTGTATCTGAATGAAGAGCATAATTTTACGATGATGTTGCTGGTTGGCAATCTTCCTTGCTTGACAGTCTTTGCTAGTCCGTCTTCAGATGTACCGCAGTCCCCCCGACGCGACACGTAGACTACCGATATATTGTAGCCTAAACAAGTTCCCCTGTAATCTCTAACATTCTATGCAGCGCAAAATGATATGTCTTTGTATCCACCTGTTCTCGGAAAGAATAATGTATAACGGGGTAACGGACAGGCGATACGTTCTGGTGCAATCTACCATGAAAACTATAGAGGCAATAGTCCTTTTATTCATCCGTAATTGGTTGCAAGTCACGTCGATCAGGAAGTCCTGCTGATCCTGAGCATCAAGGGCGTCTGGTAAATGTATTTCTTTCAGTGTGCATCATATGGGAAATAGCCTAAAGCACAAAACTCTAATACATAGGTTACACACGACATATTGAAATATCCTACAATACATAATATAATATATTCGTGGTATGAATTATTTGTAGGCTATATCTGAAAATATAAGTAGTTTATACACAGTTAATAATGAGTTAATATGTAGGATCTATAACGTTAAATAGTCAGTAGATAGTTATTTGTCTTTGTTCAAATTGTGTGATTGTCGTTTGGTGTTTCCAAAATTTGAATTGATATATGAACAATTCAAAATCAATTCAACCTAAATTAGGAGCAAAGTTGGCACCTTATACAAACCAATATTATCCAGAAGAATGAATCATTTCTCAATCTGGCCCTAATTATCATCACAGCAAAACTGAACAGAAAATGTTTTGAGTGCCAGTTTTGTAACCTATACCTAGGTTTACTATGTTAGCACTGCTCTGTTCTCATGCCACAACCTGGTCTCAGAGCATTTTGTATTATTCTGTAAGTAAATCTGAGACTCTCCATTTAGTATGTTTCGTATTGTATGTATTAATTTTTGGATGCCAATCGCTAATTTCTTATGATATGTTTTTGAATTACAATTTGTATAATATGTTACACATTTGAAAAATATACAATATGTTACGAATTAGTAAAATGTACAATATGTTACCAATTTGCGAAGATATGATGTTACAAATTCTAGCTAGGTGGCTAACGTTAGCTAGGCTAGGGGTTATGGTTAAGGTTAGGGGAAGGGTTAGATAAAAGGGTTAAGGTTCGGGTTAGGCGAAGGGTTATCTAAAAGGGTTAAGGGGGGTAGTTGGCTAACATGCTAAAGATGTGGCAAAGTAGCTAAAAAGTAGGAAGTAGTTTAAAAGTTGCTAAAACGCTAAAGTTGTCCATGATGAGATTTGAACTCGCAACCTTTGGATTGGTAGACGTTCACGTTAAATGTCCACCCATCCTCTAACCTTTTCTTTTTGCCTAAAGTAACCATGTGTCCAACGTAACCATACCAAATTTAATGTACTGTATCATCCTAATTGGAGATTCCCGGATTTGTGTACAGAATAATACGAAATGCTCTGAGAGGAGGTTACATACAATGGTGTCACTTTTCTACATCAAGTACTATACTGCCATCTGCTGATGATTTAGTTTGGAACCAGGGATGGGCTACAGTAGGCATATTTTTCAAGTCTTTATTATCTCAATAATAGAACATTAATTCAGCTTTCAGCTCCAACAACACGTAACAGTAAAAAGTCAGGCATTTATACCAATAGGGTACATGTACAGTAGGTCAAAGACTATAGTTCGGGTCAAATATTGGGCATAGTAAGTATAATTAAAAAGGCATAGTTCGGACTAGAATTGATTGCATTTGGATATACTTTGGAAAACAACAATATATGCATGTATTTTCTAAAGGATACATTAATTACAATTAAATTAATTAATTCGTTTTAGATACACCATTTGACATCCACTAGATGTCAGTGAAAGTATTGTAACGACCCTGGGTTTATAAACGCGGAAATCGACCCTGCCGCACGAGAAGGTCGAGGGTTCGAGACCTGCTCCCTGCTGTTTCATTACAGTATTGATCATAATGTACACTTGATTTAGCTAGCCCGGAGTGCAGGGACGAAAGAGTTTAGGCTTGACGTCCATATGGGCCAATGGAATGATTCCAAAATAAAAGCTCTGAGCCTGAGTACCCGGCACCGGCGTGCGAGCTAGATCAAGTTCACTCTGCGCACCTATGAAATTAAAGAGTCACGACGCGAATTCGACAGAGGTTGAGACTGTATTAACTGACAATAACAATATAAAATAAAAAATCTGCTACATTATAAAAATGTAAACCAATATTGGATATTGAATCCAAAATTGCACCTTTTCACCAAATTGCATTTATTTTCCCCATTATTGGACTGGATGGAATGGGCAGGTGCAGGGTTTTCAGCCATCCAATTACGCATTGCGTGTTTCATTGATCATGCTCATGGTGGCGCTACTACTATACACTCTTGGAAAACAGCACTATCCTGTGCGTCCTGAAATGGTTTCACCCAACCAGGTAGGTTATAATAACCATGGGTTGCTGGAACATCATAAATGCACTGTGGCTGGGAAGAGAACATTTGGAAAGGTATGCCAAAGCAGTTTGATACACACCAGAAGACCTATACCAGATTTAAAGGTGGCATTTCAATCTCCTGGTTCTCACTCTTCATTTGTTTCTGCGCTTGTGGGGAATTTTTCTGAAATTGCGCTTGAAAGTGCGCTTTTGGCTGTTATTTGTGGTGTCAACTGAACGTTGAAAAGTGGAGATGAATTCTACCGCTTTCAATCAAACGGAGAGCTCAGGCCTTTTCAATAAGACTGAAGATATTTTTTGTTGTAACTTTTCATCAGTGGTGACTGATAATGGTTTCGTGGCGCCGACTCCGGATGAGAGAAGTCTCTTTCTCATGAGAGTTGTCCAGATTGCCGTTATGTGCGTGTTATCGCTCACGGTGGTTTTCGGTATATTCTTTTTGGGCTGCAACCTTCTCATTAAGTCAGAGGGAATGATCAACTTTTTGGTGACGGACAGAAGACCATCCAAAGAGGTAGAAACAGTCATTGTTGGGGCATATTAGTAGCCCAAAGAGCGCTTTTGGAGACTTTGTCGAAATTATTTGTCCTACCACTGATGCCCAGATGATTAATCCAGTTTTCACCAACAGCAGAGACGGAGCTCAATTTTCACATAAAATCCAGTCTCCATTGTTCATTTCTTGTCAGTTGACGAAAATGTAGGATCCAGCAGGTGACTGAACAGTCAGAGGACAAATTAGGGGTAGGGCTAAACATTTTAAGGACACACATCTCCAATAAGTATATAGCCAAAATCATCTTTCACTTTTTGTTAAAGACAAACAAACAATGTCAATTGAATTGTACTATCATTTGAATTGGACGCACTAGATTGTTATAGCCTATTTGTCAAAGTGACAATCGTTTTTTACTTCTAACACTGTCTCGTATTGCTAAAGCAATGGGGATGAATGAATGTTTTTGAAAAATACCTATGTGTTTTTGCATACAATATGCAAGTCAGTATAATGATTTAGTCAATGTGTCTAATGGGTTTCCTATTGAACATTTGTAAATAGTGAGTGGTTAAATGCATGGAAGGTGGATATATAATAAAACAACAGTAGTTTATCTTTGTTTATTGAAATAAATTCATCATGTAATTATGTTGACGTTTACAGTTTGAGCGATTCTGATTTTCCATCAATCTGTCCTGTGTTCATTTCAAACAATCATGGCCACAGTATGACTATTTCAGTTGTATTGAGATCATTCTGATTACAAAACCCTTCAAATGATAACATTTTATACTGTATCAATATATTAAACATGTACTGTTTATTATTTTAATATCACCACATTTATTTTTGCAGCATATTCTATTGAAAGTGTGGAAATGTCATAATTGACAAGGCACATTGAGAGAAAATGTGTGACATTAGCACCTTGTTGGAGATTGACTCTTGGAGCCCCCAATGGTGAACCACTGAAACCAATGTGATAAGCAAGGTTGCTTTTTCCAGGATTGATGTGTGACGTCCTAGTCCCATTGATCAGTCTGGGGTTTAATGGAAACCTGCCTGACAGTGTTCGTACCATATCAGATGCTCAGAAAACATATACACTCTAAATGATGGGTTAAAAAAACAACCCAACTATTCTTTAGTGTGTCGGATATTGTAGTATGACCACATTTAGACCCCTCTTTGTCTGGGGACCTTGAACATGATTAGCTCACAAATGCATGGTGTTATAACAATCCACTATATAGGACTTATCTTGGTTTGATCAATTCATTCTCTCTAATGTGGTGGTCTCCTGTTTTCTATAACACTCTTAGACATATGCACATGATTTCAATTAATTATATAAACATATTTTTTATAGTGGTTTAGATGGTTTGAAATACATGTAATTTTACACACTATATGTATTGCACTGCAGTCAGAGATTGTGACATTTTCTCCTTCTCTGTCTGTATTATGTAGTTGTTCCTGTATAGACCATAGTGTGGCTTCTCTCCCCTCAGTGAAAGCATCTGTTGTTCTGCTCCTGCCCCCAATGCAGCCCCCCGGCGGGGAACCAAACAGCCCCTCCTCAAAAATGACTTGTCTTGTCAAATCAAACCAAGGAGGACTGCACTGCACAAACTGCTACACTCTGATAAGCCACCTGTGCCCCTGCTCCAATGGAACGGAGTTAAAGCTGAAAAGCGTCTAAAGTCGTTTCACTTCCTCCGAAATCACGCTTCCTGCCTGCCTTGCCGTCGAGGACAAATCAATCTGGTGACCCACCCTTTACAGTTTACTGAATCGCGTTTGACAAGGCCCATTAAGATGTGTTATGATTGATGGACGGCAGCATAGCCTACGGGGTGTGTCACCGGCCGAAGTCCCAAACCACTCTCTATCTCACATAATAATTACACTTGAATGCTAGTGAGACATGAGTGTCATAACAAATAGAACATTTTGTTTGATAAATGTTCTCTCAAACTAATACTATATCATTAAGTATTTTGTGTGCAGCCATTACAGGTACTTCATGATATTCCCATTTGCCCTTGATAAAATCCTAAGCATAACAACTTTGATAGTATCTCATGCGTAAGTGTCAATTTGGTTGAATGAGATTATACATTCAACACCAACCTAAACTCAGTGAAGTTCAGTTAACCCAATGAAGTGTTACCCATTAGATGAAATGGTCAGCCATCATAGAGATATGGATAATTAGATTACCCTGAACAAGTTAGTGATAGCCTATGAGTTGTGGAAACTGATCCTACCTAAACTATGGAAAAATAATCTAGATGATTGTATTTATATATCTTAAACTGTGTAAACTATATCATCCATGTATTAAGCCAGCTGATTTATAGATTGTATATTTTCATCCAAATATCTTCTCTCTTCCTGTATTTAATTGTATTGTATTATAATAGTCATTGCATTATTAAACATTTATTTAATTTATTTGAATGATTGCAATATGTGGTAATTTTCATTATAAATGGGGGAGTAGGCATCTGTAACATGTAGGGCTGAGATGGATAAGGTATGGGCTAAACAGGGTTGGTTAAAAACAAGGCAGCTGTACGCCACACTGCCTCTTAAAGTGTGTGTGTGTGTGTGTGTGTGTGTGTGTGTGTGTGTGTGTGTGTGTGTGTGTGTGTGTGTGTGTGTGTGTGTGTGTGTGTTTGTGTGTACATTGTATCAGATGATGACTTCCACTTCTGCCTATTGAGAAGTCAGTGTGGCTGTATTGTCCAATTCTTGAATGAACCGCATCATCTGAAACAACAAACACACAAAACAATTCAAGAGGTAACGTATTCCTCCTCCGAAGAAGAAAAAAACAATCAGGCATCAACTTTGTTGAGATGTCTAATGTAGGTCAGAACAGCAGGCTGCATCATTTTCTGGATAAGACTACTTCTTTTTAAGCGCAGAGTGATTATTTCATGAATGAATTGCTGTGAATAGCTCGCAGGAGAATGTTGTGGAGCAGTTTAATATCCAACAAAAAAAATTGCAGTCTGCTGTAGCACGGCTGTAATGATGTCACTGATCTAATGGAGGGCATGTCACACTGTGATGCAGTCTTTAGTAGTGTACTTTTCCAGACACATTTGAGTGATTTCATTCATATCAACAGATTCCGTCTAGAAATTCAATTGATATATTGTATATTATTAGGTGATAATAAGCAGTTACAAACACTAGTATTGACACAGGTGATAATAAGCAGTTACAAACACTAGTAATGACACGGTCCTGTGTGGCTCAGTAGGTAGAGCATGGCACTGGCAATGCCAGGGTTGTGGCTTAAATTCCCACGGGGCAGCAGTACCAATGGAAATGTATGCACTTACTACTACTGTAAGTCGCTCTGGATAAATGTAAAATGTTGACAGTATAGGCTGTCTTCTATTGTAGATCATGATATGATTTGATCAATAGAAAATGTTATACACCAATACTCTCGAGCATGGCATGCGATCTCATCCAGAATCTATGCCAGTTTTCTGTTTCAAGATACTGGTGTGTGGGGGACCTAATTCTATGGTGGTTTACACACCACAAAATGTATTCAGACCCCTGGACTTTTTACACATTTTGTTACGTTCAGCCTTATTCTAAAAGGTATTAAATAAATAAAACATCTCAGCATTCTACACACAATACCACATAATGACAAAGCGAAAACAGAGTTTTAGAATTTTTAGCACATTTATCAAAAACAAAATACCTTATTTACATAAGTATTTAGACCCTTTGCTATGAGACTCGAAATTGAGCTCAGGTGCGTCCTGTTTCCACTGATCATCTTTGAGATGTTTCGACAACTTGATTGGAGTCCACCTGTGGTAAATTAAATTGATTGGACATGATTTGGTCACAGTTGACAATGCATGTCAGAGCAAAAACCAAGCAACGAGGTCGAAGGAATTGTCCGTAGAGCTACAAGACAGGATTGTGTCAAGGCACAGATCTGGGGAAGGGGACCAAAAAATGTCTGCAGCATTGAAGGTCCCAAAGAACATAGTGGCCTCCATCATTGTTAAATGGAAGAAGTTTGAAACCACAAAAACTCTACTTAGAGATGTCCGTCCGGCCAAACTGAGCAATCAGGGAAGAAGGACCTTGGTCAGGGAGGTGACCAAGAACCGATGGTCACTCTGACAAAGCTCTGGAGTTCCTCTGTGGAGATGGGTGAACATTCCAGAAGAACAACCATCTCTGTAGCACTCCACCAATCAGGGCTTTGTGGTAGAGTGGCCAGACAGAAGCCACTCCTCAGTAAAAGGCACATGACAGCCTGCTTGGAGTTTGCCAAAAGACATGTAAAGACCATGAGAAACAAGATTTTCTGGTCGGATGAAAACAAGATTGAACTCTTTGGCCTGAATGCCAATCGTCACATCTGGAGGAAACCTGGCACCATCCCTACGGTAAAGCATGGTGGTGGCAGTATCATGCTGTGGGGATGTTTTTCAGTGACAGGGACTAGGAGACTAGTCAAGATCAAGGCAAAGATGAATGGAGCAAAGTACAGAGAGATTCTTGATGAAAACCTACTCCAGAGCACTCAAGACCTCAGATTGGGGCGAAGGTTCACCCTCCAACAGGACAATGACCCTAAGCACACAGTCAAGACAATGCAGGAGTGGCTTTGAGACAAGTTTCTGAATGTCCTTGAGTGACCCAGTCAGAGCCCGGACTTGAACATCTAACATCTCTGGAGAGACCTGAAAATAGCTGTGCAGCCATGCTCCCCATCCAACCTGACAGAACTTGAGAGAATCTGCAGAAAATAATGGGAGAAACTCCCCAAATACAGGTGTGCCAAGCTTGTAGCATCATACCAAAGAAGACTCAATGCTGTAATCATTCCCAACAAAGTATTGAGTAAAGTGTCTGAATACTTATGTAAATGCAAACATTTCTATAAATCCGTTTTTTCTTTTTGTGTAAAGATTGAAGAGAAAATAAAAACAATTTAATAAATTCTAGAATAAGGCTGTAACGTAGCAAAATGTTGAAAAAGGCCATGGGTCTGAATACTTCCCGAAGGCACCGTATGAGCAAAAAATCTTACATTTTATTTGGACAAAATTAAGTGGGCCTATTTATATAATATGAATTCGGAGGGCAGAAATGATTAAATATTAAAGCAATAGACCTCTCACTAAAGGCTTCAGTCATACAAAAACTATACTTCAACCCTAGATGTTTCTCTAGCAGATAAGTAAGACTGATTCAGTCTGTGTTCAAGAATGGCCTTTTTCCCTTTATTCAGATTACAACCTCTCACTTTCGGTTATTTGAAAAGGAAATCATCTCTAAAATATTGCTATTTTTAAATCAAGCCATAGAAAGTTAGTTGCTATTTCAGTTTAATCCACCAGAAAAGACAAAACAAATAGTACAACCAATAAGATGGTTAAACTCAAATACACTAATTGATTAAAAAAAACAATTTTTGGAGAAACAAAAACATTTAAACGGTATGATCTTTATAAATTATATTATAAATAGGACTGGTGGAGTTATGTCACACATGCAGCTAACAAAAATATATAGAAATAAAAAATTCTAAATGATAAGCAACTAATTGCAGCATTACCGCAAAAATGGAAGAGGAAAGTGGAAGGGGGAAAAAGTAATGAACCTGTCTGATGGCCCTGCATTAAAGACCAAAATTGGTTAAAGAAAATTGTGACAAATGAAAAAGCATGCCAGTTTCCTTTAAAGACCAAAAAATTGGCAGCTGTGCCACGTAGATTGCAAAATAGTTGGAAAGAGATTTTCGATGCACCAATTCCATGGCACATGGTTTGTTAATTGATACACAAATTGACGTCGGATTCAAACCGTAGAGTTTTTCAATTTAAATGATTATACAACATTCTTGCAACCGATAGTATGTTATATATATATATATATTGGGGATACAACCATTCCAGCTCTGCATATTTGGCTGCGAAGAGACAGAATCCTTAGATCACATTAGAACACCTATCTACATCGATGGGACCGCAGTGGAGAAGGTGGAAGGCTTCAAGTTCCTCAGCGTACACATCACTAATGATCTGAAATGGTCCACCCACACAGACAGTGTGGTGAAGAAGACATAACAGTGCCTCTTCAACCTCAGGAGGCTTAATAAATATGTCTTGGCCGTTAAAATCCTCACAAAGTTTTACAGATGCACAATTGAGAGCATCCTGTCGGCCTGTCTCACCTGGCACATCAACTGCACTGCCCGCAACTGCAGGGCTCTTGAAAAGGGTAGTGAGCCTAAAGCATCCAAAGTCACAGGAAGGCCAAAAAGATCATCAAGGACATCAACCACCCGAGCAACAGCCTGTTCACCTCGTTATCATCCAGAAGACGAGGTCAGTACAGTTGCATCAAAGCTGGGACCGAGAGACTGAAAAACAGCTTCTATCTCAAGGCCATCAGACTGTTAAATAGCCATGACCAGCCGGCTTCCACCCAGTTACAAAACCCTGCACCTTAGAGGCTGCTGCCCTATATACATAGACTTGGAATCACTGGCCACTTTAATAATGGAAAACCAGTCACATTAATCATGTTTAAATAATGTTTACATACTGGTTTACTCATCTCATTTGTACTGTATATACTGTATTCTATGGTATTTTAGTCAATGCCACTCCGACATTGCTCAATCTAATATATATATATTTCTTAATTAGATTATTTAACTTTTAGTTTTGTGTGTATTGTTGTGTATTGTTAGATACTACTGCACTGTTGGAGCTGGGAACACAAGCATTTCGCTACACCCGCAACAACATCTGCAAAATATGTGTATGTGACCAGTAAAATTGGATTTGATTTGACTTGTTTTGGTACTGCCCATATGTTGCTTGTTTTTGGCCGCAGGTTCAGGAATGGCTGAAGAATTTCAACATGTATCTGGCGCTACCTCTGCAAATAGCACTGCTGGGGGATTTGAAAAGTCATAGTCAATTAAAAATATAATAATACTCTTAGCAAAACGTTTTTAATTTACAATCTGCAGAAAGGTTCGGGACCTTCATGAAACATCACAGTAGTGAAAAATACACTACATGACCAAAAGTATGTGGGCACCTGCTCATTGAACATCTCATTCCAAAATCATGGGCATTAATATGGAGTTGGTCCACCCTTTGCTGCTATAACAGCTTCCACTCTTCTGGGAAGGCTTTCCACTCGATGTTGGAACATTGCTGCGGGGACTTGCTTCCATTCGCCACAAAAGCATTAGTGAGGTCGGGCACTGATGTTGGCCGATTAGGCCTGGCTCACTGTCAGTGTTCCAATTCATCCTAAAGGTGTTTGATGGGGTTGAGGTCAGGGCTCTGTGCAGGCCAATCAAGTTCTCCACATCGATCTCGACAAACCATTTCTGTATGGACCATGCTGAAAGAGAAAAGGGCCTTTCCTACACTTTTGCCACAAAGTTAGAAGCACATAATCATCTAGAATGCAATGCTGTAGCATTAAGATTTTCCTTCACTGGAACTAAGGGGCCTAGCCCAAACCATGAAAAACAGCCCCAGACCATTATACCTCCTCCCACCAAACTTTACAGTTGGCACTATGCAATGGGACAAGTAGCGTCCTCCTGGCATCTGCCAAATTCAGAGTTGTCTGTCAGACTGCCAGATGGTGAAGCGTGAATAATCACACCAGAGAACACATTTCCACTGCTCCAGAGTCCAATGGCGGTGAGCTTTACACCAATCCAGCAACCGCTTGGCATTGTGCATGGTGATCTTAGGCTTGTGTGCAGCTGCTCGGCCATGGAAACCCATTTCATGAAACTCCCATTGAACAGTTCTTAATTGCTTCCAGAGGCAGTTTGAAATTCGGTAGCGAGTGTTGCAACCGAGGAAAGACGATTTTTAATTGCTATGCGCTTCAGCACTCTGTGGTCCAGTTCTGTGAGCTGTTGTTGCTCCTAGACATTTCCAATTCACAATAACAGCATTTACAGTGGACTGGGGCAGCTCTAGCAGGGCAGACATTTGATGAACTGACTTGTTGGAAAGGTGGCATCCTATGACAGTGCCACGTTGAAAGTCACTGAGCTCTTTAGTATGGGCCATTCTACTGCCGATGTTTACCAATGTTTGACTATGGGAGATTGGATGGCTGTGTGCTCGATTTTACACACCTGTCAGCAACAGGTGTGGCTGAAATGGCCTAATCCACTAATTTGAAGGCGTGTCCACATACTTTTTACCATATAGTGTATATGGCTAACAGAAATCATAACTGGATTTGAGGGGTCGAGGGGAGCTGAGATAACTAATATACTGTGTCCATAAAATATATATAGTATGTATCAGCTGGAAGTAGAAGCCCAAGTATTGTTGTCCAGTAGTTAACTCAAATTAGAGGAGGTGTAATGTAGATGCAGGGAGTCTGGAAGCAGGTCCGGTTATTGATTACCTTGATGTTGGGACAGGACAGCCCCCACACCTACTTCTGAAGCGTCCACCTCCACCGCGAAGAGCAACGTAGGATCTGAATGTTTAAGCAACGGGCAGAGGTGAAATGACCCTTCAGTAAGTGGAAGGCTTTATCAGCTGCAAAGATCCATCCCAACTTCTGGTGACCAACTTTGAGGAAAGAAGTGAGAGGAGAGGCGATCGAGCGAAGGTTCTTAATGAATTGGTGGTAGAAGTTGGCAAATCCCCAAAAAACATTGTTACTCCTTTGTGGTGATTGGGACTAGCCATGACCTTGACAGCATCCACATTCCTCTCATCCATCATGACTCCTTGCGAACTGATCCGGTAACCCAAAAAGGAGACCTACCCCTGATGGAATGGTCACTTCTCTGCCTTGATGTACAGGTGGTTGGTCAGGAGGTGTACCAGGACTACATGGACATGAGCGATGTGCTCCTCCAAGGTAGCCGAGTCGATGTGCATGACCACCTGGTGTCCGAGCATGTCACGGAACACCTCGGTGACAAATGCCTGGAACACTCACGGAGTGTCGGCCAATCCAAAAGGCATCACCAAGTACTCGTAGCGACCAGACATCATGCTGAGGGCCATCTTCCATTCATCCTCCTCCCAGGTGGGGATCAAATTGTAGGCACTACGCCGGCCCAACTTGGTGAATAAACGGCTGTTGTTCAATTGCGGCTGGCACCAACGGGAGAGGGTAGCGGTACTTTGTGGTGATGGAATTCAGATTTCTGTAATCGATTGCTCAGACGCAATCCTTCGTTCTTCTTGGCCACGGAGTAGAAGCCTGCCTGATGCAGCGGAGGTGGACGTGCCGAATGGAACCCTGCTGGAGAGCCTCCTGGATGTACTCCTCCATAGCCTGGGCTTTTGCCACCGACAGAGGTTAGCTGGGGCCGCGCAGAGGTGTATAGCCTGTAAGCAGGTCGATGGCACAGTCCCAGAGGCGACGAAGAAGGGAGACAGGTGGCCTGGGTCCTGTAAAAAACCTCCTGGAGATCTTGGTATGCCTCTATTGGGCTGAAGGTCAACCACAGGACTTTCAACCGACGTGGAATCACAGGGAAAAAGATAAACAGGTCTTCCGGCATTCGGGTGTCCAGTCTGCAATTTTCATCCCCAGACATGAGATGGTGTGGTTATAACGTTGAAGCCGTGGGAGTCCGAGGATGATCTTGTGTACGGGTGCAGTGATGATGAGGAAGAGAAGGCTTTCTTGATGTATGGATTCCGCGGTGAGGGTGAGTGGTGCTGTGATGTGTGTGATTGTCCCGGATCTCAGTGGTTGACTATCCAGTGCTTGAACTGGACAAGAAGAGGAGAGCGGGTATGAGGTGAGGAGGCGAGGGGCTGGTCAATAAAATTCCCCATGGCACCGGAGTCCACTACAGCTGTAGAAACAAAACATGAAAGACAGCCAGCCAGTCAAATTGTTACTAGAAAAAGTTTGGACGGAAAGTGATTATGTGGAATACTCACGCCTAACCCAGGAGACAGATGACGTGGCTGTCCCTCTGCTCCCGTGGACCCCTGGTTAGAACGTACTGGACACCGTTGAAGCTGGTGCCCATCCTGTCCACAATAAAACAGAACCTCAGCTGTCTACGACGGCTACTGTCTGAAAGGTGAGCACGTACTCCGCCGTGGTCTGGCCCCCCTGCCGTAGTTGGAATAGGCGCTCAACCCCCTCTCTACCCTCTGGCGGATGGTCGAAGATCCCCCTGAACAGAGCCATGAACCCATAGGAACCCAGCTCTTCCTCTACTCTCTCCCTGACGGCCGTGGCCCAGTCCAACGAAATAGAGGGAGCTGTGGAGTAGGAAGCCACGTCATTTATATGGGGGATTGGAAATAATGCAGACAATTACATTGATAGAAGCCGCAATCTATCTGCAATATTAAATCTAGCCCTCCCCCAAAAAAGAAGGGGTCCTATTGGTAGATGGGTAAAAATAAAATAAATAGCAGACACTGAATATCCATTTGAGCATGGTGAATTTGTTAATTACATTTTGGATGGTGTATCAATACATCCAGTCACTACAAAGATACCGGGGTCCTTCCTAACTCAGTTGCCATGAGGCCAATGGGGACTTTAAAACAGTTACAAAGTTTAATGGCTGTGATAGGACAAAACTGAGGATGGATCAACAATGGAATAAAGCTAAGCACAGGCAAAATCCTATAGAAAAACCTGCTTCAGTCTGCTTTCCAACAGACATTAGGAGACAAATTCACCTTTCAGCAGAACCATAATCTAAAACACAAGGCCAAACATACACTGCAGTTGCTACCAAGACGACATTGAATGTTCCTTTGTGGCCTAGTTACAGTTTTGACTTATATCGGCTTGAAAATCTATGGCAATACTTAAAACCTGCTGTCTAGCAATGATCAACAATCAACTTGACAGAACTTGAATAATTATTTAAAAAATAATGAGTAAATATTGTACCATCCAGGTGTGCAAAGCTCTTAGAGACCTCCCCAGAAAGACTCACAGCTATAATCACTGACAAAGATGCTTCTACAAATGATTGACTCGGGGGAATTAATACTTATGTAAATGAGATATTTCTGTATTTCACTTGCATCAATTTCTTAAAACAGGTTTTCACTTTGTCATTATGTTGTATTGTCTGTAGATGGGTGAGAAAAATGATACATTTTAAACATTTTGAATTCAGTCTGTAATACAAACAAATGTGGAGTAAGTCAAGGGTTATGAATACTTTCAGAAGGCACTGTATATTTACATTTTGGTAATTTAGCAGACACTCTTATCCAGAGCGATTTACAGGAGCAATTAGGATTAAGTAGCATGTTCAAGGGCACATTTTACACCCAGTCAGCACGAGGATTCAAACGGTACAGCCTTATTCTAAAATTGATTAAATTGTCCCCCCCCCCCCCCCCCCCCCCCATCCATCTACAGAAAATACCCCATAATGACAAAGCAAAAACATTTTTATTTTTGCTAATCTATAAAAACAAATAAAAAAATGTTAAATAAGAATTCAGACCCTTTACCTAGTACTTTGTTGAAGCACCTTTTGCAGCAAATTAGAGTTTCAAGTCTTGTTGGGTATGACGCTACAAGCTTGGCATTCTTCATTGCAGATCCTTTCAAGCTCTGTCAGGATGGGGAGCATCGCTGCACAGCTATTTTCAGGTCTCTCAAGGACATTCAGAGACTTGTCCTGAAGCCGCTCCTGCGTTGTCTTGGCTGTGAGTTTAGGATTGTTGTCCTGTTGGAAGGTGAACCTTCGCCCCAGTCTGCGGTCCAGTGTGCTTTGGAGCAGGTTTTCATCAAGGATCTCTCTGTACTTTGCTCCGTTCATCTTTCCCTCGATCCTGACTAGTCTCACAGTCCCTGCCGCTGAAAAACATCCCCACAGCATGATGCTGCCACCACCTTGCTTCACCGTAAGGATGGTGTCAGGCCCAAGAGTTAAATCTTGGTTTCATCAGACCAGAAAAAAATCTTGTTTCTCATGGTCGGAGAGTCCTTTAGGTGCTTTTTGGCAAACTTCAAGCAGGCTGTCATGTGACTTTTACTGAGGAGTGGCTTCTGTCTGGTCATTCTACCACAACGGCCTGATTGGTGGAGTGCTACAGAGATGGTTGTCCTTCTGGAAGTTACTCCCATCTTCACAGAGGAACTTTGGAGCTCTGTTAGAGTGACCATCGGGTTATTGGTCTCCTCCCTGACCAAGGCCCTTCTCCCCCGATTGCTCAGTTTGGCCGAGAGGCCAGCTCTAGAAGAGTCTTGGTGGTTCCAAACTTCTTCCATTTAAGAATGATGGAGGCCATTATGTTCAATGGGACCTTCAATGGTGCATAAATGTTTGGGTACCCTTCCCCAGATCTGTGCCTCGACACAGATCCTGTCTTGGAACTCCTTGGACAATTCCTTTGACCTCATGGCTTGGTTTTTACTCTGACATGAGCTGTCAACTGTGGAACCTTTCCAAATCATGTCCAATCAATTGAATTTACTACAGGTGGACTCCAATCAAGTTGTAGAAACATCTCAAGGATGATCAATAGAAACAGGATGCACCTGAACTCCATATCAAGTCTCATAGCAAAGTGACTGAATACTTATGTAAATAAGGTATTTATGTGTTTTTATTAGTAATACATTTTTAAAATTTCAAACAACTTGTTTTTTCTTCATCATTATGGGGTATTGTGTGTAGGATGATGATTTTTTTTTAATCCATTTTTTGAATAAGACTTTAACGTAACAAAATGTGGAAAAAAGGAAGGGGTCTGAATACTTTCCCTGAATGCACTGTATAGTGCTCTATTGGCCCTGGTCAAAAGTAGGGCACTATATAAGGCATAGGGTACCATATGGGATGCAGATACTCACTAGTTGTCTAGGGACAGGGAATCTCCAGGGTGTTGATTATGGCAACAAATAAACTACTGTCCAGCTGATTGGTGCAGAGCTCTGCTGGTTGGTGGAGGTAGTCAATGATCTCGATTGCCACTGACAGCTTCAAATTGCGGCATGACAGACACAATCATCTCCCCTATTCACTCCTTGCACCTCACTGGCACTGGGTCCCATTCTCCCCCTTCTCCAAAAGGCCATATCGTGCTCACAGACTCGGTGAGAAAAACACAGAGACGCCTGTCAAAGAGAGATAAGGTAGTAGGACTAAAATAAGCACTGGGTAATGTCTTCTTGCCTCCTAGCGTAATGATTCTCCGACAACATCAGTAATTGTGGGATTTAAGCGATGATGACAAATCTCTTTGGACTGGTTTGTAGGATAATTCCATTACCGGTATAGCTCGTCTCAGCTGGGTGCCAGCCTTGGGATGAGTCAGAGCCCTCCTGTGTTGTTGATTGTTTCCCATCGAAATATCAAAGGGATTTATCATCTCAACAATACATCCCTGTACACTTGTTAACTTCACAGTCATCCTTGTGTGTGTGTGTGCTCCTGTCATGTGTGTGCCCTCCTGTCATGTTTGTGCCCTCCTGTCATGTGTGTGCTTTCAGAACTTATAGCCTTGGGGTTAGTATGCGATGGGAACACTTTTCTGTTCTCATAGGAAACAATAAACCTTGCCAAACACTACTGTGGCAAGAAGTGTTTTGGAAGGGAGGACATCGAAAATGACCATACCTTGTGTATTCAATCACAAAATAGTTTTTGGATCATCTACTTCAGTTTTTTTTACTTCTTAATCTTGGACGTTATCAAAAATAGCGCAAATAATGCAAAAATAATGCATTTCACAAGAAGAGCATTTTTATTCTGCACTTTTGAAAAATACTGTAGCCTGCTGAAGTTTATAGACACAACGAGAGCTATACAGATACCCCTTTCAAGTCGGCTTCCCAGACACAGGTCAAACCTAGACTAAGTGTTTTTATGTCGAATCTCCACTGAGTTCTGTTTAGTCCTCTATCAGACTTCATCTGTGTCTGGGAAGCCGTCCCCAAGTCTCTTGTACATCTTCTTTTGATGAAAAGTTTCAACACTCCACACTGTGGACAATGAGTACTATGCAATACAATACAAATACTACCCATTCCTCATTACAGTATATCACACAGAACAATTAGTGTGTGTTGCATTAAAAACATTTTTTTTTATATATTATGTCATTGTGATATTGAAATCCATTTCAATTCTATAGTAAGAGTGATTGGGGGTGTATCAACCTCCCGATGATCATCCAACTCTGTGCCAGTTAGTTTATACTTTTATCAGAATCTCATCACAGAGGGTTAACACATTTTTTATTTAGAATGACATGCCTACCCTGGCGACACTGGGTCAATTGTGCACCACCCTATGGGACTCCCAATGACAGCCGGTTGTGATACTGCCTGGAATCAAACCAGGGTGTGTAGTGACGCCTCTAACAATGAGATGCAGGGCCATAGACCGCTGCGCCACTCGGGAGCCAATACAGTCCTCCCCATTTTAAAGAGTGACAAACCTAAACCTAAACCTCGTGACTCCAAGTACAGCAACTTGCATACAAGCATACCACTGTGAGCCATATTTTTTTTTTTTTTTAGATAAGACAAATCATTTTACAGATGTAGAGTTACACTCAAGAGAAAAATGATTCAAACCGAAAAGCTTCGGTTTGCAAACCCTTTGGGGTTTTGCCAACAGTAGTGATGGACATGAATAAAACATTGGTGCACCTGAGGACATCCTCATCAAACAGTGAGGTGTTTAATAGAAATATGCAATATTTATCCATGGCTTGTCTCAGTGCACATGCCCCTGTCTTTCTCCTGTTTATACCTTCAATCATTTATATTTGAACACTTGTGTTGTCCAGCACCTAAGAAGCATTCAAATATAATACACCTGTTGTTGTGGTGGTGGTATACTGCAGACCCAATAGTAGGGCTTCAGGCATTATATGCTCTCTCAAGAGAGAGGGATTCCATGAAAAGCAATGCCTTCTCTGACCCCATCCCGTGCTAGCACGCACTCCAGCACATTTCAGTGCAGAACCTTTACAACCTGAGGTGTGTTCATTCCACCGATTCTGTTGCAAAACGTTTCTTAGACGGAAGCAAACGGAACATAATGGAGAGGGACTTACCTGAATTTGTCTACTAGAAACTCTAGTTTTAGTTGCAAAACCAAACATTTTGCAATTGTTTGGTAGAATGATTACTCCCCTGAAAGCTGTTAAAATACATTTAGTTCCAGTGCAGTACTTTTTTCAAACGATGGTTAGGCCAAGATGGCTGTTACTGGGGAGGGGCCATGGCATTCAACAACCTGTATAGTATACAGGCATGGTCCATGATGCATTCATAAAAACAGGTGATTCACAAGTGGAACTGAACCAGGACAAAACCGACAAAAAAAATCAAGAAACAGAAACAACGTTTAAAAAAAAAACATTAGTAAGAGCTCGATCCAAAAAATACAATACGTCATATTTCTACCTCGTGCCCGCCAAAGAACTCATGGATGAACAATGTTACAAATGAATTGTGTTTGCTCAGACCTCACCGTGGAAAATCTCCAGTGACAGATCGGGCTTGGCTGACAACCAGTGGTGTCCTGGCTGGCTCTTCAAATCAAATCTAACTTTATTTGTCACATGCGCCGAATACAACAAATGGAGACTTCAGCTTTACTTTACCGCTGACTTACAAGCCCTTAACCAACAGTGCAGTTCAAGAAGAGTTAAGAAAATATTTACCATGTAGATTAAAATAAAAAGTAATAATAAAAAGTCACACATTAAGAATAACGAGGCTATATACAGGGGGCACTAGTAGCAAGTCAGTGTGCGGGGGTACAGGTTAGTTGAGGTAATTTGTACATGTAGGTGGGGGTCAAGTGACTTGTACATGTAGGTGGGGGTGAAGGGGGGGGTCAATGTAAATTGTGATTTTAATTGTTCAGCAGTATTAGGGCTTGGGGATAGAAGCTGTTGAGGAGCCTTTTGGTCCTAGACTTGGCGCTCCGGTACCGCTTGCCGTGCGGTAGCAGAGAAAACAGTCTATAACTTGGGTGACTGGAGTCTCTGACAGTTTTATGGGCTTTCCTCTGACACCGCCTATTGTATAGGTCCTGGATGGCAGGAAGCTTGTACTGGGCCGTTCGCACTGTCCTCTGTAGCGCCTTACGGTCAGATGCCGAGCAGTTGCCATACCAGGCGGTGATGCAACCGGTCAGGATGCTCTCGACGTGCAGCTGCAGAACCTTTTGATGATCTGGGGACCCATGCCAAATCTTTTCAGTTTCCTGAGGGGGAAAATGTTTTGTCGTGCCCTCTTCACGACTGTCTTGGTATGTTTGGACCATGATAGTTCGTTGGTGATGTGGACACCAAGGAACCTGAAGCTCTCGACCCGCTCCACTACCGACGTGAGTGCCACGGGGAGGTAATCCTTTAGGCAGGTTACTTTCGCTTCCTTGGGCACAGGGACTATGGTGGTCTTCTTGAAACATGTAGGTATTACAGACTCAGTCAGGGAGGGTTTGAAAATGTCAGTGAAGACACTTGACAGTTGATCAGCGCATGCTTTGAGTACACGTCATGGTAATCCGTCTCGCCCAGCAGCTTTGTGAATGTTGACCTGTTTAAAGGTTTTTTTTCACATCGGCTACCGGACCGTTATCACACAGTCATCCAGAACAGCTGGTGCTCTCGTGCATGCTTCAGTGGTGGGATGAGGTCAGGGAGGATATCGTCCTCCCACAAAAAATGTATTCTCTGGTTGCACATGTGACATGCTGGTAAAAATTTGGTAAAACTAATTTAAGTTTGCCTGCATTAAAGTCCCCGGCCACTAGGATCGCCGCTTCTGGGTGAGCATTTTCATTTTTGCTTATGGCCTTTTAGAGTTGGTTGAGAGCTGTCTTAGTGCAAGCTTTGTTCTGTGGTGGTAAATAGATGGCTACGAATAATATAGATGAGAACTCTCTTGGTAGATAGTGTGGTCTACAGCTTATGACAAGGTACTCTACCTCAGGTGAGCAATACCTCGAGACTTCTTTAATATTAGACATTGCGCACCAGCTGTTATTGACAAATAGACACCCCCCCCCCCCCCCCCCCACCCCTCTCAGAAGGCTGCCCGATCTGCGGCCCCTTTTCCTGAGTCTTTTCTTCAAGCAAAAGGTGTGGAAATGGGCCTGTTCCAGTGAAAGCAGAATATCCTTCTCATCGGACACGTTAAAGAAAACATTTTCTTCCAGTCCGCGGTGAGTAATCGCTGTTCTGATGTCCAGAAGTTATTTTTGGTCATAAGGGACGGTAGCATTATGTACACAACAAGTTAAAAAATAAGTTACACAAAACGCAAAAAAACTAACAAAGCTAGCACAATTGGTTGGGAGAATGTAAAATGTCAGCCATGTTCTTCGGTGCCATCTGGTCTTCAGTGCACTCCAGTGCTCCCCAGCTGTCAGCTGCACTCAGCCTGTGTACAAGTAAGGAGCAACCTTTGGCAAAAAACCTAACATCCTAAAAGGACAACAGATGGATTCAGAACCACTTATAAACATGTCCGACTGCCTTTGAGACTCCATATTTGGTGAACAGCTAGGTGAATTTGGCAAAAAGCTAGATTATTTTGAAGATAATGACAGCATCTGTATACCGGTGGAGGCTACTGGGAGGAGGACAGCTTATGATAATGGCTGGAACAGAGAAAATGGAATGGCATCAAACCATGTGTTTGATGTATTTGATACCGTTCCACCAATTCCGCTCCAGCCATTACCACTAGCCTGTCCTCCCCAATTAAGGTGCCACCAACCTCCAGTGCTGTATACAGTTCAGGTCCAGTCAAGATATTTTAGGCTCAATTACTATGGTTGTTGAGTAACATGCTGCTTGCAAAGGATAAATATTACCATGTTAGTACGCGGCAGGTAGCCTAGTGGTTAAGAGCGTTGGACTAGTAACCGGAAGGTTGCAAGTTCAAACCCCCCAGCTGACAAGGTACAAATCTGTCGTTCTGCCCCTGAACAGGCCGTCATTGAAAATAAGAATTTGTTCTTAACTGACTTGCCTAGTTAAAATAAGGGACAAATGAATTGCAAAAGAAGACACAGTAAGATAGTTGGTGTCGTAACACATTGTAAGTGTTTTATAAGGACATTATGAAGCACTACACGTACGTCAAATAAAATAAGACATTGTCAGTGTACACCATGCCAACTTACAAAAGCTATTGCATAGAAACTCTAATATGGTTTGCCAGTTGAGCAAAGTGTCTTGTGTTTAAAGGCTCCAGGGTTGCAGTCCTACCTTGGGAATTCATGCTTAATGGGCCGCTGCCTAGTTCTGTCACACAGCACATCAAAGTTGGCCTCAGTGCTTCATGATAAAAAAATCTACAGGTCATGACTTATTGAGCTTCCTCAAATTGCTTCTCGCTGTGCCAGAAGCAGTCCCAGTTGTGGGACGGGCTCCATTATTGCCTCGGTCTGGAGAAGCACCACCATCACAACATCGATGTCTACTTCCATTAAATCAACTTCTTGCAGCCAGAGAAGAAGTTGAGTCAGCGAGTCTGCTGGTCCATTATAAACCATCCTCACGCTGTGAGGGAAGCAGGTACATACCAAACACAAAGTTAGGGATTGCGAAATTCAAATTCAGATGGGAATAAGCAGGAAATCCAGGAATCCTTCAACCAGGAGTTCCGCAACCCTAAAGCAGACACAAAGATGCTGGATGTGGTACGAAAGAGAGGAAACAGAACAGAGAGAGAATATATTTGGCTCTAAAGGATATAATGAGAAATATACTGTCCTTTGGAGAGAAATCATCAAGTTTGGGATGTGGAGACAATTCAGTAGTGACCATTACAAGTTGATTGAAAGGGAAAGGGGGACACCTAGTCAGTTGTACAACTGAATGCCTTCAACTGAAGTGTGTCTTCTGCATTTAACCCAACCCCTCTGAAACATAGAGTTGCGGGGGCTGTCTTAATCGACATTGACGAACAGTGGGTAAACTGCCTTGCTCAGCGGCAGATCAACAGATTTTTACCTCGTCAGCTCGGGGAGTCGATCCAGCAACCTTTCGATTATGGGCCCAAATAGAATAGCATTGCCCATTTATGAGAAGCATGATACAGACATGTTGGCCTGACATTGATTGATTGCACATTGTGTATCTTGAATATGATAGTGTGTGTCAAACATATTTTTGAAAGGTGTATATGACGACAAGCGAGATATGCTGTATCTTTACTGTACAGGTAAAGAAAAAGTAACCTTCTAAGGCACCACTGTGTAGGAGGAGGTGCCAGCTTTGTAGCCTATACCTACAGTAGGCCTACTCTGTTAGCGCTGTTCTCATACAACAACCTCGTCTCAGAGCATTTCGTATTATTCTGTACGTAAATCCGAGACACTCCATTTAGTATGATATGTTACGTTTGGTAAGGTTACATAAGAGAGATGGTTACTTAAGGCAAAAAACAGAAGTCCAACAGCTGGTCAGGGTAGATGGGTGGATGTACAATGTAAAGGTCTATCAAACCAAAGGTTGCGAGTTCAAATCTCATTATGGACAACCTTAGTATTTTAGCTAATTAGGCACTTTTCAACTACTTACATGTTAGCTAACCCTTCCCCTAACCTTAACCCTTACCTAACCCTAACCATAACCCTTTTAGCTAACCGTAACCATAACCCTAACCTTAACCCTTCAACCTAACTCCTAAACTTAACCTTAACCCTATACCCTTGGCCTAGCTAACCTTAATGAGCTAGCTAATGTTAGCCACCTAGCCTAGCATATGTTTTGCACATTCGTAACACATTCTACATTTTGCAAATTCGTAAAATATAACCGAATTGTAATTTGTAACATATCATACGAAATGAGGGATGGACATCCACAAATGAATACATACCATACGAAATTAAACATATCATACTAAATGGAGTGTCCCATTTAAGAGAGGAAGGAAAGAAGAGATGGATGGCTCTGCTGCCTTCAGCCTTTTCTAATGATGTCATCTGAGGAGAAAAAGAGAGGGCCAATCACTCACAGTCACTATCAGCCTCTTCACAAACTGCATGTGTGCTAGTTAACATGACAAACAGCATGCTTAAAAAACATTGGAAAAACAAGAAAAACTACGGCATGTGCAAACCTTGTCTACATATCTGTCAATACAGATTTATCTTACAGTAAATTGTACAAGTTTGGTGAAAATGGTGGTAGTTCCCCCCCCCTCAGTACCATTTCTTTATGTTGAATAATTTCTCTGATGTGACCAGTATGGCAAAACCTGCCACGTGTTACAGTTTGATTTGGTTCATTTTCCAGTGTGTTACCTTTATTGAGACAACTGTCCCCTGCTCTCATATACAGTCTAATGGCTTGTGTCACACCTTTAAAAACGTGCATCAGCTGTCACAAAAGATCAGCGTCCGCTGCACAGAGAGAGCCGCTCTCACAAAAGAGCACTGTTGTTCGGTTGCCCTGTACTGTAAGTTTATTGTTACAAACTAAAGGTCACAGAATAATAGACTGCTTTTAATCTAGACTCTCCCTCTCGCGGGCCGAGTTTAAAATAGCCTCTGCATAGGTATTGCTGTGGAAAATGCATATTATTCACATGTAACGCAGAAATATTCATGAAATGTTTGTAGAACCCTTTTAAAAACCTCTAACATTGTATTATCTGTTTTAAATAGAGAAGCCACCTGGGCGGGTATACAGATCAAAGTAGTAGTCTGGGAGAGTTGCACCTGGCTGAAGTTATGGAGGCTTTGATGTGTATTCCACTTGATCCTTCCTTTGTAACCATTATACTCCTCCTCTAGTGAAAAGGGCCAAAGATTGAAATTATCCGTATTTAAAGCCCCCATGGAGTCTTTTTCATCAAATGTTTTATATCATCACTGTGTGTCTAATAAATCACGTTGTGTGTGTATATTTCATGAAAATAACTCAAAATGTATGCTTTATTATTTATTTCCCTGAGCCTCCCGATAATGTGGGCGTGTTAATACAAGTTTAAATGCATTTACATACACAGCCCTGATTGGTGGATAGGATCATCTAGAGCTTTCACCGCGGAGCCCTTCAAAGTAGGTGGGTACATATGCAAATAAAAGACGCCTGGTCGTTGGTCAGAATAATCACATCATATTGTGACGTCATGTTCTGGGCCATAATCTCCATACCATCTTAATATGCTGAAATTACAGGTACAGTTCTCACACTATAATGGTATTATTATATTTTTTTACAATTTCAGAGTGTTCTTTCGACCGCATATTGTGGAAATATTATCAACAAAATAGGAAAATCCTTATTTTTGACTGCACTGTCCCTTTAAAAGAGGGAAAGGAAGAATGTCACAGCCAAACAGATGGGAGTCTGAAATAGAGTTCTTCCGTGTTGCTTGAGCATGAAGAGGTGAGGGGGGGAAAGTGGTTGTGACAGCAGTTAGAGGGGTGTTTAAAGTGCTGACAGGTAAGCTGGCAGTACACTGCTGCTGTGGGAGAGGTGAAAGAGTACAGTGCCCATTAATCTCAGCTCGCAGTCGGAGCGGGACCTCTCCTCTGACCTCCCTGCCCCTGCTCAGGGAGACAATCCTGACCTCTCATCGCCATAGGGGAACACCTGACCACACTACATCTTACCAGCACACTCTCCTGTCAATGTTACCCTGGTCTTTTACATAAGACCTGGTCACTGGGGTAAGCCATTTGACATATCAGAATACTAAGACTGAAAAAAAAGTCCTGCTTAGACTGAGGCTTACCTAATATGGACACTGTACAGAATATAAAATCAGTTATGTATACTTTTTGGACAGAGATGGATGAGAGATGCAGCAAAACTTAACATTGAGAAAATGTAGTGGTCAATGCATGCTGGACACAGAACTCTGGACACATCATTAAAGCCATATGTTTCCACTTTTAAGAGGATTTATTAGCCAATATCAAACCCACTCCTTAAATAAACTGGACCTCATACACTGCAGGACCGAGCGCTATAGGACTGCAGTGTAATCTCAGTCTTGGTTTGCCTGCTAAACAGCTAATTTCTTTTGACTTCAAATGCCTAAAAAGTTGCAATTTAAATGCCTAAAAAGTTATTTACAGTTGAAGTCGGAAGTTTACGTACACCAAATACATTTTAAACTCAGTTTTTCACAATTCTTGGAATTTAATCCTAGTAAAAATTCCCTGTCTTAGGTCAGTTATGATCACCACTTTATGTGGAATGTCAGAATAATAGTAGCAAGAATTCACATTCCCAGTGGGTCAGAAGTTTATATACACTCTATTAGTATTTGGTAGCATTGCCTTTAAATGGTTTAACTTGGGTCAAACATTTCGGGTAGCCTTCCACAAGCTTCCCACAATAAATTGAGTGAATTTTGGCCCATTCCTCCTGACGGAGCTGGTGCAACTGAGTCAGGTTTGTAGGCCTCCTTTCTCGCACACGCTTTTTCAGTTCTGCGCACACATTTTCTATAGGATTGAGGTCAGGGCTTTGTGATGGCCACTCCAATACCTTGACTTTGTTGTCCATAAGCCATTTTTCCACAACTTTGGAAGTATGCTTGGGGTCATTGCTCATTTGGAAGACTCATTTGCAACCAAGCTTTAACTTCTTGACTAATGACTTGAGATGTTGCTTCAATATATCCACATAATTTTACTTTCCTCATGATGCCATCTATTTTGTGAAGTGCACCAGTCCCTCCTGCAGCAAAGCATCCCCAAAACATGATGCTAACCACATCCGGGCTTCATAGTTGGGATGGTGTTCTTCGGGTTGCAAGCCTTCCCCTTTTTCCTCTAAACATAACGATGGTCATTATGGCCAAACAGTTCTATTTTTGTTTCATCAGACCAGAGGACATTTCTCCAAAAAGTATTATCTTTGCCCCCATGTGCAGCTGCAAACCGTAGTCTGGCTTATATATGGCGGTTATGGAGCAGTGGCTTCTTCCTTGCTGAGCGGCCTTTCAGGTTATATCAATATAGGACTCGTTTTACTGTGGATGTAGATACTTTTGTACCTGTTTCCTCCAGCATCTTCACAAGGTCCTTTACTGTTGATCTGGGATTTATTTGCACTTTTCGCACCAAAGTACGTTCATCTCTAGGAGACAGAACGCGTCTTCTTCCTGAGCGGTATGATGGCTGCGTGGTCCCATGGTGTTTATACTTGCGTGCTATTATTTGACAGGTAAACGTGGTACCTTCAGGCGTTTGGAAATTGCTACCAAGGATGAATCAGACATGTGGAGGTCAACAATTATTTTTTTGAGCTCTTGGCTGATTTCTTTTGATTTTCCCATGATGTCAAGCAAAAAGACACTGAGTTTGAAGGGAGGCCTTGAAATACATCCACAGGTGCACCTCCAATAGACTCAAATGACTCAAATTAATAACTCCAACCTAAGTGTATGTAAACTTCCGACTTCAACTGTACATATTTATGGTGTTTGTAATAATTAGGGGTTTACAGCGAAGCTATTATTTTCTGTATTACATTTTTTGTTACATGATCAAATAACTCATGCAAAGATGGGTAACTATTTTTAAATTTGGCACACAGGAACTAGAGGCCATGGGTAACTTGGTCAAAAAGAATGGCAGCGATTGGTCTATAACTTGTACTGTTATAAGCAGTCTCACTTAAAATAGACACTTTGTATATAGGAGTCTTTTCTCGTAATGAACAAATTTGTAACGGTTTTCTTGAGTTGAAGGCGAGGCGGACCAAAATGCAGCGTGATTTCTATTCATGGTTCTTTAATGAAGAAACTACACATGAACAAACTAACAAAACAATAAACGTGCGAAAACCTAAACAGCCTATCTAGTGACAACAAACACAGAGACAGGAACAATCACCCACGAAACACTCAAAGAATAAGGCTGCCTAAATATGGTTCCCAATCAGAGACAACGATAAACACCTGCCTCTGATTGAGAACCACTCCAGACAGCCATAGACTATGCTAGATACCCCCACTAAGCCACAAACCCAATACCTAACAAAAACCCCAAGACAAAACACACCACATAAAAAAAAAACATGTCACACCCTGGCCTAACCAAATAAATAAAGAAAACACAAAATACTAAGAGCAGGGCGTGACAAAATTGGCCTCAAGGACCCATACGGTCCGCCAGGATAGATTTTCCTCCATCTTGGAAATTTTGTAACACCTTTGCAAAACTTATTGTCTTGAAAATGAGTCCAAATAACACCAAATTTGTTATGTAGGCCCATGGTACATCTCTTAATTGAGTTTGATTAAGAGATAGCTGAGTTATTGGTAAATCAGGAGATCTGATTATACTTGTCGATTTAAATCCTTCGTATATCCACTCCGCAAAGGCCTATCAACTTGAAATATTTTAGGTTCATCAAATACATGACCATGACGAACCATGTTAACTTTGGCATTGATATCTTTACAACTATGGAAAGTATTAACAATGTACTTTTTTGACTATGGTAACACTAATGCTTAAAATAATAATAAAAAAATCTACTTCTCATGGACTAAAAGTCAGATTCACCCAAATGTGGTCTTTGAACATTGAGAAAACATTGAGAAAATAATGTTGATGCATTCAAAGATGGCCACACTATTCCAGTAGATGCATATTAACACATGCGCTAATATACAAAAACGTGCTAAAAATACTTAATCTCAAATTACACTAAATTCAGAATGTAGGCCCATGGTACATGTCTTAACTTAGTTTGAGAAAAGCTACAGGATAAAAAAAAAAAGATTTTACATGTCAATTTAAACCACTGTAAATTCACTCCACAGTCGCCTATTAACTAAAAACATGTAATCGCTATCATGGACATCCCTAAGATGAACCATACTACATTTAGTATTGATTTTTTTTAAACAAGGAAACTATTTACAGCTCCTTGCATATATAACGCTAATGCTCAAAATCATCTGCAATCATCTTCTCCTCACAAATCATACATCACAGATTTTGTATTGAGACTCAGTACAACAGTCTTTAATGGTTTTGGGAAACAATAGCTTCCTTAGAAGCTGTGTGAAGATAAAGTCACTGTAGACCACTGAGTTGGTATATAAGCCATTAAGTAATGACTTTGAGAACGATTACCTGTTGCATTCAAAGATAACCAACCTACAGCACTAGACTTAAGTTCAATTGCATCATCCTTGTGGTATTGAGAGAACCATGGTAATGCTTTCACTCATTGCACATAAAGGAAGATAGTTCCATCATGATAGAATGCTTGCTTTGTTATCCAACTGATTGGTCTCGTAGACTAGATGTAACATATATGTAAATGTAAATCTGGGACACTCAAATCAGTATGATATATTACACACACGATCAATGCATATGGTCATTCATTAGTGGTCAGTCTGATTGTCTTTTCGACATAATTTAAAGATATTCTCCTGCACTTTCCTATAATTTTTTGTATAATCCACAAAAATGTTGGACCACATCACATATGTGCAGATATTGGCTAGAACTCAAATTGCTTTGGGTTTGGTCCACGTGGGGAGAAATGTAGGGAAAATAGGGATTTTGTGGCTATTTGAAGTAAAACAAAAATAATGGCACTGATTGGTCTATAACTTGTACTGTTATAAGCAGTCTCACTTAAAATAGACACTTTGTATATAGGAGTCTTTTCTCGTAATGAACAAATTGGCCTCAAGGTCCCATACGGTCCGTCAGGATGGATTTTCCTCCGTCTTGGAAATTTTGGAAAACCTTTTCAAAATTTATTGTCTTGAAAAATGAGTCCAAATAACACTAAATTTGTTATGAGGCGGAAGGGTAGCCTAGTGGTTAGAGCGTTGGATTAGTAACCGGAAGGTTGTAAGTTCAAATCCCCGAGCTGACAAGGTACAAACCTGTTGTTCTGCCGTCATTGAAAGGCCTTCATTGAAAATAAGAAAATGTTCTTAACTGACTTGCCTGGTAAAATAAAAAAATGTGGGTTTAAGGGTGTCTTCCTCCTCTAACGAGGAGTAGTAGGAAGGATTGGAGGACCAATGCGCAGCGTGGTAAGTGTCTATATTGTTTAATAAGAATACTGAACACTGAACAAAACAATAAACGACAACGTGAAATATCAAAACCGAAACAGTTCCGTGTGGGACTGACACGGAAAATAGTCACCCACAACTCAAAAGTGAAACCAGGCTACCTAAGTATGGTTCTCAATCAGGGACAACGATAGACAGCTGCCTCTGATTGAGAACCATACCAGGCCAAACACAGAAATCCCAAAACATAGAAAAAGGAACATAGACAACCCACCCAACTCACGCCCTGACCATACTAAAACAAATACATAACAAAAGAACTAAGGTCAGAACGTGACAATAGGCCCATGGTACATCATAGCAGCACCCACCCGTAACACGCGCTCCAGCAGGTATATTTCACTGGTCACCCCCAAAGCCTATTCCTCATTTGGTCGCCTTTCCTTCCAGTTCTCTGCTGCCAATGACTGGAACAAATTTCAAAAATCACTGAAGCTGGAGACTCATATCTCCTTCACTAACTTTAAGCATCAGCTGTCGGAGCAGCTCGCAGATCATAGCCCATCTGTAAATAGCCCATCCAACTATCTCTACTTGCATATTCATCTTCTGCACATCTATCACTCCAGTGTTTATTGCTAAATTGTAATTACTTCGCCACTAAGGCCTATTTATTGCCTTACCTCCCTAATCTTACCTCATTTGCACACACTGTATATAGATTTTTTTCTATTGTGTTATTGACTGAACGTTTGTTTATTCCATGTGTAACTCTGTGTTGTTGTTTGTGTCACACTGCTTTGCTTTATCTTGGCCAGGTTTCAGTTGTAAATGAGAACTTGTTCTCAACTGGCCTACCTGGTTGAATAAAGGTTAAATAAAAAAGATAAAAAAATTAGCTGATACACAAAACGACGCCGGATTCAAAACATAGAAATATCCAATTTAATCTTGCAACCAATAGAATGTTACATATTTGGGAGATACAACCATCCCAACTCAGGTATTGTCCATATGTAGCTTGTTTTTGGTTGCAGGTTCAGGAATGGCTGAAGAACTGCAACATATACCTGGAGGTAACTCTGCAAATAGCACTGCTGGGTGATTTGAAAAGTCATAGTCAATTGATCAATAATACTTTTAGCAAAAATGTTTTTCTTTAATTTACAATCTGTAGAAACTATGAGAATAGGAAGGTTGAGAACTTTTGTGAAACATCACAGCAGTTGAAAAATATATGGCAAATAGAAACTGGATGGTGTTGAGAGATATAGTGGCTTGCGAATGTATTCACCCCCCTTGGGAAAACAACAAGTTAACTAATGTACAATATGCTGGGTGCGTAAATATATATAGGTTCAGAACTTTTGAGAAAAAGCACAGTTATGCATATATGGCAAATATAAATCAAAACTGGATGGTCTTCAAAGATAGAGGGGAGGGGTTGAAGGTAGCTGAAGGATATGAAAAAAATAAGATAACTATTGTAAAATACATTGTGTCCGTAAATTGTATATATGATGTATAAGCTGGAAGTAGAAGCCTAAGTGTTGTTGTCCATTAGTTTACTCCAATTAGGGGAGGGGTATATATACACTGCTCAAAAACATAAAGGGAACACTAAAATAACACATCCTAGATCTGAATGAATGAAACGTTCTTGTTAAATATTTTTTTCTTTACATAGTTGAATGTGCTGACAACAAAATCACACAAAAAATATCAATGGAAATCAAATTTATCAACCCATGGAGGTCTGGATTTGGAGTCACACTCAAAATTAAAGTGGAAAACCACACTACAGGCTGATCCAACTTTGATGTAATGTCCTTAAAACAAGTCAAAATGAGGCTCAGTAGTGTGTGTGGCCTCCACGTGCCTGTATGACCTCCCTACAACGCCTGGGCACGCTCCTGATGAGGTGGCGGATGGTCTCCTGAGGGATCTCCTCCCAGACCTGGATTAAAGCATCCGCCAACTCCTGGACAGTCTGTGGTGCAATGGAGCGAGACATGATGTCCCAGATGTGCTCAATTGGATTCAGGTCTGGGGAATGGGCGGGCCAGTCCATAGCATCAATGCCTTCCTCTTGCAGGAACTGCTGACACACTCCAGCCACATGAGGTCTAGCATTAGGAGGAACCCAGGGCCAACCACACCAGCATATGGTCTCACAAGGGGTCTGAGGATCTCATCTTGGTACCCAATGGCAGTCAGGCTACCTCTAGCGAGCACATGGAGGGCTGTGCGGCCCCCCAAAGAAATGCCACCCCACACCATGACTGACCCACCGCCAAACCGGTCATGCTGGAGGATGTTGCAGGCAGCAGAACGTTCTCCACGGCGTCTCCAGACTGTCACGTCTGTCACGTGCTCAGTGTGAACCTACTTTAATCTGTGAAGAGCACAGGGCGCCAGTGGCAAATTTGCCAATCTTGGTGTTCTCTGGCAAATGCCAAATGTCCTGCACGGTGTTGGGCTGTAAGCACAACCCCCACCTGTGGACGTCGGGCCCTCATACCACCCTCATGGAGTCTGTTTCTGACCGTTTGAGCAGACACATGCACATTTGTGGCCTGCTGGAGGTCATTTTGCAGGGCTCTGGCAGTGCTCCTCCTGCTCCTCCTTGCACAAAGGCGGAGGTAGCGGTACTGCTGCTGGGTTGTTGCCCTCCTACGGCCTCCTCCACGTCTCCTGATGTACTGGCCTGTCTCCTGGTAGCGCCTCCATGCTCTGGACACTACGCTGACAGACACAGCAAACCTTCTTGCCACATCTCACATTGATGTGCCATCCTGGATGAGCTGCACTACCTGAGACACTTGTGTGGGTTGTAGACTCTGTCTCATGCTACCACTAGAGTGAAAACACCGCCAGCATTCAAAAGTGACCAAAACATCAGCCAGGAAGCATAGGAACTGAGAAGTGGATTACAAGCATACCCATAACATAATGCAGCCACCACTATGCTTGAAAATATGGAGAGTGGTACTCAGTAATGTGTTGTATTGGATTTACCCCAAACATAACACTTTGTATTCAGGACAAAAAGTGAATTGCTTTGCTCCATTTCTTGCAGTATTACTTTAGTGCCTTGATGCAAACAGGATGCAAGTTTAGGAATATGTTTTTCTTTCTGTACAGGGTTCCATCTTTTCACTCACAATTCAGTTAATATTACGGAATAACTACAATGTTGTTAATCCATCCTCCATTTTCTCCTATCACAGCCATTCAAACTCTGTAGGAGTTTTAAAGTCACCACTGGCCTCATGGTGAAATCCCTGAGAGGTTTCTTTGTATCTTTGTAGTGACTGGGTGTATCGATACACTATCCAAAGTGCAATTAATAACTTCACAATGCTCATAGGGATGTTATCCTTTTTTTTAACCCATCTACCAAAAGGTGTCTTTCTTGGTACACCTCTGGTCTTTGTGGTTGAATCCGTGTTTGAAATTCCCTGCTCCACTGAGGGACCTTACAGATTATTGTATCGTTGGGTACAGAGATGAGGTAGTCATTCAAAAATCATGTTTCAACACTGCTATTGCACACAGAGTGATCCATGCATGTTATTAAATTACTTATTGGGGTGGCAGATAGCCTAGAGGTAATAGTGTTGGACTAGTAACCGAAAGGTTGCAAGATTGAATCCCCAAGCCGACAAGGTAAAACATCTGTTGTTCTGCCCCTGAACAAAGCACTGGGCTGTCATTGAAAATAAGAATTTGTTCTTAACTGATTTGCCTGTTTAAATAAAGGTTAATTAAATAATTAATCACACTTTTAGGCTTGCCATACATAACAAAGGGGTTGAATATTTTTTAATTTTATTATTTTTTAATTTTACCCCTTTTTCTCCCCAATTTCGTAGTATCCAATTGTTGTAGTAGCTACTATCTTGTCTCATCGCTACAACTCCCGTACGGGCTCGGGAGAGACGAAGGTTGAAAGTCATGCGTCCTCCGATACACAACCAACCAAGCCGCTGCTTCTTTAACACAGCGCACATCCAACCCGGAAGCCAGCCGCACCAATGCGCCGGAGGAAACACCGTGCACCTGGCCACCTTGGCTAGCTTACACTGCGCCCAGCCCGCCACAGGAGTCGCTGGTGCGCGATGAGACAAGGACACCCCTACCGACCAAGCCCTCCCTAACCCGGGAGGCCCTAAAGGGGTTGAATATTGACTCAATACATTACTGCTTTTCATTATGTATTCATTTGTAAAAATTAAAATTAAAAAAATAAAACAATTGTTGTCTGTAGGCCAGTGACACAAAATCCCTATGTAATCCACTTTAAATTCAGGCTGTAACAAAATGTGAAAATATTCAAGGGGTGTGAATACTTTCTGAAGGCACTGTAAATACCAGAATATCCAAACATTTAGGGGCACAGAAAGAAAGGAAATGCACAATGTATGAACCTAATATTCCACAAAAAAAATTGTAATTCCAATGACAGGTATTCGTATTAAATTGTAGCTTTAAATAATCAAATATATTTACAGCGTTACATATTAGTTTCTAGAGCATAACATGTGCTTTAAAATTAGCTAGAATTCATGTAGCCCCGATATAGGCTGTATCGCAATCAATCAAAAAAAAAATTAAAAATCTTGTGTGCCTAAATTTCATGTGGTACTCCTAACATTTAAGTTGGGAGCACTGGTGCTACCAATTTGTTTTAAAAATAATTTAGAGCCCTGCATACAGTAAATAGTTAGTCAGAGTATAAGCTACGTAACCATGCTGGTAAATCATGCAGTGCTAGTTGTTTGGGGAACAATTTCTTTCACCTCGGAAGGTAAATTGACAATGTGTACCGATGAAACAGATGTCTAACTTGTCTTTGAGGGAAACCTTGTGACAAAGAGAGTGAATTAGTCAGGGGAGGATAAAACAGATTCTCGTGACCAGTTCGGTATCAACTTTGCCAGCTGATGGCTATTAGGGAGCAGCACAGCAGCGAGATGGGCCCTGTGAGAGAGACCCCGGGGCGGAGGGAAACAGCAGTGCTGTAGCGCTCGCTACCTCCCTCCCTTCCTGCCTCTGTCGTCACGCAACTCCACAACGCACATCTGAACATCACAACACTGGCAGCCACGGCAGGGGGCTCTTCTCACATGGCAGCCAGGGACATTGTTGTCTGGGCATTTGAAAGATTATCAGAGAACAAAATTGCCTTCCAAGGTTTCCGAAAATAGCTCACTCAATAGCATTCTATCCATTTAGGCTGGGTTTTCACTGTGAGATTTAATGCACTTTCAGATTGTCATTAGTCAACCTATTAGATTAGTTTGTTATGAAACAGGAAGGCAAATATAGCTGCGAGCAGCAATGAACGGGGTTCACAGGATGACAGAAAGTTGGATAGCAAAGCAAGCACTCTTTCATGTAGGACCTTTCTTCCTTTATGTACAATCAGTGAAAGCAAAACTAATAAAGCAGTTATTTTACTCAAAGAACAGTGGCCAAGGTTTGTTCGGCTCTACCCAAGTAGGGTTTGTTCATTCAGCTCTTCCTCCCAAGCATGGGACGTTAGTCGATGGCTGGTCCAGTAGTTGATGGCTGGTTTCTCACTCTGTACTGGCCTGCTGGGTCGTAGTTTTGGGTGTAGCCTCTCGTAGTTAAGTTGGGCGTATCCTCCTTGTCTGCAGTCATAGGGGACAACAAACATATAATTAGAGCATGTAATGGCAAACAATTGGAGCCACACTCACAAGTTCAAAACAAGCACTTTCCTTTGGTAGTGCTATTGAGAGCATTGTGATTTGTGTGTTTTCCGGAGAGGAAAAGAGGAGAGGAGCAGCGGTCGAGAAGCAGCAACTATATAGACTTCCGCTTGTCCAAATGGCGTGCTAAAGGTAAGTTCCAGTTACTTTTAACTCTAGTCCTGGGGTGTGTTTAGCAATTTGTTTGGGGAGGGAGGAAATGATAGGGTATTGGCAACAGATGTCTCTTAGTCAATGTAGTCCATTCCAATCTGGGGAATCACAGCACACCATGCAAGCAAGCAAATAGTTCATGCAATTCAATTTCACACAATGTCGGAGTTAAGTGAAGGCAATCTTTGTAAATACACACAGCTCACGTGATTACAAGGTACTTGTAAATAGGCATGATATCAAAAAAAGATCACATGCCGATAATAAATACAAGGCAGATTGACAGTCTCTTGTTTAGTAAAGCTGTCCTATGCCACGATTTTGCCATCCCAGACAAAATTTCCAAGTCGCGGGCAAATTTGTGGGTCGTAAACAAATATCGGACGTCTTGGGTCGTTCAGTTTGACATGGTCTAGGTCTGCCGATTAAGCCTACCACAATGTTCTGTCAGTGTCAGATTTTTTCCCCCTTTATTATGTTATTGTGTGGGGGGCTTGATGTTACGAGCCGATCCCAGTGACTGGCGAATAGTAACACGGCCGGTCCGCACTGAGTATGTACACAATAATATGACTATTGTGAATAGTTATATGAATACAATAGTTTGATTTTAACCTTTACATGCTGTGCAATATGAACAATTTCTCTAATAATCTTGTTTACATGACACATCTGAAATCAGGCTACTTGACGGGATTTTGAATAATGCACAAAATCGGCAATCAAAATAAGCGTTCTACCACAGCGACCGTGTTATTTTGGGAAAGCCTTTTTGATTCTGAGTTCGGACATATACAATTTGCAGAATATGTCATGCAATCCTCTCACTGGCAGAATTGACATCTTTCAGTTGCGGGATCTGATTGTGCTGATTTTCCGACTCTCCCACACAGCTCCCAGGCGGTCGTTTCAGTCACAACCTTTTGAACTGATGCGAAGCCAGGACACTTGACTTGTAACTAACCTCAGCTAGAAACAACGTTTACTCTCTCTTACTGTAATGTAGGATATTTTTGCTTTCATCACATCAGAAGCTCTATTTTCCCATGTGCGCTGTTATTCATTCATCTGGAGGTCTGTAAATGTGAGTTGCGTTTGCTTTTTTTTGTTGCTATTTGTTGAATATTAGGGGTACAGCAATACTTCTGGGATTTTTGAATAGCTCAAATTCTCGACTGTTATTTACCCCCTTGGCGGTTATAATGGGGAATAAATCCGAGCTGTAAATTGTTTAACCTGTAGCCAAGGCTTTGACAGCCTACATGGTTAATTATGGCTGGCGTTGGTTACAATCTACCATAATATCAATGCTGCCAGCTAAGGTATACGAGGGGATAGTAAGCATAATTGAACAAGGCAATCTGAATGTGCACATGATGGAAGTTAGAGGTAGCCTAAATATTAATTATTTCATAGACATAAATGCTCTGTTTATTATGTGACTAAAATGGCTCTGACTAAAACTAGACTTAGCATTTTTCAGAGTTTTAGTCCACTGATAGTAACTAAAACTAACGAAGGATGAAATTATTCAAATGTGACTAAGAGTAAAAGGTACTTTAAGACTAAAACTAAAATGAAATCTAAAATAGAACGAAAATGAACACTGTGACATGAGGCATTTGAGTGTGACTGTCAGTGACCAACATAAGAGAAAAACTGCTGATGCACAACCAAATTTAGAAATTGCAACTTTTATATTCTAACTAACTCTAATCTAACTCTCAACAGATGAGACCTCGACTGAGTTAAAAAATGTATGATAATAACAATAATTGTTTTAATTCGCGGGGGGCCTAGGAGCCACACGGCCCTAATCAGTTGCTTATGCCTGGAACTGGCCCTACATAAAGCAAAGGGCTTTAGAGTCAGTGTCACTTGTGACATTCATATACCAATTCTGGGGTAAATTTGACTAATGGTTTATGTTAAGATTTGTGTAAATATTTTCAGTGTAAGTGTATTGGTATTGTAAGAGCCATTTTGCATTGGAAAGAAAATTATGTGTAGAAATATTGGAAACTATTATGCTCTTTATTTGTGTGGAATTCCACTTGAATTGCTATTGTGACACCTGGTTGCTACCTTTTGGGTTTAACTGCAGGGTAGCATATAAGGGGGTTGTGGGTAAAGATAGCAGAAGACCAAAAGGGCTCGATCTTTGGCAAAGGGAGTGGGATGCTAGTAGTAAGAGGCAATTGTATCGCTTGCACCGATCAGTTAAGGAAGAGGTGGGGAGTATGGGATGTCAGAAAGAGGATGTTGTGTGGAGGAGACTATGGTTTGGGCACACAGGTTTTAAATACCACATTGTGGATGATAGGCAGACATGAAACAGGTCTGTGTGACTTGTTTAGTGGAGGAAACAGTGAACTGCATAACGTAGGTAGGGAGAGATTGTGTGAAAGGGTTAGAGAGGCTGAACGGGGTTGGAGATTGGGTGGTGTAGTGGGGGGGAGGAAAGGGATGTATACGGCTCTATTTCAGGACTAATTAAGAGAATTTAATGTAGGTAGGCCGTGACTGGCCTCATACTCCAATACAGTGGGTGGCAAAAAAAGAAGATGAAGATGGCAGAAGACTGATTAGAACAGGTGTACAAGCCTGTTTAACAAGAGTTTGTTTTCAACTGTTTGAAGCATTTCATTTACCATTCATCCTTTTATCTTTTTTGACTTCATTAATATCACTTGAATCGGTTCAGAACACACGGAATATTGCTTTGTTTCACGATACACCAACTGGAATCTGTGTGACAAATACAATTGAACTGCAACAATCTCTTCTCATCTATGGGGGAAACGCGTTGGAACCTACCCGTAAAGCAGCTAAAGAAGCGGCTTTTGAACTCGTTGAACCTAGCCCCTACAGGTAGATTGCGGTTACCTTTGAATTCGGAGACTTTAGTTTGTCAATTTGTTTAAATGATTTAAATCTCACAGTTGGTACACTCTACATTGGCATTCCAAAATGATTCAATACTTTCTCACAACTGTAATACGCCGACTGTGCAAGTGACAGGACGTGTCACTGTGTTCAGACCACATAGTAGGGCAACAATGTGTGATTATACAGATTTACACTGAACCAAAATATAAATCCCATGTTTCATGAGCTGAAATAAGAGCCCAGAAATGTTCCATATGCACAAAAATGTTGTGCACAAATTTGTTTACAACCCTGTTAGTGAGCATTTCTCCTTTGCCAAGATAATCCATCCTCCTGACAGGTGTGGCATATCAAGAAGCTGATTAAACAGCACGATCATTACACAGCCTCTGCTGGGGACAATAAAAGGCCACACTAAAATGTGCAGTTTTGTCACACAACGCCACAGATGTCTCAAGTTATGAGGGAGTGTGCAATTGACATGTTGACTGCAGGAATGTCCACCAGAGCTGTTGCCAGAGAATTGAATGTTCATTTCTCTACCATAAACTGCCTCTGTCATTTTAGAGAATTTGGCAGTACGTCCAACCAGCCTCACAACCGCATGTCGTCAAGCGGGCGAGCGATTTACTGATGTCAATTATCAGGAATCAAGGTAAGACCCAAGTGCAGACTGTATGAAGTAACAATGTTTATAGTAACCACAGGAACAGGCAAACGACAGGTCAAGGTTGGCAGGGGTCAATAATCCAGAGCAGGGGCCAAGGTACAGGACAGCAGGCAGGCCAGGTCAAGCAGAGGTCGGTAACCCAAAGGTGGAGCAAAGGTACAGGACGGCGGGCAGACTTATGGTCAAGGACTGGCAGTGGTCAGGCACAGGGTTAGGACAGGCACAGGGTTAGGACAGACACAAGACAAAAACCAGGAGGACGAGAAAGAAAGATTAGGGAAAACCAGGAGCTGAGACAAATTTGGTAGGCTTGAACAAAAAAGACAAACTGGCAATAGAAAGAAAACACAGGTATAAATACACAGGGGATAATGGGGAAGATGGGCGACACCTGGAGGGGGTGGAGACAAGCACAAGGACAGGTGAAACAGATCAGGGCGTGACAGTCAATGTTGTGAACAGTTCCCCTAAGCTACGGACAACGAACACAATTGCATTTTATCGATAGCAATTTGAATGCACAGAAATACCGTGATGAGATCGTGAGGACCATTTATTTTAAGGCTCTGTGACCAACAGATGCACATGTATTCCCAGTTATGTAAAAACCATAGTTTAGGGCCTAATTTATTTATTTAAACTGCCTGTTTTTCCTCATATGAACTGTAACTCAGTCAAATCTTTGGTGCATTTGTATTTTTGTTCAGTATACTCATCACGATATTTCACATTGTTTGTCTCAATAGTTATTGCTCTAGTATCCTATGGTGCCAATTACATCTATAGTGCCACCAACTGGTCTGGTGCAGCCATCTTAGATTGCAGTGACTTTTTCACACAGCTTCTAAGGACTGTAACCTAAAGTTTACACACAACATTTCATGGCCTCATGTACGTTGGTTCAGTTCTTATAGCCCACTAGTGGTGTAGCGTGGCTAACTTTGAATGCAGCATCTAATCATTGTCAAATTCATTTCAGGCTAATTCATTGATTATAAATCTGGAATCAATTGAATTTATGGCTCATGAGATTTTTGTTGTTGTTGTTGCATTAGCATATGTGCTAATGTGCATCTATAGATATAGTGTGGCCATATTTGAATGAGGCAACAATTTTCTCAAAACCATTAAAGACAGAAATCTGGAGTGAATCTGACATATGGTTCACCAGGAGAAGTTGATTGCAGATGATTTTGAGAATTAGCGTTGCATATGGAAAGAATGCATTAATGGTTTCCTTGTTTGTTTTTTTAGATATCAATGCCAAATTGAGTGTGGTTCATCTTAGGGACGTCCATGACAGCGATGACAAGTTTCTAGTTGTACTGTGGTTTAAATGGACGCATAAAATCAGATTTTTGATTTGTCCATAACTCTGCCATCTTTTGACCAATCCCTTAGCCTTTTCTATTTGCACATTTCCAAGTTTGTTGGCATTTGGTCCTATGGAAACTAATATTTTTAAACTATTTATGTTACATATTTTAGTATATTAGTGTATGTTCTAAAGCATCTACTGGTATAGTGTGGCAATCTGTGAATGCATCAACGTTATTTTCTATTTAGGGACAATTGTGACAAGTCCAAAACCACATTTGGATGTATCAATAACTCAGCCATAACTTAACCAATCACCTAGCTTTTCTCAAACCAAGGTAAGAGATGTACCATACAGTACCAGTCAAATGTCTGGACACACCTACTCATTCCAGGGTTTTTCTTTATTTTGACAATTTTCTACATTGTAGAATAGTGAAGACATCAAAACTATAAAATAACACATATGGAATCATGTACTAACCAAAAAAGTGTTCAACAAATCAAATTATATTTTTGATGACAGTTTTGCACACTCTTGGCATTCTCTTATAACAGCACCCCCAAGAGACCAATCGGTGCCATTAATTTTGACCAAATTACTCATGGCCTCCAGTTTCTGTGTGCCAAATAAGAAAAAAGTAAAACATCTATGCTTGAGGTAATTATCTGCCAATGATAATTTAGCTTGGTAAGACAAACCAAGGAAAAACACTTGAGTTGTGAGTTGTCACTCAATATAAGATATTTAGGCTTGCTTAGATGTAACTTTCTTGCTGGCATTATCAGTGAGCTTCCTGTGTACAGCAACATGTTTTCTGCCTTCTGTTCCTTTCAAATGAGGGAGAGACCTTTTCAAACCTCCCAGCCACGAAACATCGGGCTTCCGTTTGGACAATGCGTAAGGTATTTTCAGCACATTTCATTTTAAAATGTTCCCCTTCCAGCAATTTTCTAAATGTCACCCATAATTGTGTGCTCACTCTTGCATCTAAAAACCCAAGAAAATCTCTGACATCACTCGGTATGTGCAATGGGCCAATCAGTGTCCAGCAGCAACCTGCCAGCAGACCTGCCTCATTTTATGAGATATGCAGGGGCAGAAAGGCATTGTGCAACACCGATGGCTTGTCACAGTATGCTCAAAATCATCTGCAATCAACTTCTCCTCATGAACCACCTGTCAGATTCACTCCAGATGTTTGTATTTACAACCGTCTTGAATGGCTTTCAGGAGAACTAAATCTGCATTAATATATGGCCACACTGTTCCAATAGACAGTGTTGTGCTCGTGACCACTTAAAGTGAGACCGATTTCAAGACCAAGGCCGGAGTAAATCGAGTTTGAGTCAAGGACAAGTTCGGAGGAGTCAAGACCAAGACCAAGACCGGGAGGAGGCAAGGGGTTCGAGACAAAGTTGAGACCAAGACCAGAAAAATGTGAGTTTAGTTCAAGACCATGGTTGGAATTGAGTCAAATCACCACCATAAGAAGAGTTAAAAATGTCCAGTATTTCTGTGTTCATGTTTCAGAACAACATATGGATTCTTTAGACATTCAGACTTGTGTAAAAATACATTCTGAGGGTAAAGAGACACTTTACAAATGATCACTAACCCAAATAGGTCTACAATAGATGAAAAGGACTATGTTACAACTTCCTCATGTCTCCCCTTACTAACAGTGAGTGCGCAACTTTTAAACAATGTCCCCCACTCTTCCCTACCAGTGTATCAAGGACATTCTGATGAGCCGACAAAGTTTGAGGATATTTTTCAGCAAAAGTAAAGGACAGTGATGTTATGAGTAAAGTAGGACGCCCAGGTTTCAATGGGCGATAAGATAGTATTGTCTCATGAAAGGAGTGTGTATATTTAATCTGGTGAAGCGGTTTTATGGGCTGAATAAATGGGTGATGATTCATGAGTTTTTCACTCTGCTGGTCCCAACATAGTTTGGGCAAGAAATGATGAGTCTTCATTGTCAGAGACGGTGTCAAGGCCGAGTAAAAATGTATCCGACGCCCAATATGTGGTCTTGAGACCGAATTAGAGACCGAGACCTGTCTCGAGTACTGCAACACTTGCCTATAAATGCACGTTAGCCCATATGCTAATGCAAAAAATACTTTACAAATCTTCTCATGAACCAGAAATCATATTGACTCCAGACTTGGTATTAATACTCAATTAAACAGCCTCCAATGAATTTGAGAATAATTAGTTGTTGCATTCAAAGTTGGCCACGCTACCCCACTAGATGGCACCATATCACATTAGGGCAATAAGAACTGAACCGATGGACAACAGGCCATGAAATTTGATATGTAAGCCTTATGTACCGTTGAAGTCGGAAGTTTACATACACTTAGGTTGGAGTCATTAAAACTTGTTTTTAGCCACTCCACAAATTTCTTGTTAACAAACTATAGTTTTGGCAAGTTGGTTAGGACATCTACTTTGTGCATGACACAAGTAATTTCTCCAACAATTGTTTACAGACAGATTATTTAACTTATAATTCACTGTATCACAATTCCAGTGGGTCAGACGTTTACATACACACAGCTTGGAAAATTCCAGAAAATGATGTCATGGCTTTAGAAGCTTCTGATAGGCTAATTGACATCATTTGAGTCAATTGGAGGTGTACCTGTGGATGTATTTCAAGGCCTATCTTCAAACTCAGTGCCTCTGCTTGACATCATGGGAAAATCAAAAGAAATCAGCCAAGACCTCAGAAAAAAAATTGTAGACCTCTACAAGTCTGGTTCATCCTTGGGAGCAATTTCTAAACGCCTGAAGGTACCACGTTCATCTGTACAAACAATAGTTTGCAAGTATAAACACCATGGGACCACGCAGCCGTCATATCGCTCAGGAATGAGATGCATTCTGTCTCCTAGATATGAATGTACTTTGGTGCAAAAAGTGCAAATCAATCCCAGAACAATAGCAAAGGTCCTTGTGAAGATGCTGGAGGAAACAGGTACAAAAGTATCTATATCCACAGTAAAAACGAGTCCTATATCGTCATAACCTGAAAGGCCGCTCAGCAAGGAAGAAGCCACTGCTCAGAAACCGCTATAAAAAAGCCAGACTACGGTTTGAAACTGCACATGGGGACAAAGATCGTACATTTTGGGAGAAATGTCCTCTGGTCTGATGAAACAAAAAATATAACTTTTTTGCCACAATGACCGAAGAACACCATCCCAACCGTGAAGCACAGGGGTGGCAGCATCATGTTGTGGGGGTGCTTTGCTGCAGGAGTGACTAGTGCACTTCACAAAATAGATGGCATCATGAGGCAGAAAAATGATGTGGATATATTGAAGCAACATCTCAAGGCATCAGTCAGGAAGTTAAAGCTTGGTCGCAAATGGGTCTTCCAAATGGAGAATGACCCCAAGCACACTTCCAAAGTTGTGGCAAAATGGCTTAAGGACAACAAAGTCAAGGTATTGGAGTGGCCATCACAAAGCCCTGAACTCAATCCTATAGAAAATGTGTGGGCAGAACTGAAAAAGCGTGTGCGAGCAAGGAGGCCTACAAACCTGACTCAGTTGCACCAGCTCTGTCAGGAGGAATGGGCCAAAATTCACCCAACGTATTGTGCGAAGCTTGTGGAAGGCTACCTGAAATGTTTGACCCAAGTTAAACAATTTAAAGGCAATGCTACCAAATAGTAATTGAGTATATGTAAACTTCTGACCCACTGGGAATGTGATGAAAGAAAGAAAATAAATGATGAAAGAAAATCTCTCTACTATTATTCTGACATTTGACATTCTTAAAATAAAGTGGTGATCCTAACTGGCCTAAGACGGGGACTTTTTACTAGAATTAAATGTCAGCAATTGTGGAAAAACTGAGTTTAAATGTTTTTGGCTAAGGTGTATGTAAACTTCCGACTTCAACTGTATGTCCTTAGAAGCTGTGTAACTATAAACTCACTGCAACCTTAGATGGCTGCACCAGACCAGTTGGTGGCACAATAGATGTCATTGGCACAAGTGGCACCATAGGAAACTAGAGCAATAACTATTGTTCAAGTGGACTGTCTCATACAGATTAATGTTAGATTTAAATTATGCAGACAAACCATGTGAAATATCGTGATTAGTATTGTCATTTATTGTTGACCTATTTTGTGGTCTGAACGTAGTGAAAAGTGGATATTTTATTTGGGGAAACAAGAAACCGGAAGTCCTCCCGTTTGTGCAGTCAGCGTATTACAGCTGTGAGAGGGGATTGAAGTATTTTGGAACTGAGATTTAAATCATTTAAATAAACAGAATACAGAATACAAAGATGATACCAATATACCAATACACTAACGCTGAAAATAATTCACTAATCATTAGTCACATTGACCACAGAATTGGTATATAAAACCAATGCATTAAGTAATTATTTTAAAGACCCAGTGCAGTCAAAAACGTGATTTACTGTGTTTTATATACAGTATATTTCCACGCTATGAGGCTGGAACAATACTATGACATTTTTTTATGTGTTATCCAACTGCTCATGTCCTTTCTGTCATCCTGTGAACCCCGTTCATTGCTGATATATAAGAGGTAAATATCTTAAAAAATATTATGAAATAAGATCAATTACTAGTATTAAGGCTTTTTTAGGTTAAAATAACCCAAATGATCTGGCAATGGAGTTACATATAATATAGTGCCTTCAGAAAGTATTCACACCCCTTGATTTTTTCCACATTTTGTTATGTTACAGCCTGAATTTAAAATGGATTTAAATGGAGATCTTTTTGTCATTTGCCTACACTCGGTACCGCATAATATCGTAGTGGAATTATGTTTTTCTGAATTTTACAAATTAATAAAAAATGAAAAGCTAAAATGTCTTGAGTCAATAACTATTCTACCTCTTTGTTATGGCAACCCTAAATAAGTTCAGGAGTAGAAAATGCCTTATCTCTGTACCCCACACATACATATTAATTGTAAGGTCCCTCAGTCGAGCAGTGAATTTCAAATACCGATTCAACCATAAAGACCAGAGAGGTTTTCCAATTCCTCGCAAAGGGCACCTATTGGTAGATGGGTAAAAAGATAAAAAGCAGACATTGAATATCCCTTTGAACATGGGGAAGTTATTTATTACACTTTGGATGGTGTTATGTTTTGGGCAAATCCAATACAACACATTACTGAGTATCACTCTCCATATTTCAAGCATAGTGGTGGCTGCATCGTGCTATGGGTATGTTAAGGACTGGAACGTTTTTCAGGATAAAAAAGAAACAGAATGGAGCCTAGCACAGGTAAAACCCTAGAGGAAAACCTGGTTCAGTTTTCTTTCCAACAGACAAATTCACCTTTCAGCAGGACAATATCCTGAAGAACAAGGCCAAAACTATACTTGAGTTAATTACCAAGACAGCACTGAATGTTCCTGAGTGGCAGAGTTACAGTTTTGACTAAATGCTGCTTGAAAATCTATGGCAAGAACTGAAAATTGTTATCTAGCAATGAAATTGTTATCTTGCATAGGTTAGTCGAGGTAGCAAAGAGAACAGTCTATTACAAGGGTCGCTGGAGGCATTGCCAAGTTTTAGGGCCTTATTCTGACACCGCCTGGTATAGAGGTCCTGGATGGCAGGATGCTTGGCCCCAGTGACGTGCTGGGCCGTACGCACTACCCTCTGTAGTGCCTTGTGGTCGGAGGTTGAGCAGTTGCCATACCAGGCAGTGATGCAACCAGTCAGGATGCTCTCGATGGTGCAGCTGTAGAACTTTTTGAGGATCTGGGGACACATGCCAAATCTTTTCAGTCTCCTGAGGGTGAATAGTTTCAGGATGGTAAGACTTGTTGGCCTTGTCTCAAGATGGTAAGTTGGTGGTTTAAGATATCCCTCTAGTGGTGTGGGGGCTGTGCTTTGGCAAAGTGGTTGGGGTTATATCCTGCCTGTTTGGCCCTGTCCGGGAGTATCATCGGATGGGGCCACAGTGTCTCATGACTCCTCCTGTCTCATTCTCCAGTATTTATGCTGCAGTAGTTTGTGTCGGGGGGCTAGGGTCAGTTTGTTATATCTGGAGTATTTCTCCTGCCTTATCCGGTGTCCTGTGTGAATTTAAGTATGCTCTTTCTTTCTTTCTCTATCTCGGAGGACCTGAGCCCTAGGACCATGCCTCAGGACTACCTGGCATGATGACTCCTTGTTGTCCCCAGTCCACCTGGCCATGCTGCTGCTCCAGTTTCAATTGTCATCTCCTTTGTCTTGATCACGTTGAGGGAGAAGTTGTTATCCTGGCACCACACGGCCAAGTCTCTGACCTCTTCCCTATAGGCTCTCTCATTGTTCTCTGTGATCAAGCCTACCACTGTTGTGTCGTCGGCAAACTTGATGGTGTTGGAGTCGTGCCTGGCCATGCAGTCATTGGTGAACAGGGAGTACAGGAGGGGACTGAGGGGCCCCAGTGTTTAGGATCAGTGTGGCAGAAGTGTTGTTACCTACAGTTGAGGTCGGAAGTTTACATGCACCGTAGCCAAATCCATTTAAACTCGGTTTTTTCAAAATCCCTGACATTTAATCCTAATACAAATCTCTGTCTTAGGTCAGTTAGGATCACCACTTTATTTTAAGAATGTGTAATGTCAGAATAATAGTAGAGAGAATTATTTATTTCAGCTTTTATTTCTTTCAGCTTGTATTTCTTTCATCACATTCCCAGTGGGTCAGAATTTTACATACACTCAATTAGTATTTGGTAGCATTGCCTTTAAATTGTTTAATTTGGGTCAAACGTTTCAGGTAGCCTTCCACAAGCTTCCCACAATACGTTGGGTGAATTTTGGCCCATTCCCCCTGACAGAGCTGGTGTAACTGAGTCAGATTTGTAGGCCTCCTTGCTCGCATACCCTTTTTCAGTTCTGGCCACACATTTTCTATAAGATTGAGGTCAGGGCTTTGCGATGGACACTCCAATACCTTGACTTTGTTGTCCTTAAGCCATTTTGCCACAACTTTGGAAGTATGCTTGGGGTCATTGTCCATTTGGAAGACCCATTTGCGACCAAGCTTTAACTTCCTGACTGATGTCTTGAGATGTTGCTTCAATATATCCACATAATTTCTCTCCATCCTGATGCTATCTATTTTGTGAACTGCACCAGTCCCTCCTGCAGCAAAGCACCCACACAACATGATGCTGCCACCCCCGTGCTTCAAGGTTGGGATGGTGTTCTTAGGCTTGCAAGCCTCCCCCTTTTTTCTCCAAACATAACGAAACATATGGCCAAAGAGTTCTATATTTGTTTCATCAGACCAGAGGACATTTCTCCAAAAAAGTATGATCTTTGTCCCCATTTGTAGTTGCAGACCGTAACCTGGCTTTTTTAATGGCGATTTTGGAGCAGTGGCTTCTTCCTTGCTGAGCGGCCTTTCAGATTATGTCGATATAGGACTCGTTTTACTGTGGATATAGATACTTTTGTACCTGTTTCCTCTGGCATCTTGGCAAGGTCCTTTGCTGTTGTTCTGGGATTGATTTGCGCTTTTCGCACCAAAGTACATTCATATCTAGGAGACAGAACGCGTCTCCTTTCTGGGCGGTATGACAGCTGCGTTGTCCCATGGTGTTCATAATTGCGTACTATTGTTTGTACAGATGAACGTGGTACCTTCAGGCGTTTGTAAATTGCTATTTTATTGAGGTCTTGGATGATTTCTTTTGATTTTCCCATGATGTCAAGAAAAGAGGCACTGATTTTGAAGGTAAGCCTTGAAATACATCCACAGGTACACCTCCAATAGGCTAATTGACATAATTTGAGTCAATCAGAAGCTTCTAAAGCCATGACATAATTTTCTGGAATTTTCCAAGCTGTTTAAAGGCACAGTCAACTTTGTTTTCTGTAAACATCTGACCCACTGGAATTGTGATACAGTGAAATAATCTGTCTGTTAACAATGTTTGGAAAAATGACTTGTCATCCACAAAGTAGATGTCCTAACTGACTTGCCAAAACTATAGTTTGTTAACAAGACATTTGTGGAGTGGTTAAAAAATGAGTTTTAATGACTCTAACCTAAGTGTATGTATACTTCCGACTTCAACTGTACCCTTACCACCTGGGGGCGGCCCATCAGGAAGTCCAGGATCCAGTTGCAGAGGGAGATATTTAATCCCAGTGTCCTTCACTTAGTGATTAGCTTTTAGGGCACTATGGTGTTGAACACTGAGCTGTAGTCAAGGAATAGCATTCTCACATAGGTGTTCGTTTTGTCCGGGTGGGAAAGGGCAGTGTTGAGTGGAATAGAGATTGCATTATCTGTGGATCTGTTGGGGCGGTATGCAAATTGGAGTGGGTCTAGGGTTTCTGGGATAAGGGTGTTAATTTGAGCCATGACCAGTCTTTCAAAGCACTTCATGGCTACAGACATGAGTGCTACGGGTCAGTAGTTATTTAGGCAGGTTACCTTAGTGTTCTTGGGCACAGGGACTATGGTGGCCTGCTTGAAACATGTTGGTATTACAGACTCAGTCAGTGACAGGTTGAAAATGTTTCTGAAGACACTTGCCAGTTGGTCAGCGCATGCTCAGAGTACACGTCCTGGTAATCCGTCTGGCCCTGCGGCCTTGTGAATGTTGACCTGTTTAAAGGTCTTACTCACGTCGGCTACAGAGAGCGTGATCACACAGTCGCCCGGGATAGCTGATGCTCTCATGCATGCTTCAGTGTTGCTTGCCTCGAAGCGAGCATAGAAGTAATTTAACTCATCTCGGCATCTCTCTTTGTAGTCTGTAATCGTTTGCTTTCTTATAAGCGTCCGGGTTAGAGTGCATCAGCAGGGTTCCTCTGCCCTCTTGGGGTCTTTAAATACAGATATCCAAGACCAGGGTCACAGTCATTAGCTATATATCAAATGGCACCCTATTCCCTATATAGTGCACTACTTTTGACTGTAGTGCACAAAATGTGGAATAGGGTGCCATTTGGGAAATCCTCACCCTATTACTAGACACCAGCAGCCAGATTCAGTTTCACTCACTGTTTTTACAAATGGCCTTACGCCTCCATCCTGATAGGAACATAAATTAAACTCTAATAATACCCATAAATGTGATAATGTGTTTACCCAAGAATGATAGGACTGGAGACATTCTGTATCCTCAACACAGTAAGACCATTCACGTCGCAAAGTACACAGCAACAAGACTTGCAAAACTGAACAGCAGAATGGGGTGTTTTTGTCTGATAATCATTGTAAAGCACATTAGCAAAAGTGATAATTTCTCTGGGTTGTCAGAATCTCCTTAAACGGTAGCGAAACAAATTATGCTTCCAGCCACGATGGTGTTCGGAATTCTCTGACCCTATTTTTTTAGCAAGACTTGGAAGTGTGTCTCCGTTAAGTTGATTAGCATTAACGCCAAACTATTACACCTAGGGTGGAGTTGGGAAGTTAGTCAAGTCAGTTTCACAGCAGCTTGACATTTTACCACAGGCGTCGTCTATGGTCCTTCCAGAAGACCATCCCATAATGAGTCCTTGGTGGGGCCTGAGGTGCTGAGATGGGTCTGGTTGGGATTTGCAGAGGCGCCCGTCCTAATGAGGACACCACAACGTACACCTGTGTCACGATCGTCGTAAGGAGCGGACCAAAATGCAGCGTGGTATGTGTTCATGATGATTTTTTAAATTAAAGAAAGCACTGAATAAAACTATACAAAACAATAAACGAATAACGACCGTGAAGCTATAATGAGAACTGTGCTGACACAAGCAACTAACAGACACACAACATAGAATGCCCACCCAGCTCACGTCCTGACCAACACTAAAACAAGGAAAACACAAAAGAACTTGGTCAGAACGTGACAACCTGAGAGAACCAGCCGAGGGACATGTTGTGTCTGCAACTCCCACCTTCAAATATGTTAATGAGACCATCGGAGAGTAAAACCGTGAATAACGACTCTTTATAAAAAAGCATTGCGGGGTGACTGTAGGAAATGGGCATATATTAGCTTCCCAATCTAAGATGGAGAGCAGCTGTGTTGTGGAAATGTAATGTGATTGAAACTAATGACTAAACCCACAGCAATATGCCATCCCCAGATTGTTTTAGCATGGAGTTAGGCGTCTATTAGATACAATCCACAAAGTATGCCACATGGTCTTTTTAATTTTTTTTTACAGAATGCTGGGAATAGTTTTGACTAGGGCCGTATTTGGCAAGATGAATATGGACAGGACGAGCCACAGCATGGGTCAGAAGACTGTCACATGACGTTAGCCTCCCATAGCTGCTTCGGATTACTGGCAGGTTGGGTAGATATGACAGAAGGTGACTGACACTCCCTTTTCGGAGTAGGACACTGGAATGGAATCTGATGAAATATTAATTTGCCCTCAATCTCGTCTTGTTTGTGATGTGGTTTAACCACCGCATGCAGAGGCAACAGATGTATTATTCATCTATTCAATTATAAAGAAAATCTTTGTTTTCAAACACAATTACTATTTTGTATATAATTTGTGTGTAGATTTAATCAGATAACAAGAGGTAGACCTGCCTCAATATCCAAGACACCTTAGCTTAAAATGTAATACTGCTCCACATGTCACGTGTTACCTACTGTGGTGTTGATTTTTCCGTTGACCATTTCTAGTGTTAATTCAAGAGTTAAATTAACTCTGTAAGAGTAAAATGTATTGAAAAAATTGTGTAAAATAACCCAGTGTTGGTGTTAATAACCAGAGTTAAGTGTGAGTGTTATTGTCTCAGTTTTACTCTTTGGAGAGTAAATCATACCCATCAAAACCCCTCCCATCATTATCATATTTCCCAACATGCTCTAATGCAGGTAGATTTTTTCGTGATTAAGTACATTAATTGATTGATTCATATTATTTCACACAAAGATAAATAACATATATTTTTTCTAAACTAATTCAATCAATGAGTTAGATTTAATACACTCGTTACTGAAATGGTTCCAGTTTAAATGGTTTAGGTAGTCTCCTTTATCGATGTTCATAACTCTGATAGTCATTCTGAAAGGAGATTGAAAGGTGAATGAAAATTCCAATTGTTGGATATCCTTATTCTGGCTGTATTCCAATAGGAATTACACATCACTTTGCAAGGCAGCATAAAATGTGACTTGCAGGCCTGATTTGCCTAGGATCTCAGTTGAAGACCACAGGCCGGAAATTGAATCCAAATTTTTCCATCAGAGATCTTTCTATCAAATCGATGTAAATTATGACGTAATGCACATAAAAATAACATTTGCAGTGGAATTACCATGTATTTTTAAAAAAATACAAGTTATATGGGTTTCCATTGTATTTTCCACTCTACTGATGGTTTTGTCATAGAAAATGTTGCTCTATATAGCGGATGTGCCCACTCTGGTATTGACACGTGTGCTTTAGCTAACAACTCGCAGACAGAGTGCCGATATAGTCTACATAATGAGATTATTATGGACACAATAGCGAGATTATTTTAATTTCTCAAATTTGATCATCATGTCACAAAAGTAAGAGCCTCAATATTTATTGGATAGGAGCATTAGGGTCATCACCTTGCACTTTCACAACCCTGTGAAGTTCATTATAAACGTATTTAATCTGTAGCATAATAAACTGCATGCATTCCCGAGTCGTAGCGGGAGGACCACACAACATGCCATAGCGTGATTCCAAGCTTACGTACTGATATTTACGTTTACATTTTTAGTCATTTGATGGTTATTATATCAATATTTGCACATTAAAAAAGAACTTCCACCTCCATTTCTCGCATAATTAATTTTACAGACACAGAAAGATCCCATCTTGTCTAGCGTATTTTGTTTTAATCGACATTAGGAATCCTTACTGATAAATTTGCTCTTTCCATCAGACTTGTCATGATATTTTTGATCCAATACAGTTGCTTGCAAAAGTATTCACCCCCTTGGCATTTTTCCTATTTTGTTGCCTTACAACCTGGAATTAAAATAGATTTTTGGGGGATTTGTATCATTTGGTTTTCACAACATGCATCACTATTTTTTATTGTGAAACACACAAGAAATAAGAAAAAACTGAACTTGAACTGAACCCCCCCCCCCCCCCAAGGTCAATACTTTGTAGAGCCACCTTTTGTAGCGATTACAGCTGCAAGTCTCTTGGGGTATGTCTCTATAAGCTTGGCACATCTAGTCACTGGGATTTTTGCCCATTTCTCAAGGCAAATCCTCTCCAGCTCCTTCAAGTTGGATGGGTTACGCAGGTGAACAGCAATCTTTAAGTCATACCACAGATTCTCAATTGGATTGAGGTCTGGGCTTTGACGAGGACATTCCAAGACATTTAAATGTTTCCCCTTAAACCACTTTGTTGCTTTAGCAGTATGTTTAAGGTCATTGTACTGCTGGAAGGTGAACCCCCGTCCCAGTCTGAAATCTCTGGAAGACTGAAACAGGTTTCCCTCAAGAATTTCCATGTATTTAGCACCATCCATCATTCCTTCAATTCTGACCAGTTTCCCAGTCCCTGTCGATGAAAAACATACCCACAGCATGATGCTGCCACCACCATACTTCACTGTGGGGATGGCGTTCTCTGAGTGATAAGAGGTGTTGGGTTTGCGCCAGACATAGTGTTTTCCTTGATGGCCAAAAAGCTCAATTTCAGTCTCATCTGACCAGAGTACCTTCTTCCATATGTTTGGGGAGTCTCCCACATGCCTTTTGGCGAACACCAAACGTGTTTGCTTATTTCTTTCTTTAAGCAATGGCTTTTGTCTAGCCACTCTTCCCTAAAGCCCAGCTCTGTGGAGTGTATGGCTTAAAGTGGTCCTATGGGCAGATACTCCAATCTCTGCTGTGGAGCTTTGCAGCTCCTTCAGGGTTATATTTGGTCTCTTTGTTGCCTCTCTGATTAATGCCCTCCTTGCCTGGTCTGTGAGTTTTTGTGGGCGGCCCTCTCTTGGCAGGTTTGTTGTGGTGCTATATTCTTTCCATTTTTTAATAATGGATTTAATCGTTCTCCGTGGGATGTTCAAAGTTTCGGATATTATTATATAACCCAACCCTGATCTGTACTTCTCCACAACTTTGTCCCTGACCTGTTTGGAGAGCTTCTTGGTCTTCATGGTGCCACTTGCTTGGTGGTGCCCCTTGCTTAATGGTGTTGCAGACTCTGGGGCACTTGGTAGAGCATGGCACTGTCAATGCCAGGGTTGTGGGGTTGATTCCCACAGGGGAAAATGTATGAAAATGTATGCGCTCACTACTGTAAGTCACTAAGTGACTAAAATGTAAATGTAAACATAGAAATGCTACCAAAAATGTATTGACATTTGTTTCAAATGACGAAGTCACCCATGATAAAACTAACAATATTTTGAAAGAGGAAGCAAAGTACTCAAAGCACATGTTTTCATTTCAGTCTCCATCTCCACTAACCAAAGTTAATTGTAAGGAATGTTTTTTCTATAAATAATGTAAAATTAACAGCTGTACAGAAAGACTCATGTGAAGGCCAAATTACAGAGGAGGAACTTCTTGATGCAATTAAGGCCTTTAAGTTCGAAAACTCCAGAGGACCGTTATTCGCATGTTTTTAACCACTCCTATAAAAATGGTAGATTAGCAGATACTGAAACAGGACCCAAGTGGTAAATATAAAAATCCATTCCCTTTAAAAAAATTGGAGTCCCTTTACACTTCAGTGTTGTGATGCAAAACTTCTAGCAAAATGGATAGCTTTGAATTTAAAAGGTATTGTCAGATATTATTCATCCTAATCAGAAAGGTTTCTTACATGGACGATACATTGTAGATAATAAGACAAGTATTGGAAACAATTGAACACTATGAAAAATCTGGGAAACCAGGCCTGGGATAGCAAAGTCATAGCTGACTTTGAAAAGGCTTTTGATAAAGTAATACTGGAGTTTATATATAAATGCCTGGAACATTTACATTTTGTTATACAATTGGTTAAAGTTATGTATAGTAACCCTAGGTGTAAAATAGTAAATAGTGGCTACTTCTCAGAAAGTATTAAACTGTCAAGAGGAGTAAAACAAGGTTGTCCACTATCGGCATATGTATTTATTATCCCCATCGAACGTTAGCTATTAAAATCGGATCCAAAATAATACCAATGTGTTAGAAATCCAGGGCTTAAAAACAAAGGTGTCATTGAACGCTGATGATTCATGTTTTCTTTTAAATCCACAACTTGGATCCCTCCACAGCCTCATAGAGGACCTAGATAATTATCTGTGTACTATATTACATATTGGATCACCAAAAAAAACATGTTTACATTACCATGTAATTTACTAATAACATGGTCTGACGGTGAAGTGGACATATTCGGTGTTCATATACCAAAATAAAAAGATTATCTCATGACAATACATTTTTTATCGAAAGTTAGCAAAAATAGATAAGATCTTGCTACCATGAAAAGGAAAATACCTGTCTATTTGTGAGTGTAATGCTTGAAAAGTCCAATGACCTCAACAACAAAAAAGTTTCGCCTGCCAAATCAGTTCTGTTATGCTCACAGACATTATTTTAACAGTTTTAGAAAATATAGAGTGTTTTCTATCCAATACTACCATGCGTATGCATATCCTAGCTTCCGGGCCTGAGCAACAGGCAGTTTACTTTGGGCACCTCAGTCATCCAAACTTCCGAATACTGCTCCCTTGCCTTAAAAAGCTAAAGAAGGACAGTTTTATTGCTTCTTTAATCAGAGCAACAAGTTTTCAGCTGTGCTATGTCTACACTGTATTTCTGATCAATTTTATGTTATTTTAATGGACAAAAAAATTGCTTTTCTTTCAAAAACAAGGACATTTCTAAGTGACCCCAAACAATAGTGTATGTAAATCATTATTTGTATATATTTACACAAAAAAATATATTTGGGAAAAATAAAATGTCTGCTTTCCGCATCTACAGTGGAAGGTGGCCAAGCTACAGTGGGATGTCTCAAACTATGAGATGTCCCAAAAATCATTCTTCTCACCAAAACATCTGTAGCATCCAAACAATTTGGCCTACAAATTTGGCCTACAAACCATGATTGAAAGATCAGACTTTTACAAACACTATAGTGTTTTGCTTTGCAACTCCCACAAGACTCGTCTGAAGTTGGTACTGCTGATGTGCCAACCTCTGTCTGTAGCTTCCGGTCCATTTGAGCTAATAACTAAAATGACCCCACTATGGAAATTGGAATTCCTCAAAAACACAATGGTGTTCTCCGTTTTGCCCTACAACCCCCACAAGTGTCACGAGACTTGTCTGGTGAAGGTAAACGGTACCAGTTTACACATTTTTTTTTTAAGTATGGAGGAAGTTTTGTGCCAGAAAAAGGAGTTAAATTATTTCCTTCGCTTTCTTATCTCCTAATTATAAAAAAGAGTCTTCAAAACCTTATTCCTTAACTTTTTTTCTACTGTATGTTTGGCATTTTTGAATGTGTTATTCAATGCATTTCTACTGGCTATAGTAGTAAAGCCCAAATCTCTCCCTTTTTAGAGGTTAATGGTTAGCTCAGAATATGAGCTCTCCAAAAGTTGTTTATAAGTTATAGAGATCAGTCTGTTCGGGAGCCCCGATAATCTATTTATAAATCCCATCATTCGATGGTTCAGTAGTTGGATCTCCCAAGGGAGCATAGCTGACCCAAGTTGTAAGTATAGAAAAAGGAGTTTCCTGATAATGTGTGTGCATATCTAAAATGTTGGTACCGGAGTGCCAAGTCTAGGACCAAAAGGCTCCTTAACAGCTTCTACCCCCAAGCCATAAGACTGCTGAACAATTAATCAAATGTCCACTGGACTATTGACACCCCCCTCCTCCATTTGTTTTATACGCTGCTGCTACCCACTGTTTATTATCTATGCATAGTCACTTCACCCCTACCTACATGTACAAATTACCTCAACTAACCTGTACCCATCCACATAGACTCGGTACCCGTACCCCCTGTATATAGCCTCGTTATTGTTATTTTGTGTTTTTGTTTTACTTTATTTGGTAAATATTTTCTTAACTCTTTCTTGAACTGCACTGTTGGTTAAGGGCTTGCAAGTAAGCGTTTCATAGTAATGTCTACACTTGTTGTATTCGGCGCATATTTGATTTTATTTATGCATCATAATGGACAGGGTACAGATTACACGTTTGGACCATTTAGGGGATTCAAAAGGCCTCCCTCCAGATCGCAAGGCATTGTTGTGAAATATTGGAGTATTGGCATACCATTTTGATTCCCAGTTACATTGTAATTTGAGCGTTCTGTTAAAGTTCCTGATAGTGGTTTTATCTAAGGAATTGAATATATCTACTCCCAAATATTTCAAATGGGAAATGATTGGGATTCCATAAGTAGAGATGGAGTCCTCCATCGTGGTCTTCAGAGGCAGTACGGCTGATCTGGTTCGATTCATTTCTATATCATGACATTAAGCTGAATTTATCTATGATCTTAAATGCGTTTGGGAGCGATTGAGATATATTGCCTACATATAGTAAAATATTGTCTGCGTATAATGAGATGAAGGGATCAGTAGAGTTTAGGGAAATGTGTGTTATATCTTTTGATTTACGATTTGCCTGGGCTAGGGTTTCCATGGATAATAAAAATAGCAGGGGGGATATTAGATTGGCTTGTCTGCTGCTTCTAGTGATTCTGAACAGAGCAGAGCAGATATTGCATGCTATATCTATGGCTGAGGCATTGGCATAAAGCATTATTATTATTTTTTTTTTTTGAATTTTACCCCTTTTTCTCCCCAATTTCGTGGTATCCAATTGTTGTAGTAGCTACTATCTTGTCTCATCGCTACAACTCCCGTACGGGTTCGGGAGAGACGAAGGTTGAAAGTCATGCGTCCTCCGATACACAACCCAACCAAGCCGCACTGCTTCTTAACACAGCACGCATCCAACCCGGAAGCCAGCCGCACCAATGCGCCGGAGGAAACACCGTGCACCTGGCCACCTTGGTTAGCGCACACTGCGCCCAGCCCGCCACAGGAGTCGCTGGTGCGCGATGAGACAAGGACACCCCTACCGACCAAGCCCTCCCTAACCCGGGCGACGCTAGGCCAATTGTGCGTCGCCCCATGGACCTACCGGTCGCGGCCGGTTACGACAGAGCCTGGGCGCGAACCCAGGGACTCTGATGGCACAGCTGGCGCTGCAGTACAGCGCCCTTAACCACTGCGCCACCCGGGAGGCTGATCAGAGATATGACCATTCTGGTCTATCAAAAGCTTTTTCTGTGGGTTCGATTCCACAGCTGGCCATGACCGGGAACCTGAAAGGGCAGCACACAATTGGTCCAGCGGCGTCTAGGTTAGGGGAGGGTTTGGCTGGAGTGCTTTCCTTCATTCATCCCACTCTAGCGACTCCTTGTGGCGGGCTGGGCGCCTGCAAGCTGACTCCGGTCTACTGTCGACCGGTGTTTCCTCCGACACATTGGTGCAGTTGGCTTCCGGGTTAAGCGAGCAATGTGTTAAGAAGCAGTGCAGCTTGCCAGATCATGTTTCCGAAGACGCATGTCTTGACTTTCGCCTCTTCCATGCCCGTTGGGGAATTGAGACAAGTGATGAGACAAGCGATGAGACAAGATCATAACTACCAATTGGATATCACGAAATTGTGGAGACAAAAATGGGTTAAAAAAAATCTAAATCTGCATCAATAGATAAAACAGCCCAAGGAGCTGTTATTTCTGATGAATCATTTAAGATATAAAATAATTGATGGAGGCTATCCGAGGATAAATGTTTTTTAACAAACCTGCTTTGGTCGCTGTGGACCAATTTCGGTAAGTATGTCTCAAGACGGGATGACAACATTTTGGAAAACAGTTTAATATCTGTGTTTATTAAAGAGCATTGGTGATTGGTGATAGTGAGCACACTGGATGGCATCCCTACCTTTTTTTTATAAAAGGGAAATTAGTCCTGGATTCACATCTCTCCCAAATGAACTTTTGTGAATGGCTGTGTTAATCATTTTGAGCAATATTGGATCAATTGAATATACAGTAAAATGTTAAATAGACCTCAGAAGGAATATCGTCCCATCCAGGTGATTTGTCTTTATTCATGCTATCCAATGCCATTTTGAGTTCATTGAGAGTGATTAGGGCTCCCAGCGATGTGGCTTTCACTGGTGAGAGAAGAGAAGTACCCACTGGGCAAACACTGAGTTGGAATACCTCATGATAAGCTGTAGACCATTCTATTTACCAAGAGAGTTTTCAGCTGTATTTTATTTGTCACATACACATGGTTAGCAGATGTTAATGTGAGTGTAGCGAAATGCTTGTGCTTCTAGTTCCGACAATGCAGTAATAACCAAAGAGTAATCTAACTAACAATTCCAAAACTACTACCTTATACACACACAAGTGTAAAGGGATAAAGAATATGTACATAAAGATATATGAATGAGTGATGGTACAGAGTGGCATAGGCAAGATGCAGTAGATGGTATCGAGTACAGTATATACATATGAGATGAGTATGTAAACAAAGTGGCATAGTTTAAAGTGGCTAGTGATACATGTATTACATAAAGATGCAGTAGATGATAGAGTACAGTATATACGTATACATATGAGAGAGATAATGTAGGGTATGTAAACATTATATTAAGTAGCATTGTTTAAAGTGGCTAGTGATATACATCAATTCCCATCAATTCCCATTATTAAAGTGGCTGGAGTTGAGTCAGTGTCAGTGTGTTGGCAGCAGCCACTCAGTGTTAGTGGTGGCTGTTTAACAGTCTGATGGCCTTGAGATAGAAGCTGTTTTTCAGTCTCTCGGTCCCAGCTTTGATGCACCTGTACTGACCTCGCCTTCTGGATGATAGCGGGGTGAACAGGCAGTGGCTCGGGTGGTTGTTGTCCTTGATGATCTTTATGGCCTTCCTGTGACATCGGGTGGTGTAGGTGTCCAGGAGGGCAGCCCGACAGGATGCTCTCGATTGTGCACCTGTAGAAGTTTGAGTGCTTTTGGAGACAAGCCAAATTTCTTCAGCCTCCTGAGGTTGAATGCTGTCTGTGTGGGTGGACCAATTCAGTTTGTCTGTGATGTGTACGCTGATAAACTTAAAACTTACTACCCTCTCCACTACTGTTCCGTCAGTCCAGCTCCGCGTATCGGCCGGGCTAGAGTGAGCATTGAGCCAAGTGCCATGAAGCCGGCTCTGCGCAGCTGGTCTCCAGTGCGTCTCCTTGGGCCGGCTTACATGGCACCAGCCTTGCGCATGGTGTCCCCGGTTCGCCTGCATAGCCCAGTGCGGGCTATTCCACCTCGCCTTACTGGCAGGGCGACCGGGAGCATTCAACCAGGTAAGGTTGGGCAGGTTCGGTGCTCAAGAGCTCCAGTGCGCCTGCACGGTCCGGTCTACCCAGTACCACCTCCACGCACCAGCCCTCCAGTGGCAGCTCCCCGCACCAGGCTTCCTGTGCGTGTTCTCGGCCCAGTACCACCAGTGCCAGCACCACGCATCAGGCCTACAGTGCGCCTCGCCTGTCCAGCGCTGCCAGAGCCTTCCTCCTCTCCAGCGCTGCCGGAGTCTCCCGCCTATCTAGCGCTGCCAGAGCCTTCCTCCTCTACAGCGCTGCCGGAGTCTCCCGCCTGTTCAGCGCAGTCAGAGCCTTCCTCCTGTTCAGAGCTGCCAGTCTGCAAGGAGCTGCCAGTCTGCAAGGAGCTGCCAGTCTGCAAGGAGCTGCCAGTCTGCAAGGAGCTGCCAGAGCTGCCAGTCTGCAAGGAGCTGCCAGAGCCGCCAGTCTGCAAGGAGCTGCCAGAGCCGCCAGTCTGCAAGGAGCTGCCAGAGCCGCCAGTCTGCAAGGAGCTGCCAGGGCCGCCAGTCTGCATGGAGCAGCCAGAGCCGCCAGTCTGCATGGAGCAGCCAGAGCCGCCAGTCTGCATGGAGCAGCCAGAGCCGCCAGTCTGCATGGAGCAGCCAGAGCCGCCAGTCTGCATGGAGCAGCCAGAGCCGCCAGTCTGCATGGAGCAGCCAGAGCCGCCAGTCTGCATGGAGCAGCCAGAGCCGCCAGTCTGCATGGAGCAGCCAGAGCCGCCAGTCTGCATGGAGCAGCCAGAGCCGCCAGTCTGCATGGAGCAGCCAGAGCCGCCAGTTTGCATGGAGCAGCCAGAGCCGCCAGTCAGCCAGGATCTTCCAGATCCGCCAGTCAGCCAGGATCCGCCGTTCAGCCAGGATCCGCCAGTCAGCCAGGATCTGCCAGAACTGCCAGCCAGCCAGGATCTGCCGGAGCCCCTCAGCCCAGAGGCGCCGGAGCCCCTCAGCCCAGAGGCGCCGGAGCCCCTCAGCCAGAGCCGCCAGTCAGCCAGGATCTTCCAGATCCGCCAGTCAGCCAGGATCCGCCGTTCAGCCAGGATCCGCCAGAACTGCCAGCCAGCCAGGATCTGCCGGAGCCCCTCAGCCCAGAGGCGCCGGAGCCCCTCAGCCCAGAGGCGCCGGAGCCCCTCAGCCCAGAGGCGCCGGAGCCCCTCAGCCCAGAGGCGCCGGAGCCCCTCAGCCCAGAGGCGCCGGAGCCCCTCAGCCCAGAGGCGCCGGAGCCCCTCAGCCCAGAGGCGCCGGAGCCCCTCTGTCCCGAGCAGCGGCCCCTCTGTCCCGAGCAGCGGCCCCTCTGTCCCGAGCAGCGGCCCCTCTGTCCCGAGCAGCGGCCCCTCTGTCCCGAGCAGCGGCCCCTCTGTCCCGAGCAGCGGCCCCTCTGTCCCGAGCTGCCCCTCAGTCCAGTGGGGTCATTAAGTAGGGTCGCCGTGGTTAGGAGACCACGGAAGCGGACAAGGTGGGGGACTAAGACAAGGGTGAAGTGGGGTCCGCGTCCCGCGCCAGAGCCGCCACCGCGGACAGACGCCCACCCAGACCCTCCCCTATAGGTCAAGGTTTTGCGGCCGGAGTCCGCACCTTTGGGGTGGGGGGGGGGGGGGGGTACTGTCACGTTCTGACCTTTATTTCCTTTGTTTTGTATTTATTTAGTACGGTCAGGGCGTGAGTTGGGTGGGCAGTCTATGTTTGTTTTTCTATGTTTTGGGGTATTTCTATGTTTCGGCCTAGTATGGTTCTCAATCAGAGGCAGGTGTCATTAGTTGTCTCTGATTGAGAATCATACTTAGGTAGCCTGGGTTTCACTGTGTGTTTGTGGGTGATTGTTCCTGTCTTTGTGTTTGTTGGCACCAGATAGGCTGTTTAGGTTTTCGCACGTTTATTCATGTATAGTTTTCTTCATTAAAAAGAACATGAATAACCACCACGCTGCATTTTGGTCCGCCTCTCCTTCACCTAAGGAAAACCGTTACACTATGGGCCCTGGTCAAAAAGAATACACCATATAGGGAATAGTAGTTTAAATTTAGCACAGTGTTCCATTCTCCGTGATCCAGAGGCCAAAGCATTGAATGGCACATGAATAGAAATGGTATTGTCTGTCGACTAAACATTTGCAATTGGGTTTATATGTTGCTCTCATTTTAACGCAAATAAACACAGACAAGACAGTCACAAGCAATTAAACCACATGTCTTATAGAAACTGCAGGAGGGCCACATGCCACAAGAATAAAACAGTGAGATCTCAAAGCAGTGATAAATCACTGTTGACAAGAAGAAAATTGTCCCTATATATTTATTGATAGATCTTAAAATTTGATACTGACTTCTGAGGTTTGTTTGTTTTTTGTTTTTGTTTGCTCACTACACACATGTATTATTGGCAAAGAGATTGTGCATCACCTGTTGAGTGAGTTCTTTTATCTAAATGGGATTTTAGCGAAGCAGAGACATAATCGTTTTATTACTAACCGCCTTTCAAGATAAGACGCATATTTTTCTTGTGTTGTGTGGGAAATAATGAATGTCAGGCTGGTTTGATGTAGGCTGCAAATAATACATGTGATCTCCCGCTATTGAATTGCATCACTGTCTGTCTGCCTCCCAGCCACTGCAGAACTTTTCCTTTGACTTGTCACACAAGAAAGCTGTAGGCCTACATCAATCCTCCACATTAGGAAAGTACAGTGCCTTCAGAAAGTATTCAATTGCACTTGACTTATTCCACATTTTGTTGTGCTTGCATCCAATTCAAAATGGATAGCTCATAATGACAAAGTGAAAACATGTTTGTGGAAATTGTTTAAAATGTATTGAAAATTAAATACAGAAATGTGTCATTTACATAAGTATTTACACCCCTGAGTCAAATCCAATCAAATGGCTAACCGGACTATTTGCATTGTCTCCCGGACTATTTGCATTGTATTTTTGCCATGTGTTTTCGGTTATTGTCCTGCCAAAAGATGAATTTGTCTCCCAGTGTCTGTTGGAAAGCAGACTGAATCAGGTTTTCCTATAGGATTTTGCCTGTGCTTAGCTTTTACCATTTCTTATTATCCTACACAACTCCCTAGTCCTTGCCGATGACAAGCATACCATAAGAGGATGCAGCCACTACCATGTTTGAAAATATGAAGGGTGCTCAGTGATGTGTACTGTAGTGTTGGATTTGCCCCAAACATAATGTATTCAGGACATAAAGTTCCTTTCTTTGCCACATTTTACTTTAGCGCCATATTGCAAAAAGGATGCATGTTTTCGAATATTGTTATTCTGTACAAGCTTCCTTCTTTTTACTCTGTGTGAGCGGACCAACTAATTGGGCGTCACTCTAAAGCGGGCAGGTGGAATAAACGAGTCAGGAGGAAGTTTTCTTGATTGAACACAGTTCTCTATTGAGGGCATTGGGTCAACACAAACACTCCAACATAATCAATGAAAATCTTCCAAGGAAAAACATACATCTTCTTCTCCAGATGAAACAAGAACATAATAGGATTATCTTTAAACTACAACAAAAGTCACGGAATTGTCACCGTCTTAGTGGTTCTTCCTGGATAGCTCCTCTCTCTCGGTGGCCATCTTCCAGAGATAGTTTCCCCTTCTCTGCTGGTTTCATTCTCTCTCTTATAGGGGAAGGAGAGTATGTCATTAGTACCGTCAGCTGTGCTTAATTGCCTCTGGTTACCTTGTCTCCCATGCCTTGTTGGGCTACTATCCATGAGCCCAGTTTTTCCTGATGAGGTTTGTGAGGGGGTTGGCAATGGTTTTCCCCCCTTCGTCGTACGACCCAGTATAAGAGACCCCGCCTGATTGCATAGTAAGGAAGAGGGGGCTCACCTGATCCGTCGACGTTCCTCCCGTCGATCACCTTCACCTTCCTCATGGCCTCCCTTAGGTCTGGGTCTCTATGCTGCGAGGTGCCGAACTGTCCCTTTAATTCCTGGGGCAGGTCGACCTCGGTAGAGGGATGTGGAGGATGTTCCACATCCCCATCAGGGGTGACCGAGGAGAATCCCTTCCAGGTTCCCTCCTCGGATGGAGCTTCAAATATATCCCTTAGCGCCTGGTTGCTCCTTTCTTCCTGCGTTGTGTATAACCCTTCACATGTGTCTTCATCGGTGGTTTCCTGGAATATCTGCCGTAAACGTTGGGTCGCTATTTCTTCCTCTGCTGCAGAGGACGAGGACGCGGCTATGTCTCCTTGTAGGACTACTACCTCGGGCTTGGATTTTCTCTTCCTTCCTGTCCCCCTTCTTCCCGTGCATAACGTCATCTGCCGAAGCTCCTTATATAGGGGACAGTCTCTCCCGATCAATAATGGCACCTTCAGCTGGGGCACTTTCCCTGCCCTGACTGTACACCTTCCTTTTGGAGTGAGAATAGGCAGATTCACAGTGGGGTAATAGTGGGTGTCTCCATGGATACAGGATACGGCTACTTTGTCTGGTAGCAGTGCTGCGGAGGTCACCATCTGCTCCTCTACTAACGTAACCATACTTCCCGAGTCGAGAATAGCTACCACATCTTGTCCTTCGACTCGCACTGGAATCTCTGAGGCTGGGGCTATCTCTGCTAACCAACAGTGTTGATCCTGCCCCCTCAAAACGGGATGTGTGGGGATAGGCAGTGATGACTCTGTGACCATGGGCTCATCCTTGCTAGGACATTGTGGGGCATAATGGTTGGGAGACTGACATTTATAACACCGACCCTGCTGTGTGGTGGCTGACTTCTCCCACCTCCGGGGGGGGTTTGGACGTTTCGGTGGCGGGCGCGCCGGGATGAGTCGTGGTACGGGATTGGAAGACTCCTTCCGTTCCTCCTTGTCACTTTTTAACAACTCCCCTGTAGACCGATATGTTTCTACCGCCTGGGCTATGTCGTCGGCTGACAACGGGTTGGCTTGCCCCACAACCCTTTTTGAGTCACTGGGTAATTCTCTCAATATCTTGTCCACTACGAGAGTCTCTATCACATGTCCTACTCCCTTTCCAGGTTCTAGCCACTGTTTCGTCAGTCGTATTAATGCGAAGATCTGGGCACGGACGGGTTGATCAGCTGTATAGGTCCATTGATGGAATTTTACAGCCCTATCTCTGGCAGTCAGCTGGTACCGGGACAGGATCTCGGTTTTTAGTCGCCCATAGTCCGCAGCTTCGCAGGAATCCAGGTCAAAATATGCTTCCTGAGCCACCCCGGTCAAAAGAGGGGCTAATGCGCTCGCCCATTCTGTGGGCGGCCACTCTTCCAAGGTGGCCGTCCTTTCGAAGGTCATGAGAAAGGCCTCAATATCATCCTCCTTGGAGAGACGAGGTAAGATGGCGTGAGCAGCCGCTCTTGGCTTAACTCTAGGTTCTTCTCGTCGGCTCAGCTGTTGTTGCAGGAGTTCTATGGTTGTCTGCTGTGCCGTGATCAATTGTTGTAGTAGGGCGTTATCCATCGTTCTTGAATGGTTCCTCCGGGTCTACTGGAAGAATCTTGATTTACTCACTTATCCTTGTGTCACTCGTCCACCTAATGCCCGCATCCTCCACCAATGTGAGCGGACCAACTAATTGGGCGTCACTCTAAAGCGGGCAGGTGGAATAAACGAGTCAGGAGGAAGTTTTCTTGATTGAACACAGTTCTCTATTGAGGGCATTGGGTCAACACAAACACTCCAACATAATCAATGAAAATCTTCCAAGGAAAAACATACATCTTCTTCTCCAGATGAAACAAGAACATAATAGGATTATCTTTAAACTACAACAAAAGTCACGGAATTGTCACCGTCTTAGTGGTTCTTCCTGGATAGCTCCTCTCTCTCGGTGGCCATCTTCCAGAGATAGTTTCCCCTTCTCTGCTGGTTTCATTCTCTCTCTTATAGGGGAAGGAGAGTATGTCATTAGTACCGTCAGCTGTGCTTAATTGCCTCTGGTTACCTTGTCTCCCATGCCTTGTTGGGCTACTATCCATGAGCCCAGCCTGCCCTCTGGTGGTCCTTCCACATCTGTCATTTAGGTTAGTATGAGGAAGTAACCACAATGTTGTTGATCCATCCTCAGTTTTCTCATTTCACAGACATTATTCAACTCTGTAACGGTTTCCTTCCTCTCCAGCAACTTAGTTAGGAAGGACGCCTGTATCTTTGTTTTGACTAGGTATATTGACACACCATCCACAGTGTAATTAATAACTTCACAATGCTCAAAGGGTTATTCATTATCTGTTTTTTTTCCCAAATCCATTTACCAATAGGTGCCCTTCTTTGTGAGGCATTGGAAAACCTCCCTGGTCTTTGTGGTTGAATCTGTGTTTGAAATGCATTGCTCTAATGAAGGACCTTACAGATAATTGTATGTGTGGGGTACAGAGACAAGGTAGTCATTTAAAAATCATGTTAAACACTTATTGCACACAGAGTGAGTCCATGCAACTTATTATGTGACATGTTAAGCACTGTTTTACTCCTGAACATATTTTGAATTGCCATGACAAAGGGGTTGAATACTTATTAACTCAAGGAAGTCTCAGCTTTTCATGTTATACTGATTTGTAAAAATGTCTAAAAACACAGTGTAAGACGAGACCCAAATGCAGATACAGGAGGCAGATGGTAGAACTCCGATATTTATTAAAACGAAGGGAGTAGACAAAGGCAGGTCGAGGACAGGTGAGATTTCATAAACCAGGTCAGAGTCCAAACAGTACCAGGCGATAGGCAGTCTCGAGGTCAGGCCAGACAGGGGTCAGAAACCAGATCCAAGTCCAAAAAGAGGGCAAGGGGATAGGCAGGCTGGTAGTCAGAACAGGCAGAGTGGTCAGGCAGGCGAGTTCGGAGTCAGGACAGGCAAGGGTCGAAACCAGGAGGACTAGAAACAAACAGAGACTGGGGAAAAATAGGAGCAAGGAAAACCGCTGATTGACTTGGCAAACAAGACAAACTGGCAAAGAGAGACAGGGATAAATACACCGGGGATAGTAAGCGACACCTGGAGGGGGTGGAGACAATCACAAGGACAGGTGAACCAGATCAGGGTGTGACAATTATGTGTCGGCCAGTGACACAAAATCTCATTGAATCCATTTTAAATTCAGGCTGTAACAAAATGTGGAAAAAGTCAAAGGGTGTGAATACTTTCTGAAGGCACTGTGTAACAAATCCATGTGCAAGACAATTACTGTCAACATGTAGCATAATATGAAATAGGAGATACAAATGCATTTCTGACAAATCTGTTTATGTGCATAAATTACCACCATATTTGACCTCCAATGACGTTGTTTATCTGTATTCATGTTTACATGACGTGTCTGACAAAACCTTTGATCGCAACAACAAAAAAAGGATGTTGCCTCAAATACCCTTATATCCAATCAAAGGGGTCAGGCAGTTTAAAACCCAGACAGTGGGAAAGAACTCTGCGACAGCCTGTTAATTAAAGTCTGTTTCAAGTCTGATTGGGCAGACATGCAGTATTGGAGCTTTGGAGAAATAGCAGAAAAGGATGCCTCGTATGTGAAGTAGGTGGGACTGTTCCAGCCTAAATGACATCCTGGACACCGACCAACTGTTTCCTGGAGATAAGAGAGAACGGGAGGGAGGGGGGGGGGGGGGGGGGGGGGGGGGGCAGGCAGTTGAGATGGGACTAATTTAATAAGTCCAGGAGATACCATATTAATCTGTCACTATCTAATTACCAATCGGGGATCACAAGACTCTGGTATTTTCAAAAGTTTACGAATAGATGAAAGAGTGCATTTAGAAATCCCACATCGCCAATAGTCATTTTCGCAGGCATACAAAGATTTCCCATTATTCTTTAAGTTGAAGCTTTTCTAAGGAAGCTAGAATTTGTTGTACAAACAAAGTCATTTTTTTTGCTGCATACTGTATATCCATCTACTGTGTATGTAAGAGAGTAATTACTGTATCGCTTACTCTATGCATTGTGATCGCCTACAGTACATCAATGGCTATATATCATTTAAAAGTCCTAAAATGGATGTACCAATCCCAGACTGCCAATTTAACCTCAGGGAAAGTAACGGATAACTGTACCTTATTACAATAAATACCAAACAGTCTACACAGTACTGTAGATATGGTCTCTATCATGAGCCGTCAATCCCTGCTGTCACTCACAGCAAGCCTTTTTAATACATCTTCAACATAACAATAATGCCCTGAGCAATTTCTTTGTGGTACTTCATTCGGGTATTGAAGCCTGCACAATCAGATTTCTAACGATGAAAAATACCTCTTTACTTGAGTGTCATCCAGTGACGTGGTGTTACCACCACAACAACAACAACAAAACTTTTTATTTCATCTTGAGGAATTACCTGACCGGTTAGGAATAATTATAAAAAGGAGCCTAACAGAGTCTCCTCAGTACCTTGTGGGAGATGGATTCATCATAGATTAAATGATTCTGCAGACGGGCAGCTGAAGCTGGGCTTTAATGAATTATCAAAGGCGTATGCTTGTTAAATGCCCAGTGCAGTCAAAAACGTGATTTTTCCTGTGTTTTATATATATTTCCACAGTATGAGGTTAGAATAATACTGTGAAATTGTGAAAATTACGATAATGTCCTTTTGGTGTAAGAACTGTTTTAAATTATCAGCCTGTTTTGGTAGGACAGAGTTTTGGACTGCCTGGTGATATCACCAGACAATAAATTTGTTAATAAACCAACAAGAAAGAGGTTTCCAAACCTCTGCAAATTTTCCCCTCCCCACTCAGACCACTCCCAGACAGTCGGAGCAAAATTCTTGCTTGAGAAATTGCTTTTTGCTGAGAAGCTATTTTTGTTTATTTAGGACCTTTTTAATTGAAAGCAATCACAGTAAGGTACTTACTTGTTACCAAGAAATGATTTGATATTGAGATAAAAACGGTTGCAATGGACCTTTAAAGTGGATGGGGAATATAAATGGAGGCTTCCCACCTGGGCTTCACCGAGAGGTTATTATGTTTTACTTGGAGAGGAAGAGATCCCATCAGGTTTTCATCGTTTTAGGCCATGAGAGGCGAACTCCACATGCTCATTCAAGTTTGGGAGCAGGTGCTTTCAATATGAGTGAATATCGTAATGCAATGTTAGTCAGCCATCTAAGCTGCCTAGCCTGAACCACAACAGGTCTACTTTATAATATTGGGCTCTCGTGAGGATAGATATCAGAGGATACATTCCCCTCAAATAACCTCTAAGTTTAGGGTAAAAATATAAGAACAAAAAACACAAGATTAACTTCCTAATCCCATTCCCAAATCAACCAAATCCAATAAAAATCAAATTTTATTGGTCACATACACATGATTAGCGAAATGCTTGTGCTTCTAGCTCCGACCATGGAGTAATATCTAAGTAATCTAACAATTTCACAACAACTACCTTATACACACAAGTGTAAAGGAATGAATAAGAATATGTACATATAAATATATGGATGAGCGATGGCCGAACGGCATAGGCGAGATGCAGTAGATGGTATAGGGTACAGTATATACTGTACATATGAGATGAGTAATGTAGGGTATGTATGTAAACATTATATAAAGTGGCATTAAAGTGACTAGTGTTGCATTTATTACATCCAATTTTGAATTATTAAAGTGTCTAGAGATTTGAGGCAGTATGTTGGCAGCAGCCACTCAATGTTAGTGATGGCTGTTTAACAGTCTGATGGCCTTGAGAGAGAAGCTGTTTTTCAGTCTCTCGGTCCCAGCTTTGATGCCCCTGTACTGACCTCGTCTTCTGGATGATAGTGGGGTGAACAGGCAGTGGCTCGGGTGGTTGTTGTCCTTGATGATCTTTTTGGCTTTCCTGTGACATGTAGGTGTAGGTGTCTTGGAGGGCAGGTAGTTTGCTCCCGGTGATGCGTTGTGCAGACCTCACTACCCTCTGGAGAGCCTTGCGGTTGAGGGCGGAGCAGTTGCCGTACCAGGAGGTGATACAGCCCGACAGGATGCTCTTGATTATGCATCTCTAAAGGTTTGTGAGTGTTTTTGGTAACAAGCCAAATTTCTTCAGCCTCCTGAGGTTGAAGAGCTGCTTTTGCGCCTTCTTCACCACGCTGTCTGTGTGGGTGGACCATTTCAGTTTGTCCGTGATGTGTACGCCGAGGAACTTAAAACTTTCCACTTTCTCCACTACTGGTGGGGGGGTGCTCCCTCTGCAGTTTCCTGAAGTCCACGATCATCTCCTTTGTTTGGTTGACATTGAGTGTGAGGTTGTTTTCCTGACACCACACTCCGAGGGCCCTCACCTCCTCCCTGTAAGCTGTCTCGTCGTTGTTGGTAATCAAGCCTACCACTGTAGTGTCATCTGCAAACTTGATAATTGAGTTGGAGGTGTGGATGGCCACGCAGTCATGGGTGAACAGAGAGTACAGGAGAGGGCTGAGAATGCACCCTTGTGGGGCCCCAGTGTTGAGGATCAGCAGGGGGAGATGTTGTTTCCTACCCTCACCACATGGGGGTGGCCTGTCAGGAAGTCCATGATCTAGTTGCACAGGGCGGGGTCAAGACCCAGGGTCTCGAGATTAATGACGAGTTGGAGGGTACTATGGTGTTAAATGCTGAGCTGTAGTCGATGAACAGCATTCTTACATAAGTATTCCTCTTGTCCAGATGGGTTAGGGCAGTGTGATCGCGATTGCGTCGTCTGTGGGCCTATTGGGGCAGTAAGCAAATTGGAGTGGGTCTAGGGTGTCAGGTGGGGTGGAGGTGATATGATCCTTGAGTAGTCTCTCAAAGCACTTCATGATGACGGAAGTGAGTGCTATGGGGCGATAGTCGTTTAGCTCAGTTACCTTAGCTTTCTTGGGAACAGGAACAATGGTGGCCCTCTTGAAGCATGTGGGAACAGCAGACTGGGATATGGATTGATTGAATATGTCTGTAAACACATGAGCCAGCTGGTCTGTGCATGCTCTGAGGACGCGGCTAGGGATGCCGTCTGGGCCGGCAGCCCTGTGAGGGTTAACACGTTTAAATGTTTTACTCACGTTGGCTGCGGTGAAGGAGAATCCGCAGGTTTTGGTAGCAGGCCGTGTCGGTGGCACTGTATTGTCCCCAAAGCGAGCAAAGAAGTTGTTTCGTTTCTCTGGGAGCAAGACATCGGGTTCCGCGACGGGGCTGGTTTTCTTTTTGTAGTCCGTGATTGACTGTAGACCATGCCACATTCCTCTCATGTCTGAGCCGTTGAATTGCAACTCTACTTTGTCTCAATACTGACGCTTAGCTTGTTTGATTGCCTTGCGGAGGGAATAGCTACACTGTTTGTATTCAGGCATGTTTCCGGTCACCTTGCCCTTATTAAAAGCAGTGGTTCCCGCTTTCGGTTTTGCGTGAATGCTGCCTTCAATCCACGGTTTCTGGTTGGGGAAGGTTTTAATAGTTGCTGTTGGTACAACATCACTGATGCACTTGCTAATAAACTCGCTCACCGAATCAGCGTATACATCAATGTTGTCTTTCGACGCATTCCGGAACATATCCCAGTCCACGTGATCGAAGAAATCTTGAAGCGTGGAATCAGATTGGTCGGACCAGCGTTGAACAGACCTGAGCACAGGCGTTTCCTGTTTTAGTTTCTGTCTATAGGCTGGGAGCAACAAAATGGCGTTGTGGTCAGATTTGGAGGGCGAAGGATGGCTTTGTATGCATTGCGGAAGTTAGAGGAACAATGATCCAGAATTTTCCCAGCCTGGGTCGCGCATTCGATATGCTGATAAAATTTAGGGAGCCTTGTTTTCAGATTAGCCTTGTTAAAATCCCCAGCTACAATAAATGCAGCCTCAGGATATGTGGTGTGTTTTCTCTTCGCTGCATTTGGGACTCAACTGCTGATCCAGCCCCATTTTACAGTGGGGCTGTGTTCCAAATGGCACCATATGCACTTTGTAGTGCACTACCTTTGATGAGAGCCCTATTGGCCCTGATCAAAATTAGTGCACTATAAACAAGAAAAGGGTGCCATTCGGGTTGCATCCTGGGTTTCTTCCAAGCACACTCACTCTGGGAGAAGGGTCCCATTCAACACCTGATCTCAACCTCTCCCAAAATAAGGCTATTTTCCAATTTGGTCTGTTTGGGCTTTGAAGAAGAGACTATTTGTTATTTTGGCTGTCCCTAGAGGAGAAATTAAATATGACCAGATGCAGTATACAGTACTTTGTGTTTAAAATGTACAACCGTATTGTGTTTCCATTGGCCCAGTGAAGGTGAAGGTGGTGGTGGCAAGATCATGATTGTGGTATTTTCACATGGACCATATATGTCACACCCTGATCTGCTTCACCTGTCTTGTGCTTGTCTCCAGGTGTCGCCCATCTTCCCCATTATCCCTAGTGTATGTATATCTGCGTTCTCTGTTTGTCTGTTGCCAGTTCGTTTTCCCCTTGCTCCTGTCTTTTTCTAGTTCCTGTTTTCTAGTTTTCCCAGTTTTGACCATTCTGCCTGCCCTGAGCCTGCCTTTCTGTACTTTGTCACACCACCCTGGATAATTGACCTCTGCCTGCCCAGACCATGAGACTGCCTGCCGTTCTATGCCTAAAGGACTCTGATCTGCCTGCCATTGACCTGTTGTTTTGCCTGCCCCCTGTTCTAGTAATAAGCTTTTGTTACTTCGACACTGTCTGCATCTGGGTCTTCTCCTGAAATGTGATAATATATGAATAAAAGTGTCTGCTAACTGACCACATTTTCTTATAAAAAGTTAGTGCCGACTGTTTCATCAAAGCAGTTCATATTTCTAAACGACATACAACACTTTGTGAATTGACAACAGACACGTTTTAATCCAAAACGGATGAGTAGGTATCACAAATAATCCATTCCCTCAACATTCTGTAAAGATGCACTGATTATACCCAGTGACGCACTGCAGAGAAATAACCCACTTACTGCATATTTATATTGGTAGACAAACGTGTGCAGTAATGGTGCACTCTATCCTGGTAGACCATCATAATGTGAGCTAAATGTATAAAGTTCATAAGGTCGTAGACTAACGTGGTTGTGCCGACAGCATGACTGAGAGCAAGGCACATCGATTCCCCAGAGGACATTATGAAGAGACTGAATTCATTTTGAGATGTGGCAGGATTTAAATGATCTAGGGTAAACATTACCATGGCATTTTTTTAATAACACAAGGGAGCAAGACAGATTTACCCCATTATAACCCATTATGGTGGAATCCATAATGAGACTTTAAATGGTCTGGGTTTGCTAAATCAAAACATTGGCATCAGCATGTGAAATGTTTTGATTGCCCAAAAGCTATTACGAATGTTGATTAAGGCCAAAAAGGTGAAAATCAATTCCTCAAAGTCATTCGTCTCAGCCATAGCTGAAACATACCCATATTTTTGTTTAGCAAAGCTATTTCATATATTGTGACTGTGATCTGAAAATTGACAAACGTTTTTGGGGAGGTTCAAGTACTCTGTGCACAGGGGATTCTATGGAGATTGTGCTCGCTTATCTGAAACAGCCCAGGCACATGACACGCAATACTATTTTAGAACTAGAATTATGGTCATAACTTCAGAAACCCCTTCTGAACAGTCTACAGGAAGACGGCTGTCACAATAGAACAAAAAAGTACTTGAACAAGCTCCAGCCCAGCTCCAAAAAAATAAGAAAAAAATATCAGACCATTATTTCAATCATTTGAAATGAAAGAAACAAAGCATAATGGGACAGTTAAAAGCATATACAAATCTCAAGGTTACTTGAGGATTCGATTCAGGCGGATCACTATGACAAAGACACCAATCAAATAACATCTGTCAGAGACAGACAGGTCGAGTGGCAAATGAGGTGAGCCCTTCCTCGTTATAAGGCGCTGTTTGCCCGTCCTCTGGTCATTCTCGAGCGCGACTCTATTCCGTACACTCTTGCGAGCAGGGAAATGTGGTTCTACATCTTACTCATCTTATCAGAGAACTGGGGTTACGCAATGCATTCTGTTTCAAATACTCATTTTGATGTATTACTATGGGATATGGCCAACTACCGTATCGCAGCATCACCCCTCAGAGGCTCCGACTCTGAGGACAGTATGCGCCAACGAAGGTGCGGTGACATTTAGTCTGTAAAAGAAACTCAGAAATGTATGATGGGTGGTCACGTGCCACATTGAAAATCTCTTCTAAAGAGATACCTTAGAGCAGTGCCCAACACATAGTTGAAAATCTGGTGGAATGAGTCCTCAAGCCCTCTGGGGGGCTGTAAAACCCTTGCTATTATAAGCCAATATAATAGCTTCCACTATCCAATGGGATAGCTGTTGATGAGAAAAAAGGCCTCCCCATGCAGAGAGGTGCCCAAGAAACGAAGAGCTGGTCTCTCTTGCGTAAAGCTCTCGTTTCATCCAAGTAAATGCACAAAGTGCGTAATGGACATGGACGGCGGAGAAGCTCTTCTTCTGAATCGGTGAAGAGCAGCTGGTAGAAGCCACAAGCTCTAAGGTGAGACAACCAACAATTGCTGACCGTAGGCAAATGGTGTGGTCAGGTAACAAGGTACCTAGGATAACCCTGGTGTAACAGTAGGCACAAATGATGGTGGACTTACACTGCATGCAGCTCACTCACTTGCTTTGCTGCATCGGGCAATAGTAAAGCAATATTAAGGAGAAATATTGCATCTCCACACTTTCTAGCTGCAAAAAAAAAAAAAACAGCTGCTGCGAAATAGCCTCAAGCACAATAGACAGGTCCGAGGAATGTATTCAACTGAAATGTGTCTTCCGCATTTATCCCAACCCCTCTGAATCAGAGAGGTGCGGGGGGCTGCCTTAATTGACATCCACGTCTTTGGCACCCGGGGAACAGTGGGTTAACTGCCTTACTCAGGGGCAGAAAGACAGATTTTTACCTTGTCAGCTCGGGGGATTCAATCCCCGAGCTGACAACCACTAGTCTACCTGCAGCCCCCCACTAGACTACCTGCCGCCACCCCGGGCATATGCAACGTGCCCCCCTTCACAAAACGACATAACAGAGGAAGTCCCTACTGTGTTAATGTCAAAGCCTCTATGACAGGCGGAGACAGTGGATACAAACCTTCATCTTCTCAAAAGGTTCTGCAAGAGCATGAAACCTTAGACACAGAGCAGAGGTAAGGAGGGTCTGTGTTCGGTCACACCACTTCTCTAAAATGCACCACCTGTTTCCAAACACTTTGTTTAATGGAGGAGAAGCAACCTTCCCTCTATTCAAAAAGGTCCTGCAACAAGCATAAACCTTAGATACAGAGCACAGTCAAGGAATGATCTGTATATTGGTAACACCACTTCTCAAAATGCCTCACTTGTAATAATACAGTGAGTGTGTAGAGGGGACGAAGGCAAGCCTGTACCATTCAGAGCCATTCTCTCTTAGGCCATGGGGGAGTGATCCCTGCCAACCAGAATTGTCCCTTGCTCCCGTATTTTCGCTCGCTCCCGTATAGTGGAGTAGAAAACAGAATGAACGAGAGATGACTAAGCGTTGTGAACTTGGGAGTACCAGATAGCTGTCTGGGCTCTGGTGCCTGAAAAGGGCACGGTTCCCTAAATTTTCTTGAACCAGAAAATAAGAGTAATCTGATACTTAACTGACTGTTCCTTAGCTCAATAAAGAGGGTTCTCCATCAATAGACCTGAGTTGCCGTAGGCTCCCCGAAGATGCTAAGGGAGTCTCATAGTGAGGTAGAAGAAACCTGCTCCCAGGATTAATTCCAAGCCTCGTTCACCTAGGGCAGGGCAAAGGTCGGATGCGGAACCTGATTCAATAAGGCCCGAGGAATCATGCTCAGATCACATAAAGAATTTGCAAAAGTAACATTTTGAAAAACGTATTTGTTATTCAAATTAAAAGCCCAATGAATACTCGACTTTGTGTAATGATTTAACTCCCACCGCTTGTGGGACATTTGTTTTGAAGGCACCTATAAATAACAACTGCACGAGGACAGACAGTGACTGACAGGCTGACACACGTCACAGTTACTAATAGTAGCTAGCTAGAAATTGCGCAAAAATGTGTTTTTCAAAGATTTCAAAGAAAAGGAAAGTGGACAATGAATGTAGGGTGTTCCAGCAAGAGTGGACATCGAAATATTTATTTATTGAGGTATCGGGGAAAGCTGTGTACTTAGTGTGCAAAGAGAGCATTGCTGTCTTGAAAGACTACAACTTGTCCCGGCACCTCCAGACGAAGCATGCAGAGAAATATATTAATATGTCTTCTGAGCAGAGGGCAAGTGCATCGAAAGAGTTGCTTTCTCAGTTGCAAAAGCAGCAAGGACTTTTCACCAAACTGCATTCAGCAAATGACGCTAGCTGTGTACTGTCCCACAAAATTGCTAAACTGAGGGCAAATTCATTGAAGAATGTTTAATCGACTCTGCAGCAATACTTTGCCCCAACAAGGAAGAGCTGTTTGAAAATGTTTCCCTGTCAAGACAAACAGTGACACGGCGTGTTGAGGACATCGCAGAGAATATGGAACAACAGTTGAAAGACAAGGTAAAGGATTCCACCTATTTCTCCTTGGCCCTGGATGAGAGCAGTGATGCACTTGACACTGTGCAGTTGTTGATATTCTTACGAGGCATAACCCCAGAAACTACAGAGGAGCTTTCTTCAGTGCAGTCAATGAGGAGCACAACAACTTAGCACAAACATTTATTGGATGAGGTAAATAAGTGCGACAAAGCTGGGAGTTTTGAAAAGTTATTCAGTGTGACCACTGATGGTGCCCAAACTTGACAGGAAAAAAACGTTGGCCTTTTGAAAAGGATACAAGATCAAGCAACTGAGCTGAACCCAGATCATTATTCATCAGGAGGTGTTCTGAAAATGAGCCATGTTGTGGATACAGTCACTAAAGTGGTAAACTTCATAAGAGCCAAATCTTTAAACCACAGGCAGTTTGTCTCACTGTTGGAAGAGACAGAGTCGGGTCGTGCAGATCTCCACTACCACACGAACGTGAGATGGTTGAGTTTGGGGAAGGTGCTTAAAAGGGTGTGATACCAGAAGTCGGAGATTGCTGAGTTTTTGCAAATGAAAGGAAAATATGTGGATTTATGCCAGATAAAGAATGGTTGGCTGATTTTGCCTTCACCGTGGACATCATGGCCCTCATGAATGAAATATAAGTCAAGGCACAGATCATCTCTTACTGACTCTCACCTCTCAGCAATCCTGTGCATTGCGATGTCAGAAACTATACCTGACTTTACTGCTCTAGTAATGCGGAAGACAAATTTCAGTTGAAGGCATTCAGTTGTACAACTGACTAGGTAACCCCCTTTCCCTTGTCAATTCGCATCAGACTTCACTCTTCACACTGATTGAGTAGTTTAAATGTAATGTTGAGCTCTCTCTCCCTTTCTTGTGTTTTTGTGCATACCAGTTAACAAGAGTTCTGTCCTTGGTACTGAATACACAGTGTTCTTTTCCCTCCATGTAGTTCATGTTTAATAATGAAAATACCTACCAAAAGGAGAACATGGATGTGGTAAAAAATGTTAAGTTAAATAAGTAGCATGTCTGGACGTGATTTACAGTAGATATATCTGTCAACACGGTCAAACACATGATGTATAATCCTGTAATACGATTCTGGCCCGCGATGGCAAAAATATAGTCTAATGTGGCCCCCCATGGAAAATAATTGCCCAGGCCTGACCTAGGGTGATGACACACCCTGGTGGTAGAACCTGGGGGGTGCACCCATGAGTCTGTTCTATTACGTTTGCTTGCACGCAACAGAACATTTTAAGGAAGAGCCATGATAGATGGCAAATAGAAATCTGTAATAATTCGCTATTTGTCAAAAATACCGGAGGGAGTGTGGACATGTTGACTTCTACCTCTAGCTAGAACCTGACAAGGTGCTGAGGGTAGAGCCTATAGCACTTGGGGGTAAAGTGCATCTCCTCCATTTTTTTTCCCATGTGAGCAAGATCATAAAAATGAGCTAGGTTTAGGTTTATTTTTCAAGAACGCAGACATGCCTCCCCACAGCCGTTTGAGACGGGGTGGGGGAGAGATGGCTAAAATCAAAATGAAATGAAATGTTATTGGTCGAGTAAACATATTATCGTGGGCGTAGCGTTATCGTGGGTGTAGCGTTATCAGACGTCATCGTGGGTGTAGCGTTATCAGACGTCATCGTGGGTGTAGCGTTATCAGACATCATCGTGGGTGTAGCGTTATCCAACGTTATCATGGGCGTAGCATTATCAGACGTTATCGTGGGTGTAACAAAATGCTTTTCTGCCTAGCTCCAACCATGCAGTAATAGCTAACAATACAAAACAATACACGAGTCCAGAATATACATGTAAATATGCATATGTATATGATTGGATGTATAGACATAATGGACAGTATATGAATCGAAAAGGTGTGTACAGCAGTAGTTAAATAGGATAGGCCTCGACTAGAATACAGTGTTATATATATATTTTACACACAGTGGGGCAAAAAAGTATTTAGTCAGCCACCAATTGTGCAAGTTCTCCAACTTAAAAAGATGAGAGAGGCCTGTAATTTTCATCATAGGTACACTTCAACTATGACAGACAAATTGAGAAAAAAAATCCAGAAAATCACATTTGTAGGATTTTTAATGAATTTATTTGCAAATTATGGTGGAAAATATGTATTAGCTCTCACAGACCTGTAACTTCTTCTTTAAGAGGCTCCTCTGTCCTCCACTCGTTACCTGTATTAATGGCACCTGTTTGAACTTGTTATCAGTATAAAAGACACCTGTCCACAACCTCAAACAGTCACACTCCAAACTCCACTATGGCCAAGACCAAAGAGCTGTCAAAGGACACCAGAAACAAAATTGTAGACCTGCACCAGGCTGGGAAGACTGAATCTGCAATAGGTAAACAGCTTGGTTTGAAGAAATCAACTGTGGGAGCAATTATTAGGAAATGGAAGACATACAAGACCACTGATAATCTCCCTCGATCTGGGGCTCCACGCAAGATCTCACCCGTGGGGTCAAAATTATCACAAGAACGGTGAGCAAAAATCCCAGAACCACACGGGGTGACCTAGTGAATGACCTGCAGAGAGCTGGGACCAAAGTAATAAAGCCTACCTACAGTAACACACTACGCCGCCAGGGACTCAAATCCTGCAGTGCCAGACGTGTCCCCCTGCTTAAGCCAGTACATGTTCAGGCCCGTCTGAAGTTTGCTAGAGAGCATTTGGATGGTCCAGAAGAAGATTGGGAGAATGTCATATGGTCAGATGAAACCAAAATATAACTTTTTGGTAAAAACTCAACTCGTCGTGTTTGGAGGACAAAGAATGCTGAGTTGCATCCAAAGAACACCATACCTACTGTGAAGCATGGGGGTGGAAACATCATGCTTTGGGGCTGTTTTTCTGCAAAGGGACCAGGCCGACTGATCCGTGTAAAGGAAAGAATGAATGGGGCTATGTATCGTATAGAACCCCATAGAAAATCTTTGGAGGGAGTTGAAAGTCCGTGTTGCCCAGCAACAGCCCCAAAACATCACTGCTCTAGAGGAGATCTGCATGGAGGAATGGGCCAAAATACCAGCAACCGTGTGTGAAAACCTTGTGAAGACTTACAGAAAACGTTTGACCTCTGTCATTGCCAACAAAGGGTATATAACAAAGTATTGAAATAAACTTTTGTTATTGACCAAATACTTATTTTCCACCATAATTTGCAAATAAATTCATTAAAAATCCTACAATGTGATTTTCTGGATTTTTTTTCTTCTCATTTTGTCTGTCATAGTTGACGTGTACCTATGATGAAAATTACAGGCCTCATCTTTTTAAGTGGGATAACTTGCACAATTGGTCGCTGACTAAATACTTTTTTGCCCCATTGTATTTGGGGTGGGTAAAAAAAATATGTAAAATTTAATGTGACCAGTGTTCAATGACTATGTACATAGGGCAGTCTCTAAGGTGCAGGGTTAAATACCGGGTGGTAGCCAGCTAGTAACAATGACTAAAGTTCAGAACAAGATACTAGGCAGAGGCTAGCTAGTGGTGACTATGTAACAGTCTGATGGCCTGGAGATAGAAGCTGTTTTTCGTATCTAGGTTCCAGCTTTGATGCACCTGTAGTGTGCCTCTTCAGAACATTTGGCTGATCCCACCACCCTCTGGAGAGCCCTGCGATTGCGGAGAGTGAAGTTGCCGTAGCAGGCAGTGATACAGCCCGACAGGATGCTCTCAATGGTGCATCTGTAGGAATTTCTGAGGGTCTTGGAGGCAAAGCCAAATTTCTTCAGCCTCCTGAGGTTGAAGAGGCACTGTTGCGCCTTCTACACTCCACTGTCTGTGTTAATGGACCATTTCAGGGTGTCAGTGATGGAGGAACTTGAAGCTTTTCACCCTCGTCTGCAAACTTGATGATTGAGTTGGAGACGTGCCTGACCACTCAGTCATGGGTGAACAGAGAGTACACGAGGGGCCTGAGCATGCACCCTGTGTTGAGGATAAGCGTGGTGGAGGTATGTTTAACCCGAAAGAGAGAGGGTGGAGCAGGGAGCCTTCGGCTTTGCATCCTCCTCAGCTGCAAGGGCTGTGACCTAGGCTGGCCGGCTCCTCTTGCTCCCCTTAGCGGGTTTAAGAGCGTGGAACCTTGCTGTAGCAGCAGCAAATTACTGTTTACCTGCAGGTGTGCTCTGGTTCAGGGGCTTTACCAGGGTATTGGCAGTCTGCTGCTTCGCTGGGGGTTTTGGACCCCCAAAGACAGCTTGTTGCCTTTTTCCAGTCATACGGCTGGGGTGGGTTGCTGGAGCCAATGGGCTGCCACAGGGCCTGGGTCACACTTCTGCCACATGGCGGAGACAGTGGGCCCAAACAGCGGAGTGGTACCATGGGAAGCAGTTGTTTAGTAGGGACTGTACGGGAAGGGAGTCTCCCTACGGGATCTTGGGCCCCCAAGGGAGCCGACACTTGATGTCGAGTCTGGCCGCGGCTTGCTTTGCAAATGTCTAAAAACCCAAATTCCAAGGGGGAGAGGATATCACTTGTCCCGGAGGCAAGGAGACATAAGGACTTAAGAGGGTGGGAGAGCAGGGTTTCCACCCTCAATTTCAGTCGTGAGTTGACAGAGAGCCGCAAGATTAATTCCATCGTCTTCCTCGTCATCCCCTAGCTCGCCATCCCCTGACACAAAGTTGTCAGACAGTGAGGGGAGAGAATCAAGGCTGTCCATAACCTTGGCCCAGCTGGGCTCGGTTGTGGGGGGCTGAATCTCAGCCTCGGCCGGTTGCCTAGAAGTGAGCAGAGGGGCCTAGGCGGAGGTGCATTTGAACCTCCTCCTCAGACCTGTCCTAATCTGCACCTTACAGTGCTGACAGGACTCTGGGTCTTTGAGTGCTCCTCGAGCATGTTCCTTTCCAAAGCAGTTGATGTATAGAAGGTGTAAATTCTTCCCACCAATCATGGAGTGACAGGAGCAAGAACGTGGGGGTTTGAGTGCTGGTCATGGCTCGCAGGTTCAACTTTGGGTTGGTAAATTCCCTCGAATGAGAAGCCTTGAGGCTGAAACTCGTTCGGTCTAGCTAACCCAATGAATGAATGTAGGTTAACTAAGCGACAAAAAGAGCTAGTGTGTGTAGATAGGGGAGCAAGCAAGGGCTGGCTGGCTAACAGCTACCTTGTGGCTAAGGTATGATGTAGCTAGGACAGTGCTAGCTGAATGGAACCGCGTTGAGGCTGAGTTCTATTTCGGATAGGTGTTCTTCATTTGCCTTATGCAAATACAGTCCTTTTCCTGGCTAGTGCTACCAGCTGGACGTTTTCATTTTCAAAAGCAAAACAGCCCATTCTCATTTCCTCTTTAAATCAATGAGATGTGATAATAATCCAACCTTTATTTTTTATTTAACTAGGCAAGTCAGTTAAGAACAAATTCTTATTTACAATGACAGCCTACACCAGCCAAACACTTTCTTACCAACCGTGTCAAAAAAGATTTGTTTAATTTTCTCATGTTTTAGCTACAGTCCATCTATCAACATGTCTATAGACAATTGTCGTAGTGACATAATGAACATTTTATTGTCATCCAACAATTTTCTAAACAATGTTTTGGTTCGTTGCTAGGTAGATAGCTAGCCAGTTCAAATAATGACCAAAATATAGCTGACAACGTCTTTACTTTTGCTAATTTTTATTCATTATTATTCCAGAAAAATAAACGACAACATAATTATTTACAAGGTAATGTTAACTGCCACAGTGTGTCAATATCCCTTGCTAAAAAACTTTAATAAGCAAGCCTTCCTTCATGAACTGGCTTCTGTAAAATGATATAGAATCAGCTTGATCCCCTCTGTCGAAGACGCTTGGACCGTCTTTTTTATATATTTTCAGTGGTATTGATAACAAACAAGCCCCCATAAGAAAATGAGAATTAAAAACAGGTTCAGCCCCTGGTTCGACCGTCATCTTGCAGAGTTACTCCACCTCAAGAATTACATTTGACAAAAGGCACCGCCCACCCAAACTCGGGCTGTTTGGCTATCGTTCAGGCAAATAAGAAATAAGTGCACTTAGGCTATCCGGAAGGCCAAAGTTTTCTTTAAGGAGCAGTTCTCTCTTTGTGGGTCTAACCCCAAGAAGTTCTGGGAAACAGTTACAGACATGTAGAATAAACCCTCCTCCTCACAGCTGCCCATGTCCCTTAATGTTGGTGATGTGGTTGTTACTGACAAGAAGCACATTGCTGAGCTCTTTAATCACCACTTCATTAAGTCAGGATTCCTATTTGACTCAGCCATGCCTCCTTGCCCGTCCAACATTTCCTCATCTCCCACCCCTTCTAATGTGACTATCCCCGATGCTTCTCCCTCTTTTTCTCCTGCCCTGCTACAAAGTTTCTCCCTGCAGGCGGTCACTGAGTCCGAGGTGCTAAAGGAGCTCTTTAAACTTGACCCCCAAAAAACATCTGGGTCAGAGGGTTTAGACCCTTTCTTCCTTAAGGTTGCTGCCCATATCATCGCCAAGCCTATCTCCAAACTTTTTAACCTGTCCCTCCTTTCTGGGGAGGTTCCCATTGCTTGGAAGGCAGCCACAGTTTGTCCTTTATTTAAAGGGGGAGATCAAGCTGATCCTAACTGTTTTTGGCCTATTTATATTTTGCACTGTTTATCACAATTCTCTCTGGTATGCAATCCGGTTTCCGCTCAGGTTATGGATGTGTTACTGCAACCTTGAGTATTAGCGATATTGTGCTGCTATTTTAAATTTACTTGGCCAAAGCTTTTGATACGGTAGACCATTCCATTCTTGTGGGCCGGCAAAGGAGTGTTGGTGTCTCTGAGGGGTCTTTGGCCTGGTTTGCTAACTACCTCTCTCAAAGAGTACAGTGCATAAAGTCAGAAAATTTGCTGTCTCAGCCACTGCCTGTCACCAAGGGAGTACCCCAAGGCTCAATCCTAGGCCACACGCTCTTCCCAATTTATATCAACAACAAAGCTCAGGCAGCAGGAAGCTCTCATTTATATGCAGATGATAGTCTTATACTCAGCTGGCCCCTCCCGGGATTTTGTATTAAATGCTTTCCAACAAAGCTTTCTTAGTGTCCAACAAGTGTCCAATAAGCTTTCTCTACCCTTAACCTTGTTCTGAACACATCCAAAACAAAGGTCATGTGGTTTGGTAAGAAGAATGCCCCTCTCCCCACAGGTGTTATTACTACCTCTGAGGGTTTTTAGCTTGACGTAGTCACCTCATACAAGTACTTGGGAGTTCTCTCAGCACATATCAAAGCTGCAGGCTAAAGTTAAATCGAGACTTAAATCAAGATCTCCTCTATCGTAATCGCTACTCTTTCACCCCAGCTGCCAAACTAACCCTGATTTAAATGACCATCCTACCCATGCTAGATTACAGAGACGTCATTTATAGATCGGCAGGTAAGGGTGCTCTCGAGCGGCTAGATGTTCTTTACCATTCGGCCTTCAGATTTGCCTCCAATGCTCCTTATAGGACATATCATTGCACTCTATACTCCTCTGGAAAGTGGTCATCTCTGTATACCCGTCACAAGACCCACTGGTTGATGCTTATTTATAAAACACTCTTAGGCCTCACTCACCTTTATCTGAGATATCTACTGCAGCCCTCATCCTCCACACACAACACCCGTTCTGCCAGTCACATTCTGTTAAAGGTCCCCAAAGCACACACATCCCTGGGTAGGTCCTCTTTTCACTTCGCAGCAGCTAGAGACTGGAACGAGCTGCAACAAACACTCAAACTGGACAGTTTTATCTCAATCTCTTCATTCAAAGACTCAATCATGGACACTCTTACTGACAGTTGTAGGTGCTTTGTGTGATGTATTGTCTCTACCTTCTTGCCCTTTGTACTGTTGTCTGTGCCCAATAATGTTTGTACCATGTTTTATGCTGCTACCATGTTGTATTTCTACAATGTTGTTGTTATGTTGTGTTGCAACCATGCTGTGCTGTCATGTGTTCTTGCCTTGCTCTGTTGTTGTCTTAGGTCTCTTTTTATGTTGTGTTGTCTCTATTGTTGTGATGTGTGTGTTGTCCTATATTTGTATTGTGTTTGTTTTACATTTTTAATCCCAGGCCCCAGGCCCCCGTCCTCGCAGTTGGCCTTTTGCCTTTTGGTCGGCCGTCATTATAAATAAGAATTTGTTCTTCACTGACTTGCCTAGTTAAATAAAGGTTAAATAAAAATATAAAGGTAGGTCGTTCCATCAGATTTTTTAAAACTCCTGCGTCATCTTGTCACAGGAAGATTTGGCCTTGTTGCTGGGGCAGTCCGGTAACCATGACAACAGACATTGCGACTGTCGCGGATCCCTTCGGAACTTTCGTCACACACACCTGTCCCCTATTCCCACTATTTAGTATTTGTATATATGTGCCATTTGGTTTCCATTGGGCTGTCGTTTATTGTTTCAATGTCCGTTGGTGCGTGTGAGTACCTTTTCTGTGTGTTTTGGGCTTTCGTGCCCTTGGGATCGCGCAAATGATTACAGGTCTCATCCGGTGTGATATTCATTGTGCACATGTGTTATTTGTTTGAGGTACTCCTCGCTCTTTTGTTTGGGTTTCAACCCTGTGTTTTTGTTACGTGTTTGTTTGGTCTTCATCCCCGTGCCCCTACACGACACTCTGTAATTTGGCCTTAATATTAATTTTAAAAATGATTACGCATTCCTGTGTCTGTCTCCCGATCCTTCATGCCAACATGACAGTCAAAGATTTAAACCTTTTTCATGTCGGTGCATCAAGGAAACAGTTGCAGCAACGGTCTATAGACATTACTCCGGAATTGACCAGCAAAACGTTGCATTCTAATTGCCTACAGAGATGTATCAACTGGTCTTTAGTCTCTAATTTACATCTTAGGTGTTTGTTGTGCCTGCCATCAGTTGGGACATAGCATACTCTTGAATACAGGGTGTGTCATTTCAATCATACAGTATAAATATCATTCATAGAATGGACCTATCCCTTCAGACCATTGTACTTTAGCTGGTACACCATTTACATTTAATTGACATTTTAACTTCTATTTACTACCACAAAGATTCACCCAAATTACAACACAAAAAACATTGGTTCCTTAACCTGTATGCAGTTGATGTAGGCTAAAAGTAATATGACAGCAATCCATGCTTTGGCTTAGTTTCCCTGGCAGTGTGTCACGATCGTCGTAAAGAGGAGACCAAGGCGCAGCGTGAGTAGAGTTCCACATAATTTTAATCAACTGAAACTCACCTAACAAACAACCAACCAAATGAAACGTGAGGCTACAGGTGTGCACTCAGGCAACTCAATGTAGACAAGATCCCACAACACAAACGAGGAAAATAGCTACCTAAATATGATCCCCAATCAGAGACAACAATAAACAGCTGTCTCTGATTGGGAACCATATCAGGCCAACATAGACATACAAAACTCCTAGACATACAAAAACCCTAGACGTACAAAACTAGCGTACCCACCCTAGTCACACCCTGACCTAAACAAAGTATATAGAAAAACCGATATCTAAGGTCAGGTGATGAAAATTGTTTGTTCAGTGTAATTCCAAATTTATTTTTTATCATTTATTTCCCCTGAGCTTCCTTTTGCAATTGAAATGCTCAGTCTGATCGTGTGGGCGTGTTGATACAAATGTAGTTATATTTACATACACAGCTCTGATTGGCGGATAGGATCGTCTAGAGTACGGGTACTCAACTCTTACCCTACCAGGTCCAAAGACTGCTGGTTTTCTGTTCTACCTGATAATTAATTGCACCCACCTGGTGCCGCAGTTCTAAATCAGTCCCTGATTTGAGAGCAACAATGAAAAAAACGCAGTGGAGCTGGATTCGCTGTCCAGAGTTGAGTTTAAAGGGTCTAGAGCAGGCCTGGGCAACTCAAGTCCTCAGTGGCCTGATTGGTGTCACTCTATTGTCCCAGCCCCAGCTAACACACCTGACTCCAATAGTCAACTAATCATGATCCTCAGTTAAAAATGCAATTAGTTTAAATCAGGTGTGTTTGCTAGGGATCGGGGAGAAAGTGTGACCAATCAGGCCCCCGAGGACTGGAATTGCCCAGCCCTCATAAAAGACACACACTCGTCCACTTACCTTCGCCTTATGCCCTTGGGGGAATCCCTGCCATCATTTTGGAGGGTGGTCCAAATGATTAGCAAAGCAAGGGAAGTTTGCATTATAAGCCCTTCCGCCCTCGTTTTTAGTCGAGTTTGCGAGTGTACAATTATGTTCACTTCAAGGCCTGAAACTCCCCATAATTACATGTACATCCGTTAAGAAAAGTCTGCCAAAAATTAAAACCTCAACATCAATATATGGAGTCAACATACAAATGTAAGTAAAAACAAATGTAAATAAGTAAAAAATTGTGCTTCTAATGCATGTGGTGGCACAAACACATATCAGAAATGTAATGATTTGGTTAGCTTTTTGAAATTGTAGAAATAAATGTTTCCTTCAGAAGTTCCAGCTAGGCAGGCAAATGTTATTCAGCTAATTAATTTGCATGTATATTAATAATTACTGTATATATTTAATGTAATGCAATCATAATTGACTGTAGCGCACAATCATCACGGGATGAACAAGTGATGAATTTCCGGGCAAGGGCAGTCCATTTAAAATCATTCCTTCCTCCCTCGTCCCTTGCCCTGCAAGTGTGTACTCGTCAGATGTCCTCAGAAGTGTCCGCTTAATTTGAGGGCTGAGGGGATAAGGTGTGTCTTTTAAGTGTATTGAATGCAGCCCTGGTCTAGAGTAGACGCTAGAGCCTACCCCGCATAGTCCTTCAAAGTAGGAGGATGCATATGCAAATAAAACATGACTGGTCATTGGTCAAAATAATCAGATCAGATGGTATTGTCATGCTGTGGAAGCACACCTGAACAGTTGAAATTCCAGGTTTTTTTCCCAAAAAAGCTCTTACACTTACATTTTTTTTAAATGTTGATGTTATTTCAACCTGATATGAAAATATATTTTTAAAAACGTGAAACCGTGTTTTGACTGCACTAACCCTTTCAAAAAAATGTTTCAAGAAATTCTCAAATAGTTTGACAACCCTGTTTGAAGCTTTTAAATCAAACAACAGCTTATTTACATTTGACATTTTATTTTTTATATTTTTTATTTCACCTTTATTTAACCAGGTAGGCTAGTTGAGAACAAGTTCTCATTTGCAACTGCGACCTGGCCAAGATAAAGCAAAGCAGTGTGACACAGACAACAACAGAGTTACACATGGAGTAAACAATAAACAAGCCAATAACACAATAAACAAGTCAATGACACAGTAGAAAAAGGAAAGTCTATATACAGTGTGTGCAAAAGGCATAAGGAGGTAGGCAATAAATAGGCCATAGAAGCGAATAATTACAATTTAGCAGATTAACACTGGAGTTATAAATGAGCAGATGATGATGTGCAAGTAGAGATACTGGTGTGCAAAAGAGCAGAAAAGTAAATAAAATAAAAACAGTATGAAGAGGAGGTTGGAAGATTTGGGTGGGCTATTTACAGATGGACTATGTACAGCTGCAGCAATCGGTTAGCTGCTCAGATTGTTGATGTTTAAAGTTGGTGAGGGAAATAGATGTCTCCAACTTTAGTGATTTTTGCAATTCGTTCTAGTCACTGGCAGCAGAGAACTGGAAGGAAAGGCGGCCAAATGAGGTGTTGGCTTTGGGGAGGATCAGTGAGATATACCTGCTGGAACGTGTCCTATGGGTGGGTGTTGTTATCGTGAACTGAGATAAGGCGGAGCTTTAACTAGTATAGACTTATATATGACCTGGAGCCAGTGGGTCTGGCGACGAATATGTAGTGAGGGAAGCTATTTTGTTGACATTGCCGAAGTCGAGGATCGGTAGGATAGTCAGTTTTACGTGAGTGAATGAGGCTTTGTTGCGAAATAGAAAGCCGATTCTAGATTTGATTTTGGATTGTTTAATATGAGTCTGGAAGGAGAGTTTAGTCTAGCCAGACACCTAGGTATTTGTAGTTGTCCTCATATTCTAGGTCGGAACCGTCCAGGGTGATGATGCCGGGCGAGCGGGTGCGGGCAGGGAACGGTTGAAAAGCATGCATTTGGTTTTAAGAGCAGTTGGAGGCCACGGAAGGAGTGTTGTATGGCATTGAAGCTCGTTTGGAGGTTAGTTAACAGTGTCCAAGGAAGGGCCAGAAGTATACAGAATGGTGTCGTCTGCATAGAGGTGGATCAGGGATTCGCCCGCAGCAAGAGCGACATCATTGATATATATACAGAGAAAAGAGTCGGCCCGAGAATTGAACCCTGTGGTACCCTCATAGACTGCCAGAGGTCCGGACAACATGCCCTCCGATTTGACACACTGAACTCTGTCTGCAAAGTAGTTGGTGAACCAGGCGAGGCAGTCATTAGAAAAACCAAGGCTATTGAGTCTACCGATAAGAATACGGTGATTGACAGAGTCGAAAGCCTTGGCCAGGTCGATGAAGACGGCTGCACAGTATTGTATTTTATCAATGGTGGTTATGATATCGTTTAGTACCTTGAGCTTGGCTGAGGTGCACCTGTGACCGGCTCGGAAGCCGGATTGCACAGTGAAGGTACGGTGGGATTCGAAATGGTCAGTCATCTGTTTATTAACTTGGCTTTCAAAGACTTTAGATAGGCAGGGCAGGATGGATATAGGTCTGTAACAGTTTGGGTCTAGGGTGTCACCCCCTTTGAAGAGGGGGATGATCGCGGCACCTTTCCAATCTTTAGGGATCTCGGGCGATACAAAAGAGAGGGTCCAGGTTTTGCAGCTCTTTCAGAACATGTGCTGTCTGGATTTGGGTGAACGAGAACCTGGGGAGGCTTGGGCGAGTAGCTGCGGGGGAGGCGGAGCTGTTGGCCGGGGTTGGAGTAGCCAGGAGGAAGGCATGGCCAGCCGTTGAGAAATGCTTATTGAAATTTTCGATTATCATGGATTTATCAGTGGTGACCGTGTTACCTAGCATCAGTACAGTGGGCAGCTGGGAGGAGTGCTCTTGTTCTCCATGGACTTTACAGTGTCCCACATTTTTTGGGAGTTAGAGCTACATGATGCGAATTTCTGCTTCGATGCTATTGCAGTCCGCCACTGGATATTTTTGTGCTGGTCAAGGGCAGTCAGGTCTGGAGTGAAGCAAGGGAACATCTGTTCTTAGTTCTGCATTTTTTGAACGGGGCATGCTTATCTAAGATGGTGAGGAAATTACTTTTAAAGAATGACCAGGCATCCTCGACTGACGGGATGAGGTCAATATCCTTCCAGGATACCCTGGCCAGGTCGATTGGAAAGGCCTGCTCGCAGAAGTGTTTTAGGGAGCGTTTGACAGTGATGAGGGGTGGTCGTTTGACCGCGGACCCATAGCGGATACAGGCAATGAGGCAGTGATTGCTTTGATCCTGATTGAAGACAGCGGAGGTGTATTTGGAGGGCAAGTTGGTCAGTCAGGATAATGTCTATGAGGGTGCCCATGTTTACGGATTTAGGGTTCTACCTGGTGGGTTCCTTGATGATTTGTGTGAGATTGAGGACATCTAGCTTAGATTGTAGGACTGCCGGGGTGTTAAGCATATCCCAGTTTAGGTCACCTAACAGAACAAACTTTGAAGCTAGATGGGGGGTGATCAATTCACAAATGGTGTCCAGGGCACAGCTGGGAGCGGAGATGGTTCTATTGCAGGCAGCAACAGTGAGAGACTTATTTCTGGATGAGGTTAATTTGTAAAATTAGAAGTTCAAACTGTTTGGGTATAGACCTGGAAAGTATGACAGAACTTTGCAGGCTCTCTCTGCAGTAGATTGCATCTCCTCCCCTTTTGGCAGTTTTATCTTGACGGAAAATGTTGTAGTTGGGTATGGAAATCTCAGAATTGTTGGTGGCCTTCCTAAGCCAGGATTCAGACAAGGACATCAGGGTTGGCAGAGTGTGCTAAAGCAGTGAGTAAAACAAACTTAGGGAGGAGGCTTCTGATGTTGACATCAGACGCTCACAGACGCTCAGCTATTGCGTTCACCTTAAGATAGCTAAATGGGACAACCACATACATTATCTCAATCATAATAAGTACATTTTTCCTAAATAAAGTAGCTATCAGCAAAGTCAGTGCTATTAGGGGGGGAAAGAGTCAAGTGCGGGTCATGTGCAACTTTAAGCACCTTTATTTCCTGAATGTTTTGGCATTCAGGTCCAAAATTCCACTTTCTGACCACTTCTACCATGGGCAAGTACGATATGTACGGAAAGTTTCATTCAAATAAAAAGGGGTCAAAAAGTGATTGAAATCAAATGGAACATTTAAAGTTCTTTATTGATTGAGTCTTTACTAACTTTAATTATCTCACATCACTGAAGAGCACACAATCTTAAATCAATTATGCATGGCGTCTGACAGACAAACCTGTAGATAGCAGCCATTTTGTAGCTGTCCCTGGAGGCACAGATCTGAGTTAGTTGTTGCCCTGTTTTTATAGTGTCCCTCAGCCCTGACAGCATGTGACACGTCTCAATCTGCTGGCTGATAACGTGTCCAAAGAAGTTGTCGGTCACGTTGACTGTGACAGTGGCTACGACACATCCATTCTCCTCACATACTGCTCCTCTTTTGGAAGAGCCCAAGGAGTATGCACATACAGTGATGATCCTGTCGGTCACATGCATGAAATGAGATGGCAATCGGGACATGATGACGATACCACCAGGTTTAACTGAGTGCAGTTGGATAAGAGGGAGGGGCATTTACGCTCAAGTGTAAGAACATCACTTTAATATTCAGATGATAGGGACAATGTGATAGTAATTCCGTATTCTGGTTTTAAACCCCTCCTTATCTCAAATAACTGCTCTCCCTCTATAACCCCCACCTGCACCCTCAGGTCAAGCGATAGCCTGCTCCTCCACACCTCCAGCACCAAGCTCCGCTCCTGGGGCCTTTAAGCTTGACCGGGCCCCAGGCTCTGGAAGGCCCTACCGGCACACCTGAAGACTCTGGGCTCCTTTTAAAACGGTCTTTCTGTTGATAGCTGTGCTCCTAGGTGTCTTTGTCCATTGTAGTGTCAGCTGCGTTCTTTGTGTCGGTTGCCATGTCTAGTTGTCTATTTTTTTTCTATTTGGTTTTTATTTCATGCAATTTTAGATTGTTCTGTATAATGAAAAGCGCTTTACAAATTAAATTCATTGCTACTACTAGCAGTAATTCCTTTTGACAGAGACGGTTAGCAATACGTACGGATCTGTCAACAGCAGCAGAGAATCCAGTATGAGCGAGTCTTCTAAATCAAAAGAAAGACGTGGTGGTTAACAAGGACGTATTTCACATGTAACCTGCTTTTTGGGAGATGTCTTTGGTACAATCTTTTTTTAGATCCTCTATTCATATGTAACAGCCACATTTACATGGAAAGGCTTGATTGTGTCATTTTACCAAATGCAATAGTTAAGTCTCGATGAATAAGCTGCGAATGTGTGCGGGGAGAGTAATGCACTTTTCATGATTGATATTCATGAAATCAGGCACACTTTCAGAAGAGATACGAAAAGTGGTTGTTATTCTTCAGTAATCAGACTCTTTATGTGAGCTCTGAATTGCAAGCCAATTTTTTTTTAGGAAACTCAAAATAGCTTATCTGGATATGTGTCAAAGGTTTCCCATGCATGTACAAAGCTCGTTGAAGAAATGTAAACAACAGTATAGGTAAAAACCTGCTGTGTCATTCCACAGAGTAAATATCTAGCCTTTTCTCCCAGTTGAACAGTTTAGCAGTTTCCCCACATGTAAAGCATGCATGCAAGCGTGGAGACGGACATTCGCGTTATCAACATAGAGGCCATGCTTTTGGTGGGTCGATGGATTCGTATCTGGCACAGGTCAATACCTCCCCACAGGACAAATAGGCTTTTAGACGGACATACCCATTTTGAAGCAACATCATCCATGGCAGTAACGAGGCTATGATGAGGTAATTCCTCCCACTGTAGAGTGAACAAGCGATTTAGAAGCCCTGCCATTAAATCAGGCATACTTTTTCAAACAGAGAGCGATTCTTGACAAGTATTTCCCTTGTTATGCGGTCATACTGACTTCTGTGGGGGAAAAAATCGACAGTAAAGATGGGGCACGGGAGACTCAAAGTGTCAAAAAGGCCAGGGACAGCCTTCGTCCAGCTGACATATACATCTGTGAGGTGCTCGTGAATTGTGCTGGAATTCACTCATGGATAAGGGAGTCTTTTATGAATACATTGTCCAAAGTGTTGCATGTTCATGGCCCTTTTGAAACGTGGAAAATGTGACTTTATTTAATATAGAAGTGTATTACCAGTTTATTATTGAAGCAGAAATATGTTCCAAAAAGGGATGCAAAACGGTGACAAACTGTACCCTGATTATTTTGTTATGCAAAACCACCCTGAAAAGCCTACATCAGATTGGTGTGCTCCAAAGAGGCATCCTGTTGCAACAATGCACTTGCATTTTAAAGGGACTCTAAAAGTCCCTATGGGGGTGTGACAACTAGGGCCAGATAACTGAACGGGCATGCAGGGCACGTGCCCGGGGTCCCCGACCTTCCCAAATGAGTCCTTTAAAGTAAAGAGAGCGATTATCCCATATCTTGTACACTGATTTATCATGTATTTTATTAGTACACATACATTGTTCCGGAGTCATCCCAAATACAACCTCCGTCCTCTGGACCTGGTAAGCTGATGGATAGCAAGTGCTGCAGAGTCACTCAGTAAATGGATCACTCTTTTGCATGCTTTAGTTACACTCCAACAGCAACCAAAAGACAAACATAAACACATTTTAATCCTAGTCCCAGACATCTGTTACATACAGCCTTTTCATTGACATCCTTTTGGACTGTTTGTGCAGGGTATGTTGAGGACATTCCTTTACATGAAAAGCCTTTCAAGACCATTGGAACCCACCAACTGAAAAAAAAAAATTTGTGAAAAATGATCCTGTGTATTGTCAACATATTTCAGGATATGGGATAAACAAAGACGTTGCATCTGCGAATTTATGGCCAGTTGAAAGTGTGCTGCTCAAAATACCATATTAAGTTATTTCAAAAAATGAAGTGGCAACAATCCATTACAAAGGAATGTTGATTGAAAACGATCTGCATGCACATAACGCAACTGCTCAGAGAACTTCTACAATTTCATTTCTATGTCAATATGACTCAACACTACTCGACACAGAAAAAGTGCAAGGGAATTGGAACCAATGTGAATGACATGTAAAGGAGTAGATAGCCTTCTATTAGACCATCTTGCCAATTTCCCACTTCCTTTGAAAGCAACTCTGTGCTAACAGTCGGATAATATATGTATGATGTATCAGTCAATTACAGGAAATTTGCCCCCTGTTCTTCAGATCATCACCACTGGCTATAAGAAATTCTGCTTTATCTGAACATCAACTGCAATGTCATAATTTATTTCCTGACATGGGTACCAGTTATGATATCTAAAACATAATGATAAAATGCTTTGCTAAATAACTCTCACACTGATTCAATTATACACGTAGTGTACAAAACACTGCTCTTTCCATGACATAGACTGACCAGGTGAATCCAGGTGAATGCTATGATCCCTTATTGATGTCACCTATTAAATATACTAGATCTACTAGTAGACGAAGGGGAGGAGACAGGTTAAAGAATGATTTTTAAGCCTTGAGACAATTTAGACATGGATTCAGATGGGGAATAGGCAAGACAAAAGATTTACGTGCTTTGACACGGGGCATGGTAGTAGGTGCAGGTAGTAGGTAGTAAAAGAGCAATATTGACAAACCAACGTGTTTAGTGGGAAATGCGCCGCCATTTCCATTTTGAAGGAAACAAACGGAGTAACTTAAAATAGCAGGTGTATAAAAAAAACAACACCTGAGTGTAGTGATCCCCCGAAATGACATTTTTGGCCTATATCGATATCCAATATTTTCCTTGACAAAAAAATAAAAACGATACCGATAACCGATATTTAAAATTAGTGGCCTTTTAAGCATTCTATTACAGTTAAATAGTTAACACACACACATGGACGCAGCGGACTAAGGCACTGCATCTCAGTGCAAGAGGCGTCACTACAGTCTCTTGTTCGAATCCAGGCTGTATCACAACCGGCCATGATTGGGAGTCCCATAGGGCGGCGCACAATCGGCCCAGCGTCGTCCGGGTTTGACTGGGGAAGGCCATCATAATAAATAAGAATTTGTTATTTTCTGACTTGCCTTAAATAAAGGTTACACATACACACACACACTGACCAAAAAGTTATTTTGTTGGCATTTACGTATGTCCCCATTATCAGTAAAACATCATCAAAACCTATTTATTTCACTTACTTGCTGTGCTGTTTCATTGTTCATTTGTTCAGTCGTTTCATTCTCAACCAAGATTTCTATGGAGCGCCGTTTGGGTCTTTGCGTGTCAAAAAAGATACACGTCAAATAACACTATATGACGTGTCAAATAAGCATGTTGACCAATCAGGACCTGAATATGACTGCACGTCACATAATCATTTAATGTGTTCATTAATTTTTTACGTAGTTATTACACATGGATTACACTATCACTCGTATTTCATATGTCACAACGATTCATCGATACGTATGCTATGATGCTGGTAAAGTTGTCTCGCGCACTTACAGTGCTGGTCATAAAAAAAGCTAGCTAGCTCATGGATGCAAACAATGTTCTTCCCCCAAAAACATAGCAAAACGACAATCTGTTTAGCTATAGTTGGCTAACTATATAGCTCGGTGTCATCATCTAAAATAACGTGAATTTATAAGACAGTTCTTATTTGATTAATGGTGGAAACGCTTTATGCGCAAGTATTGATATAGTAACCATCATATCGAACTAAACTTGGAGTCCCATATGTTATGTGGTCCTCCCACTACAACTCGTGAAACCATGCAGTTTATTAGGCTACAGATCAAACAAGTTATGATGAACTTCACAATGATGAACAGTGCACAATGATGTGCTTGATGCTTCTTTCCAATAAATATTGAGGGTCTGATTATGGTGACATAATGATCGATGATTGACTGCCGTTTCACAGATGCAAATATTCTCACTCTTATCTATTATAATCTCATCATGTAGATTAGCCTACCCGCACAGTCTACCCACACTGTAACTGCGATCTGTTGGCTAGAGCACACGTGCCAAGACCAGAGTAGACCATTTGCTATTTAACGCAAAAAACTTTGACAAAACTACCAGTAGAGTTGAAAATGCAATGGAAACAATTTGAAATTTCCCCCCAAAAATTCGGTACATGAAACATTTTCCTAAAAACGACATTTTGTGTGCACTATGTCATCACGCACTGATTTTGATGGAAACCTGATGGAAACACACCTGTAGCTAGGTTTCCATCCAGTTTGGCGAAAGATTTTCATTCGAATATTCTAAAATCCGCATAAAACACGCATTTTCCCACCAAAAATGGATTTCCATCAAATTGACTTGTTGCGGATGAAAGGCTGTATGTGATGTAGTGCACATAAAAATTACTTTTGCAGTGAAATTCCCATGAACCGAATAAAACATTTTAATGTAAATTAATTTGCATTGCATTTTCAACTCTGACGATATGGCGATATGGTTTTGCCACAAGCAAATGTTATGTTATATAGCGAATGTGCCCACTCCGGCCTTGGAACGAGCGCTCTAGCCAACAGCTCGCAGATATAATGTGGGTATTATCTACTACATCAGTGGTTCCCAAAATGTGGGGCGCACCCCCCTGGGGGTTGGCGGGTGGGGCGGCGGCGCATGGATATGCCCACCCATCCCTCAGTCTGCGGGATGTTCCCCAATGCTGGAATGGGGGACTGAGTAAAATGGTTTGGGAACTTCTGTACTGGATTATTATGGACAGAAGAGCGAGATTACTTTTGCTTGTCAAACAGCAGTCAAGCATCGATCAACATGTCACCAGAATAAGACCCTCAATATTTACTGGAAAGGAGCATTTTCACCAACCTGTGAAACTCATCGTAATTGATTTAATCTGTAGCCTAATAAACTGTATGCTTTCCCAAGTCTTAGTGGGAGGATCACACACCATATCATAGTGTAACTCCAAGTTTACTTTGATATAACGGTTGGTTATTATATCAATATTTGCTCATACATGCGTTCCCACTGATATTTCTCGCGTCATTTACCAGCGCAAAAAGATCCCACGTTTGTCTGGCACATTTAGTTTTGTCGTCATTTAGAAAGTTTACCGACAAATTTGCTGTTTCCATCACGCCTGTCATCACATTTTTTTATCTGAGGTACTTTACTCATATAAAAAGGTTGGATGTAAACCTAGTTACTGGTGGGTAATTAAGTGATAATGCCCGAGAAGCAAGTGTTTGGAGGATATATTGCCACCGGTGTTGTTTATACAGCTGGTTAAAGAGCAGTGTGCGACTTTCTTCCTTTTTTTCTCATTTTATCCAACTGTTGCCATGCGACTTCAAAAAAAAGATAGCTCAGATGTGCGAGTGCTTTTGGAATTTTGAAATACAACGGGTTACCAACATATTCAAATAATGATTAACATATTTTAATGAACATTATTTTGATGAATGTATTCATACTATTTCATCCTTCCACAAGATATAGTCCCAAAGCAAATCTAGGGTTGCTACCCAAGCCGGCTGGTCGTTTGCCAGTCGTTCAGTCTTTTTGTTCTGTATCTATGGACGCGACCCAGATTCATGATTTCGACTGGCTGAGAAACGCAGTCTGCCTCTCTCTCTCTCGTCCTGACCCTTACATGTTCAGACAGACACTGTTGGAGATCAAGTTTATAACTTCCCTTAATGGGCTGATGAGACTGTGGATTGCACAGTCAGATGGAACAGAGTAAATAGGCATTTTAACCTCATAGATTTAGCCGGTAGTAACTTGTGGAATAGACACCGGCTGGAATGCGCTTTTAACCAATCAGCATTCAGGATTAGACCCACCCGTTGTACAAATGTACATATTTTCTTTTTGCAGATTTTAGAATATTCACTTTCAAATCTGCAGCCAATTGGATTGAAACCTTGCTGGTGTCATAAAGGGAGGAATGGGAAGATATTGCAGAATAGGCTGTTCCCCTCCTTCCTGGGTGTTATCGTCCTTACTCAGCACCGGCCTGTACCTTACCTGCCCTAAGCTCTCTCCTGGCCCATTACACTAAGTCTGAATTTGTCCTGCTATGTGACCTAAACTGGGACATACTTAAACCACCTGATCAAATCCTAAAGCAATGGGACTCCCTAAATCTTTCTCAGATTATTACCAATCCCAAACACCCAGAAAAGGCTACTCTCCTCGATGCTATCCTGAAAAATCAGTCTGGTGTTTTCTGTAATGACCTTAGTGATCACTGTTTTACAGCCTGTGTTTGTAATGGCTGCTCAGTGAAACGACCCGTCCTGATTTGTCATAAACGCTTGCTAAAAAACTTTAATGAGCAAGCCTTCCTTCATGAACTGGCCTCTGTAAAATGATATAGAATCAGATTGATCCCCTCTGTCGAAGACACTTGGAACTTATTTTTTTGATATTTTCAGTGGTATTGTTAAACACGACCCCATAAAGAAAATTTGAATTAAAAACAGGTTCAGCCCCTGGTTCGACCGTGATCTTGCAGTGTTACTCCACTTCAAGAATTACTGACTGGCTCTCATTCAGGCAAATGCGAAGGAAGTGCACTCAGGCTATGCAGAAGGCCAAAGTTAGTTACTTTAAGGAGCTGTTCTCTCTCTGTGGGTCTAACCCCAAGAAGTTCTGGAAAGTGATTAAAGTCCTGAAGAATAAACCCTCCTCCTCACAGCTGCCCATGTCCCTTAATGTTGATGTGGTTGTTACTGACAAGGAGCACATGGCTGAGCTCTTTAAGTCAGCACTTCATTAAGTCTGGATTCCTATTTGACTCAGCCATGCCTCCTTGCCCGTCCAACATTTCCTCATCTCCCACCCCTTCTAATGTGACTAGCCCTGATGCTCTTCCATCTTTTTCCCCTGCCCTGCTACAAAGTTTCTCCCTGCAGGCGGTCAATGAGTCCGAGGTGCTAAAGGAGCTCCTTAAACTTAACCTAAAAAAAAACATCTGTGTCAGATGGTTTAGACCCTTTCTTCTTTAAGGTTGCTGCCCCTATGATCGCCAAACCTATCTCTGACCTTTTTAACCTGTCTCTTCTCTCCCATTGCTTGGAAGGCAGCCACGGTTCAACCCTTTATTTAAAGGGGAGATCAAGCTGATTCTAACTGTTATAGGCCTATTACTATTTTGCTTTGTTTAACAGAAGTGTTGGAAAAACTGGCTTTCTTGATGTCTATACCATTCTCTCTGGTATGCAGTCTGGTTTCCGTTCAGGTTATGGATGTGTCACTGCAATCTTAAAAGGTCCTCAATGATGTCACCATTGCCCTTGATTCTAATCAATGTTATGCTGCTATTTCTATTGACTTGGCCAAAGCTTTTGATATGATGCATCATTCCATTCTTGTGGGCCGGCTAAGGAGTTTTGGTGTCTCTGAGGGGTCTTTGGCCTGGTTTGCCAACTACCTCTCTCAAAGAGTGCAGTGTATGAAGTCAGAAAATTTGAATCAAATCCAATTTTATTTGTCACATACACATGGTTAGCAGATGTTAATGCGAGTGTAGCGAAATGCTTGTGCTTCTAGTTCCGACAATGCAGTAATAACCAACGAGTAATCTAACCTAACAATTCCAAAACTACTACCTTATACACACAAGTGTAAAGGGATAAAGAATATGTACATAAAGATATATGAATGAGTCATGGTACAGAACGGCATAGGCAAGATGCAGTAGATGGTATTGAGTACATTATATTAATATGAGATGAGTAATGTAGGGTATGTAAACAAAGTGGCATAGTTTAAAGTGGCTAGTTCTCTGCTGCCTGTGACTGGAACGAATTGCAAAAATCGCTGAAGTTGGAGACTTTTATTTCCCTCACCAACTTTAAACATCTGCTATCTGAGCAGCTAACCGATCGCTGCAGCTGTACATAGTCCATCTGTAAATAGCCCACCCAATTTACCTACCTCATCCCCATACTGTTTTAATTTATTTACTTTTCTGCTCTTTTGCACACCAGTATCTCTACTTGCACATGTTCATCTGATCAATTATCACTCCAGTGTTAATCTGCTAAATTGTAATTATTCGCCTACCTCCTCATGCCTTTTGCACACAATGTATATAGACTCTTTTTTTCTACTGTGTTATTGACTTGTTTATTGTTTACTCCATGTGTAACTCTGTGTTGTCTGTTCACACTGCTATGCTTTATCTTGTAAATGAGAACTTGTTCTCAACTAGCCTACCTGGTTAAATAAAGGTGAAATATATATATATTTTAAATGATATAGAGTACAGTATATACATATACTGTACATATGAGATGAGTAATGTAGGGTATGTAAACATTATATTAAGTAGCATTGTTTAAAGTGGCTAGTGATATACAGTGCCTTGCGAAAGTATTCAGCCCCCTTGAACTTTGCGACCTTTTGCCACATTTCAGGCTTCAAACATAAAGATATAAAACTGTATTTTTTTGTGAAGAATCAACAACAAGTGGGACACAATCATGAAGTGGAACGACATTTATTGGATATTTCAAACTTTTTTAACAAATCAAAAACTGAAAAATTGGGCGTGCAAAATTATTGAGCCCCTTTACTTTCAGTGCAGCAAACTCTCTCCAGAAGTTCAGTGAGGATCTCTGAATGATCCAATGTTGACCTAAATGACTAATGATGATAAATACAATCCACCTGTGTGTAATCAAGTCTCCGTATAAATGCACCTGCACTGTGATAGTCTCAGAGGTCCGTTAAAAGCGCAGAGAGCATCATGAAGAACAAGGAACACACCAGGCAGGTCCGAGATACTGTTGTGAAGAAGTTTAAAGCCGGATTTGGATACAAAAATATTTCCCAAGCTTTAAACATCCCAAGGAGCACTGTGCAAGCGATAATATTGAAATGGAAGGAGTATCAGACCACTGCAAATCTACCAAGACCTGGTTGTCCTTCTAAACTTTCAGCTCATACAAGGAGAAGACTGATCAGAGATGCAGCCAAGAGGCCCATGATCACTCTGGATGAACTGCAGAGATCTACAGCTGAGGTGGGAGACTCTGTCCATAGGACAACAATCAGTCGTATATTGCACAAATCTGGCCTTTATGGAAGAGTGGCAAGAAGAAAGCCATTTCTTAAAGATATCCATAAAAAGTGTCGTTTAAAGTTTGCCACAAGCCACCTGGGACACACACCAAACATGTGGAAGAAGGTGCTCTGGTCAGATGAAACCAAAATTGAACTTTTTGGCAACAATGCAAAACGTTATGTTTGGCGTAAAAGCAACACAGCTCATCACCCTGAACACACCATCCCCACTGTCAAACATGGTGGTGGCAGCATCATGGTTTGGGCCTGCTTTTCTTCAGCAGGGACAGGGAAGATGGTTAAAATTGATGGGAAGATGGATGGAGCCAAATACAGGACCATTCTGGAAGAAAACCTGATGGAGTCTGCAAAAGACCTGAGACTGGGACGGAGATTTGTCTTCCAACAAGACAATGATATCCAGGTGTTAGAATGGCCAAGTCAAAGTCCAGACCTGAATCCAATCGAGAATCTGTGGAAAGAACTGAAAATTGCTGTTCACAAATGCTCTCCATCCAACCTCACTGAGCTCGAGCTGTTTTGCAAGGAGGAATGGGAAAAAATGTCAGTCTCTCGATGTGCAAAACTGATAGAGACATACCCCAAGCGACTTACAGCTGTAATCGCAGCAAAAGGTGGCGCTACAAAGTATTAACTTAAGGGGGCTGAATAATTTTGCACACCCAATTTTTCAGTTTTTGATTTGTTAAAAAAGTTTGAAATATCCAATAAATGTCGTTCCACTTCATGATTGTGTCCCACTTGTTGTTGATTCTTCACAAAAAAATATATATTTTATATCTTTATGTTTGAAGCCTGAAATGTGGCAAAAGGTCGCAAAGTTCAAGGGGGCCGAAATACTTTCGCAAGGCACTGTATTTTTACATCAATTTCCGTTATTAAAGTGGCTGGAGTTGAGTCAGTGTGTTGACAGCAGCCACTCAATGTTAGTGGTGGCTGTTTAACAGTCTGATGGCCTTGAGATAGAAGCTGTTTTTCAGTCTCTCGGTCCCTGCTTTGATGCACCTGTACAGAGCTCGCCTTCTGGATGATAGCGGGGTGAACAGGCAGTGGCTCGGGAAGTTGTTGTCCTTGATGATCTTTATGGCCTTCCTGTGATATCGGGTGGTGTAGGTAGTTTTCCCCCGGTGATGTGTTGTGCAGACCTCACTACCCTCTGGAGAGCCTTACGGTTGTGGGCGGAGCAATTGCTGTACCAGGCGGTGATACAGCCCGACAGGATGCTCTCGATTGTGCATATGTAGAAGTTTGTGAGTGCTTTTGGTGACAAGCCAAATTTCTTCAGCCTCCTGAGGTTGAAGAGGCGCTGCTGCACCTTCTTCATGACGCTGTCTGTGTTGGTGGACCAATTCAGTTTGTCCGTGATGTGATGCGAGGAACTTAAAACTTACTACCCTCTCCACTACTGTCCTGTCGATGTGGATAGGGGGGTGTTCCCTCTACTGTTTCCTGAAGTCCACAATCATCTCCTTTGTTTTGTTGACGTTGAGTGTGAGGTTATTTTCCTGACACCACACTCCGAGGGCCCTCACCTCCTCCCTGTAGTGTCGTCCGCAAACATGATGATTGAGTTGGAGGCGTGCATGGCCACGCAGTCGTTGGTGAACAGGGAGTACAGGAGAGGGCTCAGAATGCACCCTTGTGGGGCCCCAGTGTTGAGGATCAGCGGGGTGGAGATGTTGTTACCTACCCTCACCACATGGTGGCGGCCCGTCAGGAAGTCCAGTACCCAGTTGCACAGGGCGGGGTCAAAGCACTTCATGATGATGGAAGTGAGTGCTACGGGGCGGTAGTCGTTTAGCTCAGTTACCTTAGCTTTCTTGGGAACAGGGACAATGGTGACCCTCTTGAAGCAATGGTCCGTAAACACACCAGCCAGCTGGTCTGCGCATGCTCTGAGGACACGGCTAGGAATGCCGTCTGGGCCTGCAGCCTTGCGACGGTTAACACGTTTAAATGTTTTACTCACATCGGCTGCAGCGAAGGAGAGTCCGCAGGTTTTGGTAGCGGGCCGTGTCAGTGGCACTGTATTGTCCTCAAAGCTGGCAAAAAAAGTTGCTTAGTAGGTCTGGGAGCAAGACATCCTGGTCCGCGAGGCTAGTTTTATTTTTGTAATCCGTGATTGACTGTAGACCCTGCCACATACCTCTTGTGTCTGAGCCGTTGAATTGCGACTCTACTTTGTCTCTATACTGACGCTTAGCTTGTTTGATTGCCTTACGGACGGAATAGCTACACTGTTTGTATTCGGTCATGTTTCCGGTCACCTTGCCCTGGTTAAAAGGCAGTGGTTTGCGCTTTCAGTTTCACGCGAATGCTGCCATCAATCCATGGTTTCTGGTTTGGGAATGTTTTAAACGTTGCTATGGGTACGACATCGTCAATGCACTTTCTAATGAACTCGCTCACCGAATCAGCGTGTTCGTCAATGTTGTTGTTGGCTGCAATGCGGAACATATCCCAATCCATGTGATCGAAGCAGTCTTGAAGCGTGGAATCAGATTGGTCCGCGTTGAATAGATTTTAGCGCGGGAGCTTCTTGTTTTAGTATCTGTCTGTAGGCTGGGAGCAACAAAATGGAGTCGTGGTCAGCTTTTCCGAAAGGAGGACGGGGAAGGCCTTATATGTTAGAATAACAAGGATCCAGGGTTTTACCAGCCCTGTTTGCGCAATCGATATGCTGATACAATTTAGGGAGTCTTGTTTTTAGATTAGCCTTGTTAAACTCCCCAGCTACAATAAATGCAGCCTCAGGATATGTGGTTTCCAGTTTGCATAGTCAAATAAAGTTAGTTCAGGGCCAATGATGTGTCTACTTGGGGGGGATTATATACGGCTGTGATTATAATCGAAGAGAATTCCCTTGGTAGATAATGCGGTCGACATTTAATTGTGAGGAATTATAAGTCAGGTGAACAGAAGGACTTGAGTTCCTGTATGTTATGATCACACCACGTCTCGTTAATCATAAGGCATACCCTCCCGCCGCCCCTCTTCTTACCAGAGAGATGGTTGTTTCTGTCGGCGCGATGCGTGAAGAAACTAGCTGTCTGTACTGACTCCGATAGAGTCTCTCGAGTGAGCCATGTTTCCGTGAAGCAAAGAACGTTACAGTCTCTGATGTCTCTCTGGAATGCTACCCTTGCTCGGATTTCATCAACCTTGTTGTCAAGAGACTGGACATTGGTGAGTAGTATGCTAGGGAATGGTGTGCGATGTGCCCGTCTCCGGAGCCTGACCAGAAGAACGTTGTTGTCGTTGTTTTGGGTGGAAGGCAGAACACAGGATCCGCTGTCCTGGTTGGAAGGCAGAACACAGGATCCGCTTCAGAAAGTCATATTCCTGGTCGTAATGATGGTTTTGTTGACGTTGCTCTTATATTCAGTAGTTCCTCCCGACTGTATGTAATGAAACCAAAGATTTACCTGGGGTACCAATGTAATAAATAACACAAAATAAAATTGAAAAAATACTGCATAGTATCCTAGGAACGTGAAGCGAGGCGGCCATCTCTGTCGGCGCCGAAACAATCTGCTGTCTCAGCCACTGCCTGTCACCAAGGGAGTACTCCGAGGATTGATCCTAGGCCCCCCACGCTCTTCTCAATTTACATCAACAACATAGCTCAGGCAGTAAGAAGCTCTCATCCATTTATATGCAGATGATACAGTCTTATACTTAGCTGGCCCCTCCCCGGATTCTGTGTTAAATGTTCTACAATAAAGCTTTCTTGGTGTCAAACAAGATTTTTCTGCCCTTAACCTTGTTCTGAACACCTCCAAAACAAAGGTCATGTGGTTTGGTAAGAAGAATGCCCTTCTCCCCACAGGTGTGATTACTACCTCTGAGGGTGTAGAGCTTGAGGTAGTCACCTCATACATGTACTTGGGAGTATGGCTAGACAGGAACACTGTCCTTCTCTCAGCACATATCAAAGCTGCAGGCTAAAGTTAAATCTAGATGTGGTTTCCTCTATCGTAATCACTCCTCTTTCACCCCAGCTACCAAACTAACCCTGATTCAGATTACCATCCTACCCATGCTAGATTACGTAGACGTATTTTATAGATTGGTGAGTAAGCGTGCTCTCGAGTGGCTAGATGTTCTTTACCACTCGGCCATCAGATTGCCACCAATGCTCCTTATTGGACACATCACTGCACTCTATACTCCTATGTAAACTGGTATTCTCAGTATACCCATCGCAAGACCCACTGGTTGATGCTTATTTATAAAAACCCTCTTAGGCCTCACTCCCCCCTATCTGAGATATCTACTGCAGCTCTCATCCTCCACACACAACACCCGTTCTGCCAGTCACATTCTGTTAAAGGTCCCCAAAGCACACACATCCCTGGGTAGCTCATCTTTTCAGTTTGCTGCAGCTAGCGACTGGAACGAGCTGCAAGAAACACTCAAACTGGACAGTTTTATCTCAATCTCTTCATTCAAAGACTCAATCATGGACACCCTTACTAACAGTTGCCTCTACCTTCTTGCCCTTTGTGCTGTTGTCTGTGCCCAATAATGTTTGTCCCATGTTTTGGGCTGCTACCATGTTGTGCTGCTACCGTGTTGTGCTGCTGCCATGTTGTGTTGCTACCAGTCTGTGTTGTCATGTGTTGCTGTCTTGCCATGTTGTTATCGTAGGTCTCTCTTTATGTAGTGTTCTGTTGTCTCTCTTGTCACGATGTGTGTTTTGTCCTAATATATATATATATATATATTTTACAAAAAAAAAAAGTTTTATTATTTCTTTATCTACCCTTTGTGTAGGCCATCATTGTAAATAAGAATTTGTTTTTCACTGACTTGCATAGTTAAAAACGGTTAAATTAAATAAATATAAATTCCATTTAGGATACTGTTTGTTTTGTCCACATAATTGAGGAAACAAAATTGTAATGATTTTATGAAGGGCGTGTATGTATTTATTTTTATAAAGAGGTCATCATGGTTTAAAAGGCATGACATTTAGACATGCGGCTATGAGCTCAACCATGTTAGGTTTTTTTTAGTTAAGAAAAATGTATTTTCTAGCCACGAAATTGCGTTACAGCTTTTTGCGCAATCTGTGGGCAGTCTTCAGAAACGTTGGTTCACCTTTGCACTTTCATTCAGAAGCAAACTAACCAATCAGATTGCACGTTATTGTAGCGTGGCTGCTGGATGCGCATCGTGAAGTCAACATGGTGAGTAAAGTGTATTGATTATATTGCCAAATGTTGTATTACTACTAATTTATATCGCCTACTGTATGAAGCGTTTATCATAAACAATTGTTTTATGAATGGGTATAATCCACATAGCTATCTGTATTTAATTATTTTGGTGTGTTTCTGACTGCAATGTTGTTAGCCGGCTAGCTAGGTAACTTAGCTAGTAGCTAGCTAAACCAACAGTTAGCTAACTAGCATCTATTCCGTTAAAGTTAGCGTGCTGTTGTAAGGACACCTTTTTCATAAGCTAGCAAGTTAAAGTTAAACGAGGCAAGTGGCTAGCGACCTAATAATGTTATATGTGCAGGATTTAGACGTATGTGGTGTGAACAAATCACGTGTAGTAGTAGTAGCAGCAGCAGCCATATACTTTGCCAGCAAAACTAGCTAAGTTAGCTACAAGATGCAAGTAAGCATTGTGTATGCTGATGAATAAATAGCCATTTAGCTAACTATTTATCTAGTTAGGAATGACTGAATGTACCTACTATCGACAGTGAAAGAATGGCAAGCAGACGCTTCAGCTTCTAGCTAGCTACACCTAGTCGTGGACAGAACTGCGTCTGTGTAGTTGCCTAGTAGGCTAACTAGTTCGTAGTATGCGAACCTGGTTCTGTCCAGGGCCAGCTCCTTACCTAGCCCAATATGTAATAAGTAGGCACGCTCCTTTCCCAGACCACGATACATGATTGAGTAGAGAGAATAGCAAGAACAGAGATCACTGACATATTCAACTTTATTTTTTTGGAAAATGTAGCAAGATGTTATGGCACATACTAGCAGCATGTGTTATGTAGCTAGTTATTTATATAATGTACAATATCAGTACTTGTATCAGAATGCCTACATCAGTATGCCTCGGTTAAATGTTACTGTGCATAGCAGTAAAGGACAGATATGAGCCTTAAAATAAAAGTTATAGTAGTAACTGTATTGGGCCTCTTGTTCATGTCCAGTCTTCAGATGATAATAATGGCCAGAGCCAAGCACCTTCTTTTGCTGGGGTCCCACCCTCAGGGATGCCACCGCCTTTTGTAAGTTGGTGTTGGAAAATATTCACTGTGTTCCCAATGGCATCTCAAAATGAAGTTACATTGAATGTGTTGAATCTCACAGCTTTGTTTCTCAATTTCCTCCTGTCTAGATGGGACCACCAGGAATGCCGCCTCATTATCCACCAATGGGAATGCCACCCATGGGACAGAGGCCTCCCAACATGGCTCCCATGCCACCTGGTATGATGCCACCTGGCATGATGCCACCAATGGGAGGGCCACCCATGGGACAGGTGAGCCTACTATCAAGCTTAGATGTCCACTTGGAGTCCCAGAACATAGGCTAGACCTACAGATCAGTCATTTTTCCTTTGTTGGAATTTTCCAGTTTAGCGCTCAACAACCTAACTCACCAATATGTAGCTCCGTGTAATGGTTAAATTTTCATTAAATGGTAGCCTATTGATTTTGGCCTGAGAACAAGAAAATACAACATTGGGGTGGGATCAGCTTTGGTTGACTTTCCAGTTACAGTACCTTCAGAAAGTATTCACACCTCTTTACCTTTTCCAAATTTGATTGTTAGAAATTGGGATTCAAATGGATATAATTTCACTTTGTTTATGATCTACTCAAAATACTCATGTCAAAGTGGAAGATTTTAAAATGTATATATTTTTAAATTAATGACACGAACACTAATATATATTTGAAAAATCATAATCGGTCGACCTCTAATTCAGATGTTCCTCAGTTATGAGGCTTGCATGTATAAAAGAGTTAGGGTCTACACAATTTTTTCTGGGGTCTTCTGGGGGTGATTTCTTTAGATTTTCCCATGATGTCAAGCAAAGAGGCACTGATTTAGAAGGTAGGCCTTGAAATACATTCACAGGTACACCTCCAATTGACCCAAATTATGTCAATTAGCCTATCCAAAGCTTCTAAAGTCATGACATAATTTTCGGGCATTTTCTAAGCTGTTTAAAGGCACAGTCAACTTAGTGTATGTAAACTTCTGTCCCACTGGAATTGTGATACAGTGAAATAATCTGACTGTAAACAATTGTTGGAAAAATTACTTATGTAATAAAATAGATGTCTTAACTGACTTGCCAAAACTATAGGTTGTTCAAAATAAATGTGTGGAGTGGTTGAAAAAATAGTTTTAATGACTCCAACCAAAATGTATGTAAACTTCCTACTTCAACTGTATTTTACATATTTCTGCTGTTTGGAAGAGAATAGGATCTTATGCAGAAAAATATGTTGGTAGGACAACAGTGGGGCAAAAAAAGTATTTAGTCAGCCACCGCCGCAAGTTCTCCCACTTAAAAAGATGAGAGGCCTGTAATTTTCATCATAGGTACACTTCAACTATGACAGACAAAATTAGAAAAAAAATCCAGAAAATCACATTGTAGGATTTTTTTATGAATTTATTTGCACATTATGGTGGAAAATAAGTATTTGGTCACCTACAAACAAGCAAGATTTCTGTCTCACAGACCTGTAACTTCTTCTTTGAGAGGCTCCTCTGTCCTCCACTCGTTACCTGTATTAATGGCACCTGTTTTGAACTTGTTATCAGTATAAAAGACACCTGTCCACAATCTCAAACAGTCACACTCCAAACTCCACTATGGACAAGACCAAAGAGCTGTCAAAGGACACCAGAAACAAAATTGTAGACCTGCACCAGGCTGGGAAGACTGAATCTGCAATAGGTAAGCACCTTGGTTTGAAGAAATCAACTGTGGAAGCAATTATTAGGAAATGGAAGACATACAAGACCACTGATAATTTCCCTCGATCTGGGGCTCCACGCAAGATCTCACTCCGTGGGGTCAAAATTATAAGAACGGTGAGCAAAAATCCCAGAAGCACACGGGGGGACCTAGTGAATGACCTGCAGAGAGTTGGGACCAAAGTAACAAAGCCTACCATCAGTAACACACTATGCCGCCAGGGACTCAAATCCTGCAGTGCCAGACGTGTCCCCCTGCTTAAGCCAGTACATGGCCGTCTGAAGTTTGCTAGAGAGCATTTGGATGATCCAGAAGAGGATTGGGAGAATGTCATATGATCAGATGAAACCAAAATATAACTTTTTGGTAAAAACTCAACTCGTTGTGTTTGGAGGACAAAGAATGCTGAGTTGCATCCAAAGAACACCATACCTACTGTGAAGCATGGGGGTGGAAACATCATGCTTTGGGGCTGTTTTTCTGCAAAGGGTCCAGGATGACTGATCCATGTGAAGGAAAGAATGAATGGGGCCATGTATCGTGAGATTTTGAGTTTATTTTTTAATTTTTAATTGTACCTTTATTTAACTAGGCAAGTCAGTTAAGAACAAAGTCTTATTTTCAATGACGGCCTAGGAACAGTGGGTTAACTGCCTGTTCAGGGGCAGAATGACAGATTTGTACCTTGTCAGCAAGTGAAGATGAAACGTGGCTGGGTCTTTCAACATGACAATGATCCCAAACACACCGTCCGGGCAACGAAGGAGTGGCTTCGTAAGAAGCATTTCAAGGTTCTGGAATGGCCTAGCCAGTCTCCAGATCTCAACCCCATAGAAAATCTTTGGAGGGAGTTGAAAGTCTGTGTTGCCCAGCAACAGCCCCAAAACATCACTGCTCTAGAGGAGATCTGCATGGAGGAATGGGCCAAAATACCAGCAACAGTGTGTGAAAACCTTGTGAAGACTTACAGAAGATGTTTGACCTCTGTCATTGCCAACAAAGGGTATATAACAAAGTATTGAGAAACTTTTGTTATTGACCAAATACTTATTTTCCACCATAATTTGCAAATAAATTAATTAAAAATCCTACAATGTGATTTTCTGGGTTTTTCTCATTTTGTCTGTCATAGTTGAAGTGTACCTATGATGAAAATTACAGGCCTCTCATCTTTTTAAGTGGGAGAACTTGCACAATTGGTGGCTGACTAAATACTTTTTTGCCCCATTGTGTGTGCACATGGTATTCAGTGATCTATGTTTACTATAGTTTAATGAGGCAATACAAATGTGATGTGGCTTAAATTAATGGGCATTTAGTTACCTAAAATAGCCCTCAGTTTTTGTCATTTTGACAATAACTAGGCAATCATTATTCAAATGACAATCATTTGCTTTAGGCTTTTAGTAAAAATGATTAAGACTAGACTAAATCTTAGAAATGGTGCCAAATATCACTTTGGTTATACTACTTGCAGTCATCATATGCGATTGCATTATCCGGAAGAAAAGGCTGTGTGATCCGGCTGCCTTACTGAGAAATGGGGCTCAGGAGGTGGCGAGGAGCTGCAGATTGTAGCGTCACCGCTTCAGAGTACAAGCCGAAGCTCGATTCGCTCTGTAAAAGACTGTCAGTCGCTCTCACCCGCCACGGCGTCTCTCACTGTGTATTAATACCCAGCGTGCGCCAGGCGGGAGGGAAATGAACGGGTCAGATGAATATTTCATGATACTCTTTTATTAGATGCCAGGCATGATGCCACCTATGATGCCCGGGATGATGATGCCACCTCGCATGCCAGCTGCGACGATGCAGCCAACAGGACCGGTAAACTGACTCGCCTTACTGTTCTGCTTCACACTTTAAAAATAGAGCCCGCAAGCTGTCACGACTGACATTAGCATAACTAACACGGCAAAGTGTAGGAACACTTACCAATATAGACACAGGCCACCAATATAGAGGGATTAATATATGCATCACACAACCTGAATGTGTACATCCCATCTCCATATTAAGTATACACTCCTCGTTATAAAAATGTAATTAGGCAACTTATTGTCTTCTTTGAATCTACGTGTACACTTTATTTCTTTGTTTAAGACAATACCACATTGGTCCTCTTGTATTCCTGCCACAATAATCTATTATCAAATGATAATTTGGTGTTGTGTTAGGAAGAGTATTTCTGTTTGTTTACTTTGGATCATTGCCATCTCAACAAATACCATTTGTATCTCAGTAGACATTCAAAGGGACAAGATCATTTCAATCTTAAATTGGAGAAAAGTCAAAGAAAAACACCTTGTTCAATGTAACATTTCCTCCTCCAGTAGATGGTTGAGTGAGTTATGAAAGGGTTCTCTACATTTTAGTCTGTTTTGCTTTCGACAGCAGCCAGCTGTTTAACTCGATGCACTTAGACCTGCCAAATAAATGTTTCATTTGTCAACTGGGATGCATCAAGGCTGGAGAGAAGTTTGTCTTCACGTTAGAAGCTCAAAGGTACCGTGTTGTTAAACTGTTAACTGCCCAACCCAGTTCCGCTAGCGGAACCCCTCGCCAACAGCCAATGAAATTGCAGGGCACCAAATTCAAATCAACAGAAATATCATAAATCAAATTTCTCAAACATACAAGTATTAGGCACAATTTTAAATATATAATTCCTGTTAATCCAGCCACAGTGTCAGCATTCAAAAATGCTTTACAGCGAAAGCGCCACAAAGATTGTGTTAGGTCACCACCAACTCACAGAAAAACCCAGCCATTTTTCCAGCCAAAGAGAGGAGTCACAAAAAGCACAAATATAAATAAAATTAATCACTAACCTTTGATGGTCTTCATCAGATGACACTCATAGGACTTCATGTTACACAATAAATGTATGTTTTGTTCGGTAAAGTTCATATTTATATCCAAAAATCTTATTTTACATTGGCTTTTTACGTTCAGTAGTTCCAAAACATGCACTGATATTGCAGAGAGCCACATGAATTCACAGAAATACTCATTATAAATGTTGATGAAAATTCAAGTGTTATGCATGGAACTTTAGATAAACTTCTCCTTAATGCAACCGCTGTGTCAGATTTAAAAAAAAACTTTACGGAAAAAGCATAATCTGAGAACGGCGCTCAGAGCCCAAACCAGCCAGAGAAATATCTGCCATGTTGGGTAGTCAGCATTTTTCATAAATAGCATTATAAATATTAACTTACCTTTGATCTTCATCAGAATGCACTCCCAGGAATCGCAGTTCCACAATAAATGCTTGTTTTGTTCGATAATGTCCATAATTTATGTCCATTTATGTCCAATAGCTTCTTTTGTTAGGGCGTTTGGTAAACAAATCCAAAATCGCGTTCAAGTCCAGTCGGATGAAAAGTTAAAAAGTTATATTACAGGTCGAAGAAACTTGTCAAACTAAGTATAGAATCAATCTTTAGGATGTTTTTATCATAAATGTTCAATAATTTTCCAACCGGAGAATTCCATTGTCTGTGGAAAAGCAATGGAACAAGAGATACCTCTCATGTGAAAGCGCGTGACTGAGAACAAGGCTGCAGGCAGACCCCTTAGTCAAACAGCTCCCATCCGGCCCCCCTTCACAGGAGCAGCCTGAAACAAAGTTCTAAAGGCGGTTGACATCTAGTGGAAGCCTTAGGAAGTGCAAAGTAACCCATATCCCACTGTGTATTCGATATGGGTGAGTTCAAAAACTACAAACTTCAGATTTCCCACTTCCTGTTTGTATTTCTTTCTCAGGTTTTTGCCTGCCATATCAGTTCTGTTATACTCAAAGACATCATTCAAACAGTTTTAGAACCTTCAGAGTGTTTTCTATCCAATACTAATAATAATATGCATATATTAGCATCTGGGACTGAGTAGGAGGCAGTTCACCCTGGCACACTATTCATCCAAAAGTGAAAATGCTGCCCCCATCCCAAAAGTTCATGCCTGTTGTAAAATTGGGTTGACTTTGGATATCCTTATGGGGCAGTTAGAGACCATCTGTAAATTACACAATGTACATGGTACAATATGTTAATTTAAACAGCTCCAAATTTCAGTTACTTAACCTCAACCCAACTATAAATTGTAGAAATACATATGCATCTATTGAAAGCATTTAATGACAGCTAAAAGGTGTGCCACACGAAAATATTGTCTCATTTACATTGTGTAATTTATTGACGGCCCCTTAACTAGCCCCAGAGAGAGGCTATTCAAATTCAAAGTCAAAACAACTTTGCTTCAGACCATCCGGCTGAAGCGAATTAGCTAAGCAATTTAGTTAACTCTTTCTACCTGCACACACACACACACACACACACACACACACACACACACACACACACACGAGACACCCACATGAAACCACACCAGGAAGTGCAGTTTTCATTTAATGAAGCAAATTTGGGTCATAATAATTTTGTTAACTAATGAAGATATCTCTTCCACAGCCTGGAGTGGACACAACTGGTAAGGCTGAAACAACATATTCTTGAAAACAATACAAATAAATTGATAATCTGAGTGATTTTAATGAATTTTAATTATTGCGTTGTTTTTTTATAGTCATCGCTATGCCTGGAACAGTTGTAAGTACAACCTTTTTTCTGTGGATAAGTTAATTTAGTGTAATGATTCTAGCACTATATAAATTACCGACCCTACTATAATATATCTGTTGTTCAACAGGGTACCACAAATGGCTCGCCACAGGATGACCAACCAAAGAATGTTAGTGAACATGTCTTTAAGTGGAAGCCTTTACTCTTCCTGACCTCAAATGAACCATTGTTTTCTGTCTGAAGATATAGCCATTTTGAATGTTATATTGTTTTTGTGCGGCTCTGCGCGATGTTCTGTCGATTCCCGGGATCATTTCATGTTTTCGTGTATATCAGAGCTATTGCCGTTCAAGCAGGTAGAAATTCAGACGTTTATGACAAGTTTTGCATAATTATGAATAGCTCAGATAAACGTGAAATTATCCCGGGAATCGATGAAACATCACTCAGAGATCCACAAAAAAATGATATTACACTCAATGGGCGAATCTTTCCTTTAAAAACTTTCACACTTACTGCTTGCTTAAGGCTTTGAAGTATAATAATTTCCTTGGAAATGTAGAATTTGTATCACAGTGCCACCTGTTGTTGAGTGCTTAAGGCAAAGTGTTGTCATCCTCAGAAGTCTGTGTGGACAGAACATAAGTCCCTGGATGAGAAGACCTACTACTACAACACAGAGACCAAGCAGTCTTCCTGGGAAAAGCCAGACGACCTGAAATCTCCTGCAGAAGTAAGGCCCCACACATGTCTGTGTCCCAAATGACACCCTATTCCCATAGAGCTCTGGTCAAAAGTAGTGCGCTATATAGGGAAAGGGTGCCGTTTGGGACACAGGACCATCCTTTCCACACTGTTTTTGCATTAACAGTAGAGGCCATTCCCAGACTCTAGCTGCTGCCACAATTTGTCCCCACTGTATTGTGGAGCGTGTCTAGATGTACTGTTTTCACTTTGTTTTGCAGCAAATGCTGTCTAAATGCCAATGGAAGGAGTACAAATCAGACAATGGGAAGGCGTACTACTACAACTCCCACACTAAGGAGTCCCGGTGGACCAAACCCAAAGAGCTTGAAGATCTGGAAGGTGAGCCGGGCATTAATGATCCTTTTCTACTCTACTGTAGCGGACTGGGCCCGTATCCACAAAGCATCTCAGAAAACGTAAAACCTGTTTAAAAACAAAAAAGCTCCCAGCTCAGTGTAGGTTTTAGGATGATGTTAAGACACTGCCCAGACAAACTCTGAGCCAGGTGAAAAATCAACTCCTAAAAGTTTCTCAGCTGATATCACAATGTTTTGAGGTACCGCAAAGATGACCTCATTGACATTGTTGCAAATGATGGTGAACCAATCGCGATGAGGCATCGCCAGCTGTAAACTCTATAGCACACTTCAGACAACCACAGTGAATGTGACTGTACATCAAACATTGCAATGTTAAGTGAATAACATGATGTAAGTAATTGAAAGAAACTGATTTGTTTATTAGCCTAGTGGTTATAAGTATTAGGCATATCATGTGAAATTTGCCTTGTGAAATCATTGTCAAAAGCGCTAGAGATACTGTCGCATGTACAGAACATTCGGGAAAGTGTTGCTGCACAGCTATTTTCAGGTCTCCAGAGATGTTCGATAAGGTTCAACTCCGGGCACTGGCTGGGCCGCTCAAGGACATTCAGAGACTTCTCCGGTGTTGTCTTAGCTGTGTGCTTAGAGTCATTGTCCTGTTGGAAGGTTAGCCTTCACCCCAGTCTGAAGTCCTGAGCAGGTTTTTGAGCAGGTTTTCATCAAGGAACTCTCTGTACTTTGCTCCTTTCATCTTTGCCTCAATTTTGACTAGTCTCCCAGTCCCTGCTACTGAAAGATATCCCCACAGCATGATGTTGGCACAACCATGCTTCACCGTAGGGATGGTGCCAAGTTTCTTCCAGATGTAACACTTGGCATTCAGGCCAAAGAGTTCAGTCTTGGTTTTATCAGACCAGAGAATCTTGTTTCTCATGGTCTGAGAGTCCTTTAGGTGCCTTTTAGCAAACTCCAAGCAGGCTGTCATGTGCCTCTTACTGAGGAGTGGCTTCCGTCTGGCCACTCTGCCATAAAGGCCTGATTGGTGGAGTGCTGCAGAGATGGTTGTCCTTTTGGAAGGTTCTCCCATCTCCACAGTGGAACTCTGGAGCTCTGTTAGAGGGACCATTGGGTGCTTGGTCACCTCCCTGACCAATGCCCTTCTCCACCGGGCAGCCAGCTCTAGGAAGAGTCTTGGTGGTTCTAAACTTCTTCCATTTAAGAATGATGGAGGCTACTGTGTTCTTGGGGACCTTCAATGCTGCTGAAATGTTTTTGTATCCTTCCCCAGATCAGTGTCTCGACACAATCCTGTCTCGGAGCTCTATGGACAATTCCTTAGACCTCATGGCTTGGTTTTTGCTCTGACATGCACTGTCAACATTATATAGACAGGTGTGTGCCTTCCCAAATCCTGTCCAGTCAATTGAATTTGGCAAATGAAGATTCCAATCAAGTTGTAGAAACATCTCAAGGATGATCAATGGAAACAGCATGCACCTGAGCTCAATTTTGAGTCTCATAGCAAAGAGCCATTAAATAAAGGTCAAATTTAAATTACTAATACAAAATATTTAGAAATATCAAAACATTTATTTTTAGCAACTCCAAAGCAATTGCGTGTGGGGCAGAAACCACTGACTCGCTGCACTTTTCTATTATCAAGGCGTCTGCTGTAACTGGTTAGGACAGCTCACGAGGTGTCCTAAATATCTGTCAACTAGGTGTGACACTTACTCCTACCCATAAGAGTAGGGGTAAAATGTCTCTTCTCAGCACTTACGACCAATTTTCTACTCATAAGACTCCTTTGTGAATACGGGCCCTGGCCAGGGGAAGCATTTACTCATCCTCTAGGCCAGTGTAAATGGTAGCGGTGTCATCAATGGATATAAACAGCTATTGGTAATGATAGATCAGCCAGCACTTTGCACAAACTCCTCTTAATGCCATTCATTCTTAAAAATGACATGGGTTCCTTAAAGTATCCTGCGTAGGCATTGTTAACATGCGTTTCTTTCCTCTTTTCTTTTTCTTTTTTAGCCATGATAAAAGCTGAGGAGAATGGGTAAGAGCTGCTTATTATTACCAGTGCTCAACAAACTTTGTCGCCAAAGCATTTTACTTTGTATCACAGCCAATAACCTTTTAGAGCATAAAAGATCTTTGTAGATGACGGAACACATTACCTTCATCAAATGATTTAAAAAAACGTATCCTTTTTAATATTTTGATCTATTATTTACAGATATGTGTGAATGGAATGACCTGATTCTTTTTTTGACATATTTGAGAGGCACTCTCCTGTTATGTCTAACAACAACATGGTGGATGATGCTGTATGCCGTCAATAACAACCAAACTGATTACAGGATGGCGGAGGTAGGTGCTCCTGGCACTGTCATCATCACCCCCAACCTTCAGCTCGACAGCGTTGCTTCGATGGCGACCATGATGATGGAAATGCCGGCCATGAGGCCAGCTCCAACCGTCTCAGTGGAACAGATGTCCCTGGTGCCCATGCTTGTAGCTGAGGTTAACACCGACTCGCCTGTCAACTCCACAGAGGACTTGGCCGGCATGGAGGCCTCAGCCAGGTTAGTACTACAGACAGACCCTTTAACCCCAGAGAGTTTAGAGACAGGCTCCCAGCACAGGCTTACAATGAACTCACCAGGAATAGCAAGAAAGCACGGACCCGTTTACCTATTTCCACACCAAAAACATGATTTTGTTTTTATCTTAGGACAATGGTAAGGTCTTTCTCTTTCCTTTCTGTCTTTCTTTTCTTTAGTAATGACGCCTCAAAAGAGGAGAGGCCAGAGCTGGTGAAGAAAACGTACAAGTGGAACACGAAAGAAGAGGCCAAGCAGGCCTTCAAAGAGCTCCTGAAGGAGAAGGTGAGCCTTCCGGGATGGGTTTTCATTACTCCCCGGCTCCTCAGTCGGGGCTCCTGCGTGAATCATCAGCATGCATCATCTCAATGATCGTTTCGAAATTACAATCTGAACATTACATCAATACAACGAGCACATAAAGGCAAAGCACGGTCATCGACTGTGTCCATGAAGCCCCGCAGCTCTGCTAGCTAGCCGTCATCATGAATCACACCCACACACTTCTGTCTGAGAAGCACTTTCACTGGGCTTGTAAATAAGGTGCTCAACGCGCTATGACTTGACTGTAATAAAGCTGGAGTGTCCTCCCGACCTAAAGATTGTTTACCAAAATGGCCCTCTTGGACTCTAATTAATCCATCTCGCTCAGCGTGAGCACTCTCCGGGTCTTTCGCGTGATTGCTAAGCCTCGCCGCTCCTCCTGTTGCCATTGTGGCGACGGATGTGTTGTTTTTGACCAAGGTGGCTCGGCGTAGCTATATTTAGGTACTTTTAATTTGGCACACAACGCTCGCCTCTGAGATTGCTCCTTGCCGTTTCCCTGCGAGCTCTTGATGGCTCTGTCTTTGTGATTGGCGTTATTGGATGAAAGCACGTGTCCGGATTAGGACAGCGGAGGTTGACGTGCTCCACTGGATTAGAATAACTCTGGCTGCGTTTGGAAAAACAGTCTATTCCCAGTTTTCATGCGCTACTTTTGACCAGGGCCTGTAGCCTAACTAGTGCATTATATAGGGTGTGTCTCTTGGCGACAGATGGACAAAAAGTAACCATAGCAACTATTAGTAATTAAGGAAAATGAATCGCTGTGCCTGGAACAAGCCAGAGAATCGCATCACCACTCCTTGTTGCATTTTTCAGATAGGCTACACATGCATACGGGTTCCTCTACGCGGGTGCATAGATTCAATACATAGGCTACTCCCAGCATAATCTATTGTTTACTGTTGATGGAAATGTGAGCTGTCCTCTTACACAGCTTTGCTATGTATGAGCTGTGATGCAGATTATACAGCTGGGTTGATTTGTGTTGACTAGAGTACTTTATATTTTTCATTCAAATCTTAATGCTCGATATACTCTTTCTACATGTCAGGGCGTTTCATCCAATGCGTCTTGGGAACAAGCCATGAAAATGATCATCAATGACCCACGCTACAGGTACCCACCAACTTCCTCAGTTTTCTGATTATGCTAATGTTCGTCCATGAATATTAAACAACGTCTCTAGCCAGCTGTTTGTCCCTATTTCTCATTTCAAGTGCTCTGCCGAAGTTAAGTGAGAAAAAGCAGGCCTTCAATGCTTACAAGGTGCAGACGGAGAAAGAGGAGAAGGAGGAGACTAGGATCAAGTACAAGGAATCCAAGGAAATGTATCAGCGATTTCTGGAAAACCACGAGAAAATGACATCTACAACCAGATATAAGTAAGTACCTTTCTTGGTCAAGTTGCGTCATAAATGGTACCCTATTCCCTATATAATGTACTGCTTTTGACTAGGGCCCATAAGCATAGGGTGCCAGTTGGGATGCAGGCCTCAGTCTTTGTACTTCTACGTTTCTGTCATTGATATGTGCTTCCTAGAGTTGCTAATATGTGGAGATATTGAGATGATCAATAAAATTGTATTTAAAAAAATTAAGTTATTTAAGCAATAAGGCCAGAGGGAGTGTGATATAGGGCCAATATACCACGGCTAAGTGCTGTTCTCAAGCACGAAGCATTATAAACTGGGTGGATCAAACCCTGAATGCTGATTGGCTGACAGCCGTGGTATATCAGGACGTATACCACGGGTATGACAAAACATATATTCTCTTTACTCTTCTAATTTCAATGGTAACCAGTTTATAACTAGGTTTGATGTTTGGGCTCCTGAGTTGCGTAGCACTGCATCTCAGTGCTAGAGGCGTCACTGCAGACCCTGGTTTGATTCCAGGCTGTATCACAACCGACCGCGATTGGGAGTCCCATAGGACGGCGCACAATTGGCCCAGCGTCGCCGGAGTAGGCTGTCATTGTAAATAAGAATTTGTTCTTAACTGACTTGCCTATTTAAATAAAGGTAAAATAATAATAATAGCAATAAGGCACCTTGGAGGTTTGTAGTATATGGCCAATATACTACAGCTAAGGACTGTATCCAGGCACTCCGCATTGCGTCGCGCCAAACAGCCCTTAGCAGTGGTATATTGAGCATATACCATAAACCCTAGAGGAGCCCTATTGCTTAATTATATGCCCAGAGTACCAATAATATACCCCCACTTAATCTTTGACGCTGACCATTCTGTTGTGCAGTTGTTGTGGCCAGTCCATGGCCCATATCTAGCCATACCAGACTTATTATTAGCAGGGGGAAAACATTTTTTATTGTCACGTACACCGGATAGGTGCAGTGAAGTGTTGTTTTTACAGGCTCAGCCATAGTAGTACGGCGCCCCTGGAGCAAATGAGGGTTTAAGTCAAGGGCACATCCACAGATGTTTTCACCTCTTCGGCCCGGGTATTCGAACCAGCGACCTTTCGGTTACTGGCCCAACGCTCTAACTGCTAGGCTACCTGCCGCCTGACAAACCCTAATAGATGAGTAAACACTAGTAGTACACAGACTGAATAACTCACAGGCAGATTGTCTTCTGAACTTCCCCATCCATCCCTAAAACGAAACATTGCTTTATCAGATAGGTTGTAGCATTTTGACTTCCCCTGCATGTGAATCCACCACATTACCATGCAGGCTCTCGCTCTCTCTCCCCCTACTTGCTCGCTCTCCCCCCTACCCCTCTCATGTCTGTCTTCCTGGGTGTGAAAGGCACTGACATGGCTCCAGGCGAAGTGATCGACCTTGACAACCAGCCAGTTTGGAGGCCACAGGCTGGTGTTGTTGCGGCGACTTGATGTTGTGTGCGCACGCTGGCCTGGCTTAAGACGAACGGGGGGGGTGACATCTGGGTCGTCAGACTGCGTCTTTATTCCTTTTCATGTTTTTAGGACTCACTCATTCTAGAAATACTACTACTCTGCCTGCCTCCCTGGTAGCGTGGAGATGAACTTGATATGGTTTCACCGCATTGTGACGTATTTTGAATCCACGTTTCTTCTCATTAAGTATTGCAGGCAAATGTTATGTCTTGGAGAAGTTTAAATTCAAATGGTCCTTTTTTTGGACAATTGTAATCATCTCCAACAATAGCAGCAGTGCTTTGAGCTGGGCGAACAGCAATAGTGATGGTTTTAGCTTGTGTAATGCTGCCCCCGTGGGGAGCAAAGTGTCGTTGCATTTGGAGTCTGCATTTCCAACTTATTCCTTAATGATTTTGAGAATCTTGCAAACGGGATATCTGAAAACCTGGGAATTTTAGGAAAGTTAGCGGAATTTCGCAGCCCTATTTGTCATGCATGGCATTTTATTTATTTTTATCGAGAGAGGGAGGTCATGAGCAGATGAGCATCCCACATTTTTCAGCATGTTTAAAGAAAAAAATGTTTAGAGTTAGACAAACTTAGATTTTTTTGGCAGGGACTTATACAGAATGCTACCCTAAACAACATAACCTTCACTCCAAATCAAAACTCCAAACCTACAACCTGATTTTGGACGGAATTACCTGGAATCATCTGGAATGCTTCCTACACCCAAGGATTATTATTCCCAAACTACACAGTAAATTCTCTGGGAAACAAACAGAAACCTGAAAACACCATCCAACCTGGAGCTGAGTGAGTAATGTTTAGTCTGAAGCTATTTTTTACTTTCAAAAGTCAAGAAAAATACATTACAAGCATATATTTGACTTTATATGGACTGAAAGCAACCAAGCTTGCGAGGACTAAGAAATTCGACTGACGTGTGAAGCGAGAGGCGTCGAAGCCTTTGAGCCCAACAAATGGCAGACTACCCCACCCAAACCCAGAGGCCTTGAAGCCCCCTCCTGCTGTTCAGAGACTGCCATTTTCTACAAGAAATCTGCCTCCAGAAATAAAAGCTTCTCCCAGGTGGGTTTGACACCTACTCCCTTTGCCTGCTGCACTGCTGCTTGGATTCCACCTGCAAATCTGTTCACCGTCTCCCCTGGTTGCCCCGTCCTCTCTCCCGAGCTTTCGCTCGCCTCCAGCACTGTTGGGGCGAGTGACTCTGAACTTACAATGGCTAGCCCCAAGTCGTTATATATTAGATTTGTTTTGGGGGAATTTTGCTATTTGCCTCATGACTCCTGCATGCTTTGTTGACTACGAACTTTCTTTACCCGACCGTGGGACAGACTGTTTGTTCCCACACTCGGGACTCTGGCTCTCTATTGGTTACAGTCTTTTGACCTCCCATCTCATTCTAACCATCTCTAGCCGTCTTTGTATTCATGTTACCTGATGAAATTGCTGTACAATATTATCTTGTTGCCATCTGATGCACAATCAGATATCATAAATTAGCACGGCAGAGCTCTCCCTGTCCTATGCCGTGCCGTGATTGTATTACTGTTGATGATATCTGGAAATGTGCATGTACACCCTGGCCCATCTATAGTTGCTAGCCCTAATTGTGACTTGTGCTCTGATATCTGCTTCACTGATTTCTGCTCTTGTAAAAAGCCTGGGTTTTCTGCACGTTAACACTAGAAGCTTATTACCTAAAATGGATCAATTGAAAGTGTTGGTTCACAGCGCCAATCCAGATGTGTTGGTCATTACTGAGACGTGGTTAAGGAAGAGCGTTTTGAATACAGATGTTAACCTTTCTGGTCATAACCTTTTTCGGCAAGTCCGATCTTCCAAAGGTGGGGGAGTGGCAATCTTTACCAAGGATCACCTTCAGTGCTCGGTTGTCTCCACCAAGTCTGTCCCCAAACAATTTGATTTGCTGGTTTTAAGTATTAAACTTTCAAATAGCTCTTTGTTGACTGTTGCTGGGTGTTATCATCCTCCATCAGCACCGGCCTGTACCCTAAATGCCCTAAGCTCTCTCCTGGCCCCTTATAATAAGTCTGAATTTGTCTTGCTAGGTGACCTAAACTGGGACATGCTTAAACCATCTGACCAAGTCCTAAAGCAATGAGACTCCCTAAATCTTTCTCAGATTATTACCAATCCCAAACACCCAGAAAAGGCTACTCTCCTCGACGCTATCCTCACAAATCAGTCTGGTGTTTTCTGTAATGACCTTAGTGATCACTGTTTTACAGCCTGTGTTTGTAATGGCTGCTCAGTGAAACGACCTGTCCTGATTTGTCATAGACGCTTGCTAAAAAACCTTAGTTTAGTTACTTCAAGGAGCAGTTCTCTCTCTGTGGGTCTAACCCCAAGAAGTTCTGGAAAACGGTTAAAGACCTGGAGAATAAACCCTCCTCCTCACAGCTGCCCATGTCCCTTAATGTTGATGATGTGGTTGTTACTGACAAGAAGCACATGGCTGAGATCTTTAATCACCAATTTATTAAGTCAGGATTCCTATTTGACTCAGCCATGCCTCCTTGCCTGTCCAACATTTCCTCATCTCCCAGCCCTTCTAATGCGACTATCCCCGATGCTTCTCCCTCTTTTTCTCCTGCCCCGCTACAAAGTTTCTCCCTGCAGGCGGTCACTGAGTCCGAGGTGCTAAAGGAACTCCTGAAACTTGACCCCAAAAAAACATCTGGGTCAGATGGTTTAGACCCTTTCTTCCTTAAGGTTGCTGCCCCTATCATTGCCAAGCCTATCTCTGACCTTTTTAATCTGTCTTTGCTTTTTGGGGAGGTTCCCATTGCTTGGAAGGCAGCCACAGTTCGTCATTTATTTAAAGAGGGAGATCAAGCTGATCCTAATTGTTATAGGCCTATTTCTATTTTGCCTTGTTTAAGTGTTGGAAAAACTTGTCAATAATCAACTGACTGGCTTTCTTGATGTCTATAGAATTCTGTCTGTTATGCAATCTGGTTTCCGCTCAGGTTATGGATTAAAGGTTGACCGATTATGATTTTTCAGCGTCGATACCGATTATTGGAGGACCAAAAAAGCCGATACCGATAATCGCCCGATTTATTTAAAAAAAAAAAAACTTTATTTGTAATAATGATAATTACAACAATACTGAATGAACACTTATTTTAACTTAATATAATACATCAATTTAGCCTCAAGTAAATAATAAAACATGTTCAATATGGTTTAAATAATGCAAAAACAAAGTGTTGGAGGAGAAAGTAAAAGTGCAATATGTGCTACAGTGCCTTGCGAAAGTATTCGGCCCCCTTGAACTTTGCGACCTTTTGCCACATTTCAGGCTTCAAACATAAAGATATAAAACTGTATTTTATTGTGAAGAATCAACAACAAGTGGGACACAATCATGAAGTGGAACGACATTTATTGGATATTTCAAACGTTTTTAACAAATCAAAAACTGAAAAATTGGGCGTGCAAAATTATTCAGCCCCTTTACTTTCAGTGCAGCAAACTCTCTCCAGAAGTTCAGTGAGGATCTCTGAATGATCCAATGTTGATCTAAATGACTAATGATGATAAATACAATCCACCTGTGTGTAATCAAGTCTCCGTATAAATGCACCTGCACTGTGATAGTCTCAGAGGTCCGTTAAAAGCGCAGAGAGCATCATGAAGCACAAGGAACACACCAGGCCAGGTCCGAGATACTGTTGTGAAGAAGTTTAAAGCCGGATTTGGATACAAAAATATTTCCCAAGCTTTAAACATCCCAAGGAGCACTGTGCAAGCGATAATATTGAAATGGAAGGAGTATCAGACCACTGCAAATCTACCAATACCTGGCCGTCCCTCTAAACTTTCAGCTCATACAAGGAGAAGACTGATCAGAGATGCAGCCAAGAGGCCAATGATCACTCTGGATGAACTGCAGAGATCTACAGCTGAGGTGGGAGACTCTGTCCATAGGACAACAATCAGTCGTATATTGCTCAAATGGAAGAGTGGAAAGAAGAAAGCCATTTCTTAAAGATATCCATAAAAAGTGTCGTTTAAAGTTTGCCACAAGCCACCTGGGAGACACACCAAACATGTGGAAGAAGGTGCACTGGTCAGATGAAACCAAAATTGAACTTTTTGGCAACAATGCAAAACGTTATGTTTGGCGTAAAAGCAACACAGCTCACACCATCCCCACTGTCAAACATGGTGGTGGCAGCATCATGGTTTGGGCCTGCTTTTCTTCAGCAGGGACAGGGAAGATGGTTAAAATTGATGGGAAGATGGATGGAGCCAAATACAGGACCATTCTGGAAGAACCTGATGGAGTCTGCAAAAGACCTGAGACTGGGACGGAGATTTGTCTTCCAACAAGGCAATGATCCAAAACATAAAGCAAAATCTACAATGGAATGGTTCAATAATAAACATATCCAGGTGTTAGAATGGCCAAGTCAAAGTCCAGACCTGAATCCAATCGAGAATCTGTGGAAAGAACTGAAAACTGCTGTTCACAAATGCTCTCCATCCAACCTCACTGAGCTCGAGCTGTTTTGCAAGGAGGAATGGGAAAAAATAGATAGATAGATAGAGACATACCCCAAGCGACTTACAGCTGTAATCGCACCAAAAGGTGGCGCTACAAAGTATTAACTTAATTGGGCTGAATAATTTTGCATGCCCAATTTTCAGTTTTTGATTTGTTAAAAAAGTTTGAAATATCCAATAAATGTCTTGATTGTGTCCCACTTGTTGTTGATTCTTCACAAAAAAAGACAGTTTTATATCTTTATGTTTGAAGCCTGAAATGTGGCAAAAGGTCGCAAAGTTCAAGGGGGCCGAATACTTTCGCAAGGCACTGTATGTAAGAAAGCTAACGTTTCAGTTCCTTGCTCAGAACATGAGAACATATGAAAGCCGGTGGTTCCTTTTAACATGAGTCTTCAATATTCCCAGGTCAGAAGTTTTAGGTTGTAGTATTTATAGGAATTATAGGACTATTTCCCTCTATACCATTTGTATTTCATTAACTTTTGACTATTGGATGTTCTTATAGGCACTTTAGTATTGCCAGTGTAACAGTACAGCTTCCGTCCTTCTCCTCGCTCCTCCCTGGGCTCGAACCAGCAACACAGCGACAACAGCCACCATCGATGCAGCGTTACCCATGCAGAGCAAGGGAAACAACCGCAGGCTCAGAGGGAGTGATGTTTGAAACGCTATTAGCGCGCGCTAACTAGCTAGCCATTTCACTTCGGTTACATCAGCCTCATCTCGGGAGTTGATAGGCTTGAAGTCATAAACAGCGCAATGCTTGACGCACAACAAAGAGCTGCTGGCAAAACGCACTAAAGTTCTGTTTGAATGAATGTTTACGTGCCTGGTTCTGCCTACCACTGCTCAGTCAGATACTTAGATACTTGTATGCTTGTATGCTCAGTCAGATTATATGCAACGCAGGACACGCTAGATAATATCTAGTACTATCATCAACCATGTGTAGTTAACTAGTGATTATGATGGATTGTTTTTTATAAGATAAGTTTAATGCTAGCTAGCAACTTACCTTTGCTTTGAGCATTCGCGTAACAGGCAGTCTCCTTGTGGTGCAACGAGTGAGAGGCAGGTCGTTATTGCGTTGGACTAGTTAACTGTAAGGTTGCAAGATTGGATCCCCCGAGCTGACAAGGTACAAATCTTTCGTTCTGCCCCTGAACGAGGCAGTTAACCCACCGTTCCTAGGCCGTCATTGACAATAAGAATGTGTTATTAACTGACTTGCCTAGTTAAATAAAGGTATACTTTTTTAAATTGAAAAACAAATTTTTAAAAAATCAGCAAATCGACGCCCCAAAAAATACCGATTTCCGATTGTTATGAAAACTTGAAATCGTCCCTAATTAATCTGCCATTCCGATTAATCGGTCGACCTCTATTATGGATGTCACTGCAACCTTAAAAGGTCCTCAATGATGTCACCATTGCCCTTGATTCTAATCAATGTTGTGCACTTTTTCTATTGACATGGTAGACCATTTCATTATTGTGGGCTGGCTAAGGAGTTTTGGTGTCTCTGAGGGGTCTTTGGCCTGGTTTGCTAACTACTTCTCTCAAAGACTGCAGTGTATGAAGTTAGAAAATCTGCTGTCTCAGTCACTGCCTGTCACCAAGGGAGTACCCCAAGGCTCAATCCTAGGCCCCACGCTCTTCTCAATTTACATCAACAACATAGATCAAGCAGTAGGAAGCTCTCATCCATTTATATGCAGATGATACTTATACTCAGCTGGCCCCTCCCCAGATGTTGTGTTAAATTCTCTACAACATAGCTTTCTTAGTGTCCAACAAGCTTTCTCTACCCTTAACCTTGTTCTGAACACCTCCAAAACAAAGTTCATGTGGTTTGGTAAGAAGAATGCCCCTCCCCCCACAGGTGTTTATTACTACCTTTTTGAGGGTGTAGAGCTTGAGGTAGTCACCTCATACAAGTATTTTGGAGTTTGGCTAGATGGTGCACTGTCCTTCTCTCAGCACATGTCAAAGCTGCAGGCTAAAGTTAAATCTGGACTTGGTTTCCTCTATCGTAATCGCTTCTCTTTCACCCCAGCTACCAAACTAACCCTGATTCAGATTACCATCCTACCCATGCTAGATTACGGAGACATCATTTATAGATTGGCAGGAAAGGGTGCTCTCAAGCGGCTGGATGTTCTTTACCACTCGGCCATCAGATTTGCCACCAATGCTCCTTATAGGACACATCACTGCACTCTATACGCCTCTGTAAACTGGTCATCTCTGTATACCCATCGCAAAACCCACTGGTTGATGCTTATTTATAAAACACTCTTAGGCCTCACTCACCTTTATCTGAGATGTATACTGCGGCCCTCATCCTCCACATACAACACTCGTTCTGCCTGTCACATTCTGTTAAATGTCCCGAAAGCACACACATCTCTGGGTCGCTCGTCTCTTCATTTCGCTGCAGCTAGCGACTGGAACGAGCAGCAACAAACACTCAAACTGGACAGTTTTATCTCAACCTCTTCATTCAAAGACTCAATCGTGGACACCCTTACTGACAGTTGTGGCTGCTTTGCGTGATGTATTGTTGTCTTTACCTTCATGCACTTTGTGCTGTTGTCTGTGCCAAATCAAATAAAATGTATTTATATAGCCCTTCGTACATCAGCTGATATCTCAAAGTGCTGTACAGAAACCCAGCCTAAAACCCCAAACAGCAAGCAATGCAGGTGTTGAAGCACGTTGGCTAGGAAAAACTTCCTAGAATGGCCAAAACCTAGGAAGAAACCTAGAGAGGAACCAGGCTATGAGGGGTGGCCAGTCCTCTTCTATCTGTGCCGGGTGGAGATTATAACAGAACATGGCCAAGATGTTCAAATGTTCATAAATTACCAGCATGGTCAAATAATAGGTCTGGGACAGGTAGCACGTCCGGTGAACAGGTCAGGATTCCATAGCCGCAGGCAGAACAGTTGAAACTGGAGCAGCAGCACGGCCAGGTGGACTGGGGACAGCAAGGAGTCATCATGCCAGGTAGTCCTGAGGCATGGTCCTAGGGCTCAGGTCCTCAGAGAGAGAGAGGGGGGGCAACCTAGACAGGAAGATCACATCAGTGACTCAACTCACTCAAGTGACGCACCCCTCCTAGGGACGGCATGAAAGAGCACCAGTAAGCCAGTGACTCAGCCACTGTAATAGGGTTAGAGGCAGAGAATCCCAGTGGAAAGAGGGCGGTTCGTTGCTCCAGAGCCTTTCTGTTCACCTTCACACTCCTGGGCCAGACTACACTCAATCATATGGCCCACTGAAGAGATGAGTCTTCAGTAAAGACTTAAATGTTGAGACCGAGTTTGCGTCTCGCACATGGGTAGGCAGACCTTTCCATAAAAATTGAGCTCTATAGGAGAAAGCCCTGCCTCCAGGTGTTTGCTTAGAAATTCTAGGGACAATTAGGAGGCCTGCGTCTTGTGTCTTAGGTCTCTCTTTATGTAGTAGTGTGTTGTCTCTCTTGTCGTGATGTGTGTTTTTGTCCTCTGTTTATTTTTTAATCCCATCACCCGCAGGAGGTCTTTTGGTAGGCCGTCATTGAAAATAAGAATTTGTTCTTAACTGACTTGCCTAGTTAAATAAAGGTTAAATGAAAAATACTAATAATAAAAAAACTGTGGTTGTCTCTGTGTGAACCAGGAAAGCAGAGCAGATGTTTGCGGAGCTCGATGTGTGGAGCACCGTCCCAGAGAGGGACAGACTGGAGATCTATGAAGACGTCCTGTTCTACCTAGCCAAGAAGGAGAAGGTCAGATATATTGCCGTTAGGCTGCCTCTTTTGGGTATTTGGCATTTTATTAGGATCCCTATTTAGCTGTTGTAAAAGCATCAGCTACTCTTCCTGGGGTCCACATGAAACATGACATAATACAGAACAGTAATAGACAACAGCTCAAGGACAGAACTACATTAATAACTAGAGTCAGCCGGGCTTGTTTTTTGGAGTGTGGTGTCACAACTACCAGTTTATTCTCTTCCAACATTTTATCCTATTTCTAATTAAACATTTCTATTTACAAAATAAATGTATTGTGAGGAAAATAATGTATTTGATCCCTAGCTGTCTGAGTATGACTTTCAGGGTTGGTATCAATTCCAATTCCCAACGCTGATTACTAAGGACATTATCTGTCAGAATGTGTTGACCTCCTCTTTACTCTAGTCTGTTCCATCTTTGTTGTGTGTGGGGTACAGGAGCAAGCCAAGCAGCTGAGGAAGAGGAACTGGGAGGCTCTGAAGAACATCCTGGACAACATGGCCAACGTGACGTACCGCACCACCTGGTCCGAGGCCCAGCAGTACCTGCTGGACAACCCCACCTTCGCAGAGGACGAGGAGCTCCAGAGTACGCTACCCACTCATTCATACTATCTGCATCCCAAATGGCACCCTATTCCCTACATAGTGCACTACTTTTGACCAGAGCCCTACATGGGACAGATTTGGGACACAACCTTTCTCAGAGCTCTGCATTCATTTAACTAAAGCAGCAGAGCTGTTACTTGTGAGTCATAAAAACAAGGGGGGTGGTGTCTGTCTGTGAGTTTGAATAGGTGAATGACTGAACAGGCCGGGTAACAGAAGTTGGTGAATGACTGCCCTGTCCAGTCAGGTGCTGTGGTTTGCAGCGTGTGCCTGTGTGGCGCAGCAGTGTGTGTGAGTGTGTGTGTGTGTGTGTAAAAGACTGACTGTTTGCTGTGTGAGTGCTCTGTTGACGTTCTCCCCTTTCTCTTCTTTTCTCTCCTTGCTTGCTTCAGACATGGACAAAGAGGACGCTCTGATCTGTTTCGAGGAGCACATCCGAGCTCTGGAGAAGGAGGAGGAGGACGAGAAGCAGAAGACACTGCTGAGGGAGAGGAGGAGACAGCGCAAGAACAGAGAGTCCTTCCAGGTGAGAAAGACGGGCCTCCTCCTCTACCCCACCATGGAGCATTTTGGGAACAGTGTACACGGTAGAGGATTATGATACAAAAAATGCTAATACCATAGAATTATATACAGAACATTAGAATGGATATTGGTAGCCTAGCAACATGGTACGGCTCATTCTTAAAACGGATCATAGGGAATTATAGGATTCCTATGACTAACACAGACTGAAGAAAAAGCCAAATAGTTTGTCAGGCGTTTTGACTGTAATACTGTACTGAAAAAGTACAGGAAAATATAAGTGAATTTTGCGTGGGTTGATCTCAGGGATGTCATTTATCCGGGCTGGGTTCCAAATGGCGCCCTATTTCCTTTTATATAGTGCACTATATAGGGAATATGGTGCCATTGGGACGTAGCCCGGTCATTTCAGTTGCTTTGCCCCCCTCCCCCAGAAATTCCTGGATGAGCTCCATGACAACGGTCAGCTCCACTCCATGTCTGCGTGGATGGAGATGTACCCCACCGTCAGCTCAGACATCCGCTTCGCCAACATGCTGGGCCAGCCAGGTATGAGGACACCTGCTGCATGCTCATACTCTTGCTCGCACCAGGTTTTCCGTTAGCAGCTAATAGCCGCCTTTAGCACCCAAAAAAAACAAAACCAAAGAAAGCCAATCTTTTTAATTGGCGCCTGCAAAAGTGTCCAGGAGAATAAAAAATCCCATTGCGAAATAATGCTTTTTAGCATATTCGTCGATGGAAATACATTTGACTGGTCATGCTTATCGGTCTATAGGTTAATTTGCATAATCAAATAATTAAATTGCCGTGTGTGTGTACAGTATATTCGTTATGCATCTTATTTATCACACGCATACAGTATACAGAGCCTTTGAGCGGAAAATCAGTGCGAGAGCTCCTGCTACAGCATCTCAAACAGCAAACATAGGCAGCGGAAGGCAGGTTTCATCAGCGCGTCACACACCACTTTACAATGAGCTAGAGGCAGTATGCATTTTGAAAACGCATATGTAATTGTTTGAACCCTGAACTTTTTATTACGTATTATGGGGCATGTGTTACTTTACTTCAAAGCAGCCTAGCCAAAATCAGACCATATCCGTGGAGGCAATTATTTTTACATCATCTTTCTTTCATCGTCCAGTAGCTGCAATCCTGGTCATATTAGCAACCCATGATAGTTGTTTGCATTTCGAATGGATATCGAATGGATATTTTCATCTCTGTCGCATGAAACGGCTCGCTGCATTATGCCCTGTGCGCTTATAATGTGAAGATATAATAGTTGAGATAAATGTTCTGATCGTTTGCATCAGACTCAGAGCTGTTAACTAATAATTGTTATGTGGCGTACTGGTTGAATGAATTTGGTCTCTATCGTCCCACAACTGTTCCCAGAGTCTGTTTGGAATAGTCTATTTCTTTCTCGATCAACTTTTCTACGATGGGAGATAGTAGATTGACATAGGCTAGTGATTTTGCACTCGTCTTCGTGGCTACGGAAAAGTAACTCTTCAAAGTGCGCATCGGAATTGGGTAAGAAGGACCGCGCATCGTTCATCCTCGACTTGCATGCTCTGTTATTTAATATGAATTACCATAAAAATGTGGTTTCTGTCATTCCGTGCGCCGTGGGTGGACGCCCTAATCAAGTTACCCACCCTATGCATATGGCTCCGGTAAATTTCTCAAATGGCCAGTAAATGAAAATGCTGCCGGTCAAATGTCCGGCGCCACATTTTCCTGACGGAAACCCTGTCTCACACAGGTATACACACACACACACACACACACACGTGGATGCCCACACTGATAGGCACGCATGCACGTTATCAATATTGTTGTTCTCTTGTCCACTTGTACTGCGGTGATAATGTCGTATTATACTGCTCTGGTTTGTGGTCACTGCCTTTTTCTTTAGCCTTTGGTGTTGCGGTAACCATGTGTTGTCCGAGCACATCTTGAATAACGCGTGCCTGTTAGTTTATGGTGTCTATTCCGCAGGCTCCACTCCCCTCGATCTGTTCAAGTTCTACGTGGAAGACCTGAAGGCTCGCTACCACGACGAGAAGAGGATCATTAAGGATATCCTGAAGGTGGGAGAATGTTACCGTCTGTGTTTTCTCCCACGTTGTGGTCTCAAATGGCGTCCTATTCCCTATTTAGTGCACTACATTTTGCCTATATAGTGCATTACCTTTCACCAGAGCCCTATGGTGCCTGATCCAAAGTAGTGTATGAAATAGAGTGTAGGGTTCCGTTTGGGATGCAGTTAAATCTACTTTACAGCGTAGATATCGTGTAATCTGCACCATCGCCTCAATGGTAGTTTTCATTTTATTAACTCTTTCTCCTCTTTCCTCCACACAGGACAAAAACTTCTTGGTCGAGGTAAACACTAGCTTTGAAGACTTTGGCACTGTGATCAGCTCAGACAAGAGAGCCACAACGCTGGACGCAGGCAACATCAAGCTAGCCTTCAACAGCGTAAGAGCTCTTGAGTTATACCTAAACCACCATTTCTGTGTTCGAAAACTTAACTATACACTGAGTGTTCAAAACATTAGTAACACCTTCCTAATATTGAGTTGCACCCCCTTTTGCCCTCAGAACAGCCTCACTTCGTCAGGGCATGGATTGTTCAAGGTGTCGAAAGCGTTCCACAGGGACGCTGGCCCATGTTGACTCCAATGCTTCCCACAGTTTTGTCAAGTTGGCTGGATGTTCTTTGGCGTGTGGACCACTCTTGATACACACGGGAAACTGTTGAGGTTGAAAAACACAGCAGCGTTGCAGTTCTTGACACAAACCAGTGCGCCTGGCGTCTACTACCATACCCTGTTTAAAGGCACTTAAAACTTATGTCTTGCCCATGCCCAATCCATGTCTCAATTGTCTCAGGGCTTAAATATCCTTCTTTAACCTGTCCGCTCCCCTTCATCTACACTGATTTTGAAGTGGCTTTAACAAGTGACATCAATAAGGGATCATAGCTTTCACTTAGATTCACCTGGTCAGTCTGTCATGGAAAGAGCAAGTGTTCTTAATGTTTTGTACACTCTATGAGCCCTGGTCAGAAGTAGTGGACTAAATAGGGAATGGGTGCCATTTTGGCGATCTGACGATCAGTGACCTCGCTGGGCTTCTAATAAATACTAAGTGACCTCCCTCTCTCCTCCTGTACCGATGTAGTTGCTGGAGAAGGCGGAGGCTCGGGAGAGGGAGCGGGAGAAGGAGGAGGCCAGGAAGATGAAGAGGAAAGAGGCTACCTTCAAGAGCATGTTGAAGCAGGCTACACCAGCCCTGGAACCAGAGGCAACCTGGGAAGAAGTATGTGTTAATCTGTTACCTTTCTCACACACACACACACAGTCTTACTGTTACCTTGCACCAGAGGTGTGGACTCAAGTCACATGACTTGGACTCGCGTTTGACTCAAGTCACAAATTTGACAACTTGAGACGGACTTCAAGACTCGGGACTTGACTTTTACTTCAGACTGATGACTTGAAATTATCTGGCCAGGTTTGTAAGGTTTTGTCACTCATTTATGGCACAGTCTCCAGGGATTACTCTCCAAGCAACCAGTGAGAGTAGCCAGTTGCACTTGCAAAAAAAAATAAAAAGTGCAAAGGGCACACTCTGCCCTTTGATTGGACCAGCAAACTGTCAATCAACACCGGTTCGGGTGAGCTAGCGCAGTGATACAGTTCCAGTCAAAAATTTGGACACATCTACTCATTCCAGGGTTTTTCTTTATTTTTTATATTTTCTTCATTGTAGAATAATAGTGAAGACATCAAAACTATGACATAACATATGGAATCATGTAGTAACCAAAAAAGTGTTAAACAAATCAAAATATATTTTATATTTGAGATTCTTCAAAGTAGCCACCCTTTGCCTTGATGACAGCTTTGCGCACACTTGGCATTCTCTCAACCAGCTTCATGAGATAGTCACCTGGAATGCATTTCAATTAACAGGTGTGCCTTATTAAAAGTTAATTTGTGGAATTGCTTCCCCCCTTAATTCATTTGAGCCAATCAGTTGTGTAAGTGAGGATTGGTATACAGAAAGCCCTATTTGGTAAAAGACCAAGCCCATATTATGCCAAGAACAGCTCAAATAAGCAAAGGGAAACAGTCCATCATTACTTCAAGACATGAAGGTCAGTCAATCTGGAACATTTCAAGAACTTTGAAAGTTTCTTCAAGTGCAGTCGCAAACACCATCAAGTACTATGATGGAACTGGCTCTCATGAGGACCGCCACAAGAAGGGAAGAACCAGAGTTACCTCTGCTGCAGATGATACGTTCATTAGAGTTACCCACCTCAGAAATTGCAGCCCAAATAAATTCTTCAGAGTTCAAGTAACAGACACATCTCAACATCAACTGTTCAGAGGAGGCTGCGTGAACCAGGCCTTCATGGTCGAATTGCTGCAATGAAACCACTATTAAAGGTCACCAATTAAACACAAGCAATAGACATTATGGGCTATTTTACCAAGAAGGAGAGGGATGGAGTGCTGCATCAGATGACCTGGCCTCCACAATCACCCACTCAATCTTATTGAGATGGTTTGGGATGAGTTGGACCGCTGTGAAGGAAAAGCAGCCAACAAGTGCTGAGCATATGTGGGAACTCCTTCAAGACTGTTGGAAAAGCATTCCAGATGAAGCTGGTTGAGAGAATGCCAAGAGTGTGCAAAGCTGTCATCAAGGCAAAGGGAGGCTACTTTGAAGAATCTCAAATATAAAATATATTTTGATTTAACACTTTTTTTGATTACTACATGAGTGTCTTCACTATTTTTCTACAATGTAAAAAATAAAGAAAAACCTTTGAGTAGGTGTGTCCAAACTTTTGCCTATTTCATCTGTTATCTAGTATAGGCCTATGTTATTGCACCAAATTATTGTCTCAAAAACATTTTTATCTGTGCATAAGTACAAAAAAGTTGCACATCTTGACTGTTGACCAATGATTAATCATCAGCATTGGCGCTCGAACGCAGGCTCACATCCAGATTAGTGACCAGAAAGCACTTGTATCATTTTCTATAAATATTAGTATGTTTACATTGTTGATTATTGATAGGCTTGCCTTATGACTAAAGATGGTTGTAGCATCGCACTGCCTTCAATATTATGGGATGAAAATGGAACATTCTGGCAAATTTAATGACAGTATCTGTGAGAAAGAAGAGGGCTACACAGTTGGCGAAGAGCGGCAGGGTAGCCTAGTGGTTAGAGCGTTGGACTAGTAACCGGAAGGTTGCAAGTTCAAACCCCCGAGCTGACACGGTACAAATCTGTCGTTCTGCTCCTGAACAGGCAGTTAACCCACTGTTCCTAGGCCGTCATTGAAAATAAGAATTTGTTCTTAACGGACTTGCCTAGTTAAATAAAGGTAAAATAAAAAAATTAGGCGGCCATCCAAAGTGATATCGCGTGGTGCAGATAGACCATGCTTTCCATCCGATCCTGCAACCTCTGCTGCTTGCAGGTAGGCAGTATGATTCTGCTTGCTCTGGACTCCAGGGAAGTGACTTGATATTGGCTGCTAACATGTAGGTGTAAAACTGCTGTTTATTTCTGTATCTTAAGTTCTGAAACTGCATCGCCGTTTTAGGGCTGTAAATGACTGGCTATATTTGTGCGCTCGTGTTCGCAAGCTTTGAACCACTCCTTTTTGGGGGGGTCGCTAACGAATCAGTTTTCTGATTTGCTGTACAGCGCAAACGTCAAATTGTATGGAGAAAGGATTGTCGTAAATAAATATGCAGCTCCAAAATAGTTCGGTGATCAAGAATAATAACTGTTTACTTTGCAAACTCACCGGCAATGGGACATCAAGCAACAATTACTGGCATAGGCATACTGGTCTTTTGGTATGTCAACATTTCTTGAAATGGATAATTCAGTTATGAAGCTTGCATTTGGAAATTGTTGTTAAAATGAATTATTACATAACCAAATATATATTGTAGACAAAATAATGACGAGGGCCGTCCACTAGCCTCAATAAATAGACAGAAAGATTTGTAGTTGAACAAGTCATTGCACGTATATATATATTTTTTACTTGAGACTTGACTTGCTCTTAGAACGCAGGACTTGGACTTGACTCATCTTGAGACTCAGATCTTGTGACTTGCTTGGTGGCTCGAAAAATAGTGACTTGAACCCACCTCGCAAACACACACACACACACACACACATTGTTACTGTTACCATTCTCACACACACACGTTGTTATCAATGGGCTACTGTCTGGCACATGATTTGATAGTCATGCAACTGTTCAAAAGCAAACCTTTTTGTTTTCTGACTATTCATTTTCTCTCTTTGGTCGTCTTAGGTCCGAGAAAGATTCCTCAAAGAATCTGCATTCGAAGACGTGACTCTGGAGTCTGAGAGGAAAAGGATATTCAAAGACTTCATGCATGTCTTGGAGGTAAGACTCATTTAACTCTGGTAACCTCTGTGGGGGGGGGGGGGGGGAGGATTACCCCGACAATGTCAGTGGTTGCATCTCAAATGGCACCCTATTCCCTATATTGTGCACTACTTTTGACCAGGGCCCATAGTAGTGCACTATATACAGATGGGGGTGCCATTTGGGACAGAACCAGTGTCACGACATACAGTACTCAAACCTGGCTGCTGTCTCTTCTCACAGCACGAGTGCCAGCATCATCACTCCAAGACCAAGAAACACTCAAAGAAGTCCAAGAAGCACCACAGGAAGCGCTCCCGCTCTCGATCGGTTAGTACTATGCCCCGACACTGCACAAACCAAGACCCCTCTGCGCCCTTTGTAGTGTGCGTACCAAATGGCACCCTATTCCCTAGATGGTGCACTGCTTTTGACCAGAAACCCTATAGTTTATAGGAAATAGGGTGCCATTTGGGATTTTGCCTTCAATTGTATCAGCATGGCACCTCACTAGACAAACCCTCCTACTACTCCCACTTCTCTTCTCTCTGCAGGGCTCAGAGTCTGAAGGCGAAGACGATTATCACACCAAGAAGAAGAAGCGCTCACAGTCCAAGTCCCCGTCCGAGCGCTCCTCCAGTGGGGAATCTGGTCAGTGGTTTTCCTATGTATAATTCCTTTTGTTTATTCTTTTATCATTCCAATTAAAAACTTGAATGATAATTGCGATATAAGGATCAGGTATGATGAAAAAGTATATGCTGATAGGAATTTATTGTACCTATAACCTTGACTATCAAATAAAAATAATCACAAATGAAGGAATATTGTGTGGCGGCCAGTTTCTGACATCCCTCTCCATTCGGTCAACAGATAGAAGTTATAAGAAGTCCAAGAAGCACAAGAAGAAGGGGAAGAAGAGGCGTCACAAGTCGGTAGGTTCTCAGGACGGAACTACATTTTCGAGGGGAATGTTTGGCCCACTCTGGAAAGATTGTGAAGCCAAATGGCGGAACGGCGCGCTTATTCTTGTGACCCTGTCTTTCAGCAATCTCCTGAATCCGAAGGCGAGCGGAAAGAGAAGGGAGGAAGAGAGAGGGACGGCAAGCGGGAGAAGGACCAGGAGAAAGAGAAAGAGAACGACAAGTCCCGGGGGAAGAGTCGCTCCGAATCCAAGCAGAAGTCACCTAAAAGGAAATCTACCAAGGAGGAGGTAAAACGTCCCATTCCGGTCACGAAACCCAGCCATGCATCTGGGATTTGAATGCTTTAAAAGAAAGAAATACTCCACGCCAGTTACACAGCAGTTGTATCCAAGCATTTTGTCTCATCCTAGTCCCGGTGAGGTGTTTACTATTCTATTTCCTAGTGCAGGGGTCTCCGGTTACATTCAGCCTTGGGCAGATGGTCGGGGTGACGGAAGATAGATGTTCACAGCAAATTGACCGCAAGAATCCCAAACAGATATAGTATTTGACAAAATCGAAGTCATTTCAAACTTTGATTACATTGGGATACGATCACATATGCCTTTATGCGTGGGAATAAATAGGAACAGATTTTTCCTACATTTAAAATCACTTCCTGGTGATTTTAGTCTTCTGTCCAACAACAAAAATGATTTTAAGTGACTGCGCTTCTGGATTTGCTGCAACCCAACTTGCTGTGTCTATTGATACGGAGATTTCTGTGCATGTGCAGGATTCTTTCTTCTTTTTTTTACGGAGCTGCTGCCCACTATTTTGTCTATGTAGCTTCTGCTCAGTGCTTCCACTGCCGCTTCCCCCTTAACATGGAGGGGGAAACTTCATGTTCTGCTCTAAAGAGTAAAGATATGGATCGACATGTTTGAACAGTGCATTCCATACCTCGAGCGATTTTAATGTTATTTTTTTCTGGAGGGGCGGTAGGCAGCCTTCAGCCTTCATGTTATACACAAAAGACATGATCAACATTTTGGTACAAACTTTGTCGTCTAACAGTATATTTGGGCAAGTATATCAAACACAAGCAAGATACATACAGGAAGTCAATAGTGATTCTTTATTCATTATCGTTGCAAACATTGGCTAGCTCTCTTTTTTTCCCCCCAGCTACTCTCGCTACTTTGTGGCAGCATATCTATGAAGATGATCACCACAAATAGTAGGAAGTCTAAAGCAGTAATTGACAAATGAAGTAAGGATTAATAGCGCTTGGTCAGACATGCTCAGGTTGCCTAGAATGTTCTTTTTACAGGAACTCGTAGTAGCTGTGATATGTTAGCAACTATAAAGATTAACCTACATCACACAAAATGCTGATTGTTTATTTTGTTGCTCCAATGCAATATCTGTTACAACAGACACAGAAGGTTGTATACTTTAAAGACTTCAATAAATATTTTGAAGAATGTTTGTTGAAATCGCCGCGTTTCAATTATTATAATTTTTCCCGGCTGTTTAGAAATATGGGCAGGGGCCTCCCAAGTGGCACAGCTGTCTAAGGCACTGCAGTGCTTGAGGCGTCACTACAGACCCAGGTTCGATCCCGGGCTGTATCACAACCGGCCGTGATCGGGAGTCCCAGAGGGCGGCGCACAATTGGCCCAGCGTCGTCCAGGTTATGGGAGGGTTTTGAGGCTGACATCTGTCGTCAGGTGAACAGTGTTTTCTTCTGACACATTGGTGCGGCTGGCTTCCGGGCGAAGCGTGGTCTGGCGTGGTCTTTCCTAGGACGCATGACTCGACCTTCGCCTCCCGAGCCTGTTGGGGAGTTGCAGCGATGAGAAGATTTGAAATTGGGGGTAAAAATAATAATATGAGGCAAAGTGGGTAGATCATGCAGAGGTTTCTGGCGGGGTGCGGCAGGGGCAAGAACTCTATTGGCAGCCGCAGCCTTTTTGTTTTGGGCTCAGAACTTTGGGGGGGGGGATAAAATCATCTTTGGCCCACTTGTTTGGGAACCCTGTCCTAGTGCATCCCAAATGTCACTTGACTACTTTTGACTAGAGCCATATGTATGGGTTACATCCTGGGCAAGACTAGTGCATTACATAGGGAAAAGGGTACCATTTGAGAAGCATACCTAGTAAAACTCCTGGAAGTAGTGCTGAGCTATTAGTGCTTTTAGAGGTCGGTTTGATATTTCATTTTTTTAAATGACCACGGATTTAGACATCAAATCAAATGTATTTATATAGCCCTTCTTAGATCAGCTGATATCTCAAAGTGCTGTACAGAAACCCAGCCTAAAACCCCAAACAGCAAGCAATGCAGGTGTAGAAGCACGAAATGCTGATTTGTTTTTTTGCTCCATTGCAATGTGTAGGGACTTCGTCCTGCTTGTGCAACTGTAATATCCGTTACAACAGACACAAGGTTGTGTACTTTATAGACTTCAATACATATTTTGGAGAATGTTTGTTCAAATCGCAACGTTTCTAAAACATTTTTTTTATGTACTATATGTGCGTTGAATGCTGTAACAGAATAAATAAGGCATACTGTTGACTGCTGAATACCAACCGTCAATCCCGTAGATCATGTGATTGCGCGTTCCCAACGAAGCGGCATTAAAATAATTGAACCGATGTCGGTCCGTTAGTTGTTTAAAAATCCCAAAATAACTGTTATTTCGGTTAATCGCTCAGCACTATCTAGAAATCACCAGTGTTGTCGGGGAAATGTGGGTTTTGATGTTTTGTCTTTGTTGTGTAGGGTGGCTGGGACACTTCAGGCAGCGAGCTGAGTGAAGGAGAGCTGGAGAAGAGGAGGAGGACTCTACTGGAACAGCTGGATGCTCCTTGATCCTGTTTTTCCTCATGCTTCCTTTCATCCACCATAGATTCCCCCCGGTGCTTATTTTTCAGCGTAATGCCACACATGCTTGGACTTAAGGTTATACAATTCCGGTAACTTTCCCAAACTTCACAGGTTTTTCCCAGAAATCCCAGTTAGAAGATTTGCTTAATTCCTGCCAACATCCTGCCAAAGTTACCAGAATGTTTCAACCCTTTTTGGACTGTGTGTGAACTATTCCCCTTGTGTTTTGTATAATGGGAATGAACCCGCCACCCTGGCACTAGAATGCTTGGTAAATATTTGCTCTGTTTTCTTACGTTATTGGAAGTGGTCACAGGCTGAGTTGAGTGACTACTTTGATATCAGGTCAACTGTGTGGACATTTAGTGACACACTTCAGAAATGTGTTACCTTTTTTATAATGTTTTCTCGCTAGCTATTTTATTTGTTTTGTAGTTGTTTGATATCGAAATGGATTCAAAGAGCATCTTAATGCCATGCTCTTTACTGTGACTGCTTTGCAGTTCTCAGTACAATTCTTACCTGAGTCACAAATGGCACTGTATTTATTCCCTTTATAGTGCACTACTTTTGACTAGGGCCCTCAAAGTAAAAAAATTAATAAAAGTTTAGTTTAGGAAATCTGACAATATCCAGCAAATAAAAAGAGATGTGATTGTGTCTCAGTGTAATCAAGGTTTGACATTATTTTCAAATACATTTTTGTGCTTACTTTTCTGTGCTCAATTTGCAGTGTACAAATTGTAATGATTTTCCGGACCTCCGACCATCCGCTCCGACAAAAAAATCGCCCCGCAGCTGAATCTCGTTGCATACCGCTGCTTTGAACTGATGTAGAACTCTTTGGCAAAGGTCCACGTCTAGACTGAAGTAAATGTCTCTCTGAAACAAGACTCTTTAAAATACATTTTTTATGGTATTTTTAGGATTGGTTCGCTAGATTTTCACGAGAGGAATTGTGAAAGTCCTCGTTGCATGATCTATAAATGTAATAAAATACAGTTGACATGAATTTGTTTGTCTTCATGTACCATCACCAGCAGCCACCATAGATCGGAGCTCATTATTTTCTTTACATATGACCTCTCTGTTATGAGTGCCTCTTGTCCACTAGGCTTAGTAGCCTTGTATCCGTTTCCTGTGGATCATTGCAATGCTAGGCAGGCTGAAGGTAATAATTGCTACTGTAAGAGTGAGTGCCCGAGACAACGTGGCTCAGGACAATCTAGATTAAGCTCCAATAACATCCCCAGGGCTGTGGCACGGTGGCCGAAGACCGGCAGAAGTGGCAAATCCAAACCTTTGTTGCTGCCCGATGCCCCAAGCCCGCCAGACGGGCGAGTAATGATTTCCACAGTTTACATACACGGAGATGACAAGACCGACTTCTCCTGTTGTTTTCATATCAATGAGCATGCATAGAAAACCAGAGTGAATCTGAACAGCTGTCTGCCAAAATTAATTGAAATAAAGATGCACACAATAGTGTAAATAGTTTATTTGATCATGTCCAGAACTCGGTCTACCTTTAACTAAATGTTATTTAAAAGTATTTTGTAATAAGCACACAATGCCTAAAATACATTTCTGAAGAAAAAACTAAAACATGCCACGATTATCCAGTCTAATGAGTGAAGCTGATGAGTGGTCAACAGTTCACATAGGAAGTATAGAGATGAGTGGTTTGTTGCACATGCTAACGTGGACAATTATAGTCCCAGGACCACAGAAAGCTTCTCTGAACGTCGATGGGTTATGGCCCAAATGACTCCCTATATAGGGCACTACTTTTGATATTTTTTGACCAAGGCCCATAGGGTCAAAAGTAGTAACCTAGATAGGGAATAGAGTGCCATTTGGAACATACATTAATATAATGCCTCTTTACTCAGGCAAGTGTGACGCCAGGGCATTCTGCTTCACACAATAGATCCGTTGTGTTAAAGTGAACCCAGATTTGTTTTTTTCCCCCCGGCTTAATTCAATATACAAAATGGACAAACCTATAAGTTAAAATAACATTCAAATTGTGTATCACAGGGTGATGCACATTTTGTTTTAAACAATATGTACAATAGTAACCTTATAGTAATGAGTGTATTAAGAAGTAAAAAACAATGCAACAATTTTTGTAGCAAAATATCTGTACATTTACAAAACTTTTTTTTGTTGTTGTGTACTTTTTGTTTGTTCTGACATTTTTTTTAATATAACTTGCTAAACACAAAAAAAAAATGACTGTTTGCTCACGTCAAAGTGGGTCATGAGCAAAACTGAATGGATACCGTTTACAGTGGTTAAATACTATACATCAAATGTACAATAATAGTGAGTGGACAGTTGCCTAGAGATTCATTAGCCGATTGCAGGTTTTCAGAGTAAAAAAATAAACTTGGAATCCAGTTTCCATGACAAGCTCCTCAAGTAGCCTAAAGTACCTTCCTTGTAGCCACTACACTTGACTGGAAGTGTATCTGCTGATAAGTCTTTGTTTTAGCACCTTTCCTATTCAATTGTGGCTCTAGCTCTGGTCCGGGGAGTCGTTCGGGTGTGCTCTCGCGGTCGTTCGACCGAACGACTCCCTGAACCAGAGCTATTGTGGCTCAAGAGCCCCGCCATCCACTTAACAGCATTGCATTTGAATGGCACTTGAGGTCTACATGAGCAGACAATGTACAGTACCAGTCAAAAGTTTGGACACAACTACTTATTCAAGGATTTTTTTCTTTAGTTTTACTATTTTCTACATTGTGGAATAATAGTGAAGACATTAAAACTATGAAATAACACAGAATCATGTTGTAACCAACAAAGTGTTAAATAAATCAAAATATATTTGAGATTCTTCAAAGTAGTGACCCTTTGCCTTGACGACAGCTTTGCTCACTCTTGGCATTCTCTCAACCAGCTTCATGAGGTAGTCACCTGGAATGCATTTCAATTAACAGGTGTACCTTGTTAATTTGTTGAATTTCTTTCCATCTTAATGTGTTTCAGCCAATCAGCTGTGCTGTGACAAGGTAGGGGTGGTATACAGAAGATAGCCCTATTTGGTAAAAGACCAAGGCCATATTATGGCAAGAACAGTTCAAATAAGCAAAGAAAAACAACAGTCCACCATTACTTTAAGACAGGAAGGTGCTATGATGAAACTGGATCTCATGAGGACCGCCACAGGAAAGGAAGACCAGGAGTTACCTCTGCTGCAGAGGATAAGTTCATTAGAGTTACCAGCCTCAAAAATTGCAGCCCAAATAAATGCTTCACAGAGTTCAAGTAACACACACATCTCAACATCAACTGTTCAGAGGAGACAGTGTGAATCAGGTCTCCATGGTCAAATTGCTGCAGAAGGAGACTTGCTTGGGCCAAGAAACACAAGCAAAGGACATTAGACCAGTGGAAATCTATCCTTTGGACTGATAAGTCAACATTTTGGAATTTTGGTTCCAACCGCCGTGTCTTTGTGAGATGCAGAGTAAGTGAACGGATGATCTCAGCATGTGTGGTTCCCACCGTGAAGCATGGAGGAGGTGTGATGGTTTGGGGATGCTTTGCTGGTGACACTGTCTGTGATTTATTTAGAATTCAAGGCACACTTAACCAGCATGGCTTCCATAGCGTTCTGCAGCGATTCACCATTCCCATCTTGCGCTTAGTGGGACTATCCATTGGTTTTCAACAGGACAATGACCCAAAACACACCTCCAGGCTGTGTAAGGGCTATTTGACCAAGGAAAGTGATGGGGTGTTGCATCAGATGACCTGGCCTCCACAATCACCCGACCTCAACCCAATTGAGATGGTTTGGGATGAGTTGGACCGCAGAGTGAAGGAAAAGCAGCCAACAAGTGCTCAGCATATGTGGGAACTCCTTCAAGACTGTTGGAAAAGCATTCCAGGTGAAGCTGAAGAGAATGCCAAGAGTGTGCAAAGCTGTCATCAAGGCAAAGGGTGTCTACTTTGAAGAATATATTTTTATCTGTTTTAACACTTTTTTGGGATACTACATGATTCCATATGTATTATTTCATAGTTTTGATACCTTCACTATTATTCTACAATGTAGAAAATAGTCAATAAATACAGAAACTCTTGATTGAGTAGGTGTGTCCAAACCTTTGACTGGTACTGTAGTTCTCTCTAGATAGAGCTAATAATTCACGACTTGGTCCACTAACCATGTTAACACCGATGAATGAGATGTTAATACCGTAATATAGAGGCCTAGCTATACACAATTCACATTAGCCTGGTCTCATTTCGAGAGAGTCACACCTCTCTGAGTTATATTATTTCCGATACGATTTCTCGAACTGTGGTCACACGTTGGGTGTACAGAAGTCTACCTGATACTTGCTTAAGTACTTTCATTGAGCATATTAGTTTTGGATCACTGCTTCATAGTATTTAATCTAAGGCTTGTCCCCTTTAATAAGGCCATTAGCCCTTTAGCAACGATGGAAAAGCTAATGCGTCTTTTAAGTGCCACTCGAGCACATTGTTGGAATTCCAAGAGCAATGGCAGTAGCACCAGGAATGTAATAAGATACTTGCAATTGAATATCATATTCATCACCTGTGGCGGAATACTTTGACGCCTAACGCCTCGAACACGCCTGCAGTGTCATTCGCAAAATGGTACGCGGCCTCATCTGTATATGTGCGCAACAGAAGTTCCACATTCACCTTTCTGCTACCGTTTCTGTCAAGCCGTCTACGCATAGAATGTGATGCGTACGTTTGGTTGGTCCGACGTACGCACCGACACTCGAGCGCACTGCAACTGCCAATGCCACGCGGGAAAGGCAAACGCAGCGCCTCCATTGGAAATGCATGTGCTTCTGGTGTACCAAAACGCAATGACCGCTGGGAGGTGTGATCGAGGCATAACGGGAACCGTGTCACATGTACATTCTACACATCTTTCGGGAAAAATCTCTTCCAGGAATTCCCCCTACGGAGGTTCGAGTCCAGTTTTACACATCAAAGGAAATTACAGTTAAAGCCAGGTCAAGTTGCATTGCTTGAAGTAATGAAAAAATAAACTGATCACATAAAAAGTACGTTTCAGGCACTTGGCTTGTCTAAGGTTCCCTATGACTGACCTTTCAGACCCATCCATCTCTCTTTCCTTCAGTCCTTCTATTTCTCTTTCAGTCCATCCATTTCTCTTTCAGTCCAGAGTGAGAGGCTGTTACATCACCCCCTCCCCCCTTCACCTCTCTCTGAGCACATGCACTGTTCCCTCGTCACATGACAACTTCAGTGTTGTTGACCGGCCGCAAGTTTTGGTCGTCAAAGCGCCTTCTGACGCTCCTCCTCACCGCGTCGGCTCTCCTGTAAGGCTGATTTCGAAGATCTGGGATGGAGGGAGGAAGGGGGGGGGGGGGGTGGATAAAAGAAGTGTCAGTCATGCCAGGGCCTTCAGATGAGGCTGTTTGTTGGCAGCCAATCAGGCAAAGCAGCTTGAGTTGTAAAGAAACATTCCCCTTCAGTTCACTCCTCTAAAAGGAAGACGAAAACAGTCCCACAGAAAATACCTTATTGATTTGACATTTTTCATATTTACTAGTCCTTCTGTCACTGTCGATTAAAAACCACAAGCTATGGACAAGTGCCCCCCAATATAAGCCTTTCCCCCCGCAAAAAAAGATGTAACATTTTCTCATGTTAAACAATCAGGGGAAAAAAGGGGAACGTAAATCATTTCCCATAAAGGGCATTTTACACTGAATTTGCATTCTTTGATTTTAGACATGCAACATTTGTCTATAACCTTATTAGGAAATGGAAGGTGAACAGAAAAGGAGAGAGGGGGGACCAACACAGTCTAGTATGAAGTAGAGAAAGCCCTCAGTGGTAGGTAACTCAAGGGGAGGTAAAAAAGAGATGCTTGCCAGGTCTGGGACACATCCACCACCACAGGGGTGCTATTGGAGGAATTCCTTACCCTCGAGTGGACATTGGGAAATTTAGTAATATTATTCTTCTTTAGGGCTGGATGGATGAAGAGAAGACAAAATGGAGGTTAAAGAAGCAGGGTGACCAGAGGGGTGTTTTCACAGTGGAGGAGCGCTGAGCGAGCAAAGCGGCCAATGGGGAGGGGGGGTGGGCAGAGGTCATTGGACAGGATAGGGCAAGACTAAGGTGTTAGAGGGGTAGAGCTTATATGCTGTTAATTGACACTGCAGGCACAAAGGATGAGTAAAATCAAAGCGTTTTATTTTTCTCTCTGAGAACACCCAGGCTGCTTTCCAGAGTGACTACCAGCATGAGCAAATAGTGCCAACCATCACATTTTACACGAAGACTTAGTTATCACAAACCAAACACAAGTGTTTTTTCAACATACACGAAAAAGTTATATTTTGAATAAAAAGCAGACCAAAGAACGGCATGCATTCAGCCAGATACATGGGCATGGGACGTGAACTCAACTGTAATTTATGAAACATTTAGAAATACTGAGGCCTGTCCCTTTTAAATGGCTCAACAGCAATTCAGGACATGTATCTGGCTGTGTGTTAGTTGCACACAACGGAAATGAATGTGACATCCATAAGACCCGAGAACGCGTGTCAGAAATGAATCATTCATGCTTCGTGCAATACGTTAGAAAGGTGACCAGACAAACCACCAGAGAGTCATGTGATACGAATATGATCCAGCACCAAAGAGTTTGAGCCGAGCACAAGGCAAGGGAAACTGGAGATCTGGTCCAGGGGCGTTTACATATAACTTACAAGGCTCAGAATCAGCCACAAATAACGCCCTAGACCAGAGCTAGGGGGAACAGGGAACGGGGTATTGTGGGTTTGAAGCGGGAGAAAGCCAGAGGCATGCAGGAACCCAACCAACAGCACAGTAATACATGAACACAACACTCTGTTTTCATGATGGACAGATGAACACAACACTCTATTTAAATGATGGACAGATGAACACAACACTCTGTTTTCATGAGGCACAAATGAACACAACACTCTGTTTTCATGATTGACAGATGAACACAACACTCTGTTTTCATGATGGACAGATGAACACAACACTCTGTTTTCATGATGGACAGATGAACACAACACTCTGTTTTCATGATGGACAGATGAACACACAAGCAAGGTATAATGCCACAGCCATTTTAAAATAAGTCAAGGCTATCAATACATCAAAATTGACAATTGATGAATTACTATATAATTATAGGCAAAAAAATACTCTGCTATGCTGATTACAATACTGACTAGTATACGATATATACTGAAGCAGAAGTTTTACTATATAGTAGAACTACTAGCACTAATACTAGTCAGCATAACATGTAGGAGTGTAAACTTCTTGGATGATGGCCAGTGAGAGCCGTTTCGGTCTAGGACGCACTTCCTCCTTTTTAACAGCAGATGGCACTTGCCTTAATGTCCCATTGACATGTACTCTGTAACGCTGCTGTATTCCTTGTACTGTATAGAGTGAGACGTGGTAGATTTCTTACCCATCTACCCATCTCACTCTCCTCAGGGCAAATGTCAATAGCCTGGCTGACTGCTAGGAGCATTTCTGTGACATTATGGTTTGCTATGGTTGGTGACACAAATGGATGAGGTTGAATAACGGGGATGACTCGTTTCATGCAGGGTAACGGAGGGGACATCGGAGACTCCTCCCACAAACCGCTTCCTCCCCATGCTAGAAGGGGCGGAGGTGGTAACGCCGACACACCACACACACGCGCACACACACAACTGACAGGGATAACACAGAGTGAGAGGGAACACAACACGCTGTGAGAGTACGGAGAAGAAGGACAGCACTGTATTTACAGCGACCTTTCAGAGAGAGAGTTCTAAGCTTTAGTAATGGTTCTCCTCATTGTGAACCGGCTCGCAGAAGAACCGAGAGCCCCGTTTGGCTGTGCGGGCGGTAAAGGGCACTGTCTTCAGCACTGCATTGAAACAACAACAACAACAGCCAAGACACAACAGTAAGGAGTAGCACACATCTACAGGGTTTTAGCACAGGTTAGCACACCCTACAAAGCATCAGAAGACTGGAGCAGAGAGACACTAACACATTCTATAGAGGGTTACAGTCTACAATAGGCCTTCAGGGCTGAACTTTCCCAATCCCGCTTGGAGGATTCCTGGACTTCCTGCGTATCCCCTCCTGATTCCGGGAATCTTCCAACTGGGAAAAACCTGGGCCTTTTGGGGAAATGTCCTTGAATTTTGCGCCCCTAGGGCAATTATACTGTATCTTATGGAGCGCCAATGTTAAAATGTTACAAGACAAGCTTTTAGCTTGTCAGCTAGAATACAGTTATGTGTGATTGTTATAGAGAATTAGTGTTAATGGTATTATATATGCCAAACCACACAGAATGTAAATGGCCTACGGTCGTATGTCTTCTCTGTGGAACGGAGGGGTCGTGTATTTTAATAAAGCAGATCAATACATGGGGCTGCATCCCCAAATTGCACCCTATGGCCTATATAGTGCCCCATAGGTCTCTGGTCAAAAGTAGTAGGGAATAAGTTGCCATTAGGGACGTAACCATGGTATCTGGTCCGGGAGACTATACCCTCAGCCCGGCCCGTCTACACCCCTAACTGTCACAAAGCTACGACAGGAGAGCAGACATTACTATCTGCTACAAAGCTACGACAGGAGAGCAGACATTACTATCACAAAGCTACGACGGGATAGCAGACATTACTAACTGCTACAAAGCTACGACAGGATAGCAGACATTACTAACTGCTACAAAGCTACGACGGGATAGCAGACATTACTAACTGCTACAAAGCTACGACAGGATAGAAGACATTACTAACTGCTACAAAGCTACGACGGGATAGCAGACATTACTAACTGCTACAAAGCTACGACAGGATAGAAGACATTACTAACTGCTACAAAGCTACAACGGGATAGCAGACATTACTAACTGCTACAAAGCTACGACAGGATAGAAGACATTACTAATTGCTACAAAGCTACGACGGGATAGCAGAAATTACTAACTGCTACAAAGCTACGACAGGATAGCAGACATTACTAACTGCTACAAAGCTACGACGGGATAGCAGACATTACTAACTGCTACAAAGCTACGACAGGATAGAAGACATTACTAACTGCTACAAAGCTACGACGGGATAGCAGTCATGACTAACTGCTACAAAGCTACGACAGGATAGAAGACATTACTAATTGCTACAAAGCTACGACGGGATAGCAGTCATGACTAACTGCTACAAAGCTACGACAGGATAGCGGATAATGATCCTACGGACATTTGAGCCGGCTCCGAGTGTCTACGTTAGTCTAGCTGGATGGTCAAAGCATGTTTCTACCGTAGGATCAAGGTGTAGTAAAGCCTTTCGGATTGACAGTTCAATCCGTTCCAGAGTTAAAGAGGTACCTGTTAGCGGTTTAGATACCCAGTGTTAATGATCGGATTGGAGCACAGGAGAGGACCTGCATGCAGAGCGCCCGGTGTGTAAGTTTGTGTCTTAACCACGCTAGCCGTACTGGAGCAGGGGGAGAGCTTCTTCTGCACAGGCCTGCCTGCGTGTGTGTAGATGTGTATATCTGTGTGCGCATGAATGTGCGTGTGTACACATGTGTATGCATGTATTTATGTGCACGTATATAAGTAAGGTGTGTGTGATATGTAGAACTGATGGTGATTGGCCCCCCGGTCCTGTTTACCCGTGATGATGTCCTCGATGGCTCCGTCCTTTCCCTCGTAGACGTGGCGGCTGCCCGTATCCTTCACCTGCTTCTTCCTCAGCTCAGCTATCACCTCCTGCTGCTGACTCCTGCCCCGGGTGTTCTTATGGGACGGAGACTGGTGGGAAGACCGCCCCCCCACACACACACACACACACACACACACACACACACACACACACACACACACACACACACACACACACACACACACACACACACACACACACACACACACACACACACACGGAGTCAAATCTCAGGCACCTTGGTTGACTATTCAAATGGCATAACGATGTCCCTGTGGGAATCCTCGACATCGTATTTTACTCCGCTGTACAAGCTGGTCCCTAATGTGTCCACTAGAAAGGTTATACTGTCTATATTATATATACTGTTTATGTTTACTAACTGGTTCTATTGACTGGTTGGTTTACTAACTGGTTCTATTGACTGGTTGGTTTACTAACTGGTTCTATTGACTGGTTGGTTTACTAACTGGTTCTATTGACTGGTTGGTTTACTAACTGGTTCTATTCACTGGTTGGTTTACTAACTGGTTCTATTGACTGGTTGGTTTACTAACTGGTTCTATTGACTGGTTGGTTTACTAACTGGTTCTAATTACTGGTTGGTTTACTAACTGGTTCTATTGACTGGTTGGTTTACTAACTGGTTCTAATTACTGGTTGGTTTACTAACTGGTTCTAATTACTGGTTGGTTTACTAACTGGTTCTATTGACTGGTTGGTTTACTAACTGGTTCTATTGACTGGTTGGTTTACTAACTGGTTCTAATTACTGGTTGGTTTACTAACTGGTTCTATTGACTGGTTGGTTTACTAACTGGTTCTATTGACTGGTTGGTTTACTAACTGGTTCTAATTACTGGTTGGTTTACTAACTGGTTCTATTGACTGGTTGGTTTAATAACAGGTTCTATTTACTGGTTGGTTTACTAACTGGTTCTATTCACTGGTTGGTTTACTAACTGGTTCTATTCACTGGTTGGTTTACTAACTGGTTCTATTGACTGGTTGGTTTACTAACTGGTTCTATTCACTGGTTGGTTTAATAACAGGTTCTATTTACTGGTTGGTTTACTAACTGGTTCTATTCACTGGTTGGTTTACTAACTGGTTCTATTGACTGGTTGGTTTACTAACTGGTTCTATTCACTGGTTGGTTTACTAACTGGTTCTATTCACTGGTTGGTTTACTAACTGGTTCTAATTACTGGTTGGTTTACTAACTGGTTCTAATTACTGGTTGGTTTACTAACTGGTTCTATTGACTGGTTGGTTTACTAACTGGTTCTATTGACTGGTTGGTTTACTAACTGGTTCTATTGACTGGTTGGTTTACTAACTGGTTCTATTGACTGGTTGGTTTACTAACTGGTTCTATTGACTGGTTGGTTTACTAACTGGTTCTAATAACTGGTTGGTTTACTAACTGGTTCTATTGACTGGTTGGTTTAATAACAGGTTCTATTGACTGGTTGGTTTACTAACTGGTTCTATTCACTGGTTGGTTTACTAACTGGTTCTATTCACTGGTTGGTTTACTAACTGGTTCTATTGACTGGTTGGTTTACTAACTGGTTCTATTCACTGGTTGGTTTACTAACTGGTTCTATTCACTGGTTGGTTTACTAACTGGTTCTATTCACTGGTTGTTTTACTAACTGGTTCTATTCACTGGTTGGTTTACTAACTGGTTCTATTCACTGGTTGGTTTACTAACTGGTTCTATTCACTGGTTGGTTTACTAACTGGTTCTATTCACTGGTTGTTTTACTAACTGGTTCTATTCACTGGTTGGTTTACTAACTGGTTCTATTTACTGGTTGGTTTACTAACTGGTTCTATTCAATGGTTGGTTTACTAACTGGTTCTATTGACTGGTTGGTTTACTAACTGGTTCTATTCACGGGTTGGTTTACTAACTGGTTCTATTCACTGGTTGGTTTACTAACTGGTTCTATTGACTGGTTGGTTTACTAACTGGTTATATTTACTGGTTGGTTTACTAACTGGTTCTATTGACTGGTTGGTCTATTGACTGGTTGGTTTACTAACTGGTTCTATTTACTGGTTGGTTTACTAACTGGTTCTATTGACTGGTTATATATTTGCTGATACTGACTTGATGTGACACACTAGGTGTCTGTCTGCAGTACCTAATATAGCTGCCCCACCAGCAGGAGATGATCCTCCCATCATTAGTCCTGGGGGATGAGGGAGAGGGGGAGAAGGGAGGGGGAAGGAGAGCCTACCTTCTGGGAAGAGGGGGAGGAGGGATAAGGGAGGGGGAAGGAGAGCCTACCTTCTGGGAAGAGGGGAAGGAGGGAAGGGGAAGGAGAGCCTACCTTCTGGGAAGAGGGGGAGGAGGGAGAAGGCGAGGGGGAGAAAGGAGGGGGAAGGAGAGCCTACCTAATGGGAAGAGGGGGAGGAGGGAGAAGGAGAGGGGGAGAAGGTGAGGGGGAAGGAGAGCCTACCTTCTGGTCCTCCTGGTCCAGCATGGCCTCCTGCTCCAGAAGCTTCTCCATCATCATCAGCTCTGCTCTCTTCCTTTGCTCGTTGTCCTCCTCCGCTTGCTGACAGAACACGCACGCACACGCACATATTTAGACAGAGGGCTCAAACACACAGCCGTACCAGCGCCCTGCGTAGTGTGTGGGTGTGGGACATGATGGGTGTGTAAGAGAGCAATGCCAGTCTCACCCTGTAGGCCTTGACAAAGCGCACAAACACCGGGAAGAACACGGACGGGGGCGTCGTTTTGGAATTCTCGCCGAAGAATTTGACGGCCTCGTCGAAGGCGTCCTGTCAGAGACAAATAGCACATTTTGCATTTGTTGATCTGTCGATCATAAAGGTAATAGTTTGATCAAACGTATATAAAAAGGGGCAATCTGGGATTGGTAAATGCATTTTTTGACTTTTGGATAAATGGCATATAACCATTGATTCTTGAAGAATATCATGTATAAATGCCTTGTGAGCGTCGCCTTAATTGCACATGACAAATTCAGCGAGGTGAGGTTTACCAGCGCGATCTTGGCTTCGTCCTGCAGCTTTTTCAGCTTGCCCTCGTTGTGTGTGATGAAGTCTTTGAGCATGGTGTTGTGACCGTGCATGCTGTACTCTCTCTTGGTCAGGTCCATTCCCCGCTGGAGCTCCTTCACATCCAGCAGAACGTTCTCTAACGACACTGAGATCACACACACACACACACACACACACACACACACACACACACAAGTACACGCACACACAGATACACGCACGCAGAATTGGATACAGTTTGGAGCGGCGTGCTCCCCATTAAGGAGGGCCATACAGCACATCTCCCTAGAGCAACACACAGCGTGGAGGAGCCCCAACAAGTGCACAACATCATCACCCATTCTCTGAGATGATGGCTGTGGATACAGCGCAGTGGAAATGCCTGCAGACCAAAGATAGGCTACAATCCTGTCCAAATCCATCATTTAGGTGGCATGTCCTAAACAGAGCCCTACTCCCTATTTTAGTGCACGACTTCCGGTCAAAAGTAGTAGCGCTTTATAGGGAACGGGGTGCTATTTGGGACCCACGCTAGGATCTGCTGTAGCATCGTCAGCCATTCATCGCTGCAATCACACGGAGCTGCATGGTGAACCGTACCTGCTGCGGCCTTCTCCACGTAATGCAGTTCGTTGTAGAACAGATTGACCTGCTGGTACTTCTCCTTCACCACGTTGGCTATGTAGTGCAGCAGAGTCATTTTCCGGTCTGTCGACTTGGTGTCCAGTAGCTGGGGGGGGGGGGGGGGGGGGGGTTAAAAAAAAGAAGTGTGAAGACAGTGCTTACGTCCCAAACGGCCCCCTATGGCCTATGTAGTGGACTAGTAGCAATCCTAAAGCACGTCATGCACTAGCAATACATTCGGGAGAAAAAAATCTCCTACCAAATCTAAACTCTGTAGCTTGAAACCGTATACTGCTCCCCGTTTGCTGCTGTTCATGTAGTTTCCGAGCGCCAAGATGATCTGAAGAAAAAGAGCATATTAGAACAACACAGAAGGCAGCCAGGAACAATATTTTCAACACATTGTTCAGCGCAGGATATTTCCGACGCATAGAATTTCTGCAACGAGTCGCTTACCTCGAGAATTTTCTTGAGTTTCTGTGAGGACTTTATTGACACAGATGCTGCGATGACCGCATGGAGTTGCTGTGAAGAACAAGAGAGAAGGAAGTAGAACTAAAGTCAGAGAAGAGGAGGATAAGTCAAACTCAAAAAAAGCCAATCCTCCTCTCCAGTCACCTACAACCTGAACCAAATCCTTATTTTGTGCACTACTTTTGACCAGGGCCCATATGGCTCTGTTCAAAAGGAGTGCACTATGTAAGGAATAGGGTGCCATTTGGGGCACATCCATGGAGTCCCGGCCCTCACCGGCGTCAGCATCTGCACGCTCTCGCAGAAGTTGCCAATGAAGGCCATGATGGTCATCTTCTGCATGAGCCGCTCGATCTTGCTGAAGTGCATCATGAAGCGGTCCTCGTCCGTCAGTGCCTCCACGGGCTTCCTCTCCTTCTCGTACTGACGCATGATCTTCACCTCGCTCTCCGTGGGCAGGAAGCGCATCAGACACTCCACGTAGTCCACCGACAGGGTGCGCAGGTCAAACCTGGTGGGGGGGGTTAACAGTTAATATGCAGACTGGAGACATAGACACACACGCTATGCAGACACAAACTGCCAATAAAGGCTAACAAGCACACACATGCACACCACCGTAACCAAATGGACCCTCGTTTATAAAACTACATATGGAAAAGAAGACAACAAGAAATTGCGTCCCAATTGGCACCCTATTCCCTACATAGTGCACTACTTTTGACCAGCGTTGTGCACTATATAAGTAATAGGGCGCCATTGGGACGTAACCCGAAGAGGCCATTGTGTCTTACAGCTGGATGGCCTTGCAGATCTCCTCAGGGGCCTTTCCAACTTTCCTCAGGGTGATGGCCATGTTTTTGGCCCGGTTGGCGTCCAGCAGTGTCACCTTGTTGGGCCCCTTTTGGATGACCTTGGTCTTGCTCATGATCAAGTCGATGGCCGGGCCCTGGGCTTTCGTCTTGAACATCTCCTCAAACTCATCCACATTCAGGTCCTGAGGTTGAAGACACACATCAAATAAAATACAATTTCAAATCAAATCAAATGTATTTATAAAGCCCTTCTTACTGATGTCACAAAGTGCTGTACAGAAATCCAGCCTAAAACCCCAAACAGCAAGCAATGCAGGCGTAGAAGCACAGTGAGCAGTACAGTGCATCAAGTGAGAAGGTTTGAAGCGTAAGCAACCTGCCCTGTGTTGAGCGGCCTACACGTTGTGTGAAGTGCGGTAGACCATCATAGCTTTAATAGTAGTTCCGAGTGTGAAGTGCATACACGTGGGGGCGAGTGGAGGGTTCCCTACCTCCAGTATCCTCTCGTCGTCGATCTCGTTGAACACAGTGCCGTTGATTTGGTTGGGCTTCAGCGCCACCCAGTTGAACACGGGCAAACGGAACTTGGTCTTGATGGGCTTTTTAATCTTCACGGCTGCACAGCGAAACACAGATCAATTATTCAGTAAAGCACTCCATCCGCCATGTCCATCATCACGCTCACAAACACACAGTGCACGGTCGTGTGACGGAGGGGTAGACAGGGTCGGCATCCCAAATGGCACCCTATTCCCTTTATAGAGCACTAACTGTGACCTGAGCACGAATGGTTCTGGCCAAAAGGTGTGCACTATATAGGGCATAGGCTGCCATTTGGGACATACCCAGGATTTTATGTGACTGGTGGTGTCACACATGGAGGTGGTGTCACACATGGAGATTCCTCCCTCTGCTGTAACAGGAGGCTTAAGAGCCCATTCATTAAAATCCCACAGAGAAAGCTGGAGAGGTGCTCTACAGTTATTTCCATAGCAGGGCCTGATGTGCCCTGGCTAGCTCTGTACTGCTAGCCATAGCCACTACAGTTTATTGATTTAACCTTTTTTTAACCAAGACATTGCATTCAGTAGTGGGCCCAGAATAGAGCCTTGGGGTACACCAGATTGAGTTAGCTATGATATTGAATGTGCATATGGCCCGGCTTGTCATCCCTGGCACAGCAGCAGATTATGTTTTTATAGACTAGGATTATGACCATACTCGTGATGCCACGAGGTACAGACAGACTGACAGAGGTACCGCCGGTGGCGGGGCAGAGAGATAAGGATTAGGACCGGAGAGTGTGACAACCAGGGCATTCCAGGCCTGTGCAACACTCTCCTATCTTACTATCACCATCAGCCTGCCTGCAGCGGCACGTCAATGTGTTTCAGCTTACAACAACAGACACTACCAGACATCACAAAAAAACACACACACACACGTTACAGTACAACAGGGAGACCATGCAGGAGTTGGAAATGTGGCATTTTCAGTGCTTTCCCATCACAACTGTCAAGACTAAGTCAGACTGTACCTTGTCTCGTCCCATTACATTTAGCAGGCTAAGGACCAGCATTTCAGGATCCCGTAATGTTGACAAATGACTGTTACCAGGTGTCCATGTACTGTGGTCCACGTTTTGTGGGGAGACTGTTGTTTCATATTTTGGTGTGCCCAAGACTTCTACAGTCCAGCAGTGAAAAGTAAAGAATATTTGGGGGAGGAGTTTGCCAACAGTCGTCAGCGAATTCAAAGAGAATGCATGAAACAAAGAGTCCAATTTCATTCTTGGCTAGACTAAAAGAATATCAATGTAGTGCCTAGGGCATGAGTGGCCATCTCTTTACATGGACCTTGTTCCTCTGTGTGTGTGTGTGTGTGTGTGTGTGTGTGTGTGTGTGTGTGTGTGTGTGTGTGTGTGTGTGTGTGTGTGTGTGTGTGTGTGTGTGTGTGTGTGCGTGCTTTCTTGCGTGCGTGTGCGTCCATCTTCACATTTGAGGTTGAGACTAAAAATACAATTTCCAAATACTCGGGGGGGGTAAAACACAACCACATGACAGAGAAAACCTACAGAACAGTTTGATGGGCCCCTCTGGTTTGCAGAAAACAAAAGTAGAGAGAAAACAACCAGAGAAATCATTGAGAACAAAATAACATTGTGCTTCCATTTTGAAGAGAGAAAGAGAGATTAGTCAAATAATATATCCCCACTAGACCAAACCAACCATTCCTTTGTGTGTTCAAAACAAGCTTTATACTTCAAAGTGTACTAATGCTATTACTGCCATACTACATTGTAGATTCTTTAGACAATAGTCACGTATTCATAGTGACCGGTCAAATTCTGTAACGATCTTGTGCTACACTGGTCAAAGGCTGCAGTGATAGGTTAGGGAGGTGAGTGACCGGTTGAGGAGGCTGTCCCATCAGCTCTGAGTCACCCATGGCTGCCCAGTGTCCAGATGGCCCTGATATCCAGGAAGTCAAGCAGCTTGAAATAGCTTTGAGTAAACAGCATCGGACACACTGATCAAGGAGGACTGCTGTGACAGGAGGAAAGCAGGGTAGAAAAGGCCTAGAGGATCTCAGGAGGCTTGGCTCCTGTTCTACTGCTGTCAGTCATACCCACACAAACAGACAGACTGCTCAGTCAATGAGGCGACACGGTGTCGACGTAGACAGTGAATTTAGAAGCAATGGAGAGCACACGGGTGTCCTTTCAGTGACCTATTGTGATAAGGGCTGAGAACACTTGATAATGACCGTTCATAAATGCATCGAAAGAGGGTTGTCATTGAGATCGCTGATAGCCAACACACGATAGAACGAAAGCCTATCATGAAAACACATCTCCATTGTCTGCTACAGTGTGATTCATCCACATCCACACACATAGTGAGCGTCTCAAATGGCACCCTATTCCCTATGCAGTGCACCACAAAGGGAATAGGGTGCCATTTGAGACGCAGGGGCAGTCTCACATGTGGGCGGCGTCTGAGTGTGAGGACCTTACCTGCTAACCCTGAATTGAAGATGACGGTGGGGGATCCACAGCCCGGGAGCGGGGGGGCCATGGGGGGTGGAGGCGGGGGCAGGGGAGCAGACACTTCCATGGGGCCGGGGGGAGGCGGGGGAGGAGGGGGCGGCGGGGGAGGGGGAGGAGCGACGGGACCAGCCAAAGGCCCATTTGGCACTGGAAGAGAGGGAAAGAAATAGAGAAGAGAGAGAGAGAGAGAGAGAGAGAGAGAGAGAAAAGAGAAAAGAGAAAAGAGAAAGGGAATGAGAAAGAGAGAAACAAAGCGTGGAATTGAGAGGACAACATGCCAAGTGCTGTCTCCAATTGAGACTCAATCAGCAGAGTACAAACTCCCCTCGTGTGACTGCTCTGCTCTCTCCCTCCCTCCCGCTCCCTCTCTCGGCTATCTTTCCCCAGCTCTGCCTCTGCGTCTGTTTGTCACAACTCAAATGCCAGAACAGCAAAAAATGTAAGGGCGTGTTGTGAAACTAGCAATCCAGACTGTTTAGCTACCGTCTGGGACTAAACAGTAAACTAGGACGGGATTGGTCTAGAACTCCACCTACCTGTCCCAGGCACAAGCGGTGGGGGAGGAGGAGGGGGCGGCGCGGGCATCCCCGGGATCCCATTCGACCCCATCGGGCTGACCGTGCCCCCGTTATAGACCCCTGGCACGCCAGCCACCAGCGGGCCCCCGGGGGCGGGCGGCGAGGGCAGGTTGGAGATATCCTCGTCGCCCTTCTTCTGGATCGTCACGGTGCCCTGCTTCTCCAGCTCGTGGATCTTCTTCTCCAGGTTGCACTGCCTCTGGATGGCCTCGTCCTTCTCCTTCACCATCCGCCGCAGTGTGTGCACCTGCGAGTTGGCGTCCTTGTACACCTCCTGGGTGACGGGGAACGGAGATGTCAATGTATGTACGCAGACCAGGGGGCGGTTTACTATGAAGGCATCTCAGAGTAGGAGCGCTGACTCACAGTATAGGGATCAGTTTAGCCTTTTAGATTACAATAAATAAGATCGCACGGACGCCCCCCCCCCCCCACGGGTGAGTCTCACCCGGATCGAGTCGAGCTCCTTGTTGCGCGTCATCAGCTGTTTCTCCAGCTCCACGATTTTGGACATGGCCTCGTTCTCCGTGTCCTGCAGCTTCTCCGTCATCTGGGAGAGCAAAGGTCAAGGTTCAACGTGGCATGGACACACAGACAACTGTGTGAGGGTGTTGTGCATGATGCAGGAACAGCCATGTACACTTTTGTACATAACAGTGTAGGCTAACGGGACGGATACACCGGTATCCCGATATGGCTTGCTCAACAATATCATATCGAATGATCGATAATGGTGCTCATCACTAGTCACAACCCAATAAAAGTGGTTGTAGTCCTTAACACACATGTATGCAGGTCATATCACACAGGGGTGTATTACATAGAAGGTGTATGTGTGTGCAAATCATGCATCATTTGACATCAGCCATGTGTTGTGACACTCTAAGGAAACATTAGCCATCAAAGCATTCATGTCAAATGCCCTTCCTCTGGAGTTTGTGGACACCCTGATCTGAACAAAAATGTGGACTTTTCTAGAGTTAGGCTAGGAGGCCCAGAGGCCATTGGGCAGTGTGTGTGTCTCTCTCTGTGTGTGTGTGTGTGTGTGTGTGTGTGTGTGTGTGTGTGTGTTGACGACTGCTAACTGAAAGCATGAGACTAATCTAAAGGGCCTTTGAGAAAGAGGCATGTGATGGAAAGCCGGTGTGACAGAGATTTAAAGGCACACTGTACATGCTGTCAGATCCCTCCCCGACACTGCTGTGCAGCGCAGCACGCTGACGTCTGTACGGCATCACATAGTAGTCAGTACGTCAAAACAGACTCGATACAGTCACTAGAAGAGGGCAGACTGGGTTCTTATTGGGGGGGGGCGAAGAGATGGGACTGAAGTGGCGAAAGAGCAATTGAGGATTCAGAAAGTAGGGACGGGTGGAGTGAGTTAGTGAAAAGTGTCAAATGTGGGGTGGCAAAAGAGTTAGTGCAGAGCGTCACGAGCAGTCAAGGGATGGAGACAGGAAGGTTGTCGTGTCCTCTCACATGTGACATGTTCTCCTCCAGCTCCTCCACGCGCTCCAGCGCGGCATTCTTGGTCTCGGCGTCCTCCAGCAGGGCGCCGACGTCAAACACGTTGTCCAGGTAGGCCTGGATCTGCACCGACAGCTTGTCACTCTCCGTGTGCTTCAGCTTCTACACAGACAGACGGGAGAGGCGAGAGGAAGAGTCAGTGAAACGCCTATGACGCGTTGATCCATGTTGTTACCATATGCCCCACTGTTGAACAGCTTCTTTATATATTTGCGGTCTATAAATCTACTGTCTACCTCAGATCAAATCAAACTGTGTTTGTCACGTGCTTCGAAAAATGACAGGTGTGGACTGACAGCGAAATGCTTACTCCACAAAATAGTAGAAAAATAATAACGAGGAATAAATAAAACAAAGAGTGCCGATAACTTGGCTATTTACGCAGAGGACTTACATCCAGGTAGGTGTCCAGACAGAGCTTGGTGAAGTCGTACTGCAGGTGAACCCGGAAGTTCATGTCCTCTACCGAGTGGACCACGATGTTGATGAACTGCATACACGCCACCTACAGGCACCGGCAAACATTAAGAAAAGCATACAGAGTGAATTTCACACCAAGCGAAACCAAAAGCATCCAATGCATTTACAGGGGGACGCATGTAGCGTACGTCTCAAATGGTACACTACTCCCTATATAGTGCACTACTGTTGACCGGAGCCCCATTGGCCCCGGTGAAAAGTAGTGCTCTTTAAAGAGAATAGGGTGCTGTTTGGGACTCATCCACAGACTCCAGGGCCTGTAAATAAGCGTGTGTATGGAAATGATCTGGCTGCATCCGTCTTGTTAAATGGGCAGATAAAGGGAGTCACGTCAGGCCGTGTCCCAAATGGCAGCCAAATCCCTACGCAGTACCCTACTTTTGACCAGGGAATTAGGGTCCCACTTGGGACACGGCCTCCTCAGTCTAATGTGCGCAGTGGAGTGTCACCGTGTCAGTGCATTCTCCTTGCTAATACTGTCTTAATGGACTTCCTTAAGAAGCTCAGAGTCGACTGTGTGAGAGACGCCAGGCCCCGTCTGACAAATCTGTTTGCTTTCGTGCTTGTGTCAAATGACTGGCCCGCTACCAAATGGCTCAGAGTTGACTTGTGACCGGTTGGACTCTCATGCACACACGGACCAATGGGGAGCCTCGGAGCGGAGGCAGTGTGGCACATTTAGAAAAATCATGTATTTTGTTGACACACACACCACACAGCATGCTGCCTCATCCATTTCTATTCAAACATATTAGTAGGAACTCTGCGGCAAAACAAACTGAGTTGGCGAGGATTCCGTGCGCGTGGTTGGCTAATGATAGAATTAGTTCAATGGCAAGCGACAGGGTCTGTGATTTCAGGATACGATGTAGCCTAGCAATCGATAGCTAGTCCAGTGGAAATGTCGTGTACCATAAAGTCGATGTTGTTGTCCATGTCCTTGAAGTGTTCCATCAGCCTCTCGAACCGCTGCGTCTCAGCACACACCTGCCAGAGAAACAATCAATCGTTCATTTTGTTATCGTAATAAAATAGGATGCCATTTGGGAAGCAAGCCTTGTCCGTTGCAACGCAACATACATATTACCTCAGGTTGCGAAAGGAAATGTTTCTGTCATACCCATGTACTGTCTCCTCACTCCCTCCCATCACTCTGGCTACCTCCCTGCTAAAATATGAAGCGGAGCCCCTGACATAGGACTTCTTAAACACACGCGACCTCATTTCTCCCACTGCGATTACCATATCTACGTCTCTGAGAGAGAGGGAGGGGGAGGAGAGAAGAGCGAGAGAGAGAGAGGGAGGGGTGAGAGGGAGAAAGAAAGAGAGAGGGTGGGAGGAGAAGAGAGAGAGGGATGCAGCTCTATAGTTCAGACGGTGCTCAGAGCCAGGGAAGGGGAGACAGACAGGGGAGAGATGAAGAGTCAAGGAGATGAGGAGGAGAGAGGGGAAGAGATGGGATTGGAGTGCATAAGCGCAGCCTTCATACACAATGCTCTGTGCCCCAGACTGCACCCTGCCCCCCACTCAAACAACCCCTTCTAGCCCACGAAGCGGGGAGTCAAGAACCCCCTCACAACAAGCCTCCTCAAAGAGGGAGAGCTCGATTTCAACTTAAGCAAGCCAACATAACACTCGGATTGTATCAGTTCTTTGCACCAAACACAAAAAGCTGAACAAGAAAGCACTGTTTTTATATTACAATTTATATGACACTGCCAACCAATAAGATAATCTAAATCAAATACAATTGTTTTGGTCACATACACATATTTAGCAGATGTTATTGCGGGTGTAGTGAAATGCTTGTGTTTCTAGCTCCAACAGTGCAGTAATATCCAACATTACACAACAATACACACAACCTAAAATTAAAATAATGGAATTAAGGAATATATAACTATTAGGATGAGCAATGTCGGAGTGGCATAGACTAAATACAGTAGAATAGAATACAGTATATACATATGACATGAGTAAAGCAAAAATTATTAAAGTGACTAGTGTTCCATTATTAAAGTGGCCAGTGACTTCAAGTCTATGTATATGGGGCAGCAGCCTCTAAGGTGCAGAGTTACGTAACCGGGTGGAAGCAGCTGTCTTTCGGTCTGTCGGTCCCAGCTTTGATGCACCTGCACTGACCTCGCCTACTGGATGATAGCGGGGTGAACAGGCAGTGGCTCGGGTGGTTGTTGTCCTTGATGACCTTTTTGGCCTTCCTGTGACATCGGGTGCTGTCGGTGTCCTGGAGGGCAGGTAGTTTGCCCCTGGTGTTTCTTCGGGCAGATTGTACCACCCTCTGCAGAGCACTGCGGTTGCGGGCGGTGCAATTGCCGTACCAAACGGTGATACAGCCCGACAGGATGCTCTCAATTGTGAGGGTTTTAGGTGCCAAGCCAAATTTCTTCAGCCTCCTGAGGTTGAAGAGGCGCAGTTGCGCCTTCTTCACCACACTGCCTGTGTGGGTGGACCATTTCAGATCGTCAGTGATGTGCACGTGTAACGGATGTGAAACGGCTAGCTTAGTTAGCGGTGCGCGCTAAATAGCGTTTCAATCGGTGACGTCACTTGCTCTGAGACCTTGAAGTAGTGGTTCCCCTTGCTCTGCAAGGGCCGCGGCTTTTGTGGAGCGATGGGTAACGATGCTTCGTGGGTGACTGTTGTTGATGTGTGCAGAGGGTCCATTGTTCGCGCCCGGGTATGGGCGAGGGGACAGTCTAAAGTTATACTGTTAAATTGATGCTGTTGACCCGGATCACTGGTTACTGCGGAAAAGGAGGAGGTCAAAAGGGGGTTGAGTGTAACGGATGTGAAATGGCTAGCTTAGTTAGCGGTGGTGCGCGTTAAATAGCGTTTCAATCGGTGACGTCACTTGCTCTGAGACCTTGAAGTAGTGGTTCCCCTTGCTCTGCAAGGGCCGCGGCTTTTGTGGAGCGATGGGTAACGATGCTTCGTGGGTGACTGTTGTTGATGTGTGCAGAGGGTCCCTGGTTCGCGCCCGGGTATGGGCGAGGGGACGGTCTAAAGTTATACTGTTACACACGCCGAGGAACTTGAAGCTTTCCACTGTGGTCCCGTCATCTGGATAGGGGCGTGCTCCCTCTGCTGTTTCCTGAAGTTCACAATCAGCTCCTTTGTTTTATCGACATTGACCCCTCGAACCACATCTATTGCGAAGGGTCAATCGCTATCCATTGACTTTAATAGATGCAGTGGCACACATGGCTATGTCTCTACCTTCTGCTTATGGGTGAGCAGCTCTGAGCAATAGAAGTTGATATTCCACCTCTAATAACAGAGAAATGCAATAGACTGTAATGCTCAATATTTCATTCTGGGTGTAAATATTGCATTAACTGCAGTCGGCCCAAGTTCCCCGAGCCGGCCTAGAAACTGGGACTGCTGTAGAGATGCCAGGCCACCCCAGACTCCACCTTACTCCCCTCCTTTCTAGAGGAGATCAAATACTCTACACAATTCACTGCATACAACACAGGGTATAAGCGCTGATCTAGCATCAGCTCTCCTTTTTAGATCATAATGAACTGAATATTACATGGACAGGGCGACCTGATCCTGGATCAGCACTCTTACTCTGAGATACATACAGCCCCCTGATCAGGCTGTACTGAATATTACTCTACCCTTGTACTCACATCTGTTAGAATACATCTTTGAAGGGCCTGTAAAATCACTAACAAAACACAGAACTGATTTCTCTGTGGGCCTGAGAGGCCAGTGAGCTGCCATTTCTGTCTGAGAGATGCGAAGCAACATGTCTAAAGGCTTTGATACAGCCGGCGCTGCGCCCCTCGATAATATCCTCCTACCACACGACTCACGGCGTCAACAGGTGCTTCTACACCTGCATTGCTTGCTGTTTGGGGTTTTAGGCTGAGTTTCTGTACAGCACTTTGAGATATCAGCTGATGTACGAAGGGCTATATAAATACATTTGATTTGATTTGAACTATGTCAAATTCCACTGCTTAAACACAATAGCACAGCATTATCCTCTTGCTCCGCGCGTCCCCCATACCGCACCTCCTTGAAGTTGTCGAACGCAGAGAGAATGATTTCGTGTCCCCCCCTCACGAGACACACGGCGGCCAGCAGCTCCAACACCAGAGCTTTGGTTCTGGGAAAGGAGAAGAAGAAGAGAAGGAACGGTTAACGTAACGCGGCGCCACTGCCAACACCGACCCATCATTTCTGCCACAAGGTTACATAACGGTCGGATCCCAAATGGCACCCTATACCCTTTCTAGTGCACTAGTTTGGACCAGAGCGCCATGGACCCTGGTCAATAGTAGTGCACTATGAAGGGAGTAGGGTGCCGTCAAATCAAATCAAATTGTATTTGTCACATGCGCCGAATACAACAGGTGTAGACCCTTACCGTGAAATGCTTACTTACGAGCCCATAACCAACAATGCAGTTTTAATAAAATAGAGTTAAGAAAATATTTACTAAATAAACTAAAGTAATTAAAAAAAAAAAATAATAGTAATACAAAATAAAATAACAATAATGAGGCTATATACAAGCGGTACCGGGTCAATATGCAGGGGTACAGGGTAGTCAAGGTCATTTGTACATGTAGGTAGGGGATAATAAACAGCGAGTGGCAGCAGTGTAAAAATAAAGGGGGGGGGGGGTGGCCATTTGCAAATAGTCCGGGTGGCCATTTGATTAATTGTTCAGCTGTTTTATGGCTTGAGGTAGAAGCTGTTAAGGAGCCTTTTGGACCTAGACTTGGCGCTGCGGTACCACTTACCGTGGGGTAGCAGAGGGAACAGTCTATGACTTTGGTTCTGCCTCTGACACCACCTAGTATATACAGTCGTATGAAAAAGTTTGGGCACCCCTGACAATTTACATGATTTCCATTTATAAATAATTGGGTGTTTGGATCAGCAATTTCATTTTGATCTATCAAATAACTGATGGACACAGTAATATTTCAGTCGTGAAATGAGGTTTATTGGATTAACAGAAAATGTGCAATATGCATCAAAACAAAATTAGACAGGTGCATAAATTTGGGCACCCCAATAGAAAAATCACATCAATATTTAGTAGAGCCTCCTTTTGCTAAAATAACAGCCTCTAGACGCTTCCCATAGCCTTTAATGAGTGTCTTTAATGAATTAAGGTATTTTGGACCATTCCTCCTTACAAAACATCTCCAGTTCAGTTAGGTTTGATGGTTGCCGAGCATGGACAGCCCGCTTCAAATCATCCCACAGATTCTCAATGATATTCAGGTCTGGGGACTGGGATGGCCATTCCAGAACATTGTACTTGTTCCTCTGCATAAATGCCCAGGTAGATTTTGAGCAGTGTTTTGGGTCGTTGTCTTGTTGAAATATCCAGCCCCGGCGTAACTTCAACTTTGTGACTGATTCTTCAAAATGATTCCCAAGAATCTGCTGATATTGAGTGGAATCCATTGCGACCCTCAACTTTACCAAGATTCCCAGTACCGGCACTGGCCACACAGCCCCACAGCATGATGGAACCCCCACCTAATTTTACTGTGGGTAGCAAGTGTTTTTTCTTGGAACGCTGTGTTCTTTTGCCGCCGTGCATAACGTCCCTTGTTATGACCAAATAACTCAATCTTTGTTTCATCAGTCCACAGCACCTTATTCCAAAATGAAGCTGGCTTGTCCAAATGTGCGTTTGCATACCTCAAGCGACTCTGTTTGTGGCGTGTGTGCAGAAAAGGCTTCTTCCGCATCACTCTCCCATACAGCTTCTCCTTGTGCAAAGTGAGCTGAATTGTTGAACGATGCACAGTGACACCATCTGCAGCAAGATGATGATGTAGGTCTTTGGAGGTGGTCTGTGGGCTGTTTTTGACTGTTCTCACCATCCGTCGCCTCTCCGATATTTTACTTGGCCTGCCACTTCTGGCCTTAACAAGAACTGTGCCTGTGGTCTTCCATTTCCTCACTATGTTCCTCACAGTGGACACTGACAGCTTAAATCACAGCGATAGCTTTTTGTAGCCTTCATCTAAACCATAATGTTGAACAATCTTTGTTTTCAGGTCCTTTGAGAGTTGTTTTGAGGCCCCCATGTTGCCACTCTTCAGGGGAGAGCCAAAGAGAACAACAACTTGCAATTGGCCACCTGAAATACCTTTTCTCATGATTGGATGCACTTGTCTATGAAGTTTAAGGCTTAATGAGCTCACCAAACCAATTGTGTGTTCCAATTAATCAAGTATTCACAGGTATTCAAATCAACAGAATGACAAGGGTGCCCACATTTTTGCATAGCCTATTTTTCACATCTGACTTAATTTCATACAGCTTAATATTGCTACACTAAAAATAATTGTCTGGACAATACCCCAGTACTCAGCTTTTATTAGAAAATGAACGGCATGCCACTGTGATCATTTTCTGTGACGACAGAGTAAATGATTATGCCGCCTCAGAGGGGTGCCCAAACTTTTTCATACGACTGTAGGTCCGGGATGGCAGGACGCTTTGCCCCAGTGACGTTCTGGGCCGTACGCACTACCAAGGTTCATCCGAGGTAACATCATGTGTTTTTATCAGATCACATGACTGGATCTAAAACGTCTATCTAATATCTGAACATGTAATATATGATAAACAGGTCCGTTGATATAATCGAGAGGATTAAACGAAGCGTATATTACAGAGTGAATCCCTCAGCCGTAATCCCTACGGGTGATGGAAGAAAAGTACAGTCAGCTCATTCATTAAAAGTCCAAATATGACATTATCTTATCTTCTATTCAATTTTTTTTTATTTTAATTCCACTGTAATCCTGGAGGAATTCTCTGCCTGGGTCACAGACTACGGTAGAGGTGTTATTTGACAGACGATTCGAGACAGCTCGGCAAACACCCTTTCAACCCAGCGTGTGTGTTCGTGCTGGGTTGAAAGGGTGTTTGCCGAGCTGTCTCGAATCGTCTGTCAAATAACACCTCTACCGTAGTCTGTGACCCAGGCAGAGAATTCCTCCAGGATTACAGTGGAATTAAAAAAAAAAAAAATAGAATAGAAGATAATATCATATTTGGACTTTTAATGAATGAGCTGACTGTACTTTTCTTCCATCACCCGTAGGGATTATGGCTGAGGGATACACTCACACAGGGGTTGGTGTTCACACAAGTGCGCGGACACAAAGACACGCACGCTACACACACTTCAATAAACAACACCCGGGGGGGTGGGCCCCCCCAAGTAAAAAAGGCGCCTCCTGTCGCCTGGTGCTCTGTGCAGCTGCCAGTGTTTAGCAGTGTGCCAGCGGTGCCCTGAGCTGGCTGTCTGTCTGGCTGGAGGAATGAGTTAGTGCTGGATGCTTGGCCTCGCACACAATTTGGACGCTGAAAGAGCAGGTGCAGCAATAAGGGGAGGGAAGGGCCTGTATTCGTGAAGCATCTCAGAGTAGGAGTCAGGAGTGCTGATCTACAACCAGTTGTGCATTTTAGATCCTCATGAATGCCATAATATATACCGAGGGGGGGACCTGATCCTAGATTAGCACTAATACTTTGATAAGTTTTATGGATATTGGATGTGTATCACTAAGAAGTGGAGGAGCTGTTTAACACCAGACACAACGCTTCCATCTCACCTGGGATTCTTATTGTTCAGACTTAGTGCAATTTCATTCACAGCGTGCGGGTGGGACATCACCATGTTGAAGCCGTACTGGGTCGTCAAAAATTGATGGAGCAAGAGAGGGATGGAGGGAGAGAAAAAGAAAGAGATCTCGTTTAATAAACAGGAAGTTACTCCTTTTACGTAACAAAGAGAAACTTGAGGCATAATGTGTTGCGGAAAACATGGTAGACGACAAACTGAATTGGGCCGATGATGGATGAGGGCGGGTGCGTGTGCGCTTCAACCCTCCATTTTACGTCCCACATGGCACCCTGTTCCCTACACGTGGGCACTACTTTTGACCAAAGCTAGGGAACAGGGTTCCATTTGGGACGCAGCCTATGTGCTGGGTTAGCCCGGGGACCGGAGAGACTCTCACCTGGTAGTTCATGATGGCTCGCAGGCACATGATGCAGACGTGGACGTCGTCCTTCTTACAGACCAGCCGGGAGTTCTTCAGAGTTCTCCGGCTCGGCAACGCGTTGCAACTGAAACACATCGGACACAGGAGCGTCTTCACAGCAGAAGGCGTCTCCGAATTCATACCAACAAAGAGACACGCGGCTTGGTAAACAAGAAGACAGATGCCATCGGTGAACCGTAGCAGCCCACGTACCATTCTTGCACCCCGTCGTTTTCAAAGTAGACATCCAACTCCATGGCATGTTACATGGACACACAAAGAGCTGTGTAATCCACTGCCTTGCTCAGAGGCCAGAGGGGAGACCGTGTGATTGTTTTCATTTAACTATCCTGCACAAAAATATCACTTACAACTAGTACAATGGAGGAAGTCATTTGCATGCATGGAGGTGATCAGGCCGGCTTTGTGGAGACAAAACGTTAGCGAAAGAGGGCCTTTCTCCTGACCCCTTTCTCCCAGTGAAAGGAGAGCGCTTGAGTAGCACATCGCTGGTGTGTGTGTGTGTGTGTGTGTGTGTGTGTGTGTGTGTGTGTGTGTGTGTGTGTGTGTGTGCCACAGAACACAGCCCAGTACAGCTCAGTCCAGCCAGGGACATAAGACTGATTATTTCCAGCCCTGCATGTCATAAGACTTTATCCACCCGCCATGGTTCTGGGAAAAGGTGCCTTCAGCCGACCCATGCACACACACACACACACACACACTGATTCATGTCAGCACTGACGCCTTGAAGCTCTGAATCCGTCTTCAGTGTGTGTGTGTGTGTGTGTGTGAGAGGCTGAGACAGTGTGACTAAGCTTTGATAAGGATTTATGATGAGGGTAAATAAGGACAGATCCAACATACTGGCTGTAGTCTTCATGGTCTGATGCTTCTCACTGGTTCCATGAATGAGAGCTATTCAGCAGCAAGCAGTTATGACGTTTGCGTGTAGTAAAGAAAAAATAGCAAAACATTGTGCGGGGTGTGTGTATGAGTGACTTTGTTTGTCTTTGTGTGTGTGTGTGTGTGTGTGTGCGTGCGTGCGTGTGTGTTTATGTGTGCTCTTTGTTCTATTTAGGTGCATGTGGCGCCTACGTAGTGCAAAACAAGTTTCCTCACATAAACGCACTCGCTGCTTCACGAGACCGGTGACAGAATTGGAACATCGCCTCACACGCAGCCGGCGACGGTGTTCCAAAAGAACTGCGATTTTACAGAAAAACACCTCCAGCACTCAGCCTGCCTGCAACCAGGCAGCGGAAACGAATGGTAGAACGACACTCATTTGAGGGAAAGAGACTTCGGCGTGGACACGTCCCAAATAGCGGACCATAGGTCCCTGGTCAAAAGCAGTGCGCTACATAGGGACCAGGGTGCCATTTGGGACGCGTCCTCTGCTTCGTAACCGCACAGACGGAATGACGTGTGGTGACAGGACTATGAGTAAAAAGAGACAGTCGATCACCCTGATTCAATGTAGGCGCGGTGGACTTGCTTTGACAGGCCTTGTGGTGCACCGACTTAGAGCCCATAAAAGATCCTCCAAGGCCTTCCAAACTATGTTTTCATGGACGTTACTTCAACACTAAAGCTAATAAACAGCATAGTCTAAGGCGGAGTCCCAAATGGAAACCTCAATTCCGATATAGTGCAATACTTTACATTGGGCTCTGGTCAGAAGTAGTGCACCACATAGGGAATAGGGTGCCATTTGGGACGTGCCTATAGTCGAAATCACAACAAACACAACTACAAACTAGACCAGCCTAAATATTTCTAGGTAACCCTGGGCGAACCAGAAGACGTACCATCGTCCTTGTGAATACTTTGGGCATTTCAAAGAGCTCGGTGTCCTTCGAGTTTGCCGTGAGTTTTTAAGAAAAAGACATGTAAATTCAACAGGACATCAGAAAAGTGACACACAATGATTGACTTGGGAGGGATACAACTGTGACAAGGCAAAGGTGCTGTACGTTGGAAATAGGAATAAATACTGATAACGCTAATGTTAATTACCTTGACTTGTCAGCCTGTGTCAGGAGGTAACTAAGGAATAACAGTACAGATAACATCGTATTAGTTGATACATAAGAAGGGTCTGGTTGTAGCCAGCTACTACTTGCACAACTACCTGCCGCATATAGCCTGATCAAGGAGACATACGAAAAGCAATAATCAGAGGGGGCCAGGAACAATGCCGGTATAAAAAGCCATTTGCTCTAAATGGGAACAGAAATGTCTACAGTAAGACCACAACAGAGGTAGTAGCATCTCCCCTTCAACGCCTCCACACACTGGACCACAGTTTAGCAATGGAAGCATGTAGGAGTGTGTGTGTGTGTGTGTGTGTGTGTGTGTGTGTGTGTGTGTGTGTGTGTGCATGCGTGCGTTGGCGCCTGCCTTCCCGTGCGTGCGCACTCGTGTGTGGCAGGTAGTGAAGACAGGGGAGGGGGGGAGGAGGTGTTGAGGTAAGGCTAGGGGGGTGGGGCGAGCTAGAGCTATCAGATAGCACCGTGAGCCACACTGTGTACTGTGTAGACCTGCCTGCTGCTGCTGAAGACTGGAGCACAGAGCAGGAGACTAGAGGAGGAAGGCCGGGACAGAACACCAGTCAACATCAGTTCTCACCGTCACCTAGTTAAGTTCATACAGCTGCCATTCACACACAGTTCCTTCAGAAAGTATTCACGCCCCTCCATTTGTTCCACATTTTGTTGTGCTGCAGCCTGAATTTAAAATGGATCACGTTAAGATTGTGTGTCACTGATCTACACACAATGCCCCATCATGTAAACGTGGGATTCTGTTTTTCGAAATTTGTACAAATGAATAACAAATGGAAAGCTGAAATGTTTTGAGTGTAATACATATTTAACCCCTTTGTTATGGCAAGCCTAAATAAGTTCAAGAGTGAAAATGTGCTAAACAAGTCACATAATAATTTGCATGGACTCACTATGTGCAGAAATAGTGTTTAACATGATGTTTGAACGATTGCCTAATTTCTGTAACCCACACATACAGTTTATCTGTAAGGTCGGTCCCTCTGTCGAACAGTGAATTCAAATACAGATTTCAACCACCAAGACCAGGAAGGTTTTCCAATGCCTCGCTAAAAAGGGCACCTATTGGTAGAAAAAAAAGCAGACATTGAATATCCCTTTGAGCATTATTAATTACACTTTGGATGCTGTATCAATACACACAGTCACTACAAAGATAAAGGAGTCCTTCCTAACTCAGTTGCCGGAGAGGAAGGAAACCTCAGGGATTTCACCATGAGGCCAATGATGACTTTAAAACAGTTACAGAATTGAATGGCTGTGATAGGAGAAAACTGAGGATGGATCAACAACATTGTAGTTACTCCACATTACTAACCTAAATGACAGAGTTAAAACAAGGAAGCCTGTAGAGAATAAAAAATACAACACAACACATCCACCTAGTACCACTCTTCATATGTTCAAGCATGGTGGTGGCTGCATCATGTTTTGGGTATGCTTGTCATCGGCAAGGACTAGGGAGTTTTTTTTAGGATACAAAGAAACAGAATAGAGCTAAGCTTGAAAATGGCTGTCAAACAATGATCAACAGCCAACTTAACAGAGCTTGAAGAATTTTTTAAAGAACAATGTGCAAATATTGTACAATCCAGGAGTGCAAACCTCATAGAGACATACCCAGAAAGAAATTCTAACATGTATTGACCCAGAGGCGTGATGTAAATGAGATATTTCTGTATTTCATTTTCAATACATTTGCAAAGATGTCTAAAACCATGTTTTCACTTTGTCATTATGGGGTATTGTGTGTAGATGGGTGAGATTGAAAATATATATATATATTTAATCCATTTTGAATTCAGGCTGTAACACAAAATGTAGAATAAGTCAAGGGGTATGAATACTTTCTGAAGGCACTGCATGGGTCCCGAATGGCACCCTATTCCCTATATTGTACTACTTTTCAAAACCAGTGCACTATATAGGGAACAGGTCGCCACTCGTCAAAAGTAGTGCACTATATAGGGAACAGGTCGCCACTCGTCAAAAGTAGTGCACTATATAGGGAATAGAGTGTCATTTGGCCACACATAGCCTTGGTCTCCTATAGTACATATCCTATAAAGTGTACTACTTTGGAACAGGGCCCATAGAGCTCTGGTCAAAGGTGTGCACTCGGCGACATTCTATAGGGAATCGGGTGCCATTTTGGGGGACACAAACTGGCCTGTGTGTTTCCTAAGAGAAGAAGCCTAGCGAGTCCAGATTCGTTTGTCGATTATATGAGAGTTAGGATAACGTTGGGGTTCAGAAGACGCGTGCGGTCTCAGTGGTGTAACGTCTCTCGTTAAAAGACCTGTGAGTTACTGACGGTCAGAAAAATTGGGATTAGCCGTGTACATGTGAAGTCAATGGGACTAACACACCGGGACATCATTGAAACGACTGCGGCGATTAACAGAGTCAGAAATATGCATGAACTATGTTTGCCGCCTATACTCCAAATGAAATGACCACGGTTTAAAGGAAACGGGGAGAATTTCAAATGTTAAATGTTTGCCAAATCAAAAAGACGTAGAACTCGCGTCATATTCATGACATAACACGTAATATCTGTAAAATCCCTGTGGAAAAGATGGTGCTAGAAGAGAGTTCTTCCAGATTGTTCAGAAGCCACGAAAACCCCCGTGTCAGAGATATCCTATTCCATAACATCATGAGTCAGACGACCCAATAAAAGGTCTTCTCCCAAATGGCACCCAATTCCCTGTATGTAGTGCCCTACTTTTGACCCATCAAAAGTGACCCATCAAAAGTAGTGGACTATATTGGGAATAAGATGCCGCTTGAAACACAGCTCTGGAAAACAACCCCCCCCCCCCCCCCGCCCCCTTATCCTTCGTCCTGCTGTTCCATGCCACAACTAAACGTGTCTTAAGCCATTTAAAGACTTAAAGGCCTCATGACCACAACAAAAGGCCTTCTCAGACATCACATGCAAACGCGTGAGCGTATTAGCAAACCTGGGAACTGTGACAATCCAGACTAAGTCAAAAACAATTTCAAGACATTTCTTATACAACAAGCATGTTACGTTTTAAATAGAGAATTAGGACTTGGTTATCATTGCAGCGCGTTCTTACAGTAGCCTCTAGGCTATAATGTATGGTGGTGAGGTGGCGTGTGCGTTGCTTACCGTAGCGTGGCGTGTCGCCCGGCGCGGGTAATGCTGTTCCCGCTGACGGGGGACGGGAGGTTACTCCCCCCATGCAGGTCCTCTATGGATCTGCTCCAGGGCTTGTCCACTGACTTCTCCGGGTTGTTCTCCACGCTGTCGCCATCAAACCTGGAGAGGGGAAACACACAGGACAAAGGGGCTTAGAGAACCTAGTACATTTCTGTACTCTCTGACCACAGTCCAGTAATGTCCCAAATAGCGCCGTATTGTCTTTATAGTGCACTACTTTTGACCAGGGCCCATAGGTTTCTGGTCAAAGGTAGTGCACTGCATAGTGGATAGGGTGCCGTTTAAGACACAGCCCTAATCTGTTTAATACATTATCAGAGTCTGGAAGGAAAAGGAGAACTGTATAAAAGTCACATAGAGGCATCTCTTACTTCACATTTTAGGAGGGCAGATATCCCCCCACCCCTCCCCCTGTATTCTTTTTAAATATTTTTTTATAGCTGTGGCTGTTTTCTAACAAAAAGGCAGGGGACTAACTAGTACCTGGGTAATCAAGGTAAACACTCACTGATGGGGTAACCATTAGAAACGTGTTGGACAGACCAATAACGTAGGGTCAGAAAGCAAATACAAACGTAACTAAAAACGCCATTGGCTCTGAATGGAAACCCCCCGGGACCGAGTAATTATTCCATCTATGAATAGAATCTACATGCCACACAGAGTTGAACGTATGCACGGCAAATGGCACCCTATTCCCTATGCCGTGCACTGCTTTTGACCAGGTCTATATAGGGAATAGGGTGTCAGTTGGGACGTAGACAGAGTCTACGGGAGCAGCGCCGGTCGCCACATACGACCAGTGACTCGGTGTTTCTGAGAACGAAGCAGGCTGCAGGGTGTCGAGGAGATGCGTGGTTGATTAGGCTAACAAACAAAAAAAGGGCCATTGTGCTCATTGTCTGGCCCGCGCTATAGGAGGACATGGAGAAAGGAGAAAGAGCCGTGGGGGGGACACTTACGTGACAGCGTACTGCGCAAAAGACAGATACTCCACCAGTACGTCCAGGCCTTTGTTTTCTTCGTTTAAGAACTCTCTCACCCACCTAGAAGGAGAAATGACACACAGTCTTAGTTCAAAGACAATGCGCAGACGGTGCTCGGCATGTGGTTCACGTGCAACACACAGAGTTGTGAACGGTCTGGGATTCTCATTTGACATTGTGATAGGCCTACACAACAAGGAGAGGGAAAGAGGGAGAGAGATAGAGGGAGAGAGATAGAGAGAGAGAGTGAGAGATAAAGAAAGAGTGAGAGAGATGAAGAGAGAAAGAGAGTGAGAGAAAGAGATATATAGGAGAGAGAGTGAGAGATGAGAGAGAGAGAGATGAGAGAGAGAGAGAGAGAGAAAGAGAGAGAGAGAGAGAGAGAGAGAGAGAGAGAGAGAGAGAGAGAGAGAGAGAGAGAGGGGGGGGGGGGGGCATCTTGTGTTGTTGGGATGCTGAGATTGTGTGACTGTTGTAATGTAACAGAGTCTGCCTGGGGTTGTATTGTCTAGGTAGGACTTGGCTGGCTGGCTGGCTGGTCTCCTGTCTGTGGCTGGGGACTCGGGTCAAAAGTAGTGCACTGTTTAGGGAATAGGGTGCCATTTGGAACCCATGCTGTTCCTTCCTGTCCTCACAGGGTCACAAAGTGGTGCCGTGTCGCCAGTGACATTGATCCAGTCCCATCAACCCCCGCTGCTTCCTGCTGACCCTTATCATCCCTTATCCTGCCTCATCCTGCCTCCAGCTCCCAGCATGCACCCTGGCCTCATTACCACCTGCGACCACAGCTGGGATGAGACCCAAATGGCACCCTACTCCCTTTCTAGTGCACTATTTTTGACCAGGGCCCATAGGGTACCAATTTGGGACGCAGGCACTTGACCTTCACATTCACATACTTAATCTTAATTATTACTCACCCTATGTGATTGGTCCTTAATGAAATTTCCAGTTCTCTCAGGACCTGGGTGGACTCCTGCACCCTCCGTCTGAATTTCTGGGGTTAAAGAAAGAGACATTTTGAACATTTCATCACTCCGTTCCGTATTCAGTAGACCGATAGAATATGTTGGGATGAACTTTGAGTGATTTGTGGGGCATTTCACCAACCATATCATCGGTCGTTTCTCATTCAACAGAGGGCCAGGAAGCATGACAGTCAACATAATGGACAGTCCTGCTTATAGAATGCTTGACTTTACCGTAGTCATTCCAATGTCTGCTTTGCGTAGAAGCAGTTCCTTCATCCGGAGCAATATAATCGTAGCATCCCAAATGGCACTCTATTCCCTATACAGTGTACTTTTGGTCGAATGTGGTGCACTACAGTATATAGAGAATAATGTGCTATTTGGGATGAGGCCATAATCGACTCATTAACTTGGATCTGGCTTGTGTTTGAGCTGTCAGGGCCTTTACACAAACACACACACAGCATATATCCATTCTAGTCCCGTTGTGCTGTTCCCGTGGTTACATGTCCAGGAACAAACGCTGGGTGGACTGAAGTGTATGACCTGCCCTGCATGTGAATATGCAACGTGACACAAGTGTTCGTGGGGAGGTTGTTCCCTCTCTCTCTCTTTCTCCCTCTCACCTCTCTCTCTCTCTCTCTCTCTCGTTGCTTTCATTTTCAGACAAAAAGACCCGCGACTACAAACAAAAGCCTCGCAGCCTGTTACGCAAAAGTTGCGCGGCGGAATCCAAAAAGCAATAGCGTGAGCGACAGGGCTTTGCCATTAGCATTCATAATCAACGCCCAGAAGAACCGGTGTTGATCACTACTCGTTCAGTGGAAGAGCCTCCCTGATGGCAGACAGTGAATCATTGCATCACCAATGACAGAGACAGAGGAGGAGGCTCCCAGTCTCCATATCAACCCATTTTTGGCTGAGCTGGAGCCTTCCCTTTCCATGATGTGTCTATGGCTGGCGGCATCCCAAATAGCACCCTATTCCCTATATAGTGCACAGGGCTCTGGTCAAAAAGTGGTGCACTAGGTAAGGAATAGGGTGCCAGACAAACAGAGCAGTGCCCGGTGTTATAAACACAGAGAGAGAGAGAGATGAGTACAGAGATGTTCCCATTGGCAGGGTTTCTCTGGTCCTTGGCCTGTAGTACTGAGCTGGGGTGTGTGTTTGGCACATGTGAGATGAGAAACAGTGTTTTTATTAGGGAGGAGGCCCCTTGTGTGTTTATATGGAAAGCGGCGCTAGTGTGAGGTGTACTGCGCAGACTCCCTGACCCACACACACAGCGGTCACGTACACACACACACATCACTCCTCACTAAGTACTACCAGCTGCCGCTCAGATCCAGAGAGCAGGGGGAACGAGACGAGAGAGAGCAGAGGGAACGAGACGAGAGAGAGAGAGCAGGGGGAACGAGACGAGAGAGAGAGAGCAAGGGGAACGAGACGAGAGAGAGAGAGCAGGGGGAACGAGACGAGAGAGAGAGAGCAGGGGGAACGAGACAAGAGAGAGAGAGCAGGGGGAACGAGACGAGAGAGAGAGAGCAGGGGGAACGAGACGAGAGAGAGAGAGCAGGGGGAACGAGACGAGAGAGAGAGAGAAGGGGGAACGAGACGAGAGAGAGAGAGCAGGGGGAACGAGACGAGAGAGAGTGCAGGGAGAGAGAGAAAAAAAAGCAGGGAAAGAGAGAGGAGGAAGAGAAGAACAGAGACAACAGGCGGAAGGGAGAGATAGCAAAGAGAGAGTGAGAGAGGGGAAAAGAGGTCGAGTGGGGAGCTGTGATGAGTGGAGGACGGTGCACGCTCTGGGGAGGTCATCCTGGAAACAAATCAATGGCTGATACATTCTTAGGGAGTTTTTTGGAATGAACCTCTTCCTTTTTGGATGCCTATTGGCTGAGAGGAATGCACGGGGGCCTGCATATGTAAAGAGGCGGCAATGAACTCCAGCTCCGGCTCTCCACAGAGGCACAAAGTGGCAATTGTTCCGAGTCTGAAGAAAAGGGGGTTGAACAGGAATGTAAAACCATAACTCTCTTTTCCTGCATCTCTCTCTCTCCCCTACTCTCTCGTTCTCCCCTGCGCTCTCTCACACACTATCTTTCCCCGTCTCTCTCCATTTTCCAACTCTCTCTCTCTGTCTCTTTCCCCCTCTCCCTCTGGTGCCGGCTGCTGACGTCCTGCGAGGGACACGCGGGACTGTTGTTGGAGCATGGTATAAGCCCAACTGTGGAGGGAGCAGACTCTGACGACTCATAGTTCCCAGGGCATGTGATAAACAGCCCAGACGTTTGGACGTGAAAATAAACACAGGAGCCCAACCGCTCGTCGTCGAAAAAACAGAGACGTGTTTTAATAAGCGCTGTTGCCTCTCGCTGAAGGCTCGATTCCAGCCCGTGACAAACGGTTTCAATAAAGATAGAGGAAGATCATACTTTGGTCAGCGGTGTTAGACAAACAAAGACAGCGAGGGCTCGCTGCCTAAACGTATGCAGGCCCTGGAGTCAGTGAATGCGTCCCAAATGGCACCCTATCCCCTACATAGTGCACTACTGTTGACCAGAGCCCTATGGGACTCCCTATGGACCCTGGACAAAAGTAGACCAATATATAGGGAATAGGGTGCCATTTGGGATGCAGGTAGTGTGTAATAAATCCTTCCTTCAGCCATGGCAGTGCTAAGTGTTTACACCCCGAAAGAGAGTTAAACCTGGACCAGTCATTTCCGTCATCAGGGAGCCATCCTCCCGTTCACCATGCCAACATCCCAAATAGCACCCTATTTCCCTATATAGTGCACCACTTTTGGCTCGGCTCCAGTCAAAAGTAGTGCACTATAGGGACTAGGGTGCCATTAGGGAGGAAGCCTAACCCTGCCCCATCCCACAATGCACTCCTCCTCATAGTCTTGCATCTGACCACAACATGAGCACTTGTTATCTACCATCCACCATCCTCCTTCCTCTCTCTATTCCTCGCTTCTCCTCTCCAGTGTTGCTCTTCATCCTCCTCCTATCCTCCTTCCCCTTCATCTCCGTCTCCAGAGAGGAACATTAGTCCTTCAGTCACGTTCTGTATCATCAGAGAGCCGAATACGGGTGCGTCCCATATGGCACCCCTATTCCCTTTCGCCGTCCACTACTTTTGACCAGGGTCCATAGGGCTCTGGTCGAAAGTAGTGCACTGGAAAGGGAATAGTGTGCCATTTTTTGGATACAACCCTAAAGAGCAGGGCGATGCTCTGAGGGAGACGTACGCCCCGAGCTTAGAAGGGTTCATCGATAATGCAGCTAGGGCTGCAGGAGTGCCAAAACACGAGGCGTGTCGTGATACAAGATGCAGAACATATTCTCTTTGCTTTTTCGATCGGAGAGAGACGAGGAACACACTTCAACACTATGAAAAATGTAATACTCGAAACAATCCAACCTAGATCGTCACTAGGCAGAAGTCACATCATTGGCTGATCTAGAACTGCTTTCTTGCCCTCTTCACGCTCCCGTAGCATATTCACGCTCCGAAACCTTCAATCCAGTCGGTCAGCGTAATTTAATTATCTGGAGCAATTTGATGTCCCTCTGGCAGAGTCGCTCGGCGCTAATTTGTTTTTATTACAGAGACAACTTTGTGGCCTCGTCCCAAATGGCAACATACTCCCTATAGAATTGCTTATATACCCTATGGGCCTTGGTCAAAAGTAGTGCACTATATAGGGAATCGGGCAACATTTGGAACGCATCCCATCGGGACAGTGGCACTATCTCCCTCCGCAAGCCAAATTTCTTCCTATTGGCGAGGCCTGAACGCTGGCTGACACTTTACTCTGGAAAACCTTCTCGCCTCTCCAACTCCTGTGGCCAGAGAGTCAGCCTCAGCCGGTACTGGCTGCTTCCCTCCCCTAACACTACCACCGGCACGATATCATAATGCTCCTGTTAGCTATGGCTCCGCAAGGCCATGTTCACTCCCAGGGCCCACTACTTCTCAGGGCAACACAGCTGTATGGTGGGGATACCCTGGGTAACATTCACTAGGACTGAAACGGAAGCAGAAGGGGCTAAATGGGAAGGGACTACGTGAACTTATCCAATAAGAAACGTTTAAAGTTTTTTACATTGCAACATGTTTTGCTACGTTTTTCTACAAATTAATGTAACACAGGTGGTGTTGAGCTGAAAGGGGAAGGAAGAAGCTGAGGCAGTGGAACAGTTGGTCGGGAAGAATCCACACTCTCCCTTACCTTCCTGGTGGCGGCCGGGTCCAGAAAGCCCCTCAGCTTCTGGATGTATGTGTGGGGGGGGTTCTTCACTTGGAATCGTTCCTGTGAGAGGGAGAGAGAGAGAGAAGAGAGAGAGAGGAGACAGAGAGAACACAAAAACACGTTACTTTCACCCTCATTCTGTAGTTACTCAGCTAACTGTGGAGGGTTAAAGGGGACAACATTAACTGTCTGTCACACCCTGACCATAGTTTACTTTGTATGTTTCTATGTTTTGGTTGGTCAGGGTGTGATCTGAGTGGGCATTCTATGTTACATGTCTAGTTTGTCCAGTTCTATGTTCGGCCTGATATGGTTCTCAATCAGAGGCAGGTGTTCGTCATTGTCTCTGATTGGGAACCATATTTAGGTAGCCTGGGTTTCACTGTGTGTTTGTGGGTGATTGTTCCTGTCTATGTGTTTTCACCAGATAGGCTGTTTAGGTTTTCGTTACGTTCATTACGTTCTTTATTTTTGTAGTGTTTGTATTGATTCGTGTTTTACGTTTGTTTATTAAAACATGGATCGCAATCGACACGCTGCATTTTGGTCCGACTCTCCTTCTCATACAGAAAACCGTTATAGAATCACCCACCACCAACGGACCAAGCAGCGTGTCAACAGGCAGCAACAGCAGCGTAAAGAGGAATGGACATGGGAGGACGTTTTGGATGGCAAGGGCTGTTACACTTGGGAGGAGATACTGGCTGGAAGAGATCGCCTCCCATGGGAACAGGTGGAGGCACTTAGGAGAGCAGAGGCAGCCGGAGAGAGGAGCCGGCGATATGAGGGAACACGGCTGGCAAGGAAGCCCGAGAGGCAGCCCCAAACATTTCTTGGGGGGGGGCTAACAGGGAGTATGGCTACGCCAGGTAGGAGACCTGCGCAAACTCCCTGTGCTTACCGGGGGGCTAGAGAGACCGGACAGGCACCGTGTTATGCAGTGGTGCGCACGGTGTCTCCAGTGCGGGTGCATAGCCCGGTGCGGTATATTCCAGCTCCGCGTGTCGGCCGGGCTAGATTGAGCGTCGAGCCTAATGCCATGAAGCCGGCTCTACGCAGCTGGTCCCCAGTGCGTCTCCTTGGGCCGGCTTACATGGCACCAGCCTTGCGCTCGGTGTCTCCGGTTCGCCTGCATAGCCCAGTGCGGGCTATTCCACCTCGCCGCACTGGCAGGGCGACCGTGAGCATTCAACCAGGTAAGGTTGGGCAGGCTCGGTGCTCAAGAGCTCCAGTGCGCCTGCACGGTCCGGTTTTTCCAGTACCACCTCCACACCCCAGCCCTCCGGTAGCAGCTCCCCGCACCAGGCTTCCTGTGCGTGTCCTCGGCCCAGTACCACCAGTGCCAGCACCACGCATCAGGCCTACAGTGCGTCTCGCCTGTCCAGCGCTGCTAGAGGCTTCCTCCTTTTCAGCGCTGTTGGAGTCTCCCGCCTGTCTAGCGCTGTTAGAGCCTTCCTTCTCTTCAGCGCTGCCGGAGTCTCCCGCCTGTTCAGAACTGCCAGTCTGCATAGAGCTGCCAGTCTGCATAGAGCTGCCAGTCTGCAAGGAGCTGCCAGTCTGCATAGAGCTGCCAGTCTGCAAGGAGCTGCCAGTCTGCAAGGAGCTGCCAGTCTGCAAGGAGCTGCCAGTCTGCATAGAGCTGCCAGTCTGCAAGGAGCTGCCAGTCTGCAAGGAGCTGCCAGTCTGCAAGGAGCTGCCAGAGCTGCCTGTCTGCAAGGAGCCGCCAGAGCTGCCAGTCTGCAAGGAGCCGCCAGAGCTGCCAGTCTGCAAGGAGCCGCCAGAGCTGCCAGTTAGCATGGAGCAGCCAGAGCCGCCAGTCAGCATGGAGCAGCCAGAGCCGCCAGTCAGCATGGAGCAGCCAGGGCCGCCAGTCAGCATGGAGCAGCCAGGGCCGCCAGTCAGCATGGAGCAGTCAGGGCCGCCAGTCAGCATGGAGCAGCCAGTCAGCATGGAGCAGCCAGAGCTGCCAGTCAGCATGGAGCAGCCAGAGCTGCCAGTCAGCATGGAGCAGCCAGAGCTGCCAGTCAGCATGGAGCAGCCAGAGCTGCCAGTCAGCATGGAGCAGCCAGAGCTGCCAGTCAGCATGGAGCAGCCAGAGCTGCCAGTCAGCATGGAGCAGCCAGAGCTGCCAGTCAGCATGGAGCAGCCAGAGCTGCCAGTCAGCATGGAGCAGCCAGTCAGCATGGAGCAGCCAGAGCTGCCAGTCGACCAGACTCTTCCAGATCTGCCAGTCGACCAGACTCTTCCAGATCTGCCAGTCAGCCAGGATCTGCCAGATCTGCCAGTCAGCCAGGATCTGCCAGATCTGCCAGTCAGCCAGGATCTGCCAGATCTGCCAGTCAGCCAGGATCTGCCAGATCTGCCAGTCAGCCAGGATCTGCCAGATCTGCCAGTCAGCCAGGATCTGCCAGAACCGCCAGTCAGCCAGGATCTGCCAGAACCGCCAGCCAGCCAGGATCTGCCGGATTCAACTACCTGCCTGAGCTTCCTCTCAGTGCTGAGCTTCCTCTCAGTGCTGAGCTACCCATCAGTCCCGAGCTACCTCTGTCCCGAGCTGTCCTTCTGTTCCGAGCTGCCCCTCTGTCCCGAGCTGTCATTTAGGAGGGTAACCTATCTAGGGACGCTAAGGAGGTGGACTAAGACTATTATGGAGTGGGGTCCACGTCCAGCGCCAGAGCCGCCACCGCGGACAGATGCCCACCCAGACCCTCCCCTATAGGTTCAGGTTTTGCGGCCGGAGTCCGCACCTTGGGGGGGGGGGGGGGGGGGGGGGGGGGTACTGTCACACCCTGACCATAGTTTACTTTGTATGTTTCTATGTTTTGGTTGGTCAGGGTGTGATCTGAGTGGGCATTCTATGTTACATGTCTAGTTTGTCCAGTTCTATGTTCGGCCTGATATGGTTCTCAATCAGAGGCAGGTGTTCGTCATTGTCTCTGATTGGGAACCATATTTAGGTAGCCTGGGTTTCACTGTGTGTTTGTGGGTGATTGTTCCTGTCTATGTGTTTTCACCAGATAGGCTGTTTAGGTTTTCGTTACGTTCATTACGTTCTTTATTTTTGTAGTGTTTGTATTGATTCGTGTTTTGCGTTTGTTTATTAAAACATGGATCGCAATCGACACGCTGCATTTTGGTCTGACTCTCCTTCTCATACAGAAAACCGTTACACTGTCATTTTGTTTACTGGCGATTGTGCCAAACTACTGGGGCTAAACCACATCACTGTTGTTGATTTCCACTCAGTAGACAAAACATTAAAAACGTGCTCTTTCCACGACATAGACCAGGTGCATCCAGGTGAAAGCTATGGTCCCATTTTGATGTCACATGTTAAATTCACTTCAATCCGTGTAGATGAAGGGGAGGAGACTAGAGGTCGACCGATTATGATTTTTCAACGCCGATACCGATACAGATTATTGGAGGACCAAAAAAAAAGCCGATACCGATTAATCGGCCAATTGTTTTTATTTATTTGAAATAATGACAATTACAACAATAGTGAATGAACACTTATTTTAACTTAATATAATACACCAATAAAATCTATTTAGCCTCAAATAAATAATGAAACATGTGCAAAAACAAAGTGTTGGTGAAGAAAGTAAAAGTGCAATATGTGCTATGTAAGAAAGCTAACGTTTAAGTTCCTTGCTCAGAACATGAGAACATATGAAAGCTGGTGGTTCCTTTTAACATGAGTCTTCAATATTCCCAGGTAAGAAGTTTTAGGTTGTAGTTATTATAGGAATTATAGGACTATTTCTCTCTATACCATTTGTATTTCATATACCTTTGACTATTGGATGTTCTTATAGGCACTTTAGTATTGCCAGTGTAACAGTATAGTTTTCGTCCCTCTCCTCGCCCCTACCTGGACTCGAACCAGGAACACATCGACAACAGCCACCCTTGAAGCATCGTTACCCATCGCTCCACAAATGCTGCGCCCCTTGCAGAGCAAGGGGAACAACTACTCCAAGTCTCAGAGCAAGTGACGTTTGAAACGCTATTAGCGCGCACCCCGCTCACTAGCTAGCCATTTCACATCGGTTACACCAGCCTAATCTCAGGAGTTGATAGGCTTGAAGTCATAAACAGCGCAATGCTTGAAGCATTGCGAAGTGCTGCTGGCAAAACGCACGAAAGTGCTGTTTGAATGAATGCTTACGAGCCTGCTGCTGCCTACCATCACTCAGTCAGACTGCTCTATCAAATCATAGACTTAGTTATAACATAATAACACACAGAAATACGAGCCTTAGGTCATTAATATGGTCGAATCCGGAAACTATCATCTCGAAAACAAGACGTTTATTCTTTCAGTGAAATACGGAACCGTTCTGTATTTTATCTAACGGGTGGCATCCATAAGTCTAAATATTCCTGTTACATTGCACAACCTTCAATGTTATGTCATACTTACGTAAAATTCTGGCAAATTAGGCGGCCCAAACTGTTACATATAGCCTGACTCAAGTGACACAATTTCACCAGGTTAATATTGCCTGCTAACCTGTATTTCATTTAGCTAAATATTCAGGTTTAAAAATATATACTTCTGTGTATTGATTTCAAGAAAGGCATTGATGCTTATGGTTAGATACACATTGGAGCAAGGACAGTCTTTTTCGCGAATACGCACTGCATCAATTATATGCAACGCAGGACACGCTAGATAAACTAGTAATATCATCAACCATGTGTAGTTAACTAGTGATTATGATTGATTGATTGATTGTTTTTTATAAGATAAGTTTAATGCTAGCTAGCAACTTACCTTGGCTTACTGCATTCTCGTAACAGGCAGTCTCCTCGTGGAGTGCAATGAGAGGCAGGTGGTTAGAGCGTTGGACTAGTTAACTGTAAGGTTGCAAGATTGAATCCCCGAGCTGACAAGATAAAAATCTGTTGTTCTGCCCCTGAACAAGGCAGTTAACCCACCGTTCCTAGGCCGTCATTGAAATTATGAATGTGTTCTTAACTGACTTGCCAAGTTAAATAAAGATTTAAAAAAGGTGTAAAAAAAGAAAGAAAAGTAAATTGTCCAAATCGGTGTCCAAAAATACCGATTTCCGATTGTTATGAAAACTTGAAATCGGCCCTAATTAATCGCCCATTCCGATAAATCGGTCGACCTCTAGAGACAGGTTAAAAATGATTTTTAAGCCTTGAGACATGGATTGTGTATGTGTGCCATTCAGAGGGGGAATGGGCAACACAGAAAATGTAAGCGCCTTTAAACGGGGTATGGTAGTCGGTGCCAGACGCACCGGTTTGGGTTAATACCTAAAACGCTGCTGGATTTTTCACACTCAACAGTTTCCCGTGCGTATATCGGCACTCTAATAAAAGGCCACAAGGTCATCACTCACAGCGGCTCCACTATCACAGACTCGTCAAATTAGGCTCGTTGGTCGAGGTGGATGTGTGGGCGTAAAAGCGCAAAGGTCTAGCAAAGCGAAGGTTGCATGTTTGAATCTCATCACGGACAACTTTGGCACATAGTATATTATACTAAAGCAACGTGATATTTCGTTTTGTTACCAACCTTACTTTGCTACCTGACAACTTTACGGTTTTTACTTTTTAATTACTGTTTATATTTTTAGTTTTTACCTCACAACTTTTTTTTCCCCATTCAACTTTTTCACTCCGGACGCTTTATCTGGACATGGTTCGTCAGGACCTCCAACAGCCAAAGCTAAGTAGTAACATTAACATGATGCCTTCTAATTGCAGTCGCTGTACTCATAATATACAGGAGAACAATCTCCTTACGGCGAGGATAGCTGTGCTGCAAGCCCAGCTTCAGACGCAATTGTTAGGCAAGGGTCATTTAAGTGTAGGAAAGGATGAACAGAGTCTGTGCCACCACTAAGTACAGATAGTAACGTTAAAATAAATCCCCTCGCACGGTCCCTGCAGCCAGACAACTTTCTCATGGCTTCTGGAGGGAAATGCTGTAGGAATGCTCAACCGGTGTCGCTCATTCAGCCGACAGAAACTTTCAACAGGTTTTCCCCATTAAGCAGCGAGTCGGAGTCTGAGGCCGAGCCTTCTCTTGTCTCTACTCCTCCCGTTACGGGGTCTGAGACGCCGAAGCTTCCCACCATTAGCTCTGACAAATTGAAAACCCTAGTCATTGGAGACTCCATTACCCGCAGTATTAGACTTAAAACGAATCATCCAGCGATCATACACTGTTTACCAGGGGGCAGGGCTACCGAGGTTAAGGCTAATCTGAAGATGGTGCTGGCTAAAGCTAAAACTGGTGAGTGTAAAGAGTATAGAGATATTGTTATCCACGTCGGCACCAACGATGTTAGGATGAAACAGTCAAAGGTCACCAAGCGCAACATAGCTTCAGCCTGTAAATCAGCTAGAAAGATGTGTCGGCATCGAGTAATTGTCTCTGGCCCCCTCCCAGTTAGGGGGAGTGATGAGCTCTACAGCAGAGTCTCACAACTCAATCGCTGGTGGAAAACTGTTTTCAGACCCTCCCAAAAGATAGAATTTGTAGATAATTGGCCCTCTTTCTGGGACTCACCCACAAACAGGACCAAGCCTGGCCTGCTGAAGAGTGACAGACTCCAGCCTAGATGGAGGGGTGCTCTCATCTTATCTACCAACATAGACAGGGCTCTACCTCCTCTAGCTCCACAATGAAATAGGGTGCAGGCCAGGCAGCAGGCTATTAGCCAGCTTGTCGGCTTAGTGGATTCTGCCACTAGCACAGTCAGTGTAGTCAGCTCAGCTATCCCCATTGAGATCGTGTCTGCGCTTCGACCTAGGTTGGGCAAACTAAACATGGCGGTGTTCGCCTTAGCAATCTCACTAGGATAAAGACCTCCTCCATTCCTGCCATTATTGAAAGAGATCGTGATACCTCACATTTCAAAATAGGGCTACTTAATGTTAGATCCCTCACTTCAAAGGCAGTTATAGTCAATGAACTAATCACTGATCATAATCTTGATGTGATTGGCCTGACTGAAATCTGGCTTAAGCCTGATTAATTTACTGTGTTAATTGAGGCCTCACCACCTGGTTATACTTGTGACCATATCCACCGTGCATCCCACAAAGGCGGAGGTGCTGCTAACATTTACAATAGCAAATTTCAATTAACAAAAAAAAAATGACGTTTTCGTCTTTTGAGCTTCTAGTCATGAAATCTATGCAACCTACTCAATAACTTTTTATAGCTACTGTTAAAGGCTTCCTGGGCCATATACAGAGTTCCTCACTGATTTCCCTGAATTCCTATCGGACCTTGTAGTCATAGCAGATAATATTCTAATTTTTGGTGATTTTAATTTTCACATGGAAAAGTCCACAGACTCGCTCCAAAAGGCTTTCGGAGCCATCATCGACTCAGTGGGTTTTGTCCAACATGTCTCTGGACCTACAAACTGTCACAGTCATGCTCTGGACCTAGTTTTGTCCCATGGAATAAATGTTGCAGATCTTAATGTTTTTCCTCATAATCCTGGACTATCGGACCACCATTTTATTACGTTTGCAATCGCAACACATAATCTGCTCAGACCCCAACCAAGGAGCATCAAAACTTGTGCTATAAATTCTCAGACAACCCAAAGATTCCTTGATGCCCTTCCAGACTCCCTCTGCCTACCCAAGGACGTCAGAGGACAAAAATCAGTTAAACACCTAACTGAGGAACTCAATTTAACCTTGCACAATATCCTAGATGCAATTGCACCCCTAAAAACTAAAAACATTTGTCATAAGAAACTAGCTCCCTGGTATACAGAAAATACCCGAGCTCTGAAGCAAGTTTACAGAAAATTGGAACGGAAATGGCGCCACACCAAACTGGAGGTCTTCCGACTAGCTTGGAAAGACAGTACCGTGCAGTATCGAAGAGCCCTCACTGCTGCTCGATCATCCTATTTTTCCAACTTAATTGAGGAAAATAAGAACAATCCGAAATGTATTTTTGATACTGTCGCAAAGCTAACTAAAAAGCAGCATTCCCCAAGAGAGGGTGGCTTTCACTTCAGCAGGAATAAATTCATGAACTTCTTTGAGGAAAAGATCATGATCATTAGAAAGCAAATTACGGACTCCTCTTTAAATTTGCGTAATCCTCCAAAGATCAGTTGTCCTGAGTCTGCACAACTCTGCCAGGACCTAGGATCAAGAGAGACACTCAAGTGTTTTAGTACTATATCTCTTGACACAATGATGAAAATAATCATGGCCTCTAAACCTTCAAGCTGCATACTGGACCCTATTCCAACTAAACTACTGAAAGAGCTGCTTCCTGTGCTTGGCCCTCCTATGTTGAACATAATAAACGGCTCTCTATCCACCGGATGTGTACCAAACTCACTAAAAGTGGCACTAATAAAGCCTCTCTTGAAAAAGCCAGACCTTGACCCAGAAAAAATAAAAAATTATCGGCCTATATCGAATCTTCCATTCCTCTCAAAATAGAAAAAGCTGTTGCGCAGCAACTCACTGCCTTCCTGAAGACAAACAATGTATACGAAATGCTTCAGTCTGGTTTTAGACCCCATCATAGCACTGAGACTGCACTTGTGAAGGTGGTAAATTACCTTTTAATGGCGTCAGACCGAGGCTCTGCATCTGTCCTCGTGCTCCTAGACCTTAGTGCTGCTTTTGATACCATTGATCACCACATTCTTTTGGAGAGATTGGAAACCCAAATTGGTCTACACAGACAAGTTCTGGCCTGTTTTAGATCTTATCTGTCGGAAAGATATTAGTTTGTCTCTGTGAATGGTTTGTCATCTGACAAATCAACTGTACATTTCGGTGTTCCTCAAGGTTCCGTTTTAGGACCGCTATTGTTTTTACTATATATTTTACCTCTTGGGGATGTCATTCGAAAACATAATGTTAACTTCCACTGCTATGCGGATGACACACAGCTGTACACTTCAATGAAACATGGTGAAGCCCCAAAATTGCCCTTGCTAGAAGCCTGTGTTTCAGACATAAGGAAGTGGATGGCTGCAAACTTTCTACTTTTAAACTCGGACAAAACATAGATGCTTGTTCTAGGTCCCAAGAAACAAAGAGATCTTCTGTTGAATCGGACAATTAATCTTGATGGTTGTACAGTCGTCTCAAAAAAAACTGTGAAGGACCTCGGTGTTACTCTGGACCCTGATCTCTCTTTTGACGAACATATCAAGACTGTTTCAAGGACAGCTTTTTTCCATCTACGTAACATTGCAAAAATCGAAAACTTTCTGTTCAAAAATTATGCAGAAAAAATTAATCCATGATTTTCTTACTTCTAGGTTAGACTACTGCAATGCTCTACTTTCCGGCTACCCGGATAAAGCACTAAATAAACCTCAGTTAGTGCTAAATACGGCTCCTGGAATCCTGACTAGAACCAAACAATTTGATCATATTACTCCAGTGCTAGCCTCCCTACACTGGCTTCCTGCTAAGGCAAGGGCTGATTTTAAGGTTTTACTTCTAACCTACAAAGCATTACATGGGCTTGCTCCTACCTATCTTTCCGATTTGGTCCTGCCGTACATACCTACACGTACGCTACGGTCACAAGACGCAGGCCTCCTAATTGTCCCTAGAATTTCTAAGCAAACAGCTGGATGCAGGAGTTTCTCCTATAGAGCTAAATTTTTATGGAATGGTCTGCCTACCCATGTGAAAGACGCAGACTCGGTCTCAACCTTTAAGTCTTTACTGAAGACTCATCTCTTCAGTGGGCCATATGATTGAGTGTAGTTTGGCCCAGGAGTGTGAAGGTGAACGGAAAAGCTCTGGAGCAACAAACCGCCCTTGCTGTCTCTGCCTGGCCGGTTCCCCTCTCTCCACTGGGATTCTCTGCCTCTAACCCTATTACAGGGGCTGAGTCACTGGCTTACTGGTGCTCTTCCATGCCGTCCCTAGGAGGGGTGCATCACTTGAGTGGGTTGAGTCACTGACGTGATCTCCCCCCCCCCCCCCTTGGGTTGTGCCGTGGCGGAGATCTTTGTGGGCTATACTCTGCCTTGTCTCAGGATGGTAGGTTGGTGGTTGAATATATCCCTCCAGTGGTGTGGGGGCTGTGCTTTGGCAAAGTGGGTGGGGTTATATCCTGCCTGTTTGGCACTGTCCGGGGGTATCATCTGATGGGGCCACAGTGTCTCCTTACCCCTCCTGTCTCAGCCTCCAGTATATGTGCTGCAGTAGTTTTTGTGTCGGGGGCTAGGGTAAGTCTGTTATATCTGGAGTACTTCTCCTGTCTTATCCGGTGTGACATTTACTCCTGAGGTGCTGACTTGCTGCACCCTCGACAACTACTGTGATTATTATTATTTGACCATGCTGATCATTTATGAACATTTGAACATCTTGGCCATGTTCTGTTATAATCTCCACCCAGCACAGCCAGAAGAGGACTGGCCACCCCTCATAGCCTGGTTCCTCTCTAGGTTTCTTCCTAGGTTTTGGCCTTTCTAGGGAGTTTTTCCTAGCCACCATGCGTCTACACCTGCATTTCTTGCTGTTTGGGGTTTTAGGTTGGGTTTCTGTACAGAATCAGCTGTATCAGCTTACATCAGTATCAGCTGATGTAAGAAGGGCTATATAAATACATTTGATTTGATACTAAAGTAGTTGAATGTAATATATCATACTAAAGTAGTTGAATGTAATATATCATACTAAAGTAGTTGAATGTAATATATCATACTAAAGTAGTTGAATGTAATATATCATACTAAAGTAGTTGAATGTAATATATCATACTAAAGTAGTTGAATGTAATATAGCATACTAAAGTAGTTGAATGTAATATATCATACTAAAGTAGTTGGATGTAATATATCATACTAAAGCAGTTGAACGTAATATACCATACTAAAGCAGTCAAACGTAATATATCATACTAAATGGATCAAATCAAACTGGTGTGGTCAAAACGTAGGATACTATTATATTGTATGACCGCTATTACATTGGTAGGCCAGTGTAATGTAACCTAATGTAAAGTAACATATCATACTAAATGGAGTGGCACGGATTTTAGTAAGATGTAATATGTTTGAGACCAGGTTGGCTACCATCTTGCCAGAGGTAGACTGTTGTGTCAGAGAGAGACAGTCTCCTCAGGTTTAATGAACTGACATTAAACAAACCCAGGCAGACCACACCACACTGTCCTGATATCGAATGATTAGTAGTCGGCTCGTCTGTAGGTGACAGACAGGGTTCCATCCCAAATGGCCACCTATTCCCTTCATAGTGCACAACTTTTGACCAGGGCTTGTAGGACTGACCAGACTCTCATAGCTTTGTGTCTATGCGGTGGTGCCTTAGAAGGCTGTTCAGATTGCATCTGGGACTGCAAAGAGCGCAGGACGCAGGCTGGATGCCTTGTTTGCCCTGACCGACTGTCTAGGGCTGGCAGTAGGCAGGTTTTAGGCCATAATTTCCCCCACAGTCCTCCAAATTCAAGCAAGAGGGATTAGCGGAGGCTTTGGATCACTCCGAACGGGAATGAGAATCACAAATCACACCAGAACCGGTACAACGGCCAATAATATCACTCAGAGCTCACTACATGTCGCTAGGTCATGTCAACCCGGCTCAGACATGCAGATTGTGTAAATCAGTAGCCTTGTTCCAAATGGCATCCTATTCCCTATCAAGTGCACTACATAGGTAATAGGATGCCATTTGGGAGGCAACCTGAGCGTTGTGTTTATTTTCTGGGTGTTTGATCATCGCATTGCTGGCTGTGTGATGATGCCGATGGCCTCACCATTACATTCATCACCGCGTGAGTGAGTGCTGTTGCCTCTCAGTCACAATAACAGGAAAGAGAACAGCTCCATGCAGGAAAGGGAGCTTGACTTGTTGATCCAATAAAAACAGCGTGGTGTGCTTCCCAAATGGCACCTACAGTGAGGGGGGAAAGTATTTGATCCCCTGCTGATTTTGTACTTTTGCCCACTGACAAAGAAATGATCAGTCTATACTTTTAATGGTAGGTTTATTTGAACAGTGAGAGAAAAATGTTATAAATAGATTTGCATTTTAATGTGCGAAATAAGTATTTGACCCCCTCCCAATCAGAAAGATTTCTGGCTCCCAGGTGTCTTTTATACAGGTAACGAGCTGAGATTAGGAGCACACTCTTAAAGGGAGTGGTCCTAATCTCAGTTTGTTACCTGTATAAAAGACACCTGTCCACAGAAGCAATCAATCAATCAGATTCCAAACTCTCCACCATGGGCAAGACCAAAGAGCTCTCCAAGGATGTCAGGGACAAGATTGTAGACCTACACAAGGCTGGAATGGGCTACAAGACCATCGCCAAGCAGCTTGGTGAGAAGGTGACAACAGTTGGTGCGATTATTCGCAAATGGAAGAAAGACAAAATAACTGTCAATCTCCCTAGGTCTGGGGCTCCATGTAAGATGTCACCTCGTGGAGTTGCAATGATCATGAGAATGGTGAGGAATCAGCCCAGAACTACACGGGAGGATCTTGTCAATGATCTCAAGGCAGCTGGGACCATAGTCACCAAGAAAACAATAGGTAACACACTATGCCGTGAAGGACTGAAATCCTGCATCGCCCGCAAGGTCCCCCTGCCCATGAAAGCACATATACATGCCCGTCTGAAGTTTGCCAATGAACATCTGAATGATTCAGAGGACAACTGGGTGAAAGTGTTGTGGTCAGATGAGACTAAAATGGAGCTCTTTGGCATCAACTCAACTCACCGTGTTTGGAGGAGGAGGAATGCTGCCTATGACCCCAAGAACACCATCCCCACCGTCAAACATGGAGGTGGAAACATTATGCTTTGGGGGTATTTTTCTGCTAAGGGGACAGGACAACTTCACCGCATCAAAGGGACGATGGACGGGGCCATCTTATCTTGGGTGAGAACCTCCTTCCCTCAGCCAGGGCATTGAAAATGGGTCGTGGATGGGTATTCCAGCATTACAATGACCCAAAACAGACAGCCAAGGCAACAAAGGAGTGGCTCAAGGAGAAGCACATTAAGGTCCTGGAGTGGCCTAGCCAGTCTCCAGACCTTAATCACATAGAAAGTCTGTGGAGGGAGCTGAAGGCTCGAGTTGCCAAACGTAAGCCTCGAAACCTTAATGACTTGGAGAAGATCTGCAAAGAGGAGTGGGAAAAAATCCCTCCTGAGATGTGTGCAAACCTGGTGGCCAACTACAAGAACCGTCTGACCTCTGTGATTGCCAACAAGGGTTTTGCCACCAAGTACTAATTCATGTTTTGCAGAGGGGTCAAATACTTATTTCCCTCATTAAAATGCAAAGCAATTTATAACATTTTTGTCATTCCCTTTTCTGGATTTTTTTGCTGTTATTCTGTCTCTCACTGTTCAAATAAACCTACCATTAAAATTATAGACTGATGATTTCTTTGTCAGTGGGCAAACATACAAAATCAGCAGGGATTCAAATACTTTTTTCCCTCACTGTATAGGGCTCTGGTCAAAAGTAGTGCACTGTAAAGGGAATAGTGTACGATTTGGGATGTCCCCCCCCATTGTTGGTGACAGACAAGCTGCATATGTTGCTGGTAAAATGCCAGGGGAATATATACGTGGCAGGCCATGGCGTACGGAAAGTATATGAGATTTATAGGGGGACATATAAAAGAGTTCCCGCGTGGTCTATGACAGCCATAAAAGCCATCTGTGAGAGGAGGATCGTGATCTGGATTCCATCTGAGCTGTCGTAATAGTAGTAGAATCCCTCCTCTGCACCTGCAGCATGGGGCCCGAGTGGGACAGAGGAGAGGGATACTGCTGGGAGACGGGGGTTAACCGGGTGCAGTGCCAGCGGTGTTTGTAATATCCTGTGTGTGCTGTATAGCCACTAGATAAAGAGGAGGAGTGACTTCCTGGTAATTTGAACTGAGCTGCCATGTGAAGCCCAGAGTTCAAATCCTGCTGCAATGCGGAGGGGTGGAGAGGAGTCTCTCTACCGAGTTCAAAGGGAGAGAGAACATACACTATACTGATCAGGCAGGCAGCTTATCTATTAAATCATTACAATTCCACTATTAATGGTGAAGTTGATGTTTTATTTCACCTTTATTTGACGAGGCAAGTCAGTTAAGAACAAATTCTTATCTACAATGGCGACCTACCCCGGCCAAACCCAGGCCAACTGTGTGCCGCCCTATGGGACTACCAATCACAGCCGGTTGTGATACTCTAGCACTGAGGTGCAGTGCCCTAGACCGCTGCGCCACTCGGGAGCCCAAAGTAAGCAAGCCTCTCTCTTCTCTGTTGCTGGATGAATGACTTGAGAGACAAAGATAGTTCCAGAGACACAGCACTTCAATGGCTTTCCCTATCTAAAGGCTGAGGCTGGAAGCACCATTAATAACTCTCAAAACCATTGCTCAACATACCAGTCTCAACATTCCACCCACGTGGCATTGACAATCGGAGGAGCCAGACACTATGTCCCAAATGGCACCCTATTCCCTGTATAGTGCACTTAAGTAGTGCATTATCGGAAATAGGGTGCCATTTGGGATGAAGCCATGATGTAGCTGAGAGGTCTACTGTGGGTCAAAGAAAGGCTCATTTGGCATTACATGATGAGGTCTCTGATGAGGATAATTGGACATTGGTCAATGCATCATGTTCTTCATGCAGGCATACTTTAGAATAATCTCCTTTCCTTGTTTTCGTTGTGAGAAGAGCATCTTTAATATTTTATCGATCTTAATTGCCCTAACAAAGGTTTAATATTTCAACCCCCCTGAATGTTTTTTTTCTCAAGAGAAATACTGTTCAAAGCTAATGTACCTGTCGGCCTTGTTTCTCTGGCTACCCCTCCGAACATCGCAGTTGCCATGGTTACATTACAAAATGAGCTGTTGTTGTAATATGACATGGAAAACATTTTATTTGGCTTTAACACGGGTTAGTTATTCTGATGGCAAACATGAACATGCAGAAGTCTATTTTTAGCAATACGACCCAACTTTGTTTCCGCAAACAGCGAACAAACTGTTGGATCCCGCCTCGCTTCTCACTTCCAAACTTTCCCCTGGACAGAATTCCATCAGGCGATCTTTAAACAGCTAACTGATCACTCTTCACAAGGAGGAGAGTCATTCAGAATCTGTGTCCCAAATAAAAATCTGTTCCCTATAGGGGAGAGTGGGTTAAATTGAGCCAAAGGGGTAAATTGAGCCACCCTTGTTTCTATGAAACCATACACAAAATAAACAATTTGACCAAAAAAATATACAATTTCATTGAGTCTGTGAAGGAAGAAACCACGTGGATAAAAGTGGTAAGCAAGTTAGGTAAAAAAAAACACAAAAAAAACATATTTTTCACCACGTCACGTTCATTTATTGTGTTAAGAGGTTTCATGATGCTTGTATCTAAACCAAAGTAGATCATTTTACTATACATCAGTATATGCTTCAATATGAGGCCCTAAACCTAACATGAAAGTGCATCCTTGTAGCTGTGTGGGCTAATTTAGTCAAAAATGTTTGTCGTGGGGTAAGTTGAACCAATAACCATGGGGTAAAATAAGCCAATGGTTGAGCCAATGGCAAGTGGAGCAAATTGATGTGTTTTCTTCACAGGCGTAATACAAGGCATTATCACTGGGATATGAGGTAACAACAGGGCCTGACCTATGTTAAAAGCACTACAAAAAAAAATGCTTAAAATACAACAAAAACAAAAAGCGATTTCAATTGTGTTTGTGAAATAAAGATAGACATGGTCTAAAAAGGTAGTGGTAATATTTCATTCAGTACAGAAACTTACCGTCCCGCGGCTCAACTTACGCCATACCCCGGGAGACCACTGTTTTTCTACAATTTATGTTTTCAAAACTGTAATGTTAACATGAATTCTGATTATTTCTAGGGATACACAGCATCCTGAAATATATGATAAAAATCTTTGTTAGAAAGAATACTCTATTTCCCTTGACGGAGTGTTACTGACTCAACTTACCCCACTCTCCCCTGTAGTACACTCGTTTTGACCAGAACCCTATGGTACATGGACAAACATAGTACACTAAACAGGGACTATGGAGCCATTGAGAAATGCCAGACAACATCGCTTCACTTGACGTGTGACGCTGACAGGAATTTGAACTCCGGTCACAATTCAAAAACGTGTCAACATGTCAAAACGACCAGGCAGCAAACTGCATATTCTGCCCACTTCCCCACTCTGTCTATTGTGTTCAGGGAGGCTGCGTATCAATGGTATCCTTAGCCTGAGCGAGTGCTTGGTGGTCCCTCTCTCCCTCTCGTCTTTTCACTCTGCTCGGGGAAGCAGAAAACACACGGGTTCCATCCCAAATGGCACGCTATTCCCTATATAGTGCACTCCTTTTGACCGGAGCCCTACTCGGTCTGCTGAACACACCGTGAAACCCTTGTCATCCTTCCCTCCACTCAGTGTAGAGAGTGAATGTACTGCTTTCTACTGAATCATCTGCACCCCAGCAGGGCCACCTCACCAACTAGGGAGGGGCTTGGGGGACCGAGGGCCACACACACACACAAAGTGCCCTCTCAGTTGTTTAGACTAGCGACTTGAGTCAGAAATGGACCAGCCATACGGCAGTTCGGGCAAATGCCAGATGGGCTGGTCCATCTTTAGCATCTTTTTATGGCTGCAGGGGCAGTATTGAGTAGCTTGGATGAAAAGGTGCCCATTGTAAACGGCCAGCTCCTCAGTCTCAGCTGCTAATATATGCATATTATTATTAGTATTGGATAGAAAACACTCTAAAGTTTCAAAACTGTCAAAATATTGTCTGTGAGTATAACATAACTGATATTGCAGGCGAAACCCTGAGGAAAATCAAAACAGGAAGTGGCTTCTATTTTGAAAACTCCATATTCCATAGCCTCCCTTTGCTGGATTTAAATGGATATGAATCAGATTCCTTTTCCTATCACTTCCTCAAGGTGTCAACAGTCTTCAGACATAGTTTCAGGCTTTTATTTACGTTTGACATGTTTCTGTGGACATTATGGAAACTATTTGGAATTTTCGTCTGCGTTGTCGTGACCGCTCTTTCCTGTGGATTTCTGAACATAACATAACGCGTGAAAACATCCGAAGATCATCAAAGGTAAACTATTAATTTGATTGCTTTTCTGATTTTTGTGACCAAGCTACCTGATGCTAAGTGTACTTATAGTTTTGTCGTGCGATCGATAAACTTACACAAACGCTTGGATTGCTTTCGCTGAAAATCGTAATTTCAAAATCTGACACGACAGGTGGATTAACAAAAGGATAAGCTGTGTTTTCCTATATTGCACTTGTGATTTCATGAATATAAATATTTGTAGTAATATTTATTGAATGTAGCGCTATGCTATTCAGCGGTTCTTGATGACACTTATCCCGATATCGGGATTGCAGCCATAACAAGTTATTTAGCTAATAATGGGGATCTAGGAGAAAAAAATGGTCCGGTGTGGGGGCCTCCCTCGGGGGGGAAAAATGGGCCGGTGTGGGGGCCTCCCTCAGGGAGAAAAAATGGGCCGGTGTGGGGGCCTCCCTCGGGGGGAAAAAATGGGCCGGTGTGGGGGCCTCCCTCGGGGGGAAAAAATGGGCCGGTGTGTTCGAAATGTTGATTTCTGGTCCAAGTCCGTCCCTGACTGACACAGTAGATTCTAAACTAGGATATTGTGAACAGGTTAATGAAGGTGAGTAAACAACATCCCACCTGATCACAGATAAGTTCCCACTTCTTCTCGTTGTCGTACTGCCGCAATAGTCGCGCTTTGTCTGGAGGAAGGTTCATAGAGTTCTGAAAGAGAAACAGAGAAACATCGCAATTATAAAATGTACGAAACGTCCACCCAAAATGGCAGATGCCACAGTCAGACCTGCGTCCCAAGTGGCACCCTATTCCCTGTATAGTGCACTACTTTTGACCAGAGCCCTATGGTTAAGGGGTGACGGGGCGAGGACAGAGTGTCTCCCCCTACTAAGGAGTCTGACTCTGGGACTCTGGGGCTCTCTCTCTCTCTCTCTCATATAACAAGCAGCATGAAGCCCCACTTAATCCCCCAGGCCTCCCCAAGGCACAGCACGATGAGTGTTTGGTGCTGTGCGCGTGTGTGCGTGTGTGCGTGTGTAATCATTCTGTGGGATTGCATTTTATGCACACAAACATGCAACCGGCGGGATCACGAAGCAGAAAGTATATTGCGCGTGTGTGCGTGTGTAATCATTCTGTGGGATTGCATTTTATGCACACAAACATGAAACCGGCGGGATCACATACTGACAGAGTAAGATAGGGGTGGGGGGCAGTGCGGGAGGGGTTGGATTAGTCTACGCAGTGCTATGTCCTCATTGACAAAATTCAAACTGCTTTCTGGCGTTGAAATGAGTCCTCTGCAATCGGCTGTGGTTGTCTCACATGCAGTATGTCATCTTAGATTTAGCTAACGTTACTGTAGCTAAACCACTCAATAAAACAAACTGTAAACATCCAACCGAATTGTTTAGCCACCAAGACAACTTTCTGCTTCGTTTTGTTTGGTAATTGGGATCTCAAACAGAAAGCTACTTTGTTAGGAGGATTTGAAAGTGACTTGCAGCTGACAGTAATGTGTTGTATTAGAGGCTTACTATTCAACACCCATGTGTTGGTTACATGTGTAGAGTGTGTGTGTGTCTGTGTGTGTGTTGGTTAAACTGCTACATGTGTAAAAACAAGACCTCCATCATCCATTGCACAACCCCTTTCTTTTTCCGTTCGCTCGCCCTACTTTCAAATAACATCTGCTTCATGTAACACCCCCCCCCCCCCCCCCCCCCCCCCCAAAAAAAAAGACTGCAGTTGTCTCGTTTTGGCCCCGGACCCGACTATACCCTACCCACAAGTGCATTCGAAAAGACTGAAACAATTAGCTGGTGCTTAAATCGCACCACCCACCCAAATTCACGGGGCAGCGCACGTACACTCACTGACGTACACAAAACACACGTGACCATAACATATCTAAATACTCAGAAACAACACATTTTATATGAATGAGTTAGGCTACGACCTATTATTCTTTAGATATGAAAACTACACTTTCAACAAACAACCTAGATTTGGTAGAACATGTTTCGTTTCGTTTGAGTGATCGTCAGTCTGTGTTGTGAAACACAACCCAATAATGAATGGGCAATTCCACAGTAACAGAACGATTGCTAAGGCCTTTCACCTTCGAATATGTGGCAAACAATAACCAATGATTGCAATGTTAAACAAACCGTACAACACTGTTGCATAGAGTCGCACGGTTTGTTTACTTTGCAATCATTGGTTTATGTTTTATTTGACATACATTTAAACGTTTTGAGTGTCTGCATTATTCTGTTACCGTGGAATAGCCCACTATGACTGTTGGACATGTCTCGGTTATAAACACAGGCTACCAGTGGTGCAGGGCGAATGATTTCCACTGCTTAAGGAAGACAAAAATTGGCCATTTTACAGTGTACAGTTTTGGGTTATTTTTTCTCCGTTTTAATTGGCAGGATCATCTATCAATGTGTGTTCAGCACTGGGACCGGGCCCTATGTTTTTCCACCGCAGAATTTTCCAAAGTCGCATGGCGAAGAGAGCGACTGGAAGACGGATGGAGAATATCCTGGGACTGTGTCGTTTTCCATGACCGAGTGAAACCAGGATACGGTCGGGAGACGGAGAGTAACCCCGTGTCTCAGTCTAAGCCATATGTGTGTGGAAGGGCCTGAGCGACACAGCAGGCATCAGGGTTGGGAAGGAAGGTGATGACATGCCAAGTGTTGCCTGGTAAAACAAAAAAAAACACCTGCAATTCTCTTATTCAACAAAAGAAGATATAAGACGGATGGGCCAGTGTTCAACATCCTGCCCAAAATGCATATAACCGGATCAAAATGACCATGCATAACACGAGATCAATCTACCATACAGGCTTAACTTTACTGTACGGAACCAGTAACCGGGGAAAATATCGTCTGGTCCAAAAAATGGTGTACTTTATAGGGAATATTGTGCTATTACATAATTCCAATGAGTGTCAATCGTGTTGGCTTCATGTGCAAAAACACTACACTGAATAATACTGTAGTATTTACTGTAGTGTTTTTGGGGATATGAGCGAGATATATACTGCAGTATTCACTGTAGTGTTTCTGCAGACATTACTGTAGTATACTGTAGTATTTACTATAGTGTTTCTGCAGACATTACTGTAGTATACTGTAGTATTTACTATAGTGTTTCTGCAGACATTACTGTAGTATACTGTAGTATTTACTATAGTGTTTCTGCAGACATTACTGTAGTATACTGTAGTATTTACTATAGTGTTTCTGCAGACATTACTGTAGTATACTGTAGTATTTACTACAGTGTTTCTGCAGACATAACTGTAGTATACTGTAGTATTTACTATAGTGTTTCTGCAGACATTACTGTAGTATACTGTAGTATTTACTATAGTGTTTCTGCAGACATTACTGTAGTATACTGTAGTATTTACTATAGTGTTTCTGCAGACATTACTGTAGTATACTGTAGTATTTACTATAGTGTTTCTGCAGACATTACTGTAGTATACTGTAATATTTACTACAGTGTTTCTGCAGACATTACTGTAGTATACTGTAGTATTTACTATAGTGTTTCTGCAGACATTACTGTAGTATACTGTAGTATTTACTATAGTGTTTCTGCAGACATTACTGTAGTATACTGTAGTATTCACTATAGTGTTTCTGCAGACATTACTGTAGTATACTGTAGTATTTACTATAGTGTTTCTGCAGACATTACTGTAGTATACTGTAGTGTTTACTATAGTGTTTCTGCAGACATTACTGTAGTATACTGTAGTATTTACTATAGTGTTTCTGCAGACATTACTGTAGTATACTGTAGTGTTTCTGCAGACATTACTGTAGTATACTGTAGTATTTACTATAGTGTTTCTGCAGACATTACTGTAGTATACTGTAGTGTTTCTGCAGACATTACTGTAGTATACTGTAGTATTTACTATAGTGTTTCTGCAGACATTACTGTAGTATACTGTAGTGTTTCTGCAGACATTACTGTAGTATACTGTAGTATTTACTATAGTGTTTCTGCAGACATTACTGTAGTATACTGTAGTGTTTCTGCAGACATTACTGTAGTATACTGTAGTGTTTACTATAGCGTTTTTGTTTTATTATCTTTTGTTTCATTATCTCTTTTTTTTATTAGCCTGTGTTACCTTGTTTGGGCGCTCTCCTTTAGGAAATCTGCTGGGCAAATACTAAAAGAGCAAATTGTCCATAACCTGTAAATAGGTAGGACTGGGGTCTGAACAGCTCGGTTCAGGGCTTCTGCTCTTTTCTATAACCTGTAGGGAACGCAATATACGGTCTATACTTGGCATGTAGGTTTCTCTCTCATGGGTGGTTGTAATTGGGATATTGGGGGAGGGGAATAGCGTATCAATACAGTGCGTAGTACCGTATTCGACAGTACAGTACAAAACTATATAGTCAGTACTACACATGATCGAGGGAGACTACAGAGTTCTACACTACAGTAGTATTTGATTCTTGTGGTTGATGGCTGCTGGGGGGGAAAGGCCTTGTGAGTCTACAACGCAAGCACTCGTGATCTTAATAGCACTCGTCTGCCTACTAAGCTTGCCATGCCTTCACTGTCTCCCACCACTGTACGAACAGAACATTACATTAGTATTCAGTAGGAGCACTAAGACGAGCAGCCTGCTGACTGGAGGGAATTGGAGGCAACTGAGCTCCATCGACTGTCTGGCCGGGAACCAGACTGCTAACATTGCTAGCTAGGAGCTACCCCCCTTTCTTTCCCTAAGATATATTAAAAGGGAACACTAGACCTGAGCAGCCCGTCACAATAAAGTGACATAAACCCGCAAGCAGTGGCCAGCATATTAAATACACAGAGCCACTGAAACGCAACCCCTATACATCAATCAGATGGCATGTTCGAATTAGGGAGGCGAAACAATTAATGAAAGTTAATTCCTCCTTCCTGCTGCCTTGTTATGTTTGGAGCCCGGCAGTAGCCCTTGGCCCCGAGACAGATGGATTTGTGGCAGTGTCACTGACGTAGGTGCAGTTATATGAGCAGTAGTGCAGACTGCTGGCTGGCTGACTCAGTGCTGCACGCTCGGCCCTGTGGGTTAGCTTCCTGTCCTTGGTGATGCTCCAACTCAAGCAGAGGCCACTTCTAGCACCTTTATACCCCCCCCCCCTTCCCCCTAATGAGCTGTGACATGCTCTTATAGCGCCCGGTTCGGCTTTCCCTCATCGGAGGCTACGGGAGAAAGTGTGCGTGTATGGATGGGGTGTCGTTGACTGGTGAGAGGCAAGGAACAGCCTCACAACTCCGCTTGACCCCCTCTCTCACCTACAAAATGGATGACCATCCTCAGTTCAGTAACATGCTCAATTTGTGGGCCAACTGAAGTGGCTTGTGGAGAACATACTCCATTGCATGCCTAAATAGCCTAGGTATTGAGATAGAAACAACACTAATGGTTGTTTTATGAGCAGTGGGATACACATAGGCAGTAGTGTTATGTACGCCTAGACATTTGCTGACAAAATATTGGCCAATAAACTTTTAAAATACGCCCAACGGGGATGTCATTGCACTACTCTTTAAATTGGCTCCCGGTGTTTTGAAGTAGCCTCCCGTTGTCAACACAATCCCAGTGTACAAAAAAAGCTGCGTTACACAAGTTAAAAAATAGTCTTGAACAAACTGAAAGGCAGAGATAGCTAATTCGGCAGAACGAAACATGCGTGTCATTTCTTGGCCTTCCCGGTTTGATTACCTGAGGTATTTTCTGTACATGGGGCTGGTCTTCCTCTTCAGCTTCTAAAAGGGTCTAACGTTTACGCTAACATCTAGGCAATACATGGTCCGTTCAGTAGTAGCAAGCCACATTTGGTGTAAATGTGTCTTCTCTGAGGAAGAAAGGTCAATCCAAGGTCACATTCGGCCTCGTGAAAACACAAGGGTCTGTGAAGACTTACTTCATACTACTGAATTGCAAAATCCCCCACTGAGAATAGGAGCCCATTGGTGAAGGACATTCTCCTTTTGAACTCCTGGCTAAGAACTAGAAGTGTGACGGATATCCGGAAACCCTGGCCCGCGTGGCACATAAAACACACCATGTGGACAACCTTCGTGAAATACACACATTGGACACGGTGGACGGGAAATCCAGTCCCCTCCGTGCACCGCGAATGAGGACCTCCATTGACTAACGACTCCATCACCTTTAAATAAACAGCCCAGATGTTGATTTAAACTCAGTGTGCCATACAGACCACAGACACAGGGGACCGAGCAGGAGCTCTGCGCCAGCCTCCCATTACATGAGTCATACAGGCCAGGCAGACAGACAGACGGCACTTGGCTCAACCCTTCCACCTCCCTCCACCACCTCCCTGGAGGTCCAAGGAAAATGGCCTCCGACAGCTACAAAAAAAACAAAACAAAAAAAAACACGATTTATTTCTTTTTTTTTGCTTCGTCTGCTGTCGTCACAGACCAGCAGAGAACCTTCACCGAACATGGGCTATGCCTTCACTTTGAGATAGGCTACGTCAATTAGGCTAATTCATTTCTCGGCTTGGAAGAGTGAGTCAAGCTTTTCAAAGGTGAAAAAAAATCTGAAACAGGGCGTTGGATAAAAGCAGTATGCCAACTTCTTACATAGCCATGTGATTAGTCTATAAAAGAGCCAACTTGGGAACTTTGATTGCCAACCTTACTGAACGCACTGGTAAATCATAGGAAAATGGCTGAGGCCCAGAAGGAAGTTCAACAGCGTCTGTCTATTTCTGACAGGATTCATTAACCTCGTCTTCAAGAGGACAGTGACATCCTCAGTGTACACCCGATTGCCAGCGATGAGTTCCCCTCTAGAAAAACACCTGCAAGTCATGCAAATATGTCAAAAGGAATAAAACAAAACACCTATTGGGTAATGGAACTAATTAACTGGCCATGCAACATTCAACACATATATTTATTTGCTATATCAAGACAATCTAACCCTTAATAGAACTTCCAAAAATGCTTCATAGCATAGCTAGCCGGGCGCAGTACGAATCATTTAGACGCTCAGATTAACTTTTTACACGGACAACAAATGATTGAGAAGATACAAAAAGTGTCTGCAATGCAGCAACTCTCCCCGCCCGCGTCCCCTCAGATAATTTCTTTGCCTTGATTGATAAGACCCAGGGGACTGTCTAACTACAATGAGGGATAGCGCATGCCGCTCTCTCCTCCTGCCCTCCTGCCACTGTCGGATGATCTTCAGGACTGCTGGGTCCTCCTACCCGCCTACAGTGCAACCATGAGATCCGGGCCCGCATCCACTGCATGCAATCGTGTCAGGAGGATGCAGGGAGCTGTAGTATAGTTGTAGAATAGCTGTACTAATATTTTTTTGTAGTATATCTGTAGTATAGTTGTAGTATACCAGTAGTATTTTGTAATACAGCTGTAGTATAGCTGTGGAATAGGACAGACTAGGAGAACGTACTGGAGGCTTTTCTGATCCTCATGGTTTGGCGAGATGGCTGTGCTCTTTGTTCAGCTGTCGCACAGACGCACACACAGCACTGAATCTGGGACTGGAGTAGGCTCCTTTTCAGCCAGCCAGCCAGCCAGCCAGCCAGCCAGCCAGGCCTCTCCGCTTGGCTTTCCCACATGACTCTATTTCCTCAGCGTTTCCTGAGCCGTGTATCTAGTCTGGTTTTCTCCGGTCCAGGGCCGACATGAGATGGCTTTCCCAGCCGAGGAGAAGGCAGAGTGGGTTGGATCAGCGCTGTGCTGCGCACACCAAACCAGGCAGTGTGAGGGGATAAACCCACAAGAGAGGAGAATGCTGATGACACGACGCCCGCTAATCAAATTCCATTCTGTTGCATAGTAGAACAATCAAAGCTATCGGCTCGCATCTCTGTTGGCTTTTTGACTAAACAGTCTGTAGACCACAACATGCACTTTGATTCTGTAGAGAGTCAATTCCGGTATCGACGAGTTGACGTAGCAACAATAATCTAAGAGTTGCTCAACATTCAGGGGTTGACTGTGTTCTCTCAGACGGTCAGACACACGTGGCTGCAACAGTCGGGTCATAATAGTGTGGCTGACTGCCAGAGAGAGCCATCGGGTAGCACTTCGCTGTCCCTCCCTCAGGAGTTCCCTCCACTCTGGCCCTCCCTTCCAGTAACCCAGTCTGTCTGTGTCTCCTTGCCAAGCCCAGCCAAGCGTCCTCCCCTCATTAGCGCAGTGTGGCTCCATAATCCTCCAGTCTGAATTATGTGGGGGCACAGGTGTCCCTCGTCTGTCCTCAGATTAGCCATGTAATCCCGAGGACCCCCCTGCCCGGCCCCTGGCTCTGCCCCTGACCTAGCCCAAAACAACCACCCACCTCCATGACGGGATATGGCATACGTTTGGAGAGGTGTTCACAGGAATGTGAGCCGAAACAAATGTGGAGACAGTTGCTGCAAGTCTGCTTCATCATAACATCGCAATGCTAATATGATTACTGTCGCCAACTTGGTGGCTTAATATTTTTCCACACATTTCAAGAATTTCAACTTATAATGTAGGCTATATCCTCCTTTGTCTCAACTTCCATGGCCAGAACGTGCTCCCAGGTGAATAGGTGTCTGCCAGGGTGCTATTCCAAGCTGAATGCCGATGAGCCTAATACGCTACATAAACTGCTTCCCTCATCAATAGAGCGCCTGAGTGTCCCTGTTTGAGAAATTACGTTTTGAAAATATCAGAATCAGAATACATTGTTGAATGGATTAAAGTTGTCCAATTTTTTTTTTTTTTTTTTTTTAAAGAACAAGAGCTCAAGTTGCGGAAGTGTGTCCGTCTCCACACTAGGTGGGAACCCATTTCAATCCCAATGAATAGAAGACCGTTTTGACACATACTTATGGTCCCGTGCGATTTGAAAATCGACAACATTGATGACACTTTGCTTGAAATGGGAAGCGTACCTCGATGAAGTTCAGGACTGGTAGTTCCAACCCTTCATCTTTTTCATTCTAATCTGCGTTGTTCTAGTTCTACGTCATCCCAAAGACGCAGCACGACGCAGCACCGCATAAAGCCACCGTCTAACCGTGGTCATACATCAGCAGCATTAGGCTGACGCTTTGACACTTGGTGGCTACTACTCCGTGCGCTTCTGCGTAGCAATTACATCCGCCGCCCCCTGATATAAAGTCTGGCTGGCCGAACGGCACGGTTATAAAAGTTATTTTTTATCCAATTAGCCTTCCTCAGCTTAAGCTCATTGACCTCTCTGCAATGGTCTTTGCAAAGCAAGTCATTTTCGAAAACCTGGTAATCAACTTTAATGGCACCACTACCTCATTGACGACAGGTTCTTCAAAGCCTCCCGCTCACTCTGGTAGGAGTCATGTGGGCAGAGGAGAGGCAGATTTAACTCTTGGTCAACACAGACTCACATTGATGAAGCGTGTAGGAATCACAATGAAAATTGCCTGGGCATTCCATTAGCCCACATATGTCAGAGTCAAGGCCCGCGGGCCACATCCGGCCCGCAAGAAGGTTTTTTACGGCCCCTGGGATGATCTTGATTTATTATTAGAACCGGCCCGCAGCATGCCGGCAGCCCGCAGATCTTTTACACGCACCAATACTACATTTCCCACAATGCAAAGGTGACGCACCGAGCAGTAGGCTGCTTCATTTCAATATTTATTGGCACAGCAGTCGTCAGCATCACAGTAAAATTAACTTTCAGATACCCATCAAAAATGGCAAAACGGAAGGTGGATACTGAGAACCGGGGGTTTCAAACAAGGTGGGAGTCGGAGTATATGTTCACGAAGGTAGCTGGAAAACCTGTGTGTCTTCTGTGTGGAGAAAGTGTGGCGGTACTGAAAGAGTATAATCTGAGACGACATTATGAAACGAAACACGCGGACACACACGCGGACGCAACTGTCAAGGCCAGTTTTATTTTGGCAGAAGAGATCGCTAAATCAGCCCGGCCATTTACGGAGGGGGATTTCATCAAAAACTGCATGATTAAAGTTTGTGACGAAGTTTGCCCAGAAAAAAGGCAACTCTTTTTAAATGTGAGTCTGAGCAGAAACACCATTGCCGAGAGAGTAGACCAGTTGTCCATCAATCTAAAAGAGCAGCTTGTGAAAAAGGGAAAAGATTTTATTGCATATTCCTTGGCTGTGGATGAGAGCACCGACATTTCTGACATTGCCCAGTTGTCAATTTTCATCCGCGGAGTGGACTCCAACCTAAGCGTGACAGAGGAGTTTTTGGCTTTACGTCCTATGCATGGCACAACTACGGGGCATGATTTGTATGAAGATGTGTCAAGATGTGTAAATGAGATGGAGCTGCCTTGGGAAAAACTCGTGGGTTTGACAACCGACGGAGCACCTGCGATGTGTGGACACAGGAGCGGACTGGTGGCGAAGATACGGGAAAAGATGCAAGAGGAAAACGCGACAGGTGAGCTGACAGCTTATCATTGTATCATACACCAGGAAGCGTTGTGCGGTAAAGCCTTGAAAATGGAGCATGTAATGAGCATCATCACGCGCACAGTTAACTTTATCAGAGCCAAAGGTTTGAATCACCGCCAGTTCAAGGCATTTCTGACGGAGTTAGAAACGGAGCATGGTGATTTGCCTTATCACACAGAGGTGCGATGGCTAAGCCAGGGAAAGGTGCTTCAAAGATGTTTCGAGCTTCGTGAGGAGATTTGTCTGTTCTTGGACAGCAAAGGGAAAGACACAACACAACTCCGAGACGAAATGTTTCTGTGTGAAATGGCTTTTCTGTGTGACATTACGAGTCATCTGAATGCAATAAACTTGCAGCTGCAGGGTCGGGATCGTGTCATCTCTGATATGTACAGTACAGTGAAGGCATTTAAAACCAAACTGACTCTGTGGGAGACGCAGATGCGGAAAGAAAATTTGAGCCACTTTCCCAGCTGCCAGACCATGAAAGAGAAGCTCTCTACCAGTGCGTTCCCGAGCACACAGTTGGCTGATAAAATAGGTATGCTTGCCGCTGACTTTCGACGCCGATTTGCTGACTTTGAAGCACAAAAAAGCAGGTTGGAACTGCTCGGTAACCCATTTGCTGTTGACGTGGAAAGCTCACCACCAAACCTCCAAATGGAGTTGATTGACCTCCAATGCAATGATGCACTGAGGGCAAAATATGCGGCAGTGGGTGCTGCGGAGTTCGCCCGTTTCCTCCCCGGCACAATGCCCCAGCTGCGCATCCAGGCTGCTCAAACGTTGTCTATGTTTGGCAGCACATACCTGTGTGAACAACTGTTTTCTTTGATGAACCTGAACAAAACATCACACAGAAGTCGACTTACTGCTGAACACCTCCACTCAATTCTGAGGATTTCTTCAGCTCAGAGCCTTACCCCGAACATTGATGAACTTGTGGAAAAGATGGGACACCACCAAGTATCACCCTCAACCTCAAACAAGTGAACATTACTGTGCAATCACATATTTAGAGTTTTTACTCAGTTCAAGTTTAAAAGTTAAAATTTAATATTTGTTTTCACTGCATGTTACTTCTCCTTAAACAAAGTGTTGTTTTTGATTAATAGATTTTTGCACTTTATTTTTTTGTATTTCAATCCAATTATATTTTAAAAATATTTCAGTTGAGTGGATGATAGAAAATTGCTATTATTGTTTTTTCTTTGAAGTAAATTTAGCCCACTTTTGCTAAAATAGAAAATATAGTCTACTGATGGTGCCTTGAATACCGGTTTATTTCATTTAATGTTCATGTTATGGGGATATTTATATAAAGGAAATTTGTCTTTTGTGTCTGTTGAAAATTAAAGATTACTGACAGAGCCATAAGAAAATATTGCTTTATTTATCTGATCATATTGTAATATATTTGTTAGGTTTTCAGTAGGTTCAATTAGGTTCACTAGACTATATGCGTCATTTAAAAAATTTTCAATGAACATTCGAACAGTCCGGCCCTCGTCTTGTAGCTGATTTTTTTATTTGGCCCTCCGTCCATTTGACTTTGACACCCCTGCATTAGCCCTTTGATTGCATACTAGTTCAGTAAGTGATTCATTGTACGACTTACAGGCCTGGTTATTTCTTAAGCCCGTTGGGTTACGGGCTCAGAACATGTTGGTCCAAACGATGGAAGGCTGACCAAGCAGTGATGCCTGATCTTTACGAAGGAGCTTTCTGAAAAAAAATACCTGCTTTTGTAGACTTCCTATCATACGAGTGTCTAAAATGTCTAGGCTAAGTTTGACGTTACTCTTGCATGCAGTCACCTTCATGAAGCCGAGAAGCATCCCCCTCAGGATCTGATCGCAGTGACCTGATCGGCACCCTGGAGCTTCGAGGCCCGGGGGTCTGCCTCTAGTTTATCATATCAGATAGCCCAAGACATAGTAGTTTACTGCTGGTTAAACAGGGCCAGTCTGGGAGCCATTAAGACTCTACCGTCAAGGCAGTGCGAGTCACATCCCAGGGAGGGAACATTCCTGACATGGTCCAAACCGTGGGTGGCAAGGCTTTCAACCGAGACACTGCTCACTCGTGACCGACCACGGCCATTTGGGTTTCATTTGGAGAAAGTGAAGACACTTTGTGATTTTTGCCTGGGTTGTTAAGAGTGTAACTTGCAGGGGAAATGGCAACTTTTTTTAAATTTTTATATCCGTCAGTCACCTGGACACAGTTTTTGCCTGAAACTTTGATTTAAAATAATGAGATGGGTATAGAACAAGCCTTTACTCAGCACATGGTTATAATCTATTGATAAACTATCAGTTGAGATTTAGAGCAATGTATTAGTTTCTTATTTAATCTGAGTAGGTGGCAAATCGACACTACGCACCTTGGTCCGGTTCATCTTGGTCCTGTTCATCTAACCAGTTCTGATACCCCTCTAAGGGCGTCTGGTTTGAGTGTGGGCTACGGTTCAGACATAAGAACTGCTAAATAGTTTCTCTTTCAGGCACAACTGTGAGGACGGAAACCTAAAAACCTAAAACCTAAAACATGTCTCTTTTTTCCCCGGCTCGCTGATGTGGAAAAGAGTTAAGTGATGGTACAGCGGATGGTACAGTAGCAGAAGGTAGCCTCGCCACCTTACTGGCCCACTTGTTTTCAGAGCTGTCAAAGCTGGTTAGCCTCTACCTAGCTACATCAGTGCCTCCTCCAAACTGGTCTCGGCAGCACCGCTAACAGTTCTGACAGTGCCAGGGACCCCAGTTCTGACAGTGCCAGGGACCCCAGTTCTGACAGTGCCAGGGACCCCAGTTCTGACAGTACCAGGGACCCCAGTTCTGACAGTGCCAGGGACCCCAGTTCTGACAGTGCCAGGGACCCCAGTTCTGACAGTGCCAGGGACCCCAGTTCTGACAGTACCAGGGACCCCAGTTCTGACAAAGAGAACTGAATAACAGATAGAAGGCAAAGGACCCATTTAACCCTGTAAAACTGACGCAGTGATCAGGCCCACATCTGAGACGCTCATCTCTTCAACGGAGAACTCGGAGGAGTTCCTAACAAAGGTAGCCTAGTGGTTAAGAGCGTGGTGCCAGTAACCAAATGGTAGCTGGTTCGAACCCTGAGCTGACTAGGTGAAAAATCTGCCAATGTGCCCTTGAGCAAGGCACTTAACCCTCATTTCTCCTGTAAGGCACTCTGGATAAGATGACTAAAATGTAAATGTGAAATTGACACTGAGCTACAGGTACCCACGGTAGAAATATGCACCCGTATCACAAACACATCGAGAGGTTAGGCTCGCAAATCAAAGCATGGGCCTAGTTATCTGGAAACTTAATACAAGAAAACTCAGCATTAGAGAAAAAAGTGGCCTATACGAAGTAACAAAATGTTTGAAGTATATCAACTAAAATAGGATGTTGACAGTGGATGTGCATGTTGTGGGAGGCCAGTCTTCAGTCCAATAAACCTGTAAAAACAGATTGCTGTAGTATTTGGAGTCTAAGGCGGTCACTGAGGTCTATATCAAACTCTGACAAGGCACGACCTCCCATTTTCACTGCAGATGTTGCTTCTGGCATGAGCTTACCCTACAAAACCCTCCTTTTACTCGGGCAGCTTCAAAAGGCAACAAATGTCTCAAGAGAACTTCGCCGGTCGGGTTGTGCATCAATCAGAACCTAGGGGAAAATTAGTCTGCAGAGCCTTCTCCAAAAGCCTAAATATTTTAGCATCAGTAGATCCGGGATCTAATAACTATGATAAGCAGAACCCACTGGCCACAAAATAGTTGAATCAATGTAATTTGTCAACGTATTGTGACGTGGAATCTGTGGAAAATACATAGGATTTTTGTTGTTATGACCTGGATTGCAGTTGTTTTGAGGGTGAAATTTCAACCACGGGATTATGTCCTCATTATAACCAATTTGACTATGACAATCCATGCATTTAAAGTTATTAGATTTAGCCATATTCTTTAACTTCTTTAATTCCAGTTAGTCATTTGCAGACAAAGTTAAAGAATAGGACTACATCAAAATAAACTTTTAATAAAGTTTGATTTGATTTAGTCCTCTTCTTTGACGTTGATTCTTGGTTGAGATGGAGACGTGAATCCAACATAGAAATGATTCATTTGTAGACAAGCTGGAATTTGTTAACGAAACACAATTCAACATCACTTTTACAATACAGTAAATAGCCTATTAACTTATGTTACCAAATGATATGTTGGATTCACGTCAACTGAACCAAAAATAAAAGGTAAAGAATGGGATTAAGCCCGTGTGTAATGAATAGAAAAAGGTGTAGGTTCACGAACAGAGCGCGGCAGATGTTTATTAGGCCTTCACAGGTGGCAGGAACCGTGGTCGCAGGCAATGGTCAACCACAGGTAGGCAGTCAAAAACAAACAATACCCCACAACCATACAAACAGACAGAACTAAATAGGGAGCTGATGAGACCAGGCGAGAAACAAACACAGGTGAAATCAATGGACAAAAATGAAAAGACAGGGCTACGTTCAAGAACACAAAGAAAAATAACACAATGTGTTGCACAGCTGTTTTCATGTCTCTCCAGAGGTGTTCGATAGGGTTCAAGTCCAGGTTCTGGCTGGGCCACTCAAGGACATTCAGAGACTTCCCCCGAAGCCACTCCTGCATTGTCGAAGGGTCGTTGTCCTGCTGGAAGGTGAACCTTCGCCCCAGCCTGAGGTCCTGAGGGCTCTGAAGCAGGTTTTCATCAAGGATCTCTCTGTACTTTGCTCCGTTCATCTTGGCCGCAATCCTGACTTGTCTCCCAGTCCCTGTCGCTGAAAAACATCGCCACAGCATGATGCTGCCACCACCATGCTTCACCGTAGGGGTGGTGCCAGGTATCCTCGAGACATGATGCTTGGCATTCAGGCCAAAGAGTTCAATCTTGGTTTCATCAGACCAGAGAATCTTGTTTCTCGTGGTCTGAGAGTCTTTAGGTGCCTTTTGGCAAACTCCAAGCGCCCTGTCATGTAACGGTTACTGAGTGGCTTCCGTCTGGCCACTCTAACATAAAGGCCTGATTGGTGGAGTGCTGTAGAGATGGTTGTCCTTCTGGAGATTTCTCCCATCTCCACAGAGGAACTCTAGAGCTCTGTCAGAGTGGCCATCGGTTCTCCCCCGATTGCTCAGTTTGGCCGGGAGGCCACCTCAAGGAAGAGCCTTGGTTGTCCTAAACTTCTTCTATTTAAGAACGATGGAGGCCACTGTGGACTTGGGGACCTTCAATGCTGCAGAAATGTTTTGGTACACTTCCCCAGATCTGTGCCTCGACACAATCCTGTCTCGGAGCTCTACGGACAATTCCTTCGACCTCATGGCTTGGTTTTTGACATGCACTCATCTGTGGGACATTATATAGACAGGTGTGTGCCCTTCCAAATCATGTCCAATCTATAGAATTTACCACAGGTGGACTCCAATCAAGTTGTAGAAACATCTCAAGGATGATCAATGGAAACAGGATGCACCTGAGCTCAATTTCGAGTATAATAGCAAAGGGTTCGAATACTTATGTAAATAAGGTATTTCAGTTTTTTTTTGTTTTTTTTTTATCTTTAATGCATTTGCTAAAATTTCTAACAATCTGTTTTCATTTTGTCATTATGGGGTATTGTGTGTAAAAGTCACGGGGTCTGAATACTTTCACTGTAAATGTCTTCTTATGTAACCATAGAAGCGTGCATGTTCAAGATAGCAGGCAAAGGTCGCAGGTCTCTGGAGATCTTCACAATTGCTGTAACAATCTGCACAGAATCTCGAACAGCCTTGATCACTTGCACTATGTACACTCTTAGAAAAAAGGGTTCCAAAATGGTTCTGCGGCTGTCCCCATAAAATAACCCTTTTTGGTTCCAGGTAAAACTCTTCCGGGTTCTATGTAGAACCCTCTGTGTAAAGAGTTCGACATGAAACCCAAACGGGTTCTACCTGGAACCAAAAGGGGTTCTTCAAAGGGTTATCCTATGGGGACAGCCAAAGAAAGAACCCTTTTAGGTTCTAGATAGCACCTTTTTTTCTAAGAGTGTACTTTTAATGTCATCTCAAGTGCAATGCAGGTAATTTGGTTGTGCTATTAGATGAAGCACAGTGATAACACACTCAATTGTTGTATAAATACAAAATATCTCGCATTGTATTCACATATAACACATTTAGATGACAACTAAACCCAGAATTTGACATTGTTTTTCCATTGGAATTTGGTTGTGCTTTTAGATGGTTGAAAGCATACTGATAACACATACTGATAACACATTGGGAATTCAACAAACTTCTGGCTGTCTTTTTGAGCGGGTGAATAACGTTTGAAAACTCATTGATTAACATCTCAACCAAATATTACCCAAATTTCCACACTGAAATGACGTGGCGTGCTCAGTGGGAATGGCCTTGCGCTCATAATGAAGTAGACTAGGCCTACATTAGCAAAGAAGTAAGCTAGATATAGTCTGGCTGTAGGGTAAAAAGGACATATACTTAATTTACTGTCATTTAGCCTCCTGTAACCAGACTTTTTCAAAAAATGTTGCACTGTAATTTTGCTCGAAGCAGAGGTATGGAAAATGAAGGAAATATTTGCTTAAATGGTCTGCAATTATTTGATAGAGCCAGTCACCATTTTGTATACTGTCAGAAGTAAACAAAAACTTTGATAGCATGTAAATCCTTGGAATCAAAATGGCAACACTAGACAACATAGCCTCTGGTGCCAGGACACAGATTCTAATTTATCTGAATGACCTCAGTGTAAAATGTTTTCTCCTGTTTTAAGAGAGCTTGAAGCATGGTTGGCTTTAATCACACGGTTGAACTTAAGATAAAGTTCAGCTAGAACATAAAACAACTCAAAATGACAAAACAGAAAACACCAACACTTTTACATAAGACAGTCTAAACAGTGTCTCATATGGTGCCGTTTCAAACAGCTGTCACCTTGGACTGTGTACAGAACCACTCCATGAGGCAGTTTACTTCAGAGGCAGAGTAACAGCCTCCTCTCCTATTGTTGTGGGGCCTGTTGTTGTGCCAGTAGGGCTGGACTGGGCCACACTGAAGACTGGCTGTAACTGGCTGTGCTCAACATAAAGGAGCCAAGCTGGACCATGTCTAACTTGCCTCACCCTACACCTGCTCATTACGCTAGGGTAGATCAACAGCTAAGAAAGAACCAACACAAAAGACTGCTGTTCTAGACTCAATCATTAAATCAAATAAAAAAATGTAATCACATTATATTTGTCACATGCGCCGAATACAACAGGTGTAGTAGACCTTACCGTGAAATGGTTACTTGCAAGCCCATAACCAGCAATACAGTTAAGAAAGAATTGACTAAATAAACTAACGTGAAATATATATATCTATATATATATAGATACATAAACTCAGCAAAAAAAGAAACGTCCCTTTTTCAGGACCCTGTATTTCAAAGATCATTCGTAAAAATCCAAATAACTTCTCAGATCTTCATTGTAAAGGGTTTAAACACTGTTTCCCATGCATGTTCAATGAACCATAAACAATGAATGAACATGCACCTGTGGAACGGTCGTTAATAGAGGTCGACCGATTATGATTTTTCAACGGCGATACCGATTATTGGAGGAACAAAAAAAAACAGATACCGATTAAATCGGCTGATTTTTGTTTATATATATTTGTAATAATCACAATTACAACAATACCGAATGAACAATGAACACTTTTATTTTCAGAGTCAGTAGAAAGGTCTTTTTAGTGTCCTAAGTTTTCATAACGGTGACCTTTAATTGCCTACCGCCTAATTATACATAAATAACATCTATTTAGTCTCAAATAAATAATGAAACATGTTCAATTTGGTTTAAATAATGCAAAAACACAGTGTTGGAGAAGAAAGTAAAAGTGCAATATGTGCCATGTAAAAAAGCTAACGTTTAAGTTCCTTGCTCAGAACATGAGAACATATGAGAGCTGGTGTGTTTCCTTTTAACATGAGTCTTCAATATTCCCAGCTAAGAAGTTTTAGGTTGTAGTTATTATAGGACTATTTCTCTCTATACCATTTGTATTTCATAGACCTTTGATTATTGGATGTTCTTATAGGCGCTATATTATTGCCAGCCTAAACTCGGGAGTCGATAGGCTTGAAGTCATAAACAGAGCTGTGCTTCAAGCATTGTGAAAAGCTGCTGGCAAACAGAGGAAAGTACGGTTGGAATGAATGCTTACGAGCCTGCTGCTACCTACCACCGCTCAGTCAGACTGCTCTATCAAATATCAAATCATAGACTTCATTATAATATAATAAACACACAGAAATACGAGCCTTAGGTCATTAATATGGTCAAATCCGTAAACTATAATTTCGAAAACAAAACGTTTATTCTTTCAGTGAAATACCGAACCGTTTAATATTTTATCAAACGGGTGGCAATCCTAAGTCTAAATATTGCTGTTACATTGCACAACCTTCAATGTTATGTCATAATTATGTAAAATTCTGGCAAAAAAAATTACATTCCTTGTTAGGAAGAAATGGTCTGACTCTGCTTACACTGAACGCAAGAGAAGTGACACAGTTTCAGGCACCGCATTGATTATATGCAATGCAGGACAAGCTAGTTAAACTAGTAATATCATCACCCATGTGTAGTTAACTAGTGATTATGTTAAGATTGATTGTTTTTTATAAGATACGTTTAATGCTAGCTAGCAACTTACCATTGCTCCTTGCTGCCTGCACTCGCATAACAGGTGGTCAGCCTGCCACGTAGTCTCCTCTTGGATTGCAATATAATCGGCCATAATGGGTGTCCAAAAATGGCAATTACCGATTGTTATGAAAACTTGAAATCGGCCCTAATTAATCGGCCATAATCGGTCAATCTCTAGTCGTTAAGACACTAATAGCTTACAGATGGTAGGCAATTAAGGTCACAGTTATGAAAACTTAGGACACTAAAAAGGCCTTTCTACTGACTCTGGAAAAACACCAAAAGAAAGATGCCCAGGGTCCCGCTCATCTGCGTGAACGTGCCTTAGCCATGCTGCAAGGAGGCATGAGGACTACAGATGTGTCCAGGGCAATACATTGCAATGTCCGTACTGTGAGACGCCTAAGACAGCGCAACAGGGAGACAGGACGGACAGCTGATCGTCCTCGCAGTGGCAGACCACGTGTAACAACACCTGTACAGGATCGGTACATCCGATCATCACACCTGCGGGACAGGTACAGGATGGCAACAACAACTGTCCGAGTTACACCAGGAACGCACAATCCCACCATCAGTGCTCAGACTGTCCGCAATAGGCTGAGAGAGCTTGGACTGAGGGCTTGTAGGCCTGTTGTAAGGCAGGTCCTCACCAGACATCACCAGCAACAACGTCGCCTATGGGCCGTCGCTGGACCAGACAGCACTGGCAAAAAGTGCTCTTCGCTGATGAGTCACGGTTTTGTCTCACCAGGGGTGATTGTCAGATTCGCGTTTATCATCAAAGGAATGAGCGTTATACCGAGGCCTGTACTCTGAGGCGGGATCGATTTGGAGGTGGTGGGTCCGTCATGGTCTGGGGCGGTGTGTCACAGCATCATCGGACTGAGCTTGTTGTCATTGCAGGCAATCTCAATGCTGTGCGACACAGGGATGACATCCTCCTCCCTCATGTGGTACCCTTCTCCTGCAGTCTCATCCTGACATGACCCTCCAGCATGACAATGCCACCAGCCTACTGCTTGTTCTGTGTGTGATTTCCTGCAAGACAGGAATTCTGTCAGGGTTCTGCCATGGCTAGTGAAGAGCCCGGATCTCAATCCCATTAAGCACGTCTGGGACCTGTTGGATCGGCGGGTGAGGGCTAGGGCCATTCCCCCCAGAAATGTCTGGGAACTTGCAGGTGCCTTGGTGGAAGAGTGGTGTAACATCTCACAGCAAGAACTGGCAAATCTGGTGCAGTCCATGAGGAGGAGATGCACTGCAGTACTTAATGCAGCTGGTGGCCACACCAGATACTGACGGTTACTTTTGATTTTGACCCCCCCCCTTTGTTCAGGGACACATTATTACATTTCTATTAGTCACATGTCTGTGGAACTTGTTCAGTTTATGTCTCAGTTGTTGAATCTTGTTATGTTCCTACAAAAATGTACACATGTTAAGTTTGCTGAAAATAAACGTAGTTGACATTGAGAGGATGTTTCTTTTTTGTTGAGTTTATATCAAAAAGTAACACAAAAAAATGTGCGGGGGTACACGTTGTTGAGGTAATTTGTAAAGTGACTATGGATCGATAATAAACAGCAAGTAGCAGCAGTGTAAAAATAAAGGGGGGGTTCAATGTAAATAGTCCGGGTGGCCATTTGATTCATTGTTCAGCAGTCTTATGGCTTGTGGGTAGAAGCTGTTACAAAAACAACTCAGCAGGACTGGTTAGGTCTAGAAGTTAGGTTTGAAAGAATGTGAGTGATTGAATTTACATCTATTTAAACTAATTCAAATTACTAGGCTATAGCTTAGGCTACAAGATTTGCTAACTTGGCCCAAGTCATTTATGCCTACCTATACAGTAGCCTAACTCTCTAACATCTCTACAGCCCACGCAAAAGCATGGTATAAAATTAGACATTATCCAAAACCCCCGCCAAGGCGCAAATGCCCAAATTGAATTGAGCACAACAACAACAACGATTGCAGTCCCCAACGGTTTCGACCCAACGCTTCTTGCACAGATCCAAAAGGCTGGTTCCCACACAACCAGATTATTCTGTGCCAGCGGAGGGAGCAAGGCTTTCAAGCTCTGCTGGCTGCATGCAGTGTAGGCTTTAAAAAGCACATCACACACCACAGCAGCCTAAGACTTGTGACGGGTTTGAATGGCCAATGTGCCTCTGGCTGGATCACTAGCCCTACTACTTCTCACCAGTAACAGTTTAGTGTTCCTCGCTGCCACGGCTAGTTAGGGACCTTAGTTCGGCAGCATTCTGGACTTCCGACACCACGTTGCCTGTTGCCTCTCAATCAATCCCCTGAACGACCCAGCACCCCCAGTGATGGGACGGAAGCAGCCCCAGCCTCAACGCTGTGGACGGAGCTGGCCCCTGGACCCGGAAGGAACAGCCACAAGCCTAGCTGCCTGTCGGGCCGGGGGTTAGTGCCAGGCTCCGTCCTCCTACAGAATAACGAGCAGCTTTGTTCCCCAGCTACTGTTAGCCCTCTGCTGCATAGAGAATACCCATTGTTCTGCTCTTTTAATGCAGAGTCAGCATGAAAAATGCAAAGAATGCTGGCTATTCATTTATTTCTTCTTTACCTCTGTTTGCATTTCCTTTCTCAAAAGATATACTGAGTGGCCAAAGAGAAAGGTAGGATACTTTAAAAAGGGCTAATTGAGAACACGCCTAGCTGGCTCGACCAAGGACGCTTGAATTGAGAAGAAAAAATTACTTTTCCAAACTGTAGCCCACGTTTACCAAAATGGAGCAATTCGCAGATCATGGCCCTTTGGCTGCCTATAAGCAAAGCGGCTTATATGTAATCTGGTCAGACTATTGAGAAGTCTATAACAAAAGCTAAGCCCTTAGCCCCATATGGCATTTAAGCAAGTCCCAAAAACTGCCTCGAACTTATCTGCCTCCCAGGCAAGCCAGGGTATACAGCAATGGCTAAATCAAGATGCGTCCGTGTTTTAACATGGTGAACACGATATTTCCTTGAGAGGCCAGTGGTTACTTGAAGCAGAGGGAAAGCAACATAGGCCTAAAAGGCTACATTTCTGCTGCGTCGTGTCACCTTCCTGTGTTCCCATGTGAAGCGTACACATTGCATGTGACTCACATACTCTCGGGTAGATTGATGATTTCCCAATGGTTTAGATCAGGGACGGGTAACCGCTAGCCTTGTTTTAGGGCCGTGGATCAATTTTTCCTTTTTCTTAAAAAAAAAGAAGGGAAATCAATCGAGGTCTCAACTTACTGTTGCGAGTTAGAATAGTAGAATACGCAAGGTACAATTTTGAAAATGCGGTTGTATATCAGCAGTTTTTCTCTTATTATGTCGGCCAGCTATCTACACTTGTAGTTATCATGGTCAAATTACTGGACGGAGGGCGTCCCATTGACCATCAGATATCATGTTAAAAACGGCAAACATTTGTCTCCATCCTATGTCAAAATGTGTAGAATTGCAGGAAATTAGCTGTAAAACTGCTCATTTTTCTGTCCGCCCCATGGCGAAATGTGTAAAATAGCAGCGAACTTGCCTTAAACAGATCTTTTTTTTAAATCGGGGCATAATGTGTAAAATTGCAGGAAATTAACTCTACGTTTTTTCTCTTCGTTGTCAAGAAGGGGGCATGAAAATGCTTTGCTTGCACGGTGGGGTGGAAGTGGGGGTGGGGGGAGGGGGGCAACAACATTTAGCTTAGGGCCTCCAAAAGGCTAGGGCTGGCTTTGACTGCATGTGTGGGTATGCAGATGTGCAAGCCACTGCAGCCCCTCTTGACGAGTTTACATTGTTTTTGGTGGCCCCCATGCCCATCAAAGTTGCCCATCCCTGGTTTAGATAATAACCATCACAAGTAGTGGACTTTCTAAAGACACAAAAGCTATTTTGTTTTGATTCCCTTAACTGATTTGCTAATTGTTGGAGTCATGCTTGATGAGAAATGAAACACAGTTAAATCAGAGTTGAGAAACAAATTCAAATGTACATCACTTGCCCTTCAGGAGAAAATGTCAACCTTGTTATGTTTAGGAAACAGGGAAAAACATGATTTCCAAACCTTTAGTCTAGTGCGAGCCATCTCTTTAATTCTTTCATATGTCGAAACAGCTATGGCAACCAGGTAAGAGCGTACAGACATGCTCCTGAGTGAAAGAGACTACTAAATGCCAAGCATGTTCCCATAAAAAGTACACATTTTGTATGAAAACTGTACCTTACAGTGTAATGAGCCGTCTTCGTCATGCTTACAAAAACAGAGGGGCTAGCCAGTGATCAATGGAGGGACATTCAGTATGACAGAGCTCACTAGAAAATACAAGAAACTATGGCAATGCAAGCAACTACAGCAAGGGACAAAGCAGACTGTGCTGAAGGTTACATTAGATAGACAAAGTATAATTTGGCTACACTGTTCATGAAGTGACAAATAGGCACACATACAATACCAGTAAAAAGTTTGGAAACACCAACTCAATCAAGTGTTTTTCTTTATTTTTGATATTTTCTACATTGTGAAATAATAGGGAAGACATCAAAGGTATGAAATAACACATATGGGGCTAGCCAGTGATGGCAAACTTTTTTGAGATTCTTAAAAGTAACCACCCTCTGCCTTGCCCTTGATGACAGCTTTGCACACTCTTGGCATTCTCTCAACCAGCTTCACCTGGAATGCTTTTCCAACAGTCTTGAAGGAGTTCCCACATATGCTGAGCACTTGTTGGCTGCTTTCCCTTCACTCTGTGGTCCAACTCATCCCAAACCATCTCAATAAGGTTGAGGTTGGGTGATTGTGGAGGCCAGGTCATCTGATGCAGCACTCCATCACTCTCCTTCTTGGAGGTGTGTTTTGGGTCATTGTCCTGCTGGGAAAAAAAGGATAGTCCTTCTAACCCCAAACCAGATGGCATGGCATATAGCTGCAGAATGCTATGGTAGCCATGCTGGTTTAGAGTGCCTTGAATTCTAAATAAATCACTGACAGTGTCACCAGCAAAGCACCCCCACACCATCACACCTTCTCCATGCTTCATGGTGGAAACCACACATGCAGAGATCATTTGTTCACCTACTCCGAACCTCAAAATCTCAAATTTGGACTCATCAGACCAAAGGACAGATTTCCACCGGTCTAAAATCTATTGCTCGTGTTTCTTGGCCTAAGCAAGTCTCTTCTTATTATTGGTATCCTTTAGTAGTGGTTTCATTGCAGCAATTCGACCATGGAGACCGGATTCACGCAGTCTCCTCTGAACCGTTGATGTTGAGATGTCTCTGTTACTTGAACTCTGTGAAGCATTTATTTGGGTTGCAAGCTGAGGTGTAGTTAACTCTAATGAACTTGTCCTCTGCAGCAGAGGTAACTCTGGGTGCTTGCTTTCTTGTGGCGGTGTCACGCCCTGACCTTAGTTATCTTTGTTTTCTTTATTATTTGGTTAGGTCAGGGTGTGACAAGGGTGGTTTGTTTAGTTTTTGTATTGTCTAGGGTTTTTTGTATGTCTAGGGGTTTTTCTAGTCTAGGTGTTTATATGTCTATGGTTGCCTAGATTGGTTCTCAATCAGAGGCAGCTGTTTATTGTTGTCTCTGATTGGGAACCATATTTAGGTAGCCATATTCCTTGGTGGGTTGTTATTCCTTGTGGGTTGTTATTATATGTTTAGTTGCCTGTTCTGCACTAGCCATATTGCATCACAGTTTGTTGTTTTGTTCTGTTCAGTGTTCTCTCTTTAAATAAAGAGTTATGTTCGCTTACCACGCTGCGCCTTGGTCTCCCCTTTATGACGACCGTGACAGGCAGTCCTCATGAGAGTCAGTTTTATCATAGTGCTTGATGGTTCTTGTGACTGCGCTTGAAGAAACTTTCAAAATTCTTGAAATTGGACGGATTGACTGACCTTCACGCATTAAAGTAATGATGGACTGTCGTTTCTCTTTGGTTATTTGAGCTGTTCTTGCTATAATATGGACTTGGTCTTTTATCAAGTAGGGCTATCTTCTGTATACCACCCCTACCTTGTCACAACACAAACGATTGGCTCAAATGCATTGAGAAGAAAATAAATTCCACAAATTAACTTGTTCATTGAATTCTAGATGATCAAATCAAATTGTATTAGTCACATATGCCGAATACAACAGCCGTAGTAGACCTTACAGTGAAATGCTTACCCCTAACCAACAATGCAGTTATAATATATATATTTCTTAAACGAATAAGGATAAGAAATACTAATTAATGAGCAGCAGTAAAATAACAATAGCAAGACTATATACAGGGGGCACCGGTACAGAGTCAATGGGCGGGGGCACCGATTAGTCAAGGTAATTGAGGTAATATGTACATGTAGGTAGAGTTATTAAAGTGACTATGCATAGATGATAACAACAGAGAGTAGCAGCGGTGTGAAAGGGGGGTAATGCAAATAGTCTGGATAGCCATTTGATTAGATGTTCAGCAGTCTTATGGCTTGGGGGTAGAAGCTGTTGAGAAGCCTCTTGGACCTAGACTTGGCGCTCCGGTACCTCTTGCCGTGCGGTAGCAGAGACAACAATCTATAACTAGGGTGGCTGGAGTCTTTGACAATTTTTAGGGCCTTCCTCTGACACCACCTGGTATATAGGGCCTGGATGGCAGGAAGCTTTTCCCCAGTAATGTACTGGGCCGTACGCACTACCCTCTGAAGTGCCTTGTGGTCAGAGGCCGAGCAGGTGCCATACCTGGCCATCACACGGCCAGGGTTCTGATCTCCTCCCTATAGGCTGTCTCATCGTTGTCGGTGATCAGGCCTCCCACTGTTGTGTCATCTGCAAACTTAATGAAGCTGGATTCCAAGTTTCTTTTTTTACTCTGAAAACCGCAATCGGCTAATGAATCTCTAGGCAACTGTCCACTCACTATTATTGTACATTTAATGTATAGTATTTAACCACTGTAAACGGTATCCATTCAGTTTTGCTCATGTGGCCCACTTTTCTTTTTAAAGTGTTTAACTAGTTATATTTTAAAAAATGGCGGAACAAGCTAAAAGTACACAACGCAAAAAAATATGTTTTTTAAATGTACAGATTGTTCCATTGTTATTTACTCCTTAATTCACTCATTACCCTAAGGTTACTATTGTACATATTGTGGTGGTAGTGTGATGGTTTGGGGATACTTTGCTGCCTCAGGACCTGGATGACTTGCCTTAATAGAAGGAACCATGAATTCTGCTCTGTATCAGAGAATTCTACAGGAGAATGTCAGGTCATCCGTCTGTGAGCTGAATCGCAGCTGGGTCACGCCGCAAGAGAATGATGGAAAACACACAACAAGTCTACATGAAAACGGCAACAACAACAAAAAATGTTTTGGAAGTTTTGGAATGGCCTAGTCAAAGTCCAGCCCTAATCCCAATTAAGATGTTGTGGCAGGACTTAAAATGAGCAGTTCATGCTTGAAACCCTACAAATGTTGCTGAGTTAAAGCAGTTATGTATGAAAGAGCGGGCCAAAATTCCTTCGCAGCAACATGAGAGACTGATCAACAACTACAGGAAGCATTGCAGCTAAAGGTGGCACGACGAATTATTGAGTGTAAGGGAGCAATTACTTTTTCACGCAGAGGCAATGGGTGTTGCATTACATTGTTCATGAAATAAATATAGAATTGTTGTGTTATTTGTTCACTCAGGTTTCCTTTATCTAATGTTAGGTTTTGGTTGAAGATCTGATAATAATATTAACGATGTAGGCTACCACAAAAAAGAATATCCCGATACTGTATTTATTTATTCTCCCCATCACTAATCAGACATGTGGCCTATTCACACAAAATATACATTTTTACAGCCAGAAAGTATTAAGAGAGAAAGGATTAGGCTTACAAGTAAAAACAGCCTTTCGAGCAAAAACATGTTATTGGAAATGAAATTCCGACTATTTAATCAAATCTACATGGAAGATTACAAGTCTGTAGCCTAAGCTTATAATGGACATTTACATTATACTTGTTTCTCTCCCTGGTCAAGGTCGTATGTGAAATACTTTGCCTTATCTTGACGGAGGCCTTGCATGACAATTATGTCTAGTTGAAATCTCAGCCGTCGCTTCAAGTCCCCTGCAGCAGCTGTATCAATGGAAGGCAATGTGCTTTGTCAGGGGAAACAGTTAGGCTTAGTGGAATCAGCCAGCAGCAAGCCTGGAATTTTCCAGGAAAAGCCTACCTGTAGTGCACTAAATCTGTTCTCAATGTTGACTCTATTCTTATGATTACAGTACAAGTACAAATACACTCAGTGGCCAGTTTATTAAGTACACCACTCATTCATGAAAATGGTTCGCTCCTACAGACAGTGAGTCACGTGGCCTGCTATATAAAGCAGACAGGCATTCGAGGCATTCAGTTACTGTTTGATTTTGAGCAACATTTTACCTTTATTTAACTAGGCAAGTCAGTTAAGAACAAATTCTTATTTTCAATGACGGCCTAGGAACAGTTAACTGCCTTGTTCGGGGGCAGAACGACAGATTTTTACCTTGTCAGCTCGGTGATTAGTTCTTGCAACCTTTCGGTTACTGGCCCAACACTCTAACCACAACACTACAAATAACATCCAGTCAGTGGCAGTCCTGTGGGCTGATGGCAGAGTCAGGATTTGGCGTAAGCAGTATGACTCCATGACCACATCCTGCCAGTACAGGCTGGTGGCGGTGGTGTAATGGTGTGGGGAATGTTATCCTGGCACACGTCTGGTTCCTTGATACCAATTGAGCAACGTTTGAATGCCACAACTTGCCCCAAATAATTCAGGCTGTTCTGGAGGCAATAGGGGGTCCGACCGGGTACTAGATGGGCGTACCTAATAAATTGCAGACTGGGTGTATACAAATCCACTCAAATTGGGCTATTTATTAGCCAATGTAACAACATGTTAGTAGAGTAATTACAGTGTTACTACACAGCTACTAGCCAGCAGCATACCACCCTGCATACCACTGCTGGCTTGCTTCTGAAGCTAAGCAGGGTTGGTCCTGGTCAGTCCCTGGATGGGAGACCAGATGCTGCTGGAAGTGATGTTGGAGGGCCAGTAGGAGGCACTCTTTCCTCTGGCCTAAAAAAAATATCCCAATGCCCAGGGGCAGTGATTGGGGACACTGCCCTGTTTAGGGTGCCGTCTTTCGGATGGGACGTTAAACGGGTGTCCCGACTCTCTGAGTTCATTAAAGATCCCATGGCACTTATCGTAAGAGTAGGGGTGTTAACCCTGGTGTCCTGGCTAAATTCCCAATCTGACCCTCAAACCATCACGGTCACCTAATAATCCCCAGTTTACAATTGGCTCATTCATCCCCCTCCTCTCCCCTGTAACTATTCCCCAGGTCATTGCTGCAAATGAGAACGTGTTCTCAGTCAACTTACCTGGTAAAAAAACGGATAAATAAAATAAAAAATAAAAATTGTGACCCTAAACAGAATAAAGCTGTAATGAGTGCAACACATAGCCTAAAAAAAACACAGTTGTCAGCTGAGCATGGAGAAGTCAAATGCTTTCATGTAGTCAAATCCCTCCCAACCCTGTTTACTCCACCTGGTTTCTCAATGTAGGAGTTAGTCAGGCCATAGCAGCTACCCAGCTACCCTCTGGGTAGCTAATGTTCAGATTAAGAGGGAACTAAACATGTTAAAAAACAATTTTTTAAATACATTTGGAAAATGAACTGTAAAGCCCAGTTCAGGTACAACAGCCGACATGAAATGAGACGAGATAAAATGAGCTAGTGTGTTGTGTTGTACAACTGGTTGACTAAAGACGGGGCATTCTGATCAAGAAGGTGAGAGGTGCTGTTGAGCCCATTTCCATGGTAACGGTGTCTTTTAAAACAACAGATGAAACTTTGAAACAAAGTTGCCACTTGTTGTAGCAAGGTGCTTTAGCAAACTTGAGTGTCATGGAATACATGCACCAGAAACAGGGTACACTTTGTGACTTGTCAGATGAATGTCAGGAAACTAGGTTAGCTATGTGCAGCAAAATAGCTAGCTAGCTCTCTGTTTGGCTAGCTACCTACCTGGCTGAACACAGAGCATTAGTGCACTGTTCTTTGTTTGGCTAAATAAATCTGTCTCGCTTGAGACTAAAGATTTGACATGTTGAGTCTTGGAAACTCCAGCCGACGAAATGAGACGTTCTAAAACTAGGCCGTTCAGATCATACAAACTCCTTAAAAACCGTTGTGTCGTGTCTCTTCTTATGTATCTGAACTAAGCTTAAGGGGCAATTCCAAAGCAAAAGAATGATGCTGACTCAAGATTTTTTTACTTTAAAATGTAGCTTATGTCAAACAAAAATCAATGATTGCAAAGTTAAACAAACCATACGACTCTGCACAAGGACGACGTTTAACAATTTCCACTGAATATTTTACAAAAACAACATTTACTTTAAGAACAGTGCGGATGTAAAGTTTGGTAACAGAATGACGGCACAAACCGTCATTCTGTTACCAAACCTTACATCTGCACTGTTCATAAAGTTAATGTGTTTTTGTAAAATCTTCAGTGGAAATTGTTAAAAGTCGTCCTTGTGCATAGAGTTGTATGGTTTATTGAACTTTGCAATCATTGGTTTTTGTTTGAAATATATTTAAAAGTGTAAAATCTGAGTCATTCTGTTACCATGGCTATTTAAAAGACCTTGTATAGGACGGCATGTAGCCTAACGGTTAAGAGCATTGGGCCAGTAACCAAAAGGTTGCTGGTTTGAATACCTGAGCCGACTAGGTGAAAAATCTGTCGATGTGCCCTTGAGCAAGCCACTTAACCCTAGTTGCTCTGGACAAGAATGTCTGCTAAATTACTCAAAAGTAAATGTAAATATATAAGCCACTGCAATATAGCATTGCTGTTTTTTAGGGCCTTCCTTTGACACCGCCTGGTGTAGAGGTCCTGGATAGCAGGCAGCTTAGCCCCAGTGATGTACTGGGCCGTACACACTACCTCTGTAGCGCCTTGCGGTTGGAGGCCGAGCAATTGCCGTACCAGGCAGTGATGCAACCAGTCAGGATTAGAGGTCGACCGATTAATCGGAATGGCCGATTAATTAGGGCCGATTTCAAGTTTTCATAACAATCGGAAGTCGGTAATTTTGGACGCCGATTTTTTTTTTACACCTTTATTTAATCTTTATTTAACTAGGCAAGTCAGTTAAAAACACATACTTATTTTCAATGACGGCCTAGGAACGGTGGCTTAACTGCCTTGTTCAGGGGCAGAACGACAGATTTTTACCTTGTCAGCTCAGGGATTCAATCTTACAACCTTACGGTTAACTAGTCCGACGCTCTAACCACCTGCCTCACAAGGAGCCCGCCTGTTACGCGAATGCAGTAAGAAGCCAAGGTAAGTTGCTAGCTAGCATTACACTTAATCAATCATAATCACTAGTTATAACTACACATGATTGATGATATTACTAGTTTATCTAGCATGTCCTGCGTTGCATATAATCGATGCAGTGCGCATTCGCGAAAAAGGACTGTCGTTGCTCCAACGTGTACCTAACCATAAACACCAATGCCTTTCTTAAAATCAATACACAGAAGTATATATTTTTAAACCTGCATATTTAGCTAAAAGAAATCCAGGTTAGCAGGCAATATTAACCAGGTGAAATTGTGTCACTTCTCTCGCGTTCATTGCACGCAGAGTCAGGGTATATGCAACAGTTTGGGCCGCCTGGCTCATTGCGAACTAATTTGCCAGAATTTTACGTAATAATGATATAACATTGAAAGTTGTGCAATGTAACAGGAATATTTAGACTGATGGATGCCACCCGTTAGATAAAATACGGAACGATTCCATATTTCACTGAAAGAATAAACGTCTTGTTTTCGAGATGATAGTTTCCAGATTCGACCATATTAATGACCTAAGGCTTGCATTTCGGTGTGTTATTATGTTATAATTAAGTCTATGATTTGATAGAGCAGTCTGACTGAGTGATAGTAGGCACCAGCAGGCTCATAAGCATTCATTCAAACAGCACTTTCGTGCGTTTTGCCAGCAGCTCTGCTGTTTATGACTTCAAGTTTATCAACTCCCGAGATTAGGCTGGTGTAACGATGTGATGTGAAATGGCTAGCTAGTTAGCGGGGTGCACGCTAATAGCGCTTCAAACGTTACTCGCTCTTGCTCTGCATGGGTAACGCTGCTTCGAGGGTGGCTGTTGTCGTTGTGTTCCTGGTTCGAGCCCAGGGAGGAGCGAGGAGAGGGACGGAAGCTATACTGTTACACTGGCAATACAAGTGTCCACAAGAACATCCAATAGTCAAAGGTATATGAAATACAAGTGGTATAGAGAGAAATAGTCCTATAATTCCTATAATAACTACAACCTAAAACTTCTTACCTGGGTATATTGAAGACTCATGTTAAAAGGAAACACCAGCTTTCATATGTTCTCATGTTCTGAGTAAGGAACTTAAATGTTAGCTTTCTTACGTGGCACATATTGCACTTTTACTTTCTTCTCCAACACTTTGTTTTTGCATTATTTAAACCAAATTGAACATGTTTCATTATTTATTTGAGGCTAAATTGATTTGATTGATCTATTATATTAAGTTAAAATAAGTGTTCATTCAGTATTGTTGTAATTGTCATTATTACAAATAAAAATTGGCCATTTAATCGGTAGCGGCTTTTTTTTGTCCTCCAATAAATCGGTATTGGCATCGGCGTGGAAAAATCATAATCGGTCGACCTCTAGTCAGGATGCTCTCGATGGTGCAGCTGTAGAAAATATCTGTTTTATCAAAGAAGTAGCCTGTTTTACAAAAGTCCTACTTACACTGATTAAAATGTTTTTGAGCGTTGGTGAAGAAGAAAAATGGGAAGTGATAGCATCCAATCCGTGAAACCGTCATCCTCCTGCTGACTGCTCCTCCTGCTGACTGCTTGTTGCAGTTTAACCCATGCTTATCAATCAGTGAAGGATGCATGGTGGTATTGGATCAATCATTGAGGGGCCCAATACAGTTTTTAAATCATTAGCCTTGCATGCTGAAGTGACACACTCATCTGAGTCACACGCTCACTAGGGCAATTCGTGGCGCCGCCGGCCAGCGGGCATTACTGACAATCAGCGGGTTTAAGTAGCAGTAAATAACGCTGTGCTGGTGATTAAAACACTAAACTCGCCCAAGGATCCAGTCTAGTTGGTACTCTTTCATTCTCACATCCATCCCTCTTCAGTGAGCGACTGATCACTCCTGGTGCAACCAGACCCACTGTGTTATTTTAGCCTGTGCTTAAGGGATTCAACCAGTAGCATTAACTAATAGGATACGTTTAGAGTATGACTCATTAGTCCATCAATGACCTTTACAGGGGGAAATAAATACAGGTTATGAGCGTGTCGGGAAAAGCTTACCGACAACTAACAGTTTCAGTGAACTCAATGATACAGTATCCTTCCTATAGCGCCGTAAAGTGGTTACATTTGGTTCCTCTAGCCTACTTTTTTTTTAGGCTTGTTAGTTGAAAAGGAGGCCAGGCAGGCAGGCGTTCAAGCCGGGCATTCCTTGGTGTTGTTCACGGATCATGAAAAGCAGCCAGGTTATCCTAAAAGCAGACGGGATTAGGAAGAAGCCTTCAATCCCCTGGTAGGCCTAGGCAGTGTGACGTCAACCCTGGCTGTGTCTCAAATGGCACTCTATTCCATAGTGCACTACTTTTGACCAGGGCCCATAGAGTTCTGGTCAAAAGTAGTGCATTATATAGGGAATAGGGCGCCATTTGGGACGCACACCTTACGAAAAAAGATTGCCGTCAGAGTGCTGTATAACTGCAGTACACTGTAGTATAACTGTAGTTAGAATGCAGTAGAACTGCAGTAGGCTGCAATTACTGAGTCCAAAATAACACAGTCGACTGCAGTTACTGCACTTTTACTGCAGTTTCAGAACTGTTATCTTTTTTTTGTAAGGGCACCCCTCTGGCCAGAGGTCTGCTCCCTGCCTCCCTCTCCGCCGAAACATGCAGCAATTACACCCCAACAAGAACACTGTGACATGTATTAGTGACTCCCACGTAAAAAACAATTGCTCCATTAGGTTGCCTAATAACAGTCTAAATGGCTTGGGCCAGCACCAGTCAGCAAACAGAGTAACAGGCCATAGCCCAAGGCATAGTACATTGGAAAACACAAAAACACAGAGTAAAACAGGTTTAGTTACAGTTTTTCCCTCTTAAATCAAACCGTTCCTTCTGACAGGTAAGGTTGCAGGAGCTCTGAAGTCACATGGCACTGCATAACCTTCTTAGTAGGTCTGTGTTGGGCTAATTGTGTTGCAGGCGACCAGGTCCCACAACAGACTCACCTAGCCACCTTGTAGCAGAGTATTAGGTCTGACTACAACCATGTCTGACCCACATCTACACGACCTCACAAAACCAGGCTTTACACCCCTGAGCCCTTCACTGATCTAACCCCCCAGAATCTCTGGACAGGCTGTTGTGTGTGTTATGCTTGGTACATAATGCCATGTTTTAGGATGCTGAAACATTGCAAATGTGTAGTATAGTAAGCAATGCATGTATTAGCTTAAAGTACAGAAAATTGAAGATAAGATTAAATTAGCAGGATTAGCCTAAATCAACTAGCTAGGTTACTAATTTTGTCAAGACAGCTAGCTGTTCAATTGGTTCTTTAGAGTACACAGTTGGCTAACACATCACATTTACAGAAGCAGCGTAGGTACAAGTAAACCTAGCCTTGGCATATACAGGCTGATAAACAAGCATTCTCACTGAACACTGAATGTCCCACTCAGAAAGGCATTCGAATTTGCAAGATAGGGCCGATGGGGCAAACAAACAGCTGTCCTACTTTAAATTGCTGAGGTTTACATATCAAATCAACCAGTCAGTCAACTTGCTGAGTAGAGTTCAGTTTCCTCCATATATAACTTCACCGCTAAAACAAAGGTAATTGACTTCACAGACTACTAGATAGATACTTGGATTGTGTGCTTTTCGGATGAATTTGCGTGACAGATTTTGTTCACGTGGTTTTCTACCCTCTCACATTGATGATTTGATGCGATCAATGAAAGAAGAAAAAAACGTGTCAAGTAAACCAAAGAAAAATGAAAAATATATGAGATCAATTGTTGCAACGTCTATCTCATCGTGATATTCCAATTTAGCTTACTACTGTAGCTAAACACAAACGGTGGAACATGGTTTGAGTTGAGAGGACGACTGAGCGGAGTAGCTAGGTAACCGTCGGACCAACACCGCTGCGGTGCCAGCGCAAAGTAGGAATGGCGCAAAGACAAATGGGAAACTTATCAGGGTTCGATAAGAAAGCACTTTGAATTTGTGAACATACCAAAACGATTGCGAATCTCTCCTCCAATTCGCCTGGCTCCGGCATAGGCAGCTTCAGAGGCATGTCATGTCCCCTGAAATCAGTTTGCTGGTCCATACTCCCTGCGTTCCCCATGTTTCAGCTTGTTTATTTTTTTTTTGTTGCTGGATCACAACTACCTAACGTTACACCTTCCTCCTCGACTTCAGAAATCACAGCAAGTCAACAAAAAAAAAACGAAACAAATGTACCCGCGCTAATGCCTCTTGTTTGCAAAGGTTCCTGTGTTTATCCCAGCCTCGCCACTTTTAACAGAAAACACACGTGAGGAAATCAGCACACCACGATGGTTCCAAAGAGCCGAGTCCTCGAGAAGCATTATAATGGAATGGGGGACTGACTATGTGGAAACTTGAATCGAAGCAACGACCGCGCAATATTTATAGGACCAACGGAATCTATCCATATCTTGCACAATTTCTGCTCCACTCCCATTTAGTTGTAATGACGATGTGCATGATTCGGGTTCAGGAATCCCTGTCTGTGTAGCAAACTAATCTCTGCAGTGCTGACCCAACGAGTACAGTAAAGAGTCTAGTCTACTCATACGTCACCGATTACACCGCACACACACACACAATCACATCTCTACACAATGAGCCCTTTCAGAGACAAGCCTTCTACTTGGCTTTGCCAAAAGCGTAGTTAAGGAGACGATGTTGTGTAGCGTTGCATGCTGGTAGATGCAGACCCGTTCATGGTGTATAACCGGTGTATAACCTGTTTATAACAACCTTATTACAACCAATTTACCTCATCTAAAACACTAATTACAATTACACTAATCCAAGTCCAGTATTTAAGCCTCATAGCCCCGAAGAATTAGGATAGTTGGGAAATCTTCATTTACAGCCATTATAGATAGGCATAGGATAGAATATTCACTATACTGAAGGTTGAGAGAAAAAAGGCAAAACAATCTATTAGGCCTACTACTGAGTAGAAGATATCAGATAATGTGTTGCTAACAGGGTGGAGTCCCATTGCTTTTGAGAGGATGACATCAGCTTGGGGAGAGTTTCCATGGAGAGCAGAGGTTCTCCAGATGCACAGTGGCAATATTGAACAACACAGCCTGATACAACAGAGCGTCAGTCATGTCATATTAGGGGTCAGCTGGCTACACACATCGCATCAGGGACACAATGAAGAGAGAGGCTGACCTCATACCATTAAATGCTCCAAATCGTGTTGTTGGCGACTTACACGTTCTGACATTCTCCTTCTCTGTTTGGTTTCTCGACATTTTGTTACTGGCTTGATTACGTCAATCAAATGCACTGTCACTGAGTCAGTTGATGAAAGTGACATTTTAGGTTACAAATATGGGCAAAGCATGAAGACACGCTGTTTCACATCTGTTAATGTGAAATTATGAAGTTCCTTAATGAAGTTGTACCTGACTGGCTGGACATGACTGGCTTGTGGTAATGACTGGAGTGGAATAAGTGGAATGGTATCAAATCGAATGGATGCCATTCCATTTGTTCAGTTCCAGCCATACTTTATTATGAGCCGTCCTCCCCTCAGCAGCATCCACTGATGAAGTTTGTGAAAAAGTACACTATATATACAAAAGTATGTAGACAACCCTTCAAATTAGTGGATTTGGCTATTTCACAGCCACACCCGTTGTTGACAGGTGTATAAAATCGAGCACACAGCCATGCAATCTCCATAGACAAACGTTGGCAGCAGAATGGCCTTACTGAATAGCTCAGTGGCTTTCAACGTGCTACTGTCATAGGATGCCACCATTCCAACAAGTCAGTTTGTCAAAATGTTGCCCTGCTAGAGCTGCTCTGGTCAACTGTAAGTGCTGTTATTGTGAAGTAGAAACCTCTAGGAGCAACAACAGCCCAGCCGCGAAGTGGTAGGCCACACAAGCTCACAGAACAGGACCGGCGAGTGCTGAAGCATATAGCACATAAAATCGTCTGTCCTCAGTTGCAACACTCACTACCGAGTTCCAAACTGCCTCTGTTAGCAACGTCAGCACAAGAACTGCACACAAGCCTAAGATCACCATGCCAAGCGTCAACTGGAGAGGAGTAAAGCTCACTGCCATTGGATTCTGGAGCAGTGGAAAAGCGTTCTCTGGAGTGATTAATCACGCTTCACCATCTGGCAGTCCGACGGACAAATCTGGTTTTGGCAGATGCCAAGAGAACACTACCTGCCCCAATGCATAGTGCCAACTGTACAGTTTGATGGAGGAGAAATAATGGTCTGGGGCTGTTTTTCATGGTTCGTGCTCGGCCCCTTTGTTCCAGTGAAGGGGAATCTTAACGCTGCAACATACAATGACATTCTAGACGATTCTGTTCTTCCAATTTTGTGCAACAGTTTGGGGAAGGTCCTTTCCTTTTTCAGCATGACAATGTCCCTGTACACAAAACAAGGTCCATACAGAAATTGTTTGTTGAGATCGGTGTGGAAGAACTTGACTGGTCTGCACAGATCCCTGACCTCAACCCCATCAAACACCTTTGGGATGAATTGGAACGGTGACTGCGAGCCAGGCCTAATCGCTCAACATCAGTGCCCGACCTCACTAATGCTCTGTGTGACTGAATGGAAGCAAGTCCCCGCGGTAATGTTCCAACATCTAGTGGAAAGCCTTCCCAGAAGAGGCTGTTACAGCAGCAAAAGGGGGACCAACTCCATGCCCATGATTTTAGAATGAGATGTTCGATGAGCAGGTGTCCACATACTTTTGGTCATGCAGTGTTAAATGTGTAAATGTGCAATATTTGAAGTTACAGATTTGTTCCATTTGCCACTCATTGCAGACATACAACAATTATAATACATGTTTCAAAACCAGTAAGTCTATCTTAATAACATTGTCATTACAATCATGCCTTTTTTTTTTTTTTTTACATAATATTATAACCTTCATCACATAGCTACAGTAATTGGCCTTTCTTTTTAGGCCTTAGGGGCTAAACAACTAGCCTATTATTCTGTACACAAAACGCCACAAATTAACTAATGAACATACAGAACAGTAGTGCTCAGCAGAGCTATGCCTGTAAAATACACAACAATGGACATACCAACAACAGTCAACAATAGCAGGGTCTCTCTCAGACGTCTGCCGTGGAGAGCAGCCAAGGCCGTGGAGTGAGTGGGACAGACACAGACATGATGCTGCAGCTGATGATGAGGCAGCGCATAGTAGATGGAGTGTGTGTGTGTGTGTGTGTGTGTGTGTGTGTGTGTGTGTGTGTGTGTGTGTGTGGATGGAGATGGGAATGAGAGACATTGATTTCCTGGTGGAGGGTGGGGGTGGTTGCAGACATGCCAGGGCCTCAGCTGGTTGAGAAAGGCAGGGAGACAGGATGTCAGTAGTCAAATCAAGTCAAATTCTATTTGTCACATGCGCCGAATACAACTGGTGTAGACCTTACAGTGCAATACCTACCCTTAAGCCCTCAACCAACAATGCCGTTTTAAGAAAATACATTAAAAAAAAGTAAGAGATAAGAATAACTAATGATTAAAGAGCAGCAGTAAATAACAATAGCGGGGCTACAGGTACAGGGGGTACCGGTACAGAGTCAATATGAAGGGGCACCGGTGTCGAGGTAATTGAGGTAATATGTACATGTAGGTAGAGATTTTAAAGTGACTATGCACAGATAAAAACAGAGAGTAGCAGCTGCGTGGGCGGGGGTGGGGGTGGGGGGTGGGGGCTTTGTAAATAATCTGGGTAGCCGTTTGATTAGTAGTCCTCTGGAATTGAAGAGATTAGAGGCTAATTAGGCAAAAACATGTTTTTCTATGGCAACTGCTCAACACTATAGTACATGTTTTGTGTCACAATGAGTGATGACCTAATAGACACCTCCAGAGAAGGCTCGTTTGGCCTAATCCACATAGAAGAATGGGAGAATATGGTGTTTCAGGGGGGAGACACCCTACAGCTGCTCAGTGCTGCGAGGCCTAGAGAAATCCCCACTAAGGCAATCCTAAGAGGGCCCAAAGTGCACCGCGAGGAAATGTTAAAATGCCAAACAGATGCCCAAAATAAAGAGAGCACAATCAAATCTCTGTGTCAGGAATCTCCCAGGGACACCATTTCACAGATGTTGCTAAATTTGTCTACAAAGCTAAAGGAAGCAGTGTTGTTAAATGCCAGAGTGCTCATGAGAGAGGGAGAAGACGTGGCACAAAGAGAACGTTGTGGTAGAGCCACGACAGAGCCAGCGTTTGCAACCCTCCCTAACCCCAAAGTTGTCTGTTGATCAGTGGGCAAGATTTTACACATCACCCACGTAGGGACTCCCGCTCAGGTCATTCTATAAACCACAGGAGGCTGCTGAGGGGAGAACGGCTTATAATAATGGCCGGAAAGGCGCAAATAGAATGGAATCAAACACCCGGAAACCATGTGTTTGATGTATTTGATACCATTCCACCTATTCCGCTCCAGTCAATACCACAAGCCCGTTCTCCCCAGTTAAGGTGCCACCAACCTCCTGTGATATTAACATAAATACAATTTTACATTTTGAAATGTCAATTTTTGTTCAGAGTAAAAATAGTTCAGTGGTATAGGAGGTTGGAAGTGATCATTTTCAGGCCAATTAAGCATTGTGGACAGAATATTGGTCTTGTTAAAGTTTCCAGCTGAATGAAGGCTTTACACATGTCTTGTCTATGAGTGTGTTAAGTCCTAAACTGAGAACGTAATGTCAGATGCATCATAGAATGAAGAGGCCCTCTAGTGCATAGAAAGTGTATTACAGGGGAAATAAAATAAAGACGCAAAACACAGCATTCACACCACTATGGAGGAAATAGTATAGATTTAAATGTGATTCACACAGCAAGAAGGAACATTTAAAACATAACTAGCACTAAACGTTGTTTCGTAGGCCTCGTAGACCTGCCAGTGTGTATGCCAGTCTAACGTGGTGGTACTGAAACTCATCTATCGTGAGTCATCCAGATAAGCCTGAGGAAGCCATTTTCAGAGCTAGGGCTCCCTAATAGTATTTCTGCTGAGTTATGTTTGTAATGGTTCAGCTACTCTCTGCAATGGAACTGCTACAGGCGACATACAATTTGTACGTCCCAAATTGCACCCTACTCTCTCCATAGTGCACTACTTTTCCCATGGGACCTGTGCACTTCATTGGGAACAGGGTGCCATTTGGGACGTAAACACTCCCAGTATAGAGTAATTGGAATTGAACAAGAAGTGCATCCATTCCAAGATAATTTGTTACTATTTACCTAACGACAATTGCGAATACTTGACGACACAAGGGTCATCTGTTTTTTGTTTGTTTGTTGATACGTGATCGGTTTTCTGAATCGGTAATGGATCGTCTTGGCATTCAATCTTCATCAAATGAAGAACAGTGGGGCTGGGGGAGTCAGAGACTGAGAACTCTGAAGATGATACTTTTGTCGGGGACTTAGAGAAAGTCTACTATTAGCAGAGAGAGAGAACCACACTGTATTTACCCCACAATATCAAATCAATCAAGGTGTCATGTTAAAACTTTAAATGCATCTCTCCAGTCAAGAAGTTATGAGTTATGCATTTCATGACATACATACAGTGCCTATTAATTTGAACATGATTACTCTGGTACATTTTTATATAAATAAATCAATGTTTTGAAAAGTAAAAAAAAAAAAAGGCTATTACTTTTTGCATGTGCACCCAGTTCTCATCCTCAGAGGAAATGTACACAAGTAAAGTACAAGGGTGTGCTGGTAGCCTCAAGGTGTTCCTGTCTGAATCCCACGGCTAACAGGGTTCATCTGACAGGGCTAGGCTGGAGTGTTTGCTGGCATCAAAATAACACACACACAGTACTTATTGCCAGCAGAATAATAAGTAAAGAATTTACTACAGTCTTCATGCTACTTCATGTAGAAGGAGGGGAGAGAGGTACTAGAGAGAGAAGGAGTTTACCTGTACCCTTACCTGTACCCGTATATGAGTAAAGGTGAAAGTCTGTAGATTTCTTGTACAGGCCTGAGCTGCAGTCTTTGGTTAAAACGTTGAATATATACAGTATTAGTCAAAAAGATTGGACATACCTACTCATTCGAGGGTTTTTCTTTATTTTTACTATTTTCTACAAGTGACTAGGCGTTGGGATTAGTAATAATAATAATAATATTAAGAGTAAAAAACAAAGTAGCAGCAGTGTATTTGTCTTATGGATCCCCAGTAGCTGCTGACAAAGAAGCAGCTACTCTTCCTGGGGTCCAGCAAAATTAAGGCAGTTATATACAATTTTCAAACATTACAATACATTCACAGATTTCACAACACAGTGTGCCCTCAGGCCCGTGCTCCACCAGAAAGTACGCACACTCCATGTATAATCTCCCAGCAATTTAATGGGTATTTACCAACGTTTCGGCATCACTGTGCCTTCCTGAGGGTTATTACACATGGAGTGTACGACTTTCTTTATTTTGATAGTTTATAGTTTATTCGCCGTTAGCACCTCCACACAAACTATTATTCTGGGTGTGCGCCAGCTCATGTTTTTTTAAAGTTTGCTAATCAGTCATTTTGTTAATGGCTGCATGCCTATTAGTAACTGGGATACGCAATTTCATAAATGTGTCAAGTGCAACGTCTGGTTGCTCCTCATTACACACCACAGACCAACAAATATTGTTAACATCCACATAAGAATCACTAAAAAACTTCTCGTATGACCCCTTATACACTATATTAGGCTTTGGTTTTCTTAGATATGGCTACTAGATTGTGATCACTATATCCCGATGGATTTGGATACTGCTTTAAAGCACATTTCTACAGCATTAGTAAAGATGTGATCATTTCATGTTGATGATTTCATTCCTGTGCTGTTTGTAACTATCCTGGTAGGTTGACTGATAACCTGAACCAGGTTGCAGGCACGAGTTACATTTTTAAAGATTTCTCTTGAGTGGGCAGCATGATGAGTCAATATTTAAATCACCCAAAAAATATACCTCTCTGTTGATATCACAAACATTATCAAGCATTTCACACATGTTATCCAGATACTGACTGTTAGCACTTGGTGGTCTATAGCAGCTTCCCACCAGAATGGGCTTTAGGTGAGGCAGATGAACCTGTAGCCATATTACTTTAACAGTATTTAACATGAGATCCTCTCTAAACTTTACATGAATGTGGTTCTGAATGTAAACAGCAACACCTCCACCTTTGGCATTTCTGTATTTTCTGTAGATGTTATAACCATGTATTGCGACCCCTGTATCATCAAAGGTAATAAATATCTAAGTGAGTTTAAGAGATTGTCAGAATATGAATGTCATCTGTTACTAGCAAATTATTACTTTTATGAACCTTGCTTCTTAAGCTATATATGTTAATGTGGTGTCACGTTCGTCGTAACGAGAAGACCAAGGCGGCAGCATGATTAGAATACATTCTTCTTTATTTACACAAAGAACACTAAACAAACTAACAAAACAACAAAACGAACGTGAAGCTATATAAACCGAGTGCTGACAGACAACTACACATAGACAATAACCCACAAAACCAAAATGGAAAAATGGCAACCTAAATAGGACCCCCAATCAGAGACAACCAATTCAGGCCACCATAGACCTACATTTACCTAGACAATACCAAAATCCCATAGATATACAAAAAACCCTAGACAAAACATATACCACCCTCGTCGCACACTGACCTAACCAAAATAATAAAGAAAACAAAGATAACTAAGGTCAGGGTGTGACATGTGGGCTATTTTTAACACTATTCTGGGATGCTTAATTGATTTCATTGCCTTACTGGGAATCTTAGCAGAAGTAGACATGCTCATGTTATCTATGTTAGTGCAGGGTGAGCTGCACACAGGGGACTTCCTTCTAGGGCACACCGCCTCAGTGCTAACAGTATAACTCTGTTTCATAGGCACATGATTACTGCATACAATACCTGTGGGATGAGCAGAGGCATTCAAGGCAGCAAGAGAGACATAAATTAGGTTCTTACATTGTGTCTTCCAACGCCCCTGGGATAAACTACACTTGCTGAAGCATTATGACAACTCAGCGACACAATGGTAGGGATTAACTGAGCTGGACTTGTGTCATTGTCTCAACACAGCCTTATAATGCTGTGAAAGGATCCAGGAACCCAAATTATTTGGGTGGATCCCATCCTCCTTATAAAACAAGATTTGTTTCCAGAAGGTATCAAAATTGTCAGTAAAAGTTACACCCACAGAGCTGCAATAGTCTCGTAGCCAGTTATGGAGGGCATGACGTCTGCTGAAACATTCAATGCCACAATTTAGGGAGGGCAGGGGGACAGATATTATGGCGTGTTTGTTTACCATCATCAAGCAGTGACTCAATCAGTTCTTTAAAATCCATCTTCAGCTGTTCTCAGCTGCCCTCCATAATGTAATTGAATCGCACATGAACTATGGTAGACAAAGTGTTCTGATGCTGATTTAAAATGTTTGGGAGCAGCTTATTGATGTCCTGTACTTGTGCTCCAGGGACTGAGACATTTCTCACCAATGAAATGCCCAATACTATGGCCGGAGAAGGGAATTGAGAAATCTGCCCATTCCTACCCATCACACAATTCATTGAACCTTTCACAGGCCCACGAGAAGCAAGATAGAGTAGGCCCACTGCTCGCAGCGATAGGTCCAGACCTCCCACAGCAGGCAGTGCCCCGTCAGATCCAGAGAGAAGGAAAGTAGACGAACTCAACGAAGCCACTGCTGGAGTCAGCGTAGTATGAGTCAGCACCACCATCATAGACACAGGCAATCCCAGCAATGAAGGCGCAGGTAGATCAGGCACCAGTGCAGCGAAGCTATTCCGTACAGTGCCTTGCGAAAGTATTCGGCCCCCTTGAACTTTGCGACCTTTTGCCACATTTCAGGCTTCAAACATTAAGATATAAAACTGTATTTTTTTGTGAAGAATCAACAACAAGTGGGACACAATCATGAAGTGGAACGACATTTATTGGATATTTCAAACTTTTTTAACAAATCAAAAACTGAAAAATTGGGCGTGCAAAATTATTCAGCCCCCTTAAGTTAATACTTTGTAGCGCCACCTTTTGCTGCGATTACAGCTGTAAGTCGCTTGGGGTATGTCTCTATCAGTTTTGCACATCGAGAGACTGAAATGTTTTCCCATTCCTCCTTGCAAAACAGCTCGAGCTCAGTGAGGTTGGATGGAGAGCATTTGTGAACAGCAGTTTTCAGTTCTTTCCACAGATTCTCGATTGGATTCAGGTCTGGACTTTGACTTGGCCATTCTAACACCTGGAAATGTTTATTTTTGAACCATTCCATTGTAGATTTTGCTTTATGTTTTGGATCATTGACTTGTTGGAAGACAAATCTCCGTCCCAGTCTCAGGTCTTTTGCAGACTCCATCAGGTTTTCTTTCAGAATGGTCCTGTATTTGGCTCCATCCATCTTCCCATCAATTTTAACCATCTTCCCTGTCCCTGCTGAAGAAAAGCAGGCCCAAACCATGATGCTGCCACCACCATGTTTGACAGTGGGGATGGTGTGTTCAGCTGTGTTGCTTTTACGCCAAACATAACGTTTTGCATTGTTGCCAAAAAGTTCAATTTTGGTTTCATCTGACCAGAGCACCTTCTTCCACATGTTTGGTGTGTCTCCCATGTGGCTTGTGGCAAACTTTAACCGACACTTTTTATGGATATCTTTAAGAAATGGCTTTCTTCTTGCCACTCTTCCATAAAGGCCAGATTTGTGCAATATACGACTGATTGTTGTCCTATGGACAGAGTCTCCCACCTCAGCTGTAGATCTCTGCAGTTCATCCAGAGTGATCATGGGCCTCTTGGCTGCATCTCTGATCAGTCTTCTCCTTGTATGAGCTGAAAGTTTAGAGGGACGGCCAGGTCTTGGTAGATTTGCAGTGGTCTGATACTCCTTCCATTTCAATATTATCGCTTGCACAGTGCTCCTTGGGATGTTTAAAGCTTGGGAAATCTTTTTGTATCCAAATCCGGCTTTAAACTTCTTCACAACAGTATCTCGGACCTGCCTGGTGTGTTCCTTGTTCTTCATGATGCTCTCTGCGCTTTTAACGGACCTCTGAGACTATCACAGTGCAGGTGCATTTATACGGAGACTTGATTACACACAGGTGGATTGTATTTATCATCATTAGTCATTTAGGTCAACATTGGATCATTCAGAGATCCTCACTGAACTTCTGGAGAGAGTTTGCTGCACTGAAAGTAAAGGGGCTGAATAATTTTGCACGCCCAATTTTTCAGTTTTTGATTTGTTAAAAAAGTTTGAAATATCCAATAAATGTCGTTCCACTTCATGATTGTGTCCCACTTGTTGTTGATTCTTCACAAAAAAATACAGTTTTATATCTTTATGTTTGAAGCCTGAAATGTGGCAAAAGGTCGCAAAGTTCAAGGGGGCCGAATACTTTCGCAAGGCACTGTATGTCAATCTGCTCCGAACCACTCGCAGTCACTCCTGTCCGCTTAGAAGTATGCTGCTGCCTTCGGTTTCAACGACTTGTGACATGGGACCAACTCTGATTTCATTCTTCTTGCTGTTCTTCTTGTGTGGATAAAAGCTGTCTCGGAGCCTGTTGGTCTGAGACCCGATGTTCTGGTACCACTTGCTGACGGTAGCAGAGAGAACAATCCATGACTTGTGTGGCTGAAGTCTTTGGCAATATTTTGAGGATTACTCTGACGCCGCCTAATATAGAGGTCCTGGATGGCGTGGAGCTCAGCCCCAGTGATGTACTGGGTCAACCCACCACCCTCTGTAGTGCCTTGCGGTCGAGGGCGGTGCATTTGCCGTACCATGCGGTGATGCAGTCAGTCAAGATGCTCTCGATGGTGCAGCTGTTGAGGATCTGAGTGCCCATGAGAAATCTCTTCAGCCTCCTGAGGGGGAAGAGGCCGCTGTGCAGATGTGTATGTGGACCATGTTAAGTCCTTAGTGATGTGGACACCAAGGAACTTGAAGCTCTCAACCCACTCCACTACAGCCCCGTCGATGTGAATGGGGACATGCTTGTCCCCGTTTCCTGTAGTCCACGATCAGCTCCTTGGTCTTCTTGACGTTGAGGGAGAGACTGTTGTCTTGGCACAACACTGCCAGGTCCCTGACCTACTCCCTGTAGGCTGTCTCATCGCTGTCTGTGATCAGGTCTACCACCGTTGTGTCGTCAGCAAACTTAATGATGGTGTTGGAGTCGTGCGTGGCCACGCAGTAGTACGTCTGAATGTACTCATATACAGTATGTTTTTCTTGAATAGTGGAACATTGTTATGGATTTAAGTCAACAATTGTTTATGTCAAGTGAAAGACGTGAAGACATGTGAAGGTAAGAGGTGACCACAACGTGATCAAGACAAAGGAGAGGATTGTGGACTACAGGAAAAGGAGGACCGAGCACGCCCCCATTCTCATCGATTGGGCTGTAGTGGAGCAGGTTGAGAGCTTCAAGTTCCTTGGTGTCCACATCACCAACAAACTATCATGGTCCAAACACACCAAGACAGTCATGAAGAGGGCACGACAAAGCCTATTCCCCCTCAGGAGACTGAAAAGATTTGTCATGGGTCCCCAGATCCTCAACAGGTTCTACAGCTGCACCATCGAGAGCATCCTGGCTGGTTGCATCACTGCCTGGTATGGCAACTGCTCGGCCTCCGACCACAAGGCACTACAGAGAGTAATGCGTACGGCCCACTATATCACTGGGGCAAAGCTTCCTGCCATCCAGAACCTCTATACCAGGCGGTGTCAGAGGAAGGCTCTAAAAATGGTCAAAGACTCCAGCCACCCTAGTCATAGACGGTTCTCTCTGCTACCGCACGGCAAGAGGTACCGAAGCGCCAAGTCTCGGTCCAAGAGACTTCTCAACAGCTTCTACCCCAAGCCATAAGACTCCTGAACAACTAATCCATTTTTTTGTGCAATTAATTAGGTAGAAATATTCTCCTGTAGCTAATTGACCTTGGAATCTGAGATTTATTACCATAAATATGATAAAATCATGATTTTCATGAGTGTTTGGTGCATGCTTTTGTACATATTATACCCCCCCATTCATTTGTGGTTTAGGCTCCCATCATGTGGTTTAGGCTCCCATCATTTGGATTATTTTGGAACTGCACGGTCCATGCATCATGACTAGCTCACATTAGTTAGCAGTAATGTGATCAACATCAGTCACCATGAGGCTTTTTTTTATTGCCAATCAAATATTGGACATGGTTTATGAAAACATTGCAACAAAATGATTATTACTTTTTCCGACCATTTTTCTTCTTGGAAAATGACTGTATAGTTATGCACTTGTAATTTGTATTTGCTAATACAGTAGATACCATGTTTTAGCAAATAAACCCATATTCCATGGGTTTACTAACCATAATCTATTGAATTAATATTGTTGATTATTTGGTGTCTGGAAGGCACAGCGCATGGAAGAAAGAAGTGAGATATGCAACAACCCATTATGTTTCTGCAAAATGTTCACTGCTGGCGAGCGAGCGGGGCGCTTCATTTCAGTCGTGCTGAGCCCCGGGTGTTCTGAATGTCTAATGATGTCCCTGGTCCAGAGTCCATAGCCCGTCATTATTTAGAATTCGTTATTAGCTTTTCTTACACATTTTGGACAACAATAACAAACCAATTATGTAAAGTCAAATGAGTTTGAGGTTTAATGTCTCTATGTGTAACAGTGTCTTTGGATGTCATCTGTTCGAAATGAGGAGTTGAAGCTGTGTTTGTGTCTGTGCAAAACAGCTCTACTGCTCCACAGTGACTCCTTCCCTCCAAGCTCCTTTAAATTCCTTCTGCATCATCGATTCCCACTGCATTCAAATATGTCTGCCTCGGATTGTAGGCGTTGTATTTTAGAGTTGACATTATCCTTGTCATTATATGTCTATTGTAGCTTTTAATTGAGCTGTGTTTATGTGAGTATTTGTGAATATGGAAATGTCATTAAAGCAGAAATGTTTTTTTCTTGAACAGATTAGTTTAAATTCATCACCCCTGAAGAGGATACGGACGCTGATGTTGGTGAAGATGTCCCCCTTGTCCCGTCACCTGAGACCAGTGCAGTTCTCATGACGATCAGGCGGTTTAAGAGGGCAGAGTGCATTTACCTGTATAAGAGTGGCCAGGTGACAGAGAGGAGTGGCTATGAGGGCAGAGTGAGTCTGATCACCCAGGAGCTGGAGAGAGGCAACGCGTGTTTGAGGCTGAACGACATCAGGGAGTCAGATCATCCGTGGAGAACAGCAGGAGGCGGCAACGGTGGATTTATCGTCCATGATGGTGCTCTAAGGACACTACGACAGTATACTGTTTATAAACACCTAAACACTATGGCATTCAATTGGATAATGTCAGATGTTGATTTGAAGGTAATAATTAATACATTTTGTTTTACATGATCATTAGTCTCATCTTGAATAATGGACAATTAGGAACATGGTATTTGGGTGAGTAATTACTTCTTATTTCGTTGTTTTGTTTATTAACATCCACAAGGGTTTACATAGCCCTGCCTCCTCCCACAATACTGTACAGTATATCTATCGTAGTACCCCATAATTTCCCATAATTAAATTCATTACCAGAAATGGGCCAATAAAAACTTGCTTTTAATTAACCTAATGAAGCTAACCGGATCCCATTGGTGCCCACAGTCCCTACATGAGAGATGATTGAGTTATTGGAGTAGCCTGATTCACTGCATCTTGCTCGTCTTGTATTCAAGTGATGTAGTCTACCACACATAACACACCTCTGGTTTACACCATTAGTTCAGCCTCAAGAGTATTTACTACCTAAGACCCAGGGGGTCAAGCTGAAGAGGGAGGAATCAGCTGGTGAGCTTGGTAAGTGTGAGAGTCTGGAGGAGAGAAGATTGATATATATATCATGTTCCCAGAGCCAATCAGTTTGACAGACTAATTCATGAATGATAATCAATAAATCAGTTAATTATTAACCATTATCCGATGTATTGATTGTCATTAATTAACCTGTCAAACGGAATAATATCGATAATGTTCTCTTGTTGATTTTATAATGGTTGATAATCTGATGACGGTTGACATCAGAGGCTGGATGAGAAAAACAAATCCTGTAAGGTTTTTGTATATACTTTGTATTTAAATGTTCACCTTTATTTAACCAGTTAGGCTTTTTGTATTGATGAATGAATAGATGATTGGCAAATCAAATCAGAAATCAATAACGCAAAATTGGTAATTAATTAGATATCAAGGCGGAGAACAAAACGAGTGGAGAGAAACATACATTTTGGGTCATCAAATGAATATTATTAATAATCATCCATAACATTGTATTTTCCATAGGTGGGAGAAATGGGGAAACAACTGGAGGAAATAGAGAGGCAAAAAGAGAGGAGATGAGGGGAGACTGAGTGAATCTAAAAAGGGAGTTACAGGCAACTACAAGACAAGGAGAAACAAAATCCGTTAATTACTGGACGGGATGCCAGTAACGAGAAAACGACATGGTGAGATGGAACTATTCAGCTACAGTGCCTTGCGAAAGTATTCGGCCCCCTTGAACTTTGCGACCTTTTGCCACATTTCAGGCTTCAAACATAAAGATATAAAACTGTATTTTTTTGTGAAGAATCAACAACAAGTGGGACACAATCATGAAGTGGAACGACATTTATTGGATATTTCAAACTTTTTTAACCAATCAAAAACTGAAAAATTGGGTGTGCAAAATTATTCAGCCCCCTTAAATTAACACTTTGTAGCACCACCTTTTGCTGCGATGACAGCTGTAAGTCTCTTGGGGTATGTCTCTATCAGTTTTGCACATCGAGAGACTGAAATTTTTTCCCATTCCTCCTTGCAAAACAGCTCGAGCTCAGTGAGGTTGGATGGAGAGCATTTGTGAACAGCAGTTTGCAGTTATTTCCACAGATTCTCATTTGGATTTAGGTCTGGACTTTGACTTGGCCATTCTAACACCTGGATATGTTTATTTTTGAACCATTCCATTGTAGATTTTGCTTTATGTTTTGGATCATGGCCTTGTTGGAAGACAAATCTCCGTCCCAGTCTCAGGTCTTTTGCAGACTCCATCAGGTTCTTCCAGAATGGTCCTGTATTTGGCTCCATCCATCTTCCCATCAATTTTAACCATCTTCCCTGTCCCTGCTGAAGAAAAGCAGGCCCAAACCATGATGCTGCCACCACCATGTTTGACAGTGGGGATGGTGTGTTCAGTGTGATGAGCTGTGTTGCTTTTACGCCAAACATAACGTTTTGCATTGTTGCCAAAAAGTTCAATTTTGGTTTCATCTGACCAGAGCACCTTCTTCCACATGTTTGGTGTGTCTCCCATGTGGCTTGTGGCAAACTTTAAACTACACTTTTTATGGATATCTTTAAGAAATAGCTTTCTTCTTGCCACTCTTCCATAAAGGCCAGATTTGTGCAATATGCGACTGATTGTTGTCCTATGGACAGAGTCTCCCACCTCAGCTGTAGATCTCTGCAGTTCATCCAGAGTGATCATGGGCCTCTTGGCTGCATCTCTGATCAGTCTTCTCCTTGTATGAGCAGAAAGTTTAGAGGGACGGCCAGGTCTTGGTAGATTTGCAGTGGTCTGATACTCCTTCCATTTCAATATTATCGCTTGCACAGTGCTCCTTGGGATGTTTAAAGCTTGGGAAATCTTTTTGTATCCAAATCCGGCTTTAAACTTCTTCACAACAGTATCTCGGACCTGCCTGGTGTGTTCCTTGTTCTTCATGATGCTCTCTGCGCTTTTAACGGACCTCTGAGACTATCACAGTGCAGGTGCATTTATACGGAGACTTGATTACACACAGGTGGATTGTATTTATCATCATTAGTCATTTAGGTCAACATTGGATCATTCAGAGATCCTCACTGAACTACTGGAGAGAGTTTGCTGCACTGAAAGTAAAGGGGCTGAATAATTTTGCACGCCCAATTTTTCAGTTTTTGATTTGTTAAAAAAGTTTGAAATATCCAATAAATGTCGTTCCACTTCATGATTGTGTCCCACTTGTTGTTGATTCTTCACAAAAAAATACAGTTTTATATCTTTATGTTTGAAGCCTGAAATGTGGCAAAGGGTCGCAAAGTTCAAGGGGGCCGAATACTTTCGCAAGGCACTGTATGTATCAACATTCTAACAATTCATACGCCACAAAAGCGATGCATTAACTTAACTGCATTATTTGTTTAGGACTGTGTATTCCTTATGCACACTTTTCCAGTCATGCTGCCCAATGTTTTGTTTTCCTGATTTTGATCTGTGATTTTGACTGACTCACAACACCCCAAACAGTTCTGGGTGTTAAGTGGTTTGTGTTGTGTAACAGTGGGAGAAGGGACCCCACACTCCCACTGAGAAGGAGAAACAGCATGGAGTGGAATCCTCCACTCAGTGAGTTAAATGTATTTTCTTGTTTGGTTATGGCCTTATACAGCTCGCATAGTCGTCTTAGTGCCAGCATCAGTTTGTAGTGGTAAATAGACAACTACGAAAAATATAAATTAAAACTCTTGGTAAATATTGTGGACTCCAGCTTATCATGAGATACTCTACCTCAGGCGACCTTGAAACTTCCTTAATATTACATTTTGTGCACCAGCTGTTATTTACAAATAGACACAGACGACCACCCCTATAGATGCACCAAAAACCCAGCCAGCTGTATGTTATCCATGTCGTCGTTCAGCCACGACTCGGTGAAACATAAGATATTACAGTTTTTAGTGTCCCGTTGGTAGCACAGTTTTGGTCGGTGCTCATCCATTTTATTATCCAATGATTGCACATTGGCTAATAGGACTGATGGTAGAGCCAGACTACTCACTCGCCGTCAGATCCTTACAAGGCACCCCCGACCTACGTCCCCGATATCGCCGTCTCTACTTCATGCGAATGACAGGGATTTGGGCCTTGTCAGGTGTCTGAAGTAAATCCTTTGCGTCCGACTCCTTAAAGAAAAACATCTACATCCAGTACAAGGTGAGTAATCGCTGTCCGGATATCCAGAAGCTCTTTTCGATCATAAGAGATGGTGGCAGAAACATTATGTACAAAATAAGTTACAAAAAAAATGAAAACACACACGCACAATTTGTTAGGAGCCCGTAAAACGGCAGCCATCTCCTCCGGCACCATCATCAAGATGAGACAGAATGTTGGACTTTGCTGTCTGTGTGCTCTGGGACCCCGCCTTCCTCCTGGTCACACAGTACCAGTGGAGCCCCCTAAGGGCTGTTGGAGAGAATGGAGATGCTTGCAGAAGGTTGTTGGGGACACACCCATGCTGACGGCCTGAAAGAGCAGAGCGCTAAGCAGTTTCTCCAAGAAGGGAGTCAGGACCTCCAGCAGCTTGTAGAGAAATGTGGGAGCAGGTACCACGTCCTCAACATTAAGGACAGGGCCCATGGCACTCAGGTCTCAGATCTGCTGGAGCAGGTACCACGTCCTCAACATTAAAGACGGGGCCCATGTCACTCAGGTCTCAGATCTGCTGGAGCAGGTACCACGTCCTCAACATTAAAGACGGGGCCCATGTCACTCAGGTCTCAGATCTGCTGGAGCAGGTAGAGGAGATGGTGGCATAAAACAGAGTGTTTCCACAGCAGTCAGACCTACCAGGAGGCAAAGGCCAAGATCAGAGAGATGGAGGGAATAATACAAAAAAAGAGAGAGGGGTGAGGAAAGAGAGATGACACAGAAGCTTGAGAAGGAGCTGCAGAACTATCTGAAGAAAGATGCAGTAGTTCAGAAGCTCAAGGGAGATATCACGATAATTAGAGACAGTTGAAATAAGAAATCAAATAAAAAAAAAGAGCTGGGGAGGGAGACGGTACTAAAGAGATGTACAGAGAAGATGGATAGAGGAGAGACGGGCAGGCTATTAAGGAGATAAAAAGAGAGGCCAAAGTTGACGCAGAGGGAAGGCTGATGAAGATAGTCCTGACTGATTTACAGAGGGACATCTTAATCTCAAAGACTAAAGATGCAGAGGGAGTTCAGCAGACAGATGGAGAATGATAAGAGGGATGAAGGATGGAGTGACAAACCGAACTTGAAAGAGCTCAGTGAAGCTCACTCAGGGTTAGAGGAGTGTGAGGAAGAGGTCAGATGGCACTGATAGGAGTGGTGGGCTGGGTCAGGAGAAACTTCTCCACAATCTGATGTGATTCACCATCTCAGTCCATGTGTAGAACCAGATCAGATCTACTGTGCACTGGTGTATGTCATGCTGACCGTGGGGAAAGCAGGTCTGAATAAATGTCTGGTCCCTATCCACTGTGTCTAGAGAAGGAAGGGGGGAAGGTTCTGTAAAGATTTTTGATGAGACGGAATTCCAAAGCAATGTACATTAGCGACCTTGCACTGGAATGGACTTTTAGAACGAGGGAACCACATTGTATTCACCCCACACGATTTATATTTCTTGAATCAATCAAAGCGCACAGTATGTTTCGTGTTTAATCTTTAATTATAAAAACTGTAAATTTGGATCTTGTATGCCGATTGATTGATTGCCGTCAGTTATTCACGATAATCCACAGGTAATGCCTATTAACAGTTAAATGTTATTTGTCAATGCACATCCACTGTCCCACAGCCCAGCCAGGAAATTCATAAACTTGATCTCCTCTGGGGAAAAAAGCATCTAGCGACCACAACGGAAATAAGCCTGACATCATTGTGCAATCCAGTCCCGAAAAAAAAAAAAAAGAAAGTATTTTTTATTTTAATCAATCAATCTACAATCCATTATTTCCCCAAGTTTCTAACACCATGGGAACCTCATCCCAATCACAATACATCCAGCATGATTTTGTGATAAACATTTATTTAGTAACTGTGAGTAACTACACTTGTAGTGTTCACATTACATGTAATCTGCAATTTGTCAAAATGATACATTTATAAAAATGTTAGAAATATAAATCTACATACATCTAATACAAAACAAATATAGATGTGATAATTCACCGGTCTGTTTAGTATTGCAAATTTGTAATATCGTGGACACGTGCTTGCCAGGAAGATCTCTAAACTGATGCTCAAATACGATAACATGACTCTGTGCTTAAATAAAAAATACAATTTAAAAAAAACATTCTTAAAAAGAGCCCAGGGTAAATTGCAAATAATGCTGATAACAAACACACCAGTCACTTTGGGCTTGTTTGGTTGAGGAAGAAAAAAAATGTAGATAACTTGAAGGAAATTAAATACCTTTAAATAAATGGATAAAGCACAAACAGCTGGAATGTGGATAATGTCAAAGGTAATGTTATAAATATTAACATCTGAAACCTGCTATAACTGAAAAGTAAGTAGAAAAGAAAAGTGCACAAAGAGAGCAAAAAGGTCATCAAGCCCATTTTCAAGCCCATTTCTGAGTGTGTCGGAGAAGGTGAGTGTCTGAGCAACGCAGCTTTTAGGGTCGTTCCACGAAATGAGTGCCTTTCGCATCCCTTTGATATTTAAAGTAGAAATTGTACACAAATATGGCATTTTAAAAGCCTGTCATATTAAAACGAAGTGCCCTTTAAAATAGACCACCTGGAAAATGAAATCAATCTGATCCGTAGCCCTTTACACTCGCAGCGCTGTGTGGGTTTTTGACTTGACAGCCTTTCCGAACATGAGCACCTTGCCCGACAAAAAGTTGTCCCCATCCCTCCCGCTAAGTGGGCAACCGCCTTGACGTCATACAAGCCACGAGGCCAAATGTGCAGTTCACATTTCCATATCATAAAACTCATGTCCAGTGTCAACGTTAATGATCACTATGTTTGACGTACAGCTACAAGACGCCATGGAGTCACACCCTTGGTTGTTCTGAGCAGAATGAGCCCGTTTGTTTATTGTGAGAAACTCGCCGTTGCGCACACGCCTGAAGGCACTCATGACTCCTTTCAATGCTCACCAAAATGAGGATCGGCTTCCCCGAATTGCATTGTGAAAGCCTAACCCTGTAATATCGTATATGTTATAACTTAAGCTAGTCGTGTTGGATGCAGGGTTGTGTTCCAAACAAAACAAGTGTGTTGCTCCAGTTCCTCAAAGGAACAGCTAGGAGATCTAAAAAAAACAACAACCCCACCTTATAGTTGGAAGACTCTGTCATAAAAGTGCATTACAATTTCTTAGGAACAGTGCACACTTTGGAGAGGTGTGTGTGGCCACTTGAAGACACCAGTTAGTCCTCGCACTCCAAACCCTTTGTCATTTCGATGTCTTGCGTTGCACCTACCCCACATTTGCCAGGGATATTCTTATCATGTTACTGAATGTAGCCATAGTATTTTCAGATTTCGTTATCAACAAATGTGACAAAAAAAAGCACATTAAAATGTTTTTAAAAATGCACATAAAAGCAACAGTATAATGATTGTATTCAATCTTGTGTCAGATGAACTGTTGAGTCATCTTTGGCCTACTAATTTCGCCATCTCCAAACTGTTCCATTTCAATCGCTAACATGGTCATGCATATGCTTTTCATATTTCTTCTGTAAGACACATTTCAACTTAGCCCCATCCATATAGGCCAGTGTAAAGGGCTAATATGAATAAAGACTTGAATAAAGTGCCAAAGTTATTCGGCATTTTGTTCCTCTCTGCATCCTATTCCTTATCAAATATGTTTTTCCAAAAGGAACATTGAACATCTAATAGTCAAATCACAGTGTAAAAGCAGGTGAGCTGGTTCTACTCTTCCAGGACATTTTCTGGTGTTTCGTGGTGGAAAACTGAGGAGGGTCAAGAATAACACATCGACCTTGTTACCCATAGATAGAGGGGCTAGAAATGTTTTAACAAGAAAAACATTGATTTGAAACTTGCATTCCATCGCCCCTTCCTGTTGCACACAACGTGCTTCCATTCCCCCGTGAACGAGGAAATAAGCTACACTACTCAAAAAGCACCTAATTGGTGGAACGACCCATTGAAGAGATTAAAGGCTAAAACACAGGGGATATCATCTGTTAGTCTTGTACCGGTCGTGCCGTTCATTCCTCCTCCTCCTCCTCTTCCTCCATCACCTCCACCAGGAGTTCGGCTGTGCACGTGGCCTCGCCCAGGCTGTTGACAGCCTTGACGGTGTATTTGGCATCGTCGTCGCCGTTCACCTCAGAGATCACCAGGCTGCAGTTGCCCTCCTCGTCGTAATCAATCTGGAAGTGGCGGGTCTCCTTGATTGGCTGTTCGTCTTTGTACCACACCACCTCTGGATCAGGGTAGCCTGGGAAAACACAAACATTCTTTATACTGTATATGTCTCTCAAATGGCACCTCCTATTCCCTGGCCCATAGGGGCCCGGGTCCATACATGTCAATTAGGAGATTGTAATGTATGTAAATGAGGAGGTTGTGAGACATTACCCTCGATCTTGCAGTCAAATCTGGCTGCGCTCCCCTCCACCACCTCCACATCCTTGATGACTGAGCTGAAGGTGGGCTTGACCTGGGTTTTCTCCTCATACTCTAGGCATTCAAGGAACTGGTTGTCCTCTATGAAACATGGGACAATGGTGGGGGGGAACAAAATTACACATTGATTTTACCTCAAGTTGAACTTAAAGTGGCACTATGCAAAAATCGCTCCGCCATTTCCTGGTTGCTAAAACTCTAGTAGTTCACCTAATTTCAGTGTATATGACAAAATAAGCTAGTATAGTGTAGAGAATCATTGTACCATCTAAACCACTGTGAAATATATTTTCCCATAACCAAAAATATGGTTGCCTCAGCCGTTTGAATCTGGTGTACAAAACCGAAAGTAATAAGACGCAAAAACAAAACTTAAGGGGAAGCATAGAACTAGCACACATAGAACAGATCTACCGCTTCTTAGACTTGCATTCAAGTAGAATGATAGATCAATAACTACACATTTCTATGTGAATTTGGTCAGGTTGCAAAAAGTTACATCTAGCCACTTTAACCAAAAACTGCTTTGAGTTTGCTCGGGGGTACATCAGAAAGGTTTGGAACATTCAGAAGGAGGTTAAAAAAAAAAGAAGCCGTGCCACCTTCAGTAGGGGAGCCTTTCTTGGCACTGACGCCCGCCAACATCGCCATTGATGACAGCCTTCCGATGGCCCGCACTGCATGTCCGGTTTTCTGCCGTGAAATCAATGATACATTCGTTACATTCTGTCGCAGTACAAACAGTCCTTGGTATAGGAATAGACATCAACAAGAAATGTTACGAGGACACTTATGAATTAATGGCCTTGTTTGTAACAATAAGAAATGACCTGTTAGTTTGCCATGAAGTACAGAGTAGGGCTGTGTCCTATAGGCAGGATATTAAGGAGATAAGGGAGAGGCCAGAGTTGACGCAGAGGGAAGCCTGAGGAAGATAGTCCTGACTGATTTACAGAGAGACAATCTCAAAGACTAAAGATGCAGAGGTCAGTACAGAGTTCAGCACAGATGGAGAATGATAAGAGGGATGAAGGATGGAGAGACAAACAGAACTTGAAAGTGTTGGAGGAGAGACTGGTGTGAGAAGGAAGAGGTCAGAGGGCACTGACAGGAGTGTTGGGCTGGGTCAGGAGAAACTTGTTAAGTTGGCTTCTCCACAATCTGATGTGATTCGCCATCTCAGTCCATATGTATAACCAGATCAGATCTACTGTCCACTGGTGTATGTCATGCTGACCGTGGGGAAAACAGGTCTGAATAAATGTCCCAAATGGCACCCTATTCCATTTATAGTGCACTACTTTTGACCAGAGCTATATATGGCATTGGCTGCCATTTGGGACGCAATCTATGATCTTAACATTTTGCTTCTATAAACAAAGCATGGTGGATAACTTGATCCCTGAGATTGTTGCCTTCAGAATTTGTACATTTTGATCAAAAACACAGGTCAAACGAACATCTCTCCACTTTCACCGTCTCTACTGTTTTGTGTTCTAGTTTTCCGAAGTAATACTCACAGTTTGTACTTTTCAACCTCATGAACTACTAATGGACCTCCATGGTGACCGTTTCACGCAATGAGAGGTTTGCTCATGGGCGAGCACTCAAAGAAGGAGTTTAACTGCAGGGACTTGGAAGCTCAGGGTACGCTAACAGACAACAGTGATTTTCGCAGCGCCTCTTACAGTGGAACTTTAGCCAAACTCATAGTGCACTGTATCTAGCACATTTTCTCAATCTCAATCTCAAACCTGTTTGGGTGCTTCTACACCTGCATTGCTTGCTGTTTGGGGTTTTAGGCTGGGTTTCTGTACAGCACTTTGAGATATCAGCTGATGTACGAAGGGCTATATAAATACATTTGATTTGATTTGATTTGGGTGGATTAATACGTTACGACACCGCTCCAACAGTGCTCGTCTCGTGGTTAAGACGGATGGCCATATGTTGATCTGTAACCGGAGACATGGTCTGCATCCCCAAATGTCACCCTATTCTATAGTGCACTACTTTTGACCGAGGCTCATAGGGTGCCATTTGGGACACAGTACACGATCTGGTTCTGCTGTTACCAACCTGCCATTTCCTTCTCAAGATGTACTTCTTCATCCTCTCCTTGGACAGCTTCTTGGCCTCCATTTTGCCAGTGTCTTGTTTTAGCCACGGGTGCTCATAGCACTGATCGCATGTCAGCCTAGCCCTACGATCACAGAGACACATGCACATTGAGAGGCGCAAAGACTTTAGTCACACTGTATTACAAATCATCAGACAGATTTGGACCGAGATCTGGGGCTACGTCCCAAATGGCATCGTATTCCATACATAATGCACTACTTTTGACCAGAGCCCTAGTCAAAAGTCTTGCACTACTTGGGGAATAGGGTGCCATTTGGGATGTATTCAGAGTCAAAAGCAACCGGTGGCAAAAGGAGACTAAATAACATATATATGACACCTAAACAATCTAAACAGAGACATCTGGCAGGCTGATCAAAGCCATCTTACACTCAAATCATGTCAGAACTGAGGCTTTGGCCCAAATGCCACCCTATTCCGTACACTACTTGATGATAAAGTATGGTAAAGTAGTGCACTATGTAGGGAATACTGTGCCATTTGGGACACACGTGGCTCTTTAATCAAGCCGTGTTTCAGAGCACCTCATGTTGCTTACTTCATATCTTTCTTCAGCAAGTTGGTAATGAAGTCCTTGGCGTGGTCTGAGATCTCATCGAAGGCGTCGTCTTCAAAGTCCCAAGTGGCCGAGGTCACATTGGAAAGGGTCTCATTGTCGTTATCCCCCATGAATGGGGACAGGCCACTCACCCTGAGGAATGGAGAGAGAGGGGGAGGTTGGAGAGAGGTGGAGCGAGAGAGAGAAAGCGAGAGAGACAAAGAGAGCGAGAGAAGTATAATGAACGCTTGACCTACAAAAGGGCTACCAAAAACCACTTCTGCTCTGCATGGAAAATGCGCCACACCCTGCCGGGCCCCTAAACAGCGCTCACTGGTGAGACTTGGTAAGTGTTCATCACTTTCAACGAAGCCAGTCTTATTGGGCACACCCAGATGTTTTCCATGCTAGACAGAGGTCTTATATCGGTACACCACAAAAGCTTTTTATCCACCATGTACACTTTGAGTCAGGACTCTGTAACAGGATGGATGAAACCTAGTATGTGTCCCAAATGGCACCCTACGGGCACCTTATTCCCTTAAGGCTTTGGTCAAGAGTAGTGCCCTACATAGGGAATAGGCAGCTGTTTGGGATGCACGACTGAAATCTCTGAGGCAATAGAGATCAGACAGCCTTACTTCTAACACTGCTATGTAAGCAGTGTGTAATAAATCTTTGTGGACCGAGGAGACTTCACAGAGGTTTGGGGCACTGGAGAGTATTGCTCTGCTCGGTCTCTATATCCATTTACAGGCATAGAGGTTGGAGAGGCCCAAACACTGCCTGCCTGCAGAAAGTAACTGTTGCTGTGAGCATGGAAGCCCAGAGAAATCCAATAAGGCAGCTTTGAGATTAGGGACACGGTAGCAAATATACCTTATTTGAATAGTGCATTATAGATTATCAACATATGCTCAAATGATCAACAAACTATACTAATGCAACAGCTTGCTAGGTTACAGTTAGGGTTAGGTTAAAGGTTAACGGTAGGTTAGGATAAGGGTTAGGTTTAGAGTTAACGGTAGGTTAGGATAAGGGTTAGGTTTAGGGTTAACGGTAGGTTAGGATAAGGGTTAGGTTTAGAGTTAATGTTAGGTTAGGATAAGGGTTAGTTTTAGGGTTAACATTAGGTTAGGGGTTAGGTTTAGGGTTAACATTAGGTTAGGGTAAGGGTTAACATTAGATTAGGATAAGGGTTAGGTTTAGAGTTAATGGTAGGTTAGGATAAGGGTTAGTTTTAGGGTTAACATTAGGTTAGGGGTTAGGTTTAGGGTTAACATTAGGTTAGGATAAGGGTTAGGTTTAGGGTTAACGCTAGGTTAGGATAAGGGTTAGGTTTCGGGTTAACGTTAGGTTAGGATAAGGGGGTTAGGTTTAGGGTTAACGTTAGGTTAGGATAAGGGTTAGGATTAGGGTTAGCGGAAAGTTTGTATAAATGTTGTTGACAGTTGAACATTTACAGACCATCCATTTGGGATTATCCAAATAAAGTGTTAACATAGAAGCTTACTCATTACAAGTAAGAATGGTTATAAGTGGTTATAAGGGTCATTATAACTGGTTTGACACTCACAGGATGTAGCAGATGACCCCTATACTCCACATGTCTGTTGGGTAACTGATTGCTTCATAGTTGATCACTTCAGGGGCCACAAACTCAGGGGTTCCAAACAGAACTTTCAATGTTCCAGAGCTTTCTAGGAGCACACAGGGGAAGACGGTTTCAAAAATGAAAATGGTGTTCATTTAGCATTCATTAGAATAGGAAGTTAATGAAAAGATCGATGTCGCTATGATTCTGAATTGGGATGCAAAATTCCAGTAACTTTCCCAGATGGAAGATTCCTGGAATCAGGAGGGAATCAGCAAGATATCCAGGAATCCTCCCACCAAGGATTTCTGGGAAACATCGGAATTTGGGGAAAGTTACCGGAATTCCGCAACCCTATTTCTGAAAATGCCCTGTGCACACGAGGCCTGGTTACCTAGTCTGCGAGCGAGGCCGAAGTCAATGAGTTTGATGGTGTTCCCGGTCTTGTTGACACACATGATATTCTCAGGCTTGAGGTCCAGATGGACGATGCCCTGCTTGTGGATGTAGTGAACCCCGTCCACAATCTGCAGCATGTACTTAATGACCTCCCTTTCTGTCAGCTCAAAGTCTTCATCGATGATACGCTCAAACAGCTCCCCACCAGAGATCCTGCAGAGAGCGCGAGAGAGAGAGAGAACGAGAGAAAGAATGATGGTTGAGATCTTGCAAAACACATTACAGCCAAATATGGAAATCCTTCACCGGATATCAAATACTTGTCATTTTAGAGTATCTCGAATATCGTTTTCTAGCTTAGACAGCTTACAAAGACATATCATCTAAAATTAGTACTAAGGACAATTGCGGTTTTAAATGAGAGTCAAGTGAGTCCAGTGGTCTTGTGTCAGTGTACCATTTGATAACACTATAAAAACCAGAGGGGAAATGGTCCAGTCTAATGTGTTTACATCTCAAATACTTGGCAAGTGAACTTTTTCCAAGCATCACCACATAAAAAAGCCAAAATGTCTGTCTGAAGTGTCTGTCTGGTCAAAATGAATCATTAGCCACGAATAATGGAGATGTTTAAATGCAAATCAAATTCCTTTGACATTCTCCAAAATAAACGTTATCATATCAATTTTCATACTCAGATACACTACATCAGAAGTATGTGGACACTCCTCCAAACTAGTGGATTTAGCTATTTCAGCCACACTCGTTGCTGATAGGTGTATAAAATCGGGCACACCGCCATGCAATCTCCATAGACAAACATTGGCAGTAGAATGGCCTTACAAGTCAGTTTTATCAAATTTCTGCCCTGCTAGAGCTACCCTGGTACTGTAAGTGTAAGTGCTGTTATTGTGAAGTGGAAACGTCTAGGAGCAACAATGGCTCAACGAAGTGGTAGGCCACACAAGCTCAGAGAACGGGACCGCCGAGTGCTGAAGCACGTAGCCCGTATAAATCGGCGTGGCTAAATGGAAGCAAGTCCCCAGAGCAATGTTCCAACATCTAGAAGAAAAGCCTTCCCGGAAAAGTGAAGGCTGTTATAGAAGTAAAAGGGGTAACAACTCCATAATAATGCCCATGATGTTGGAATGAGACGTCCGACAAGCAGGTGTCCACATACTTCTGGCCATGTAGTGTAATTTGTTACACGCAAGTGCCAAGTGAAAATCCTCAAGATCAAAACTGCAAATGGACCTGTATTCATTCCAGTTGTATGCCTACTAAATAACCCTCTGTTTACGTTTCTAGTAAACTATATAGGAACGTGAAGCGAGTCACAAAAAGCACTCAAACTTTTACAGATGCACAATTAGAGAGCATCCTGTCGGGCTGTATCACCGCCTGGTATGGCAAGTGCTCCACCCACAACCGCAAGGCTCTCTAGAGGGTAGTGAGGTCTGCACAACGCATCGCTGGGGGCAAACTACCTGCCCTCCAGGACACCTACACCACCCGATGTCACAGGAAGGCCATAAAGATCATCAAGGACAACAACCACTTGAGCCACTGCCTGTTCACCCCGCTATCATCCAGAAGGCGAGGTCAGTACAGGTGCATCAAAGCTGAGACCGAGAGACTGGAAAAACAGCTTCTATCTATCTATCCATCAGACTATTAAACAGCCACCACGAACATTGAGTGGCTGCTGCCAACATACGGACTCAACTCCAGGCACTTTAATAATGGAAAAATTGATGTAATAAATGTATCACTAGCCACTTTAAACAATGCCACTTAATATAATGTTTACATACCCTACATTACTCACCTCATATGTATATACTGTACACGATACCATCTACTGCATCTTGCCATCTTTATTTAATACATGTATCACTAGCCACTTTAAACAATGCCACTTAATATAATGTTTACATACCCTACATTACTCATCTCAGATGTATATACTGTACGATACCATCTACTGCATCTTGCCTATGCCGTTCTGTACCACCACTCATTCATATATCTTTATGTACATATTCTTCATCCCTTTACACTTGTGTGTATAAGGTAGTTGTTGTGAAATTGTTAGGTTAGATTACTCGTTGGTTATTACTGCATTGTCGGAGCATTTCGCTACACTCGCATTAACATCTGCTAACCATGTGTATGTGACAATAAAATTTGATATAGGGAATAGGGTAACCTAAATGAATAAACTTTTTGTAACGTATGGGTCAAATATACTCACATTTCCAAAACCATGACGATGTCTGACTTGCCTTCGAAGGCATCAATGCACTGGACAAGTTTGGGGTGATGGAGGGAGTTCATTATTGCAATCTCTTGTCTCACATTATCTTTCTCTTTTGCAGAGTAGGCCTTGATGAACTTTCCAGCCCAGTGCTTTTTCGTTCCCTTCTCCAAAAGTTTGAACACCTGTCCGAATTTCCCCCTAAAGCACAGAAAAGGAAAAGGATCATTTTTTGGGAGTCTGATACAGACGATATCATGGATGAGAGGCGTGCACAGTGGGCCTGCTGCATATGTAGATACACGTGTCAATGTGGACCAATGCTTTGATGACCAACATGTTGTCCACATCCCAAATGACACCCTATAATAGTGCCCAAATTTTGACCAGAGACCTATAGGCCCTGGTCAGAAGTAGTGTACTATATATGGTGCCTTTTGGGACATAGTAGTTGTTGATAGATGGGTACTCACGTTCCGAGCCTCTCTTCCACATCATACAGATCCTTGACTTTCACATCTGTTCTAACGATCACATCTCTGTAGTCTGGCTCTTTCTCTGAACATAGGAGCATGACACTTATGAGTCATTATGGATGTTTATAGTCACTGTCATAGCACATTATAAAGGGCATTATAAGGCATTAGAAAGGATATTATAAAACATTTGACGTATCATAGAAGATGTTACCAAAATCATTTTTTAAAGGAATCAGTTACTTATAAACTTGGAATATTGGATTGGATTAAACATACCTTCATCATCCTCAACCTCCTCCTTTTCTGTTAGAATAAATGATCAGAAAGGTTGTTAGTCATTAGTATGACTCAATCATTATTATTATGAATTAATCATCATTAATACAAATCTATGTCTGACAATGAAAATGGCTTGTTAGTTACCAATGAGGTTGATTATAAAGTGTTACCACTGAGTGTGATTTTAAGTATTACCAATGAGTGTCAGTACACCATAAACCCACTAGGGGGAGCTCACCCTCAACATCCTCCTCTAACATTGTGACAGCCTCAGACTCGGCACTGGGCTCCCCAATGCCGTAAATATTGACCGCCCGCACCCTGAACTTGTACTGGCGCTGACCCAGCAGGTTCTGGACATTATAGGAGGTGCTGTTGCAGGAGACTAGGTTCTTCCACTCCTTGTCCACTGAGTTCCATATCTCTAGGTTGTAGGACTGGACGGCACTGCCCCCATCGTAGGTGGGGCCGTACCATGACAGTGTGAGTGTGGAGCGGCGGATGTCTGAGGCGGCTGGAACTCGTGCAGGGGGATCAGGTTTGTCTGGAACACAGAGAGGTCACACAGTAGATCAACGCAACAACTGGCGAACATGCTCAGACACAATACTAGACCTTTCAACAAGCCCCACAAAACCATGTTCACATTGTGGCGATACCTGTTCCAGGCTGAGTCCCAAACGGCACCCTGTAACCTATATAGTGCACTAACTTTTGACCCTTTTGGTCCTGGTCAAAAGTAGCGCACTATATAGGGAATAGGGCGCCATTTGGGACATGCACCTATAGTTTGATGCCATTGAAAAGGCGTGATGAGTCACTCGATTTGTTAACATAGGTCTCCCAGTCCTTCCATTCACCAACATCAGTAATAACCGTGCACACAAGAGCACAGCTGTGTTGGGAATGAAGCAGCTTCCTGTCTGGCAAAAGTGGCTACCTTTTGAACCAACTCCATTCGTCAACAGCAGTTGCACCATACACAATAATGTCAGCTTCTCCATTAAAGGCACAGTACGGGGAAACTGTTCGTGAGCGCAGATGAAAAGTGAGAGCCGTGACAGGGAGGCTCCACATGGAGTCTGGATCCGTTTTATGTACTGCTGGTGTCAGACGACATGCCCCAGACTGTCTGCTAGGTACAGCACACTTATTCCCCCTGGTTTGTTTAGAGGGGTGCCACGTTACCCGAGCTGTTAAAAGCATACCCCCACTTAAATCCCCAGTGGTCCCTTGTAAAATACCAAACGAAACCGCCCCCAAAAGAGCACAGCGTGACATCAACAGCTCTGCCATGCGGGATGATTCAATGTCACTGCAAAAAAAGGGGCCACACATTACATGAAACAATTCAAAACTAAACCTCTATACTCCATACATACAGTCCAAGAACCATAAACCTAAACGCGAGGATCATATACATTAACAAGCGTCTAAGTAGTTAGGCTATTTTTTTTTTTTACCAGCGTCTAACAAGCGCTTCGTGCCTTTTCGTATGCTATTAACAGCTCTCCGGGCACATAAGCGGTGGCGTTTATATGGAGCAGCTCTAGAAGTCCTCTTTCCCTGGCTGTGGTGTATTCCAGGAGTCGGACTGGATACACTCCACTATGGACAGCAGTGGCAAAGGGCCTCACATTGAAGCAACAGCTGGAGAGAAAGCACAGCCTTAAAAGGCCACTGGAGATCCCTGCAACGGCCTGTTAGTATTAGGATACCAAGAGTTGGAGCTGGCCCGGCCCTGCATACCTTCCCTTCCCCAACAACATTCCCCAAAGCTACAGGACCACCATTCTTTTTTTTTTTTAACGAGAGACAATACAATGATCGGTATCAGTAGGAGCAGTGGTTTTAAAACAGTGGATTAATACCATATATCTCTCACTTGAAAAAGGGAAAGACTTCCGCCACTCGTAATCGCCTCCTGAATCTCATCAACGGAGGCAAAAAAAATGGCGTCGCTGCCCTATTTGTGTCAAATGGAACGTACCCACAATGGTGAGGTTGAGAGCTGCCTGTCTCAAGCCGTAGCTGTTTCGCAGTTCGAGGGTGTAGCAGCCACAGTGGTCCTGCTGGCTGTCTGCGATGGTCAGTTTACTGGTGACCTCAGTGGTTTCAATGGTTAAATCACCTTTGACCTCTTGAATCTGCATACAAGACAAAAGGCAGTGGTTTCACAGAGGCGACATATGTTCGTTGAAACCGTGTTCAAGGCTACAATGATGAGAGCTACATCCTTGAATTGGTATAGTGTAATTAAATATGATATATTTGATGGAGATGGTGGAGATAGGGGGCATAGTATTAGAGTCAGTGGGGTCCAGGATTATTGACACCCTCGATAAAGATGAGCAGAAATGACTGTATAAAATAAATAATTCAAATACTGAGCTATATTCTATTCAAGAAAAAAGGGGAAATTATACAATTGCTCAGAGAACGAGATTTTGTTTAGCAAGTAATACTTGTTTTTCTCTCCAAAAGGTAGAGGTCAAAACCTTACAATACATCCTCACCTTGCGAGGGTAACGGCACAGAGCCCTTTACTAAAATGTTTTAGGAGTTAGTAAACACATTGGGACAGATCTTAGACCATTCCTCTAAACAGAATCCTTCCAGATCCTTGATATCCTTTGTCTGCGCTTATGGACTGACATCTTCAATTCAAACCACAGGTTTTCAAAGTCCGGAGACTGAGATGGAACTGCTCCCAGGCCAATTAACCATTTCTTTGTGGATTTTGATGTATGCTTGGGGTTTTTGCCTTACTGTAATATCCACTTGCAGCCAAGTTTCAGCTTCCTGACAGAGGCAACCAGGCTTTTGGCTAAAATGTCCCTGGTACTTGATAGCTCATGATGCCATTGACCTTAACAAGGGCCCCAGGATCACTGGAAGCAAAATAGCCCCATAACATCAAAGGATCCATTACAGTAGGTATGGGGTTATTTTCTGCTTACACATTCTCATTTCGACACCAGTCATTTTTGCTCATCTTTATTTTTTTTGAACCTTTATTTAACTAGGCAAGTCAGTTAAGAACAAATTCTTATTTTCAATGACGGCCTAGGAACAGTGGGTTAACTGCCTGTTCAGGGGCAGAACGACAGATTTGTACCTTGTCAGCTCGGGGATATGAACTTGCAACCTTTCGGTTACTAGTACAACTCTCTAACCACTAGGCTACCCTGCCGCCCCTTTATCAAGGTTGTCAATTATTTTGTAAAGACTGGTCCTTACTGGTTTGCGGAACTTGAGCCAGGTGCAGTTGACTGGTGGAGCTCCTCCAAACTTACAGAGAATTTCCACCTTCTCCCCTGCCAGAATCTTCATGTCGTCTGGGAACTGGACAATCTGAGGGGGCATAGCTGAACACACACACACACACACAAAACAACAGTCACTTCAGCCAGGAACATCTATCATCAGAACAAACCTCTGCGTTTGGGCAGGCTTGTGACTTTCCGCCCTTGCCCCACGCCATTCCATTGCTAACGTCTTAATGCTCCCCGGCAGCGAACAAAGCACAACTGGAACAGCTGCTCGGATTGGGTGACGTGCTCCCCTGGCTCTCGTTATTAGAAGGCAGGTTGGTTTACACTACAGCATGGTGGGGGGGGGGGGGGATCTCCGATTGCCATTACAAGGACCCACAGACCTCTGCCATAGCAGGGAGCAGTACTCTCAGTCTTAGTTAGAGCAGCAAGGTATGGCCAGTGTTTGACACACGAGCCAGGTCCTCTGGGCTATCCCACTGCATGGATCACTGTTGTTGGACGAGATTGCTAGAGTACATAGAGTCTGGGGAATCATCTATACCGCTTGTTGACATTTTGGTTGTGGGCTCTTCAGTAGCCCAGAGAGAGTTAGTACTGGGCCCTATTGATCAAGCGACTCTCCGAGTAGGAGTGACGATAGAGGCTCAGTTAAGAATTTCCGATCCCAGTGAATAGCATGGACATGGACAGGGGGGTGCTGATCCTGGACCAGCACTCATACTCTGAGACGCCCCTAAGTAACATGTTTGCATGGCAGAGGAGTCTTTCTTACCCTGTTTGGGAGGCATCTTTGTATTCGGTTTCTTTATCCTCGCCTCACCTGGAAAAGAGAAGATCAATGATTGCAATTAGGAAGGCAGTTGTGTCAATGCATTTGATAAATGGAACAAACGAGAAGATTTGGTACAAATTGAATCCCATGTGTGACTCTTCATGTGTGAAATTGACACGATAAAAACATTGATCTGAAACCAGACGGAATCTAAAAATGTAGTGAGTGTGTCGGATTCACATAAATTAATGGCCACTGCACTTAATTATTCCATCATTGTGAGCTACCGCAGCAAGCATTAGAAAGAGCATTGCCATTCTTTTTCCTAACATATTTCTCTAATTGTGCCTGCAGCGATTTCTCTGGATCCCCGTTAAGGGCTGTTACTTTTGACAGTCAGACTGATTCGATCAAAGCAGAGGTGAAGATTTGTACAGATCATTTGACACAAGCTGGAAACAGTCCAGCGTGTGAGCAAGCCTCTGACCCAGCACATACTGTGGGAAATATATCACATTTGTAGATTTAGAATCATTGTTTAACTGGTTCATTATTTTGCATTTAGTCTTACGCGTTATTATAATAAATGATCTATAAAACATTGAGTTTTATAACCGCTTATAAGTTATTGTGGACGCTTATTATAACAGTCTGTGTCATCATAACACATTGCAAGTGTGTTATAGTGCATTATGTGCTTCATTTAAATGTTACCACTAGTTATTCCCAGGACAGTATACGGGAAAGGAGAATAAACTGTCTGATAAGTGAAATTGGGGGAGGGAGCTCTTCTCTTGTGGATGTCTTGGGAGAAAGAAGGGCTGCCTCTGTGCTCATGTCCTTTGGTATTTGCCTTTTTTGGTAATACTAAAAATAGTCAAAGTATCCAGGAAATAGCTTTTGGCACTATTTATTTTACATTTGATTGCTGTCAAGAAACAAATGTGCCAGTAAATCTAACTCATGCACAGAGTGAGGAGCAAGGAGCAACAACATCAATATTAACCAATAACAGTTTGAGCTCCAAGCTCTCAAAGTCATACTTTTTTTTGTTGCATGACAGGTCCTCCTCGCTGGAAAGAAAAACAATATTTTTTCAATACAAAACGTTTTTTTTGCTCAACGTACCAAAACGATTTGAAGTTGATAAAAGTTGTAATTGCACAAACCAAGCATTTACCATTGCAATACAAAACGATATATTTTAGCTCACGTCAAATAGAGAAGAAGCCCAACAAACAAACCAGGCTTTAACAACAACAGACTAAAATGGTTATGAGCAAACCGATTGGCTTTGCAAAGTTTTAGTGCAGAAAATGATTTATCCTTAGTAGGTCATTGCTCCTGTTGAAAAGTTCACATGCCTCAGTTCAGATTGGACTTAACTAAACTACTGCGCCCAGCCTTCGAGCACTCGGGAACAAGAAAACGAATCATTGTTTATATGTTGTAACTATGCAGTTGAGCTTCGAGGCAGTGTATCAGTTAGTTAGTTTAGCCATCCATTACGGTTCAAGTGCAAAACAGCTCTTTGTTGTATCCTTGAAAAACAGACAGCCATGTGACAAGAGACCCAGTGGAGGACTGAACATTGAAACGTGCAACAAATCATGGAGCACAAGAGAAAGGGAACGGCTGTTTAACCCCTTAAATGTAAAGGCCCCATATTTGGGGATCCTATTAGACATTATTCAATTCAGTCTGGTATGAGAACGGTAGACCCTAGGCCGAGCCGATGACCTCGTTTCAAGACGGCTGCTATATACATTCCGGTTAGCGTTATGAAGCGTAAACAAAATAAACACGGAATACATTGATACACACCGAAATCCGGGACTCCACAGATAATGAGAATGTATTGTCCGTCTGCATGTGACCTACCGTTATTGATCACCAGCCCTGAGAGTCAACATTTGTATTTTACGCAACGTTTTCAACAAACAGCAAACATCTTACGAGGTAAGCTTCGATTTGGTCTGTGTTTGAGCTATAGCTAAATGGGGGATATGAAATTAATCCTTAGGTTGGTAGGACCAAATCCAACCTAATGCCAATTGTTGTGCGTGATTTAATGGCAACATCGAATGTCCACCGAGTGACTAGATATTTGCGCCTCAAAAATATGTTGCCTGCTTACGCGCTGTAGGCATCCATTACACAGGGGATAGGCTACTATGGCAGTTTGACAGTCTTGTAGCCAATGTGATAAGCTTTCCAGGGATATGCAGTTAACCTGGGTGGGACAAAGCAAGGCCTAGAACCTTTTATGCGTAACGAACTATTGCTACCTATTTCACATTTATTTAACCAGGTAGGCCAGTTGAGAACAAGTTCTCATTTACAACTGCGACCTGGCCAAGATAAAGCAAAGCAGTGTGACAAACAACACAGTGGATAAACAAACGTACTGTCTGTCATATATTGTAAACAGATTTCATCGGTTGAATTTCATTGCTTAAGCATAAAAGATGGCTTCTCAAGGGGGTAAAAAAAAAGGTAAACTAAGAAGATCGATCAGGAAGCTAAAAAGAAGGCAGCTATGAATAAGTATACAGACAGAAGCTTTGAATAAAATATTGGTTGGACTGATTTGGACAACGAGGATTTCGACTCGCCCGATAGAGATTGCTTTCTAGAAAGATTGGATCCACTTAGATCCGTTAAGTAAATTATTTTCATGACTTTATATAGCCAATTTTATTTGTGGTTCTCATCTCTGCCTTTGTCTCCAATGTGTTACTGTTTGCATTGTGTGTGTGCTTCACACCTTCTATGTGAGTTACTGCACAGATTAAGTTTAGGCTTGGTGTTTTTACTTTACAGTAATGCCATTTTGCAAATTTAGTCTACTGTAATTCTGTGAGTCTCACACCAATATATCCCTTTATTTTATTCACCACAGAGTGAATGATGCAGACGATTTGGATGATGACGTTTGGGAGCCACCCCTCCCCAGCGGTCAAGGTCTTCACCCCTCACTGCTATGTCAATCACCCGTCTGATGGTTCTACATCCACTTTTCATAGACATCTTGAAAAAGAAAAGAGGCTTGTGGCACCATTCGTCCTAACAGAATCGTTTTCCCCAAGACCAAGGTAAAAGACATGACAAAGACAGCGTAGAGGGGGACCATACTTTGGATCAGAACTAACAAGCTGCCTTTTGTGAAATGGAAGGACACTAGGGAAGTAACCATGCTCACCACACAGCATAAGTCATTCAATAACAACCATGTCTCAAGGATGGGGAAAAAGGAAGGAAGTCCCCATTCCTGTTTCTGAGAAGGACTACAATGCCAGCATGGGGGGTGTCGACATCTCTGATGCTCTGATAGGCTACTACCAGGTCCTCCTCAAGACCAGGAAGTGGTATATGACTTTTTTTATCACTTTGTGGACATTGCTACAGTAAATGTTCTCATTCTCCACAAGCAGATGGCCAAAGAAAAAGGTCAAACCCCTCTCTCCCAGTTGGCCTTCCGAGAGCAGCTGGTGTTGGAAATGGCTGAATTAGGGGCCCAAAGCAACCTCACAACCATCACAAGACCCCCTTCTGAAGGCGAGCACCACTATCCAACACACATGCCAAAAGGAAGAAACGCAAGCATTGCACAAAACACAGGGTGGGGGTGAAATGACAGTTCTTCTGTCCGAAAAGCCAGTTCGCCTTTTTTTTCCTGGCAGAGAGAGACCGCTTCAAAGACTGTCACGACATGCACAAGCTCTGTTGATTTTATATTGTTTTTGTAAACAGCTCATTTGTATGTGGGACCAATACATTGGATATACCGAGCATAAATGTTCAGGCACTTTGGAGAGGTTGAAAAAAACAAAAAAAACACCACCACAATGTTTGAGAGAGGTTGGGTGTTGTAGACATTTAGTTTTTTATAGTGAACAATAACTTTTAGGCACATCCAGTGTGCAAAAACAGTGCAATTACCACATTTGGACACTTTGGAGAGGTTGAAAGGACACTTGAATGTACCCTGGATACCCCATAACACCACCACAATGTTTGAGTGAAGTTGTCATGGTAGAAACCGTGTTTTTATACAAAAAAATAGCAATAAGGGATTGCAAATATGTAATAGCACTGGAATGATCTAATTTACAGACATTTGGCACTTTGGAGATGTTTAGGGACACTTGGAAACGTCCCGTGACCACACCTGACACCATTTCTAGTTAGGTCTATCAATCCCATTTTTTTCTGATATTGTTCACATGTTGTGGAAGCAATCTGATGTGTTTCCATCTCTGGGCATCAATAATTCACTTTTCGCTTCTCAATGAAAGATTACTTTCAAAATCATAAAAAAGGTTATTTTGTGTGAACTTGATCTTGTGTATTCTGAACTATGTAACTACCATCTATCTTCTGATCATTGAATTATTATGTAATTACACACGCATAGCAGCTACTTTTGGGAATGTCTATTTAGGTGGAAATCTAAAATGTTGCCATTACATTTAAGAGGAAAGAATAGACTCTGGTAGGAAAAGGATCACACCGGCACCATGATACAATGCTCAATGTCACACACGATCATCTGCACCAGAAGCTCTCCAAATCTTCTACATTAGAACTGTCCTTTGTGACAAATCATTAACCAATGCCACTAGTACCTATGTTTTTAGTCGCTCAAAACGCAGTCTTGACCCTAGATGCTGACCTGGGATCAGTTTAGCATTTCTCCCACTAAGGGTTAGGATTGGGTGATGGGAAGCTGATCCTAGATCTGTACCTAGGGGGACACTTTAACCTGGAGCCCTCTACCCATCAGTGGGTCCCAGAGTCCCGACCCATCGTTTGAAAAACAGCGTTCTGCATTAAAAAAAAATCTCGGTGTCAATGTAAAAGGCACTACATCTTAAACTGTATTCCGGCATCCTGACCATGAGTCAAAGACCATATCTGTAACCTTGGTACTAATTAATATGCCACCACCTAGGATATCAAGCCTCGAAGGCTGATGGTTCCCGGTCCATATAGAGTCAGGAGCAGCGAGCAGCAGAGCGAGCGCTCCGTGTTACCCAGTCTTTTGAGAGACGTTGAAGTAGTCTAAACAAGTGGGTCCTTAACCCTTCCCCAGGGGGCCGTGCATCCTCGATCTGATTCCTTCACACGGGCCTTCAGACAACGTGGAGCCATTGTATTGCACGGCCCGGTGTCACAATCAGGCTGCAAATGCGCAGCATCCAGGGGAACAGCAGCTCCAAAACCACTCAACTCCCCGACGAGCACCATCTGTTTTCCTAATAGAGGGAGAACGTTACATCTCCCTTGTCAAGCATCGTTACAGGCTGACGAGAGGAGCAGAGGCGCAGATGAAAGCAGTTGGATGTACGAGGTGTGGGAGCAGGCAACCGCATTGGCATTCCACTCTGTGGCCAGCATGCTCTGTTTGTGCGGAGAGAGGAAGAGTATAGGGGAGAGGAGAAAAGTTGGGAGAGGAGATGCTGAGCCACCAGATAGGACAGTGCATTCTGAGGTCTGCAGGACCCTGCAGTGCTGGACTATGCCCCCAAGCGTAAGGTAAATCGTGCAGAGGTTTGAGTTTTCCAGTGGGCATGAAAAAGCTGCTTGTTTTCATCGCACTGCACCACTGACGCAATTCCCATGGCTCGCCACGCTCGGTGACTGGAGTTAGATACACCACACAAGCAAGAGCAACGGCTTTAGAAAAACCATAACAAGGCGAATACCATCAATAGCTCACTCAAAAGCACTTAAGGATTCAATAAATGACGATCATTATATTTGCTGGGCACAGTGATGAATTAGCATTTCACTGTTATATATACATATATATACTCAAATAAAATTGTATTTGTCACATGACATGCTTACTTACGAGCCCTTACTTTTTAAATTAGGCATTGTTGTGTAAGAACAATTTGCTAAACATTTAAAAGGAAACAATGTGCTGGGGTACGAGGTTATTGGGGTAATATGAACATATATATATATATAGTTAGGTGTTAAAGTGACTAGGCAATCAGGATAGATAAAAAACAGAGTAGCAGCAGCGTATGTGAAGAGTGTGAAAGTCTGTGTGAGTGTGTGCCGTCAGAGTGTGTGTGTGTGTGTGTGTGTGTGTGTGTGTGTTGGAGTGTCGGTGTAGGGTGTGTGAGTAGAGTGTAGTGAGTGTGCATTGAGCTGGTGCAAGAGAGTCAGTGAAAATAAAAGGGGGTATATGCAAATAGTCAGGGAAGCCAACGTATAGCTCCGGGGTAGAAGCTGTTCAGGAGTCTTTTGGTCCCAGACTTGGTGCTCCGGTACCAATTGCCGTGTGGTAGCAGAGAGAACAGTCTATGAGACTTGGGTGGCTGGAGTCTTTGGTAATATTTAGGGCCTTCTTCTGACACCGCCTGGTATAGAGGTCTTAGATGGCAGGGACCTCGGCCCTTGTGATGTACTGAGCCATACGCACTACCCTCTGTAGCGCCTTACGGTCAGATGCCAAGGAGTTGCCATACCAAGCGGTGATGCAGCCAGTCAAGAAGTTCTCAATGGTGCAGCTATTTTTTTGAGGATCTGAGGGCCCATGACAAGTATTTTTATCCTCCTGAGGGGGAACTGTGTTGGTGTGTTTGCACCATGATAGGTCCTTAGTGATGTGGACACAGAGGAACTTGAAGCTCTCGACCCGCTCCACTACAGTCCCGATGATGTGAATGGGGGCGTGCTCGGCCTTCCGTTTCCTGTAGTCCACAATCAGCTACCTTAACCTGCTGACGTTGAGGGAGAGGTTGTTGTCCTGTCACCACAGTGCCAGATCTCTGACCTCCTCCTTATAGTCTGTCTCATCGTCATAGGTGATCATCAGGCCTACCACCGCCGTGTCGTCGGCACACTTAATGAAGATATTGTTTTCGTGCACGGCCACGCAGTTGTGGGTGAACAGGGAGTACAGGAGAGGACAAAGGGACTATAATGGTCTGCTTGAAACATGTAGGTATTACAGACTGGGTCAGGCAGAGGTTGAAAATGTCAGTGAAGACACTTGCCAGCTAGTCAGTGCATGCTCTGAGTACAGGTCCTGGTAATCTGTCTGGCCCTGCGGTCTTGTGAATGTTTACCTGTTTAAAAAAGGTCTTACGCACATCACCTATGGAAAGCGTTATCACACAGACGACCGGAGCAGCTGGTTCGCTCATGCATGGTTCAGTGTTGCTAGCCTCAAAGCTAGCACAGAAGGCATTTAGCTCATCTCGTAGGCTCCCATCATTGGGGAGCTCACAGCTGGGTTTTCCTTTGTAATCCATGATCGTTTGCATGTCCTGCCACATCTGACGAGTGTCAGAGCCGGTGTAGTAGGATTCACTCTTAGTCCTGTATTGATGCTTTGCCTGTTTGATGGTTCGTTGGAGGGCTTAGGGGGATTTCTTATAAGCGTCCAGATTAGTGTCCTGCTCCTTGAAAGTGGCAGCTCTACCCTTTAGCTCAGTACAGATGTTGCCTTTAATCATGGCTTTCGGTTGGGATATGTACGTACGTATGGCCACTGTGGGCACGATGGTCATCGATGCATCTATTAATGAAGCTGGTGACTGATGTGGTAAATTCCTCAATGCCATCGGATGAATCCTTGAACATATTCCAGTCTGCGCTAGCGAAACAGTCCTGTAGCTTAGCATCCGCTTAATTGGACCACTTCCGTCACTGGTACTTCCTGTTTACGTTTTTGCATGTAAGCAGAAATCAGGAGGATAGAATTATGGTCAGATTTACCAAACGGAGGGCGAGGAAGAGCTTTGTATGCGTCTCTGTGTGTGGAGTAAAGGTGATCTAGAGTTTTTTTTCCGCCTCTAGTTGCGTGTTGGTGTTGGTAGATATTAGGTGGGACAGATTTCAGTTTTCCTGCATTAAAATCATAGGCCAAAAGATAAGAGCAAAAAAAACAACAAACGCACAAATGGTCAAGAGCCCGTAAAACGGATGCTATTCCCTCCAGCGCCATTATTTTATATTTTATAATATCTGCAGCAAGGCTTGCTTTCTAATGCCATTGTAAAATAACAAAATCTCTGAGATCCATAAGCACTGACCCCAAATATCACAGAGTTCCTGTACTCTAAAGCTTCACATGACATGATCCCAATACCATGGGAACATTGTTGTGAGTGAATCATTCTAAAAACAGAATTACCTCCAACCCTAGCCAATGCTGTGAACGTTAAACACCTATTTACTTGTTGCAAATCCCTCCTACTTGGGAATCCATCATTCTAAAAAGAGAATAGCGTTGACTTAATCATCAAGGGCTCTCATGTCCGGTCTCTGCCTCATGCGGGTTTCATTTTTTTTTTTTTTAAACGCCCACCACATAGCTCTTAGTTTTAGAGCTTGTTTGGGTCAGTCCACATTCCAGCAGGACAAAAGCGTATCCCTGAAGCTGGCAGATTTTCTGCAGAACCTCAGAGTATAGGAAAAAGAGGCCAGAGCATGCGAGTCAAGAGAGGGCTAAGGAGCAGGCAGACGAAAGCCTTACATGGAAGTTTGGGAAAGGAGGTTGAGTGAGCGGGGCAGCCATGCAAAAGGTCCATCTCTCCCTCCCCTCTCCCTTTCTCCTTGGGCATGTTTTAAGTTCGAGAGTGAGTGTCCCGGGCTTAAAGACAAACAGCACTCAATTAGCTCTGTCAAACATCACAGAGGAGAGGGGTGTCATAGTGGCCTCTGACCCCTGGAAGGAACCATCCAGGCTAGAGGCAGGAGGGATAAATGAACATTCTTCATGCCCAGCCCTGAGTGTGCCTGATCCAAAGCCTTTTATGTAAAGGTAGATCTGCGTGCTTGACTCAGGGCACGGGGGGGGGGGGGGGGGGGTCGACTGCTGGATTCTTTACAGGCTAATGCTTACGTCATTAAACCATATGGAAAAGAATGTGCAGTATAGCACATCGCTCTATAGAACTCCTACCTACTCCTCCAGCTTGAGAAGATTAAGACCAATAACGCCAATAAGAAAATAACATCTTCTCCATAATCTTCCCCAACACCTTTACCAATTAGCATAAATCTAACTTACACCACTTTGGCTGAAAAGATATATACAGATTTACTGATCACAGTTTTCATGTTGGTTCTCTACACAGAGAGAAGAGATTGGGCCAGATTTAATGAGTGAGGTTGGGGTCAGAAGAATATCTTAGTTTTGTTCACATGCTATAAAGAGCCCCAACCCGCTGAGAGAGAGAGGGGAAGGCAGGCTGCAGCAGTGGGAGAGACAGAGATCCCACGCCGCTCCTTTTTGGGAAATAAGGAAGCACATATTTTGGAAACTCACTCTCTGAGGTAGGGGTGGATGGCTTCTTGATCTTCTTGTCTGCTGCAGTCGAGTTTGTGTCTGTAGGATCTATGGAAGAGGGGAGAAAAAAAAACAACATGGCCCCAACAATTGGCTACTTATTTCCCTATCTGATAAACTATATGAATTCCTACTTAATGTATCAGCAACAACAGCTAACAATTGTCTCTTAAAGTACTTCATACAAATGGACCATTCATGTTAGAAATGGAATGATTCTCTGGGAACTTTCAATAAATTCGCTGGCTTTCCCGAAATCCTGGTTGGAGGCTTCCCGGAATCAGGAGGGAATAAGGGAAACCAGGGAATGCATCGCAAGTTCCCAGAATTTGGCAACCCTGCTCTGGACTATTTAAGGTGGACTGAATCATATTTGCTAAATAACGTTTCAGTATCTCATACTTTTGCACTGACGTCAACAGGAGAAGTATGCGAAAGTTAAACTAATTTGTATTTGCGTAGGAATCTAAAGCTAGAATTGAACTGTGCGTGCCTGGATATTGTTTTTATCCAGGCCTGTTAATGAGTGCTGGGGGGGTTGGGGGGAGGAGGACATGCAGTGGGAATCTGGAACAGGGACTCCAGCTAGGCTAATCTGTCCGCTGTAATTGCAGGAAGTGTCTGGGCCGAGGCCGGGGCGGCCGTGAGGCTGAGGGGGACTCATGGGAGCGGGGAGCAGTCAGAGGGACACGTCAGCCTGAAACAACTCACCATCCACCAGCACCATGCAGGAACACTCAGCTTTACCGGCAGAATTCTCTGCCCGGCACTTGTACTGGCCCTCATCCTCGGGCAAGGCCTTGTCGATGGTCAGGGAGCACTGGCCTCCTGCAGGAAAACAAAGATACACACACACACACAAGGGACCTTAGCTACAGTGGCCACAATACACACACAGCGGCCCCAAAACACACACAGACAACCATAGCCAGAGAGAACTCCATTACGACCCTATGGTTCCATGAGAACATACTAACATACTTCATGTGTTATGGTGGGACGTAAATGGGATATGTAAACCTCCGTCTCAGAGCCTGAAGCTATGCATTCTTCAGCATGACCTTCGGTGACACTAAAATGAGAATAAACGTGACCTGGAGGGTCACCAAGTAATAATTCCATCGTATTATTACTAGACATGGCTGTGTGACAGTTGGGATTTGGGGCTGTATCTCTGACATTAAATAACAGCTGGGGGTTGAGCAGGGTGCCACGTTTTTATGTTACTGTGGTGTTGATCATCTTGTTAAATAGCCTCTACCCCTAGCTCTGGTCCAGGGCGTCATTTGCCTGCGCTCTCACTAAGAGATGCATCTCCTTGTTGTCATGGGACCAGAGCAACCCTTACCCTCTGCTGCCACAAGGACAAACTATGGACTAACTTATCCCCATACAGTTGCACTGTAACTGGACACACAGTGGAGCAGGAAGGCCAGAGTCTCAGGCAATGTGAGAAATCTCCACAGCTCATCAAGCTGACTGAAATTACAGAGCTGAAATTATGGATGTCTGCATCCCAAATGACACCCTATTTCCTATGGGCCTTGCTCAAAAGTAGTGCACTATTTAGGGAATAGGGTGCCATTTGATCCCAAATGACACCCTATTTCCTATGGGCTTTGGTCAAAAGGGAATAGGGTGCCATTTGGGACGAACATGATGTGTGTGTGTGTGTGTGTGTGTGTGTGAGGGACCCCCAAGAGCCCAGAAAAAGGGAATTAGCTATTATTACTCTATTACACCACGTTGTATATGAGAGGGGCTTTTTACATGGAACCAGTACAAAATATATTGGCGCTATGATTATGTCGATGACAAAAAGTTCTACAGCTGCACCATCGAGAGCATTCTGACTGGTTGCATCACCGCCTGGCATGGAAAACTGCTTGGCCTCCGACCGCAAGGTGCTACAGAGGGTAGTGCGTACAGAGGGTAGTGCGTACGGCCCAGTACATCACTGGAGCCAAGCTTCCTGCCATCCAGGCCCTCTATACCAGGCGGTGTCAGAGGAAGGTCCTAAAAATTGTCAAAGAATCCAGCCACCCTAGTCCTAGACTGTTCTCTCTGCTACCGCACGGCAAGCAGTACCGGAGCGCCAAGTCTAGGTCCAAAAGGCTTCTTAAAAGCTTCTAACCCCAAGGCATAAGATTGCTGAACACCTCATCAAATGGCTACCCGGACTATTTGCATTAGATGCTGCTACTCACGGTTTATTATCTATGTATAGTCACTTTACCCCTACCTACACATTACCTCAATTACCTTGACTAACCCCCGCACATTGACTCGGTACCGGTACCCCCTATATATAGCCTCGTTATTATTTTATTGTTACTCTCATTTTTTACTTGAGTTTATTTAGTAAATATTTTTCTTAAATTGCATTTTTCTAAAAACTGCATTGTTGGTTAAGGGCTTGTAAGTAAGCATTTCACGGTAAGGTCTACACTTGTATTCGGTGCGTGTGACAAATACAATTTGATCGACTTCCTTATGTAAAAGGGACTTGTTCCCATCATATCCCATATCAAATGCCTGTAATACTTCGGTGAAGGAGGGAAAACTCAGTCATATCACTGTCTTTCTGTCGGTCATAGACACACTACTTTCTAATATTGGAAGCCAAGCCTCCACAGACATGAATAAGGCATTAATGAAATGCGTCCCAAATGGTAGCTTCGTCCCCATGTCCCTAAAACTCAACTCTGGAACCTTGAAGCCGGTTCCACAGCGATGTTTCATTGTTCCCCTCTAAGCAGGGACTGATTTACATTAGGTGCAATTAACTATCAGGTAGAACAGAAAACCATTCATGCTCCGGACCTCGTAGGGTACGAGTTGAATACCCCTGCCCTATGTAGTGCACTACTTTTGGGCTCTGGACTATAAAAAGGGAATAGGGTACCATTTGGGAGGCAGACATGGTCGTTTTAGTAGTAGGCCACACATTTACCTTCGTTGGACAGCTTGATAAACTTGGACGGCTTGATGACCTTCCCGTCTAGTGTCCAGGTAGTGGTAGCAGGGGGGTCACAGGTCACCTGGCACTGTAGTCGCAGTCGAGCCCCGTCCACCACGCTCACATCACTCAGCTTCTGACTGAACGATGGCTCCTTTCCAATGTTGTTATTCTTCTTATCAATAATCCCACCATCCACACAGTTGACAGCATTCTTCTCCTTCTCTTTCTTGTCAAGGGAAGAAGCAGGAGCTTTGGGTGTTGCTGCTGCTGGTACCAGAGCTGCTGCTGGAGCAGGGCTCTCCCCGTTGTTCTCCAAGCTCGTCTGCTTCTTCTTGTTGGCCAGAACCGATCTAAAATCTGCAGGCTCTCCTTTTTCGGCAGGAGCGGCGCCTTGTTTAGGGGCTCCCCCCTTCTTCCCCAGGACGGCTCTGAAGTCCACCTGTGCGGGAGTGTTGACCTTCCTCTCATCTTCAGACAGGGTCTTCGGCTTGACCCCTCTGGGCTGGAGCTGGCTCCTGAAGTCCATCTGTTCCGCCGTGATCTCCTTCAGGTCCTCCTCGGAGACGCTCTTGGTGGTGACTTTCCTGCCCAGCACCGTGCGGAAGTCGCGCTGCTCAGCCTCCTGCAGGCGGATCTGGTCCTCGGGGTGCTCCTTGGTCTCCACGCGCCTCTTCAGGAGTCCTCGGGCTGCGCTGGGCTCCTCCGACTCCTGCTGCTGCTGAATGGAGCTGCTGCTAGCGCTAGTGCTGCTGCTCGGTGCTCCTCTGCCTCGCACTGTCCCGTCCACTCCTCCCACACGCTGACAAGGCTCAAGCCTGCAGTAGCACAGAGAGACAGAGAGAGGAGGGAAAAAAACAGTGGTCGTTTAAAAGCCCCGACATCCACTGGTTAATTGGGGGGGGGACCACAACTCAACTTGATGTTACATCAGAGATGACTTCAGTAGCCTTATTAGGGCATGCACCCTGAACGGGGCCCCATCCCCCAAGCCCCTGGCTTTGAACAATGGCACAGCTGGAAAAGGTACTGTAAACTATTTATTTGGTTATATTCAGAGATTAAGCTGATTCGAAACCGGGTCTGGGGAGGGGGGAGTTAGTGGGGAGAAGGGAAGGCAAAAATAGTCCAGGCTGAGGGGACTCGACAGTGAAGCAGTAGGATAGATAGTTACATACATTTGGTGCTCTCCACTGGACACCACAGCACCCTCACTGACCAACAGAGTGGCAACACAACTGCAGTCACCCACTTTGTTCCTAGAAGAAAAGAGAGAGAGGATGAGAAGGTGAATGGAAAACTAGGGAGGGGGAAGATTTTAACTACTGGCCCTTGCTTTTAAGACCAAATCAAGAAGAGGCTCAGTGATGTGTCTCAGTGATGCCGGTCTTGGATTGCCCTAAAAACATAATTTTTCAACATTCGTAACCCTCATACTAATCCATGTATTATAGTAACCAATCCAAACATAGATTTTAAATTAAACTTTGGCAGAGGCAGACATGTGGTAGTTGCACCTTATAGCAGTGGTTCTCAAACTGTTTGACCAGCACACATTTGCAAGACACAAGATACAGAAATAAACTACATTTTACACTTAACATTTTGAGCTGAAAGTCATTCATGTTAGTAGCCAATATCAACTAGGGATATCATGTCACTTCTCTGGAGTCGAGCTGCACCATCGAGAGCATCCTGACCGGTTGCATCACTGCCTGGTATGGCAACTGCTCGGGCCGCCGACTGCCAGGCACTAGAGGGTAGTGCGAACAGCCCAGTACACCACTGGGGCCAAGCTCCCTGCCATCCAGGATCTCTATACCAGGCGGTGTCAGAGGAAGGCCCAAAAAATTGTCAAAGTCACCAGCCACCCTAGTCATAGACTGTTCTCTCTGCTACCGCACGGCAAGCGGAACTGGAGCGCCAAGTCTAGGTCCAAGAGGCTTCTAAACAGCTTCTACCCCCAAGCCATAAGACTCCGGAACACCTCATCGAATGGCTACCCAGACTATTGGCATTTGCCACCCCCCTCTTTTACACTGCTGCTACTCTCTGTGGTTATCGTCTATGTATAGTCACTTTAATAACACTACCTACATGTAGATATTACCTCAACTAACCGGTACCCCCTGTACATAGTCTCACTATTGTTATTTTACTGCTGCTCTTTAATTACTTGTTATTCTTATCCATCTTTTTTTGTAAACTGCATTGTTGGTTAGCGGCTCGTAAGTAAGCTTTTCACTGTAAGGTCTACTACACCTGTTGTATACGGCGCATGTGACTAATACAATTTGATTTGATCGGATGAATAGCATGGTCTGTCTGTCTAGCTTTTGCCTTCCTCACAAATATCGTAATAAATTAGCCAGAATGTTACATCATCAGCCACAGGTATTGAAAGCAGTGTGATGTTACAGCTATATTTATACATACAGCCAGTAACATACACAAGTGCTTTCTGGTCACTAATCTGGAAGTGTGTGCCCGCCTTTGCGTGCCAATGCCGATGACTGGTCTTTGGTCATGATCAACAGTCAAGTTTTGGCTCTGAATCACAGAGATGTTTTTTAAAGAAGAATTTGGTCCAATATTTGTCGGACTATGTTGCTAACCAGATTGAATAGGCAAAGGTCTACATATAAAATACCAATGGTATATTCAGCTTATTAAAATATGTTTGGAAACAAAATATTGTCCCCCCGTTCAGTTTCCCAAAACCTTCTCTCGACCTCCCGGGAGGTCGGGACCCCCAGCTTCAAAACAACTACCTTATAGTATGTTATATTGTAAATGGCAGTGTTATTGTGTTCCAACATAAACAGCCCCTTCTCCCGATACTACAGAAGTGAGTCATCTACTGTGTAAGGAGTCCAGCGCGTCTCAAATGGCACCGCAGAAGCCTACCTCAGGCTGATCTCGTAGTCCCCGGCGTGGTGGGGCCGGACTCGCCTGATGAGCAGGGACACCACATCCTCTTTCTGCAGAATCTCATAGTCCAGCCCAGTGGTCACCACCTGGCCCTGCTTCATCCAGCTCCACTGGGGGAAGGGGTCCCCAGCGATGGCACAGGACAGCAGGACATTCTGGCCCAAGGAGGCAGTGGTGGACTTGGGCTTAGTGATGAACCAGGGCTGCACCCCGTCCTGGGGCTCTGGAAGACAGAGACAGACAACATTATGGCATGACTAGGGTTGTGAATTTCCTGTAACTTTTTTCCATAAAATCCTGGTTGAAAGATTCCCTGATTTCCAACTTATTCTCTGATTCCAGGAATATTCCAAAAATCGGGATATCTGGAAAACCTGGGAATTTGGGGGAAAATGACCCTAGGCATAAACTACATCCTACTAGAGATATTTCATCAGAGATACTGAGCTAGCTTAGGTGGAGTTTAGGCTACTAGCCTACCTTGTACAGTGAGCGAGGCCTGGGTGCGAACCTCTCCCACTTCGTTCCACACCTCACAGGTGTACTTCCCAGTGTCCTCAGGGAAGACTTCCTGGATGAACAGACTGCATTGGTTCCCCTTCCGCTCAAAGTGGAAGTCCTCTGACTTCTGGATCTCCTTCCCATTGTGGAGCCACACAATCTCTGGATGAGGATTCCCTACGACCACAACATTTGACATTAAACCTTGTGTTTGGACGTGGTTGTGTTTGGCTTTGTCTACCTGGTCACTGTCTCCAAATTACTTTTTAGCATTATGGTCCAAAGACCAATGTAAGTCATTGTTCCAGAAGTTAACATTTTTCTTGCTTCATGCCCCAATCATCTTAAAAAGTGTCTGACATGTATCGTTTAGCTCAATAAAGCTACTTTAAGATCATTTGGACATGAAACACAAAACATACTAATTGCTTGGATAATAAAGTTGATTTTTGGACAAACATGCTAAAAAGTTAGCATTTGAAGAAGGTGGCCAGGTAAACAAAAAAAAAAAACATGGATTTCTGTCAGACTGCTTACTGAGTAAGGAAACCAATATGTAATTTTGTAATTTAAAATCATTTGAATTGTGCCCTATAGTTAGTTACATGTTGTTATGACAGGTTGTGTTACATAACACATGCTGTGACTTTGAATTATCTTGCATAATATTATGCATTTTCCACACAGGTATGATGCATGGTATAATTGAATAAATTGCATGTGGATTACTGTCATCATAAATCTCCATAAGGAAATACAGTGAGAGACCATCCCGCTCCATCACTATTTACATTAAATGATGAAAGGCCTAGAATAATAACTTAAATCATACGCCATACTACTTGCGACTCCTGCGAACAACCTCTCAGACAAACAGGAAGTGGGATGATGAAGATGATATAATAAGAAATGATAATACTCCAAGAGGCTACCCATCCCCTCAGGTCACATGTTGGAAGGAAATGCAAATGCATAAAAACAACCAAAAACCAAACAACTTATCTCTGGGGGGCTGAGCAGGAAATACCAGTGTCTAAAGCAAACAGAGTTGCTAAAAACACTGAAAACAATAGAAGATATGAGTTTTCCAGTCTGATTAACAGGAATAAGTGCCAACACAAGACACCGTACAGTGTTGTATGTATTCACTGTGGCACACCGTCATTGAAATGCTTTTCAACGGAATATAAAAACAAAGGTGTTTTTATTGGACTAGTCTAGGTAGTCTGTTTTCTTTCATTTGCTACCTAAAGAATATGACCTAGGAGGAGGAGAGACGAGGCCTTCTCTTACCCGTCACCTCTACGGTCATGATGACTTTGCTACCGTCCATGACTTTCAGATCCTTCAGACCTCGTAGGAATACAGGGGCAGACGGCTTCTTGGTGTCAACTGCATTTGGAGGGTCCGTCCTCTTGAAAATGTTCTTCGCTGAAATGTAACAACAACATTAGCAGGGTTACATTAAGAACATGAGTAATTTACTAAGCAGCACACTAAGCCAAGACAACCAACTTGAGTTTCAGCATTCCCCCAATTGACTGTTTGTCATGTAAATCAATAGTTATTCTAGATGGAGTCTTGGAATACTATACAGTTCATTCGGAAAGTATTCAGACCCCTTCACTTTTCCCACATCTTGTTACATTACAGCCTTATTCTAAAATGGATCAAATAAAAATCCTCAATTTACACACAACACCCCATAATGACAACAAAAACAGTTTTTTCAGATTTTTTTTCAAATGTATTCAAAATAAAAACAGACCTTATTTACATAAGTATTCAGACGCTTTGCCATGAGACTCGAGATTGAGCTCAGGTGCATTCTGTTTCCATTGATCATCCTTGAGATGTTTCTACAACTTGATTGGAGTCAACCTGTGGTAAATTAAATTGATTGGACATGATTTGGAAAGGCACACACCTGTCTATATAAGATCCCACAGTTGACTGCATGTTAGAGCAAACACCAAGCCATGAGGTCGAAGGAATTGTCCGTAGAGCTCCGAGAAAGGATTGGGTTGAGGCACTCCAGCATCTCTCCAGCACTCCACCAATCAGACCTTTATGGTAGAGTGGCCAGACAGAAGCCACTCCCCAGTAAAAGACACGACAACCCACTTGGAGTTTGCCAAAAGGTACCTAAAGGACTCTCAGACCATGAGAAACAAGATTCTCTGGTCTGATGAAACCAAGATTGAACTCCATGGCCTGAATACCAAGTGTCACATCTGGAGGAAACATGGCACCATCCCCACGGTGAAGCATGGTGGTGGCAACATCATGCTGTGGGGGATGTTTTTCAGCAGCAGGGACTAGGAGACTAGTCAGGATCAAGGGAAAGATGAACTGAGCAAAGTACAGAGAGATCCTTGATAAAAACCTGCTCCAGAGTGCTCAGGAGCGCAGACTGAGGCGAAGGTTCACCTTCCAACATGACCCTAAGCACACAGCCAAGACAACGCAGGACTGGCTTTGGGACACGTCTCTGAATGTCCTTGAGTGGCCCGGCCAGAGCCCGGACTTGAACCCGATCAAACATCTCTGGAGAGACCTGAAAATAGCTGTGCAGCGACGCTCCCCATACTGTCCGAATGCACTGTATATTAAGGCTGGAGTAGATTTCTTATAGTACTTCCCAAATGGCACCCTATTTCCTGTACATAGTGCAATACCTCTGACCTGAACCCTATGGGGTAATGCCACTTTAAGAATGTTTACATATCTCGCATTACTCATCTCATATGTACAGTTCCTTGCGAAAGTATTCGCCCCCCTTGAACTTTGCGACCTTTTGCCACATTTCAGGCTTCAAACATAAAGATATAAAACTGTATTTTTTTGTGAAGAATCAACAACAAGTGGGACACAATCATGAAGTGGAACGACATTTATTGAATATTTCAAACTTTTTTAACAAATCAAAAACTGAAAAATTGGGCGTGCAAAATTATTCAGCCCCTTTACTTTCAGTGCAGCAAACTCTCTCCATAAGTTCAGTGAGGATCTCTGAATGATCCAATGTTGACCTAAATGACTAATGATGATAAATACAATCCACCTGTGTGTAATCAAGTCTCCGTATAAATGCACCTGCACTGTGATAGTCTCAGAGGTCCGTTAAAAGCGCAGAGAGCATCATGAAGAACAAGGAACACACCAGGCAGGTCCGAGATACTGTTGTGAAGAAGTTTAAAGCCGGATTTGGATACAAAAAGATTTCCCAAGCTTTAAACATCCCAAGGAGCACTGTGCAAGCGATAATATTGAAATGGAAGGAGTATCAGACCACTGCAAATCTACCAAGACCTGGCTGTCCCTCTAAACTTTCAGCTCATACAAGGAGAAGACTGATCAGAGATGCAGCCAAGAGGCCCATGATCACTCTGGATGAACTGCAGAGATCTACAGCTGAGGTGGGAGACTCTGTCCATAGGACAACAATCAGTCAGTCGTATATTGCACAAATCTGGCCTTTATGGAAGAGTGGCAAGAAGAAAGCCATTTCTTAAAGATATCCATAAAAAGTGTTGTTTAAAGTTTGCCACAAGCCACCTGGGAGACACACCAAACATGTGGAAGATGAAACCAAAATTGAACTTTTTGGCAACAATGCAAAACGTTATGTTTGGCGTAAAAGCAACACAGCTGAACACACCATCCCCACTGTCAAACATGGTGGTGGCAGCATCATGGTTTGGGCCTGCTTTTCTTCAGAAGGGACAGGGAAGATGGTTAAAATTGATGGGAAGATGGATGGAGCCAAATACAGGACCATTCTGGAAGAAAACCTGATGGAGTCTGCAAAAGACCTGAGACTGGGACGGAGATTTGTCTTCCAACAAGACAATGATCCAAAACATAAAGCAAAATCTACAATGGAATGGTTCAAAAATAAACATATCCAGGTGTTAGAATGGCCAAGTCAAAGTCCAGACCTGAATCCAATCGAGAATCTGTGGAAAGAACTGAAAACTGCTGTTCACAAATGCTCTCCATCCAACCTCACTGAGCTCGAGCTGTTTTGCAAGGAGGAATGGGAAAAAATGTCAGTCTCTCGATGTGCAAAACTGATAGAGACATACCCCAAGCGACTTACAGCTGTAATCACAGCAAAAGGTGGCGCTACAAAGTATTAACTTAAGGGGGCTGAATAATTTTGCACGCCCAATTTTTCAGTTTTTGATTTGTTAAAAAAGTTTGAAATATTCAATAAATGTCGTTCCACTTCATCATTGTGTCCCACTTGTTGTTGATTCTTCACAAAAAAATACAGTTTTATATCTTTATGTTTGAAGCCTGAAATGTGGCAAAAGGTCGCAAAGTTCAAGGGGGGCGAGTAATTTCGCAAGGCACTGTATATGCTGTATCCTTAACTATCTATTGCATCTTAGCCACTGTCACTGCTCATCCATATATTTAATACTTATATATTCTCATCCCATTCCTTTACTAGATTGTGTGTAATAGGTTTTGTTGTGGAATTGTTAGATATTGCCTGTTCGATACTGCTGCACTGTCGGATCTAGAAGCATAGGCATCGCTACACTCACAATAAAATCTGCATGTGACCAATAACATTTGATTTTGATTTGATTTGGGAGCCCTGTGCATCGCTTGGGAGTCTCCGCTTGTTCAGATAAAGATGAACCTCCGGGCCAAGAGCAAGAGCTCCCCTACATCAATTACTCTGCTGGCTGGCAATCTACTGCAGCCAGGACATCTGAAACCTACAGTACTGAAGAAACCATGCCAAAGAATGTGGGAAACTGTGTTCTCAATGACATTGGCAGCCAAGCGTATAGTCGGAAAACTTTCAGAGGCTCTGGAGCAGAACGTTACAAGTGTACAGCTGATCCTCATATGGACTTGTCGTTGAAAAATTAGAGGTCGACCAATGATGAAAGCGGTGATGAAGACACGTCGGCGCCAAGGCACAGCGTGATGATTTGATCACGATTTATGGCACTGTCCGGATGGATGACCATATTTATACGCATCACAGGAGTGAAGCACACCTTCGCCAGTGGCTTTCTCTGGGGCCGGACATTGCCACGGAGGTCCAAGGATACTGGCACACTCAGAGGCATGACGATGATTTAAACTTGAGTTGACTAATGTATCTAACTGTATGGATTAAATTATCATGTTTGGATCCCTTCAGTAGCCCTGAAGAGCTGCAAGTTAAGGATTTATCTTTACAGAATTGCTGAACTAAACTGGTCGCCGGACGGCGGTCAGTTCAAAGCCCCTATCATTTAGATTGAGTGTGTCGATTAGGTTTAGAGAATGATTGTGAAGTTTTGTGCGTTTTGTTTGTTGGCCAGCAGAGTGATGCTAATTAAATCGATGGAGGCAATTGAAATGGGTTGCTTCATTCATTGAGAACTTGTATTGCACATTTCCTGGCTATACTTTGTAGGCCTAATGCCATAGTGTGGTGTGTATGCTATGTTATTAGACAGACGATTTTCTACATTGTAGAAAAATGTATGGTATGTACACATTTTATAATTATATTCTTATTGCATACTTGTAATGCATCTTTATCACTTTTAAATTGGCTTCATACTGTAGTCCTTGTAATTCAGAGTAATATTATTTGTTTTGTTGTTCTGGACTAATGATAAATGTACAGTACCAGTCAAAAGTTTGGCAACACCTATTCATTCATTTAAAAAAATATATATATATTTTCTACATTGTAGAATAACAGTGAAGACATCAAACTATGAAATAACACATATGGAATTATGTAGTAACCAAAAAAAAGTTTTGAAAAATCTAAATATATATAGTATATTTGAGATTCTTCAAAGTAGCCACCCTTTGCCTTGACAGCATTACACACTCTTGGCATTCTCTTAACCTGCTTCATGAAGACTGTTTTTCCAACAGTCTTGAATGACTTCCCACATATGCTAAGCACTTGTTGGCTGCTTTTTCTTCACTCTGCGGTCCAATTCATCCCAAACCATCTCACACCGGTCTGGTGATTGTGGAGGCCAGGTCATCTGATGCAGCACTCCATCACTCTCCTTGGTCAAATAGCCCTTACACACTATCACACCTCCTCCTCCATGCTTCACGGTGGGAACCACACATGTGAAAAATCATCCGTTCACCTACTCTGCGTCTCACAAAGACACGCCGGTTGGAACCAAAAATCTCAAATTTGGACTCATCAAACCAAAGGACAGATTTCCACTGGTTTAATGTCCATTGACCTGATTCTCGCAGTCTCCACTGAACAGTTGATGTTGAGATATGTCCGTTTCTTGAACTCTGTGAAGCATTTATTTGGGCTGCAAGCTGAGGTGTAGTTAACTCTAATGAACTTATCCTCTGCAGCAGAGGTAACTCTGGGTCTTCCCTTCCTGTGGCGGTCCTCATGCGAGCCAGTTTCATCATAGCGCTCAATGGTGTTTGCGACTGCAATTGAAGAAACTTTCAAAGTTCTTGACATTTTCCAGATTACTTTAAGACATGAAGGTCAGTCAATGATGGACTGTCATTTCCCTTTGCTTATTTGAGCTGTTCTTGCCATAATATGGACTTGGTCTTTTACCAAATAGGGCTATCTTCTATATACCACCCCTACCTTGTCACAACAAAACTGGTTTGCTCAAACGTATTAAGAAGGAAATAAATGCTACAAATGAACTTTAAAACAAGGCACACCTATTAATTGAAATGCATTCCAGGTGACTACCTCATGATGCTGGTTGAGAGAATGCCACAAGTGTGCAAAGATGTCAAGGCAAAGGGTGACTACTTTGAAGAATCTCAAATATATTTTGATTTGTTTAACACTTCTTTTTGGTTACTACATGATTCCATGAGTTATTTCATAGTTTTGATGCCATCACTATTATTCTACAATGTAGAAACTAGCAACAAAAATAAAAACGGAATGAGTAGGTGTGTCAATTTTTGACTGGTACTGTAATTATACTACACATCGTACACTTGGGTTCCACCTTGACAACTCTGCTCTAAACGTGTAAACGTGACTCAAATAATGCAAGAACTTAGATCGCTAGAAACAGCTCATAAGTATCCGAACATTGTTAATTCCATTATGGTACAAGATAGACACATTATAGTCTGGTGATGCAACGATTAGCCATCTTGCTAGACCCGTCAGAGAAGCACAGGGCTGTATACATTTTATACACATGATTATGGAGTCAGAATGAATAAATATTACGATAGAATTCCTCCTACTCTGATCACATTTCGTCATCCTCAGAGGTCGGGAGTAGAATTTCATCCATAACTACAGACTTGCCATCTGGAGAAGTTTCCAGAGCACAACGCAATGCTATTTCTGCGCCCCAAATGGCACCATTTTCCCTATTTAGTGCACTCTTTGTGAACAGAGCCCTGGTCAAAAGTAATACACTAAATAAGGAATAGGGTGCCATTTGGGATGAATACGAGATATGTCCTGAACGTTACCAGGTGCGCGTCCCAAAAGGCACCCTAACCACTATACAGTGCACTACTTTTGATCGGACACGTTACAGTACTCCAATTACAGCTCGATCACCCTTTAGACCCGTGCTCTAAACACCACAGCGACGATCTGGACACTCCAAATGACTGATGATGTGATGTTATTGGCAAACTAGTGAGGTACATGTCCTGAAAAAGCAAACACTTGGATAATCTCATTAAAGATGACCATAGGACGTGAGGGATAAGGGCAATGCTCTTGCCAAGGTCTTTAAGAGTCCAAATCAAATTACTTGACTCATCATTGTACTTTAGTCATAATGGGGTAAAAAGTTGAATCTAATGATAAAAACATGCACTATCACAATACAGTTATATAGAAAGAAATCATATATCAAAATAAAAAGGGACAGAGGGAGCAAGAGGACAAGCTGTTCTGAGCGAAACAGGCACATTTCCACGAGGGACTTCTCTATTACGGAGGGCTTCCTGAGAGAGAGAGTGAGGACCTTTTTGGCCCTCGCTCTTTGATTCATACGCACCATGTATGGCGTTTGGTTCTACGTAGAGTCAACCCCCTCCCCAGGTTCATAAATCTAGTGGCCCTAACCTTGTGGACGTCAGGACCCTACAAGACAGGGCTTGTCATAAACACAGCCCACTGTCTGTATACATACCCAGCATGCCAGAGGGAGATCCAAGGCATCTCCAGCATGTTTCCATCAGCACTACTGCTTAAAAAGCCCCGTTTCACTGCTGCCTCAGGCTGCGTCCCAAATGGCACCCTATTCCCTTTATACTATACTAACTTTTCACCTGGGCCTATGGGAGCTTTCGTCAGCCCTGGTCAAAAGTAGTGGGAATATGGTGCCATTTGGGACCGACAGTAATCTGAGGAGCCCTCATAACAGTTTACACATGGCCCAAGGGCCCAACTTTAAACAAAAGTTAATAATAATGCAGGGAGCCTAACTGCGTGGGACATCCTCTAGCCCCTCTACCAATCCTAAGGCATGCAATACTCAACAGTCAATATAAACATTTAGCATTTCCCAAAGGCATTTCAATAGTAAAAAGAAACTATCACACCTTACAGTATTCATATATCATTGGAGGCTGCTGAGGGGAGGACGGCTCATAGTAATGGCTGGGATGGAGCGTAATGGAATGGTAACTAACACAAGAAAACCATCTGTTTCATACCATTCCATTCCGGCCATTATTATGAGCCGTCCTCCCTTCAGCAGCCTCCGCTGTCATATACTGTAGGTATATGTACAGTATGATGATCTTAACTTACAGCTAACACTGCCATGGCTGTTCTTCAACAATATCTTAGCTGTGTTGAACAGCCTCACCCTACCTCTTAGACTGGCATCATATAAACGGGCACCAATCCACTCATCTACTTGTTCTCACAGGTTCAGTGTGATGCCAACTTGCCAAGCGAATCAACGGCCACTTGGCTTGCAGCTAGCCCATCTGCATGAAGCGTTGCGTCTTTAAAATCAGGGCTTAGAAAGGAGACTCTTAATCAGACTGAAGTGAAGGTTAAACCTGTAGATCGAGATCACTATGGAATCTTACAGTCAGTGTCATTACTGTTAAACATAAGTGTATTATAATGCATCGTAAAGGACTTAATAGAAAGTGCTTCCAAACAGATTCCAAAAAGATTGGCTGGTGGGTGTCCTTAAAGTTATACTCTCTCACTGCTCTAGCACTCTTTTGCTACCAAAAATGAATGAGTGCCATTAGTTCTTAATGCATGACCAAGATGGTTGGTGTGCTAGCAAGTCAAACAAGCTGTATTTCTCTCGCTCTCTCTCTCTCTCATGCTGCATGCTGAACTCACGGTGCATGTGTGGGAAAATGATGGCATTTCACATTTTAAAAAGCTGAACCTCTGCCATGAAGCCCTGTGTGCGCTGAAAGACAAGGTTTCTGTTCCAAATGGCACCCTATTCCCTACACAGTACACTACTTTTGACCAGGGCCATGGTAAAAAAATAAAAATAAAAGTTGTGGACCATATAGGGAATGTGGAGCCGTTTGGGATGTAGACAAGATGCATGCTGGAACAGAGAGAGCAGATGTTTCCTGAAATGCAACATCAGAGCCCTAAAATAGATATTATCTTAGAGCAGCAGTGTTGCTTATCAAAGGGCTCAAAGTACTCTCAATATAGACATTTCAGGGCTTTAGTAAACAGTCAAATGCTCATTCTTCTGAGAAGAGAAGCATATTTCCCATCATGGATTGAGCACATTCTCAAAGCCAAAAGATTGCTAAGACTTAAAATAGCCTGATAGTATGAGACACATTTTATGTACAGTACCAGTCAAAAGTTTGGACACACCCTCTCATTCAAGAGTTTCTTTATTGTTACTATTTTCTACATTGTCGAATAATAGTGAAAACATCCAAACAATGAAATAACACATATGGAATCATGTAGTAACCAAAAAAGGTGTTAAACAAATTAAAATACATTTTAGATTTGAGATTCTTTGCCTTGATGACAGCTTTGCACACTCTTGGCGTTCTCTCAACCAGCTTCACCTGGAATGCTTTTCAAACAGTCTTGAAGAAGTTCCCACATATGCTGAGGAGTTGTCTGCTTTTCCTTCACTCTGCGGTCCAACTCACCATCCCAAACCATCTCAATTGGGTTGAGGTCGGGGGAATTGTGGAGGGCAGGTCATCTGATACAACACTCCATCCTTCTCCTTCTTGGTCAAATAGCCCTTACATATCCTGGAGGTGTGTTTTGGGTCATTGTCTTGCTGAAAAACAAATTATAGTCCCACTAAGCTCAAACCAGATGGGATGGCGAATAGCTGCAGAATGCTGTGGTAGCCACGCTGGTTAAGTGTGCCCTGAATTCTAAATAAAACACAGACATTGTCACCAGCAACACACACCCACACCATCACACCTCCTCCTCCATGCTACACGGTGGGAACTACACATGCGGAGATCATCCGTTCACCTACTCTGCATCTGACTAAGACACGGCGGTTGGAACCAAAAATTTGGACTCATCAGACGAAAGGACAGATTTCCACCGGTCTAATGTCCATTACTCGTGTTTCTTGGCTCAAGCAAGTCTATTCTTCTTATTGGTGTCCTTTAGTAGTGGTTTCTTTTCAGCAATTCAACCATGAAGGCCTGATTCCTCTAAACAGTTGATGTTGAGATGTGTTTGTTACTTGAACTCTGTGAAACATTTATTTGGGCTGCAATCTGAGGTGCAGTTAATTGCTGATTTCTGAGGCTAGGAACTAATGAACTTATCCCCTGCAGCAGAGATACCTCTGGGTCTTCCTTTCCTGTGGCAGTCCTCATGAGAGCCAGTTTCATCATAGCACTTGATGGTTTATGCGACTGCACTTGAATAAGCTTTCAAAGTTCTTGACATTTTCCGGATTGACTGACCTTCATGCATTAAAGTAATGATGGACTGTTGTTTCCCTTTGCTTATTTGAGCTGTTCTTGGCATAATACGGACTTGGAATTTTACCAAATATTGCTATCTTCTATATACCACCCCTACCGATCGGCTCAAATGCACTAAAAAATAAAATGCCACAAATTAACTTTTAACAAGGCACACCAGTTAATTGAAATGCATTCCAGGTGACTACCTCATGAAGCTGGTTGAGAGAATGCCAAGAGTGTGCAAAGCTGTCAAGGCAAAGGGTGGCTACTTTGAAGAAACTCAAATATAAAATCTATTTGGATTTGTTTAACATTTTGCTGGTTACTACATGATTCCATATGTGTTATGGCATAGTTGATGTCTTCACTACTATTCTACAATGTAGAAAACAGTATAAAATAAAAAATAAATACAAAATAAAAAACCTTGAATGAGTCGGTGTCCAAAGGCGAGGAGACAGGTTAAAGAAGGTTTTTGAAGCCTTGAGACATGATTGTGTATGTGTGCCATTCAGAGGGTGAATGAGCAAGACAAACGATTTAAGTGTCTATGAACAATGTATGGTAGTTCTTGAGTGTGTCAAGAACTGCAACGCTGCTTTTCACACTCAACTGTTTCCCCGTGTGTATCAAGAATGGTCCACCAATCAAAGGACATCCAGTCAACTTGACACAACTGTGGGAAGCATCGGAGTCAACATGGGCCAGCATCCCTATGGAACGCTTTCGACACCTTGTAAAGTCCATGCCCCGATGAATTGAGAATGTTCTGAGGGTAACAGGGGGTGCAACTCAATATTAGGAAGGTGTTCCTAATGTTTTGTACTCTCAGTGTAATGTGTATTGTATGTACCTAGTGTCTCAGAGTACGGGTCATGATCAGTTATAACTTTTGGATCTTAATGAACAGCATATGGACAGGGAGGAGCTGAACCCACTCTGAGAAGCTTGATACATACGGTCACTGTAGAGGCTCCCAAGCCCACCTTTGACGATGACTCTGGAAGTGCACACCGCTCTCCCATGGCTGTTCTCAGCGACACATGCGTACTGGCCTTCGTCCTCTGGCAGTGCACCCTGGACTGTGAGTTGGGTCAGGCCATTCTCAAAGGCAGAGTGGGCATGCGGCACTGGCTTGTCTGGAGGGGGAGTGGGGGAAGGAACATGCGTCACACTCGGGGAGGAAACACCTAAACCCATTCCACACACAGCAACAAAAAAAAAGAAAAAAAAAATTCTTACACTAAGAGTATAAAAGTTAAGGAGAGCAGTATTACATGGAGAGAGATGATTGAAGAAAGATTATTAAGCAACTAGACTAATATTCATTCATTCATATTGAACAAAGAAAACATTTGCTGTGGAATCGCTCATAAAACAAATAAATGTGTGGTGGCAGAAAAAGACTACACACATGTAAAAAATAACAACAACAACCTTGTAACTGATCGGATGTGTGTTTTCCTGCAGGCCTGAGTTTACACAGACAGGCAGCTAGCTAGCTCGGTGTTAAATTGATCCTGGATGGGTCTCCCGAGTGGCGCAGCGTTCTATCGCAGTGCTTGCTTTGCCACTAGAGAACCTGGTTCGGGTCTAGGCTCTGTCGCAGCCGGCCGCGACCGGGAGACCAATTGGAAGGCGCACAATTGACCCAGGGTCGTCCGGGTTGAGGGAGAGTTTTGCCGGCAGGGATATATCTGTCCCATCGTCCACTAGCGACTCCCGTGGTGGCCCGGGCGCAAATGCACGCTGCCACGGTCGCCAGGTGTATGGCGTGTCCTTCGACACATTGGTGCAGCTGGCTGCCGGGTTAAATGGGTCGTCGTGTCAAGAAGCAGTGCGGCTTGGCTGGGTCGTGTTTCAGAGGACGCACGGCTCTCGACCTTCGCCTCTCCCGAGTCCGTACGGGAGTTGCAGCGATGGGACAGGAACGTAACTACCAATTGGATACCACGAAATTGTGGAGAAAGTTTTGTAACTACAGCGCACAACATGATTCAATGCACCAGTAAATAAATCGGCACAATCACATTTTGGAGCTCAAATTGAGATCATGTATACTGTGCTAATGACGACACAAAAAGAGAGTAACGGAGAGGAATGTACAATATGCCATATTTATGCACCACCTCTATATAAATGGCTCTTGCATTTCATAATCGGCCGGCACAGGTCAGAGTTTGGAAAGAGAGAGAGTCTCAGATGTCTGCTTTTGGAGCACAAACACTTGCCAAGTCTAGCTGTGTGTAATATTTCAGAAGAGGTTTCAGGAGGCAGCGATGCATGTTTTTCCTTTATATGGTTCCTAGGCCTCATATTTGTTTAATGGCTGTGGGTGTATTTTCCAGCGGAAAGAACAGAGGGCTGCGAATCGGTCGGTGCTGGGATCCCTGCTGGGAGCGGGGACTATTTCTCTTCCCTGAGATAAGTGTGATGCCATTAACTGTCCATCCGTCTTCAAGAGACCAGAGTATAACATCAACAGTTCCCGTACAGCTCAGACCTGGAGCACTAAGAGAAGTGGCCTTGTGGAAACTATGGCTACGTCCCAAGTGACACCCTACTCTCTATATAGTGCACTACTTTTGACCAGGACCCATAGGGGTCTGGTCAAAAAGTAGTATACTATGAAGGGAATAGGGTGCCATTTGTGACAGAAACTATGTTAGATCCTTCGCTAAAATCAGCAACAAGTCAATTCTATTTGAGTTTAAAGATTAAATCTCTATTTTAAAGATGCCTCTTAAAGGCCCAGTGCAGACAAAATGTGATTTTCATATGTTTTATATTTCAGCACTATGAGGTTGAAATAATACTGTGAAGTTGTGAAAATAATGATAATGCCTTTCTAGTGTACTGTAAGAGCTGTTTGAAAAGACCGCCTGAAATGTCATCTTGTTTTGCTGAGATGGAGCTTTGGCCTGCCTGGTGACGTCACTACATGGTAAATTAGTTAATAAACCAATAAGAAAGAAAGTGCCAAACCGCTCTGCCAATAACAGCTAGTTTTCAATTTTCACCTCCCCACTCAGCCCACTCCCAGACAGTCCTAGCAAATTTCTTGCTTGAGAAATTGCTCTTTGCTAAGAAGCTATTTTTATTATTTTTTTACAATTAAGTACTGTAAGGTACTTAATTGTTACCCAGAAATGATTTGATATTTAGATTAAAACGGCTGCATTGGACCTTTAATACTTTTCAGCTATGTTTTCTAACGAGGATAATTCAACTCAAACACATTTGGCCACCGAAGTAAAACAAAACACAAACAATTACATTGGCCAAGACACTTCACAAACAAGTTCAGGAGCCGAACTTTTGACTAGAAATGAAAGTTACAGTTAAGAACTGTAGCCCTATGTTGTGAGCCAAGTTAGGCTCAGGTGATAGATTGATTTTGTCTAACTCTTAACAAATTGTGATCCATCTTCATTAAATATGGAAGGATAAAAATGACCTAGCTACAATAAAAAAATACTATGTTCAGTTGGAATTCTGCTAGATCAATTGTCATGCCAAGCTTTCATTTTGGTTAGTGATATTGGGTACCCTTAGGACGTCCATACTCCCAAGGCTAAACCCTAACCCCTACTCTTACCCTAACCTTAACCCTTACCGTAACCAATTCAAACGTCAACTCCAATGAGACATAGACGTCCCAAGGCTCCCGTATAGCATTAATCCATTTTGGAGTTATGACCTTCAAAATTGCCCATTCAAGGGGTTTCCTCCGACATTCTCTACGTAGAGCAGTTAAAGATGAAAAAGATCAACATTCTCTGTGTGGGATCTGACATATTACAGAGACACATGAGCCTTCAGCAGCAGAGCAGCCAGACCTGTGAAACGGTGGTCCTGTGATGGGCCGGCCTCATGCTGAGAGGGAAAGCAGTAGCAGACTTACTATGGCGGTGTCCCAAAGGGCACCCTATTACCTTTATAGTGCACTACTTTTGACCAGGGCCCGTAGTGCACTATATAGGGAATAGGGTGCCATTCGGGAACGCATGTAATAAATTACACACACCCCACCCCACCTAGCTGATCTATTCAAGAGGGTTCTGAGTACAGGGACTTTTTGTTATTCCTACCACTTCTCCCTTCATCCTTCACTTTTCATAGGAGTGGAAGGGATTTGTCTGTCCGTCCAATGAGGTGCAAAGCATTGAAAAACAGGATTATCACCCCCCTCTTGTGGTGACTGCTACTGCTAGGGTTGCACATTTCCGGTAATTTTTGCCAAATTCCCAGGTTTCCCAGAAATTCCAGTTGGAAATTATGGGAAAGTTACTGGAACTTTGCATCCTTAGTTACTGCAGGGGGAGATGCAGGGTGGCAGGTAGCCTACCGGTTTAAGAGCGTTGGGCCAGTAACCGAAAGATTGCTGGTTTGAATCCCTGAGCCGATTAGGTGAAAAATCTGTCCGTTGTGCCCTTGAGCATGGCACCTATTTCTTAAGTCAAATGTAAAATTGTTTTAATGATGGGCTCTCTCACCGTTTAGGAGCCAGGAGATGTTAGGTAGAGGATCCCCCTCCACTGAACACTGCAGAAGGAAGTCCTGGCCCTCACTCACTGAACATCCCTTCAGGACAGTGCTGAACGCAGGGGGCTTGCCCTCCAGCCGTGGGTCTGCAGGCGAGGGAGTACACAGACAGAGTATTAAGAATACGACCTAAATGTATTACATTGGGGCCTTACATTTGAAATGCGTGTTACTGGTCAGTCTAACGGCCCATTTCCACCATAAGACTCTACCCCAGCGTTTGGCCTAAAGTACCTGCCGCAAACAATACCTACCCGGACTTGGGACAACCGACCGCGGTATCGGCAAACTGGGTGTATGACCAAATGCAATCTTTCCTTCTCTCCAGTAGAGGGCATAGGTGGACAAGAATTGTGGCAGGTCATGTCTGGGAGGACACACACTCCCAACAAAAAGACCGCTCATCTCAAACACAATAACCTGAATATGCATAGAATCCGACACGGCTCAGTATTATGGAAAATAAAAGCGATAAATTCTGGACTCTCCCTAAATTAAATCACCGTAGACTGGTGCCAGTACGTTTAGTCCAAACAAAACCACCAACCAGATTTCAAAACAGTTTCACTTGGACTATCATTCAATAAACAACCAACTGTTATTTGGTTAAAGACCGCAGACAGCTTATAAGGACCGGTCCAATAGCAACAGTGTCTCGTTTTAGTTGAACTCAGCCCAAAATCGGCATTGCCGCTGAGGAATGAACTAAACGGTCGATGTGCTCACCTCAGTTTAGCCTGCCTTCATCATTATCGTGTTTTGATTAAGACAGGCAGGGGAAATGAATTAGACGCTTATTTACCCAAAAAGGCAGAGCTGGAGACTGCGGAGACCATTTACGTCTAAACTACTGTACCTTCAACCATAGACCTGTCAGATGAAAAGGGTGACTCGATAAATATCCTGCACAACAAAGGGCCTTAGTTCACACTATTAAAACCAACAATGCTGCTCTCCCGTTCTCCTTTAGTTCCTGCCACAGTGTGTATGGTAAACACTTTTTGACCAGAGCCCTACGGGTCCCAGGGACTCAAAGGGATGGGCACATTTTAGTGACTTCCCTAGCACCACACACCTGATTTAAAATAAATCAACTGCTCATCAAGCTTTGATCATTTTAAAAATCAGATTTGTGGTGCTGGGGCAAAAATTTAAAATGTTGCACCTCTTGGTTCCCCAGGACCAGGATTCGGAAATGCTGGATAAAAATCGGGTGCCATTTGGGACCCAAACCAAGTACTTACTCTTGACCGTGAGGTTCCAAGTCGAGGACACCTTCCCAGTGCTAGTAGTCAGGGTGCATCCGTACGTCCCACTGTCCCTTTTCTGGACCTTGTCCACAGTGAGGATGTGAGTGTTGCCGTCCTGCTGGAAGCTCAGCCCTGCTCTGGGCCTCAAAGGGAAGCCATCTTTAACCCAGCTCAGGCCAGCCACGGGAGAGCCTGAGACTGGAAGAGCACATTAACAGTCAATCTAAATGGGTTAAATATGCAATAATAAAAGTAGCTAAGAACTGTTAGTGAACTGGTATTCGTGAATTGGCAAAAATGTGCATCTAAACATGACAAATACATACAGCATTTTACAGAGTTACGGTTCATATAAGGAAATCAGTCAATTGAAATCAATTCATTCCTAATCCATTTAGTTCACATGACTGGGAATACAGATATGCATCTGTTGGTCACAGATACTTTCAAAAAAAGGAAGGGTCGGGGAACAGAAAACCAGTCAGTATCTGGTGTGACCACCATTTTCCTCATGCAGCGCGACACATCTCCTTCGCATAGAGTTGATCAGGCTGTTGACTGTGACCAGTGGAATGTTGTTCCAATCCTCTTCAATGGCTGTGCGAAGTTGCTGGATATTGGCGGGAACTGGAACACGCTGTCGTACACGTAGATCCAGAGCATCCCAAACGTGCTCAATGGGTGACATGTCTGGTGAGTATGCAGGCAATGGAAGAACTGGGACATTTTCAGCCTACAGGAATTATGTATAGATCCTTCCAACAATGGGCCATGCATCATCATGCTGAAACATGAGGTGGCGGATGAATGGGATGACAATAGGCCTCGGGATGTCGTCACGGTATCTCTGTGCATTCAAATTGCAATCAATAAAATGCAATTGTTTTCATTGTTCGTAGCCCATACCATAACCCCACCACCACCACCATAGGGCATTCTGTTCACAACGTTGACATTAGCAAACCGTCTGCCATCTGCCCAGTACAGTTGAAACCGTGAAAGCACATTTTTCCAGCGTGACAGTGACCATTGAAGGTCAAGACCCTGATGAGGACGACGAGCATGCAGGTGAGCTTCACTGGGACTGTTTCTGACAGTTCTTCGGTTGTGCAAACCCCCAGTTTCATCAGCTGTCTGGGTGGCTGGTCTCAGACCATCCCGCAAGTGAAGAAGCCGGATTTGGAGGTCCTGGGCTGGTGTGGTTACACTTGGTCTATGGTTGAGAGGCCGGTTGGACGTACAGTACTGTCAAATTCCCTAAAATGACATTGGAGGCGGCTAATGGTAGAGATATTAACATTCAATTCTCTGGCAACAGCTCTGGTGGACATTCCTACAGTCAGCATGCTAATTGCACACTCCCTCTAAACTTGAGACATCTGTGGCATTGTGTTGTGACAAAACTGCACATTTTAGCATGGCCTTTTATTGTCCCAAGCACAAGGTGCACCTGTATAATGATCATGCTGTTTAATCACATTTTTGATATGCCACATCTGTTAGGTGGATGGATTATCTTGGCAAAGTTTAAATGCTCACTAACAGGGACGTAAACGTATTTCTGCACAGCATTTTTAGAGGAATAAGATGTTTGTGCTTAAGGAACATTTCTGGGACCTTTTATTTCAGGTCATGAAACATGGGACCTACACTTTACATGTTGCATTTATATTTTTGTTCAATATAATACACCATAAGATGTTTTGAATCACCTTGGCATTTGAATGCGACTTTGGTCCCCTCTTTAGTGTCCTGGCTCTGAGGTACAGAGTCAAATTTTGGTGGAGCTCCAGCAGTCACTGCTGCCCTCGCTGACCTGCTCTCTCTGGTCTGCCTTCTAGTCTCTCTAGTGGGCTCTGGAGATGGCTGTGGGGGGCTCTGGACTCCCACTGGGGGGGTCTTCACCCTATCCCTTGTATCCCTCTCAGGGGCTCTGTGTGGGTCTGGGCTGGTCCTAGCAGCTCCCTGGCCTCTTAGATGGTGTTGCAGACTGGTGGAGCTGGCAGCCTTTGGGGTTGCCACTCCAGGCTTTCTAGGGGCCTCATCAGGCAGGTCTGCAGGGGGCTTGGGAGACACCACGATGGTGGTCTTGGGCAACGCCATGGTGTCCTTCCATGTTGCTTTGGTCAGCTCTGTGTGGTCTTTGGTCTCCCTGGTGAGTGTGGCGAGTCTCTCTCTGGTCTCAGTCCTGTCTCCTGTCTTGGTAGGTGAACGCCGGTCAGCGAGCAGGCCGTTACTTGTGTGCTTGACTTCGGGTGAGTCAGTTGTCTTTGGGACAGGGGCCACCGGAGCAGAGGGACCAAGGCTGTAGTAACACATTGTCAAGGGATTGAATATTTAACTGTAGAGAAATTGTGGAATTATTTGGTAGAAATGTATACATCTCATGAAAATAATTGCTCATGGAATCACAGTTAGTAATACTACAATGCAGGGAATTGTATGAGATACATACTCACATGCCAGCCTCACTGCCTGAACCTAAAAAAAAAAGGATGCACACTGAATTTCCTCTCAAATACAACAAAAAATGTCCCAAATATAACTTGTCCCAAATGGCACCCTATTCAGTGGACCCTAGTCAAAAGGAGTGCACTACAAAGGGTAAAGTGCTATTTGGGACACAACCTGTGTGATGGCTGCAGTATCTTACCCTGAACATTCAGCTCTGCTGTAGCTGTGGCCTTCCCAGCACTGTTGGCCACAGAGCAGGTGTACATTCCTGCATCGTCCACACACACGTCTCGGATCTCCAGGAAGTGGATTCCCGACTTCTCAAACATGTTGAAGTGGGAAGAAGTATGAAGCTCTTCATCTCCCTGTGACACCCATCAAAGAGAAATAGTGACAAAGTGGAAGAGAGAGAGATGTCAGAGATTAAGACTCACCATCCTACATATTTGAAAGACAATACACCATCTCTGTTCTAACCAATGATGCAAAATCTAAATGTTAACTTTCCAAAATGTCATGCTTATTCCCTCCTAATTCAAAAAAAGATTCAAAGTGGGATTGCTGGAAAACCTGGGAATTTTGGGAAAGTTACTGAGATTACTAAACCTTCTCTCTGTTCCATCTCACCTTAAGCCAGGTAACCAGGGGCTGTGGGCGTCCTGTGATTTTGGCAGAGAACTTGCCACTCTGTCCCATTCGGACAAAGATGCGCGAGGGCCTTGTCACAAACTTAGGGGGGCTCTCCCCCCAGATACTGGGCATGCTCTCCATGGTTGACACTCCAAACCGCCCACTGGAGTCAGAGAAAACACAACCACTCACTACCTCAACATCCAAATATGTGTCTGCTTAATCACACCACTTGAACAAACACATTCCATTTGAACAATGACTTAATACAGTAAATATGAGTGACTGACAGACCACATTTACAGGCCGTTGCTTGCGGATCCAACTTTTACGGGATTTTGTCTGCAGCAATCAAAGATCCGGAGCTTCCCGAATCTTCTGTGCATGTACAGAGTATATCAAACCTTAGGACCACCTTCCTAATATTGAGTTGCACCCCCCCCCCCCCTTACTTAAATCCACAACTTGGATCCCTCCACAGCCTCATAGATGATCTAGATACTTTTTCTAACCTCTCTGCATTACAACCAAATTATGATAAGTACTACATTTAAGCAATAAGGTACGAGGGGGTGTGGTATATTGGCCATATACTGTACCAGAATCCCCAGAGGTTCCTTATTGCTATTATAAACTGGTTACCAACGTAATTAGAGCAGTACAAATACATGTTTTGTCATACCCGTGGTATAAGCTCTGATATACCACAGCTGTCAGCCAATCAGCATTCAGGGCTCGAACCATCCCAGTTTATAATATGTATTGGATCACCAAAAAAATGATACTTTTACATTACCATGTAGTTTACCAATAAAATGGTCTGACGGTGAAGTGGACATACTCGGTATTCAAAGAAATGATCTGACTACAATACATTTTAATAGAAAGTTAGCAAAAATAGATCTTGCTACAGTGGAAAGGAAATTACCTTTCCATTTGTGGAGAGATCACCCTGATTAACTCTTTAGTCATATGCCTGTTTAACTATTTAAAAAAAAATATATTATATGAGCAAAACATTTTCTTTTCTTTGGAACAGCAAGCCAGACAACATTAAACAGGCCTATTTCTATAATGATCATGAATTCAGGGAGCAAAAATGATTCAATATTAAAGCATTACACTTCTCACTAAAGGCTTCAGTCATACAGAAGCTATACTTAAAACCCGAACTGGTTCTCTAGCAAGAATATGTCACCCCATGTTCAGGAATGGGCTTTACAATCTCTCACTTTAGGTTATTTGAAAATGAAATCATCATCTCTAAAATATCGCTATTTTTAAAACAAGCCATAGAAAGTTGGTTGCAATTTCAGTTTAATCCAACAGAAAAGACCAAACAAATATTACAACAAATATTATAACCAATATTATGGTTAAACTCAAATACACTAATTGATTAAAAGTATTATTATTCATATTTCTAATGATATCATAAATAGGACTGGTGGAGTTGTCACACATGCAGCAAACAAAAATATATGGATATTTCAGCTCTACTCAAAATGATAACTAATTGCAGCATTACGGCAGAAATGGAAGAGGCAAGTGGAAGGGGGGAAAAGTAAGGAACATGTCTGTTGGCCCTGCATTAAAGACCAAAATTGTCTAAAGACAATTGTGATACTTTATTTTATTTCATTTAAGGACCAAATAATTGACAGCTGTCAGGGGGGATACAACCATCCCAGCTATGCAGATTTTGCTGGGAAGAGAGAATAATTATCAGATAAAATTTTATTGGTTACATACAGTACCCATGGTTAGCAGATGTTATTGCGAGTGTAGCGAAATGCTTGTGCTTCTAGTTGCGACAGTGCTGCAATATGTAATCTAACAATTCCTCAAAAACTACCTAATGCACACAAATCTAAGTAAAGACTAAGAATATATACATATAAATGTATGGATGAGCAATGACAGGCAGCATAGGCAAGATGCAATAGATGGTATAAAATACAGTATATAGATAGATGAATAATGCAAGATATGCAACCATTATTAAAGTGGCATTATTTAAAGTGACTAGTGATCCATTTATTAAAGTGGCCAATGATTTCAAGTCTGTATGTAGGCAACAGCCTCTGTGTTAGTGATGGTCTAGTGGCCGGGGACTTCAATGCAGGGAAACTTAAATCCGTTTGACCAAAATTCTATCAGTATGTTAAATGTGCAACCAGAGGGGAAACAACTCTGGGCCACCTTTACTCCACACACAGAGACGCATACTAAGCTCTCCCTCACCCTCCATTTGGCAAATCTGACCATCATTATATCCTTCTGATTCCAAGCAAAAATTAAAGCAGGAAGCACCAGTGACTCGATCTATACAACAGTGTCAGATGAAGAAGATGCTAAGCTACAGGACTGTTTTGCTAGCACAGACTGGAATTGGTTCCGGGATTCTTCTGATGGCATTGAGGAGCACACCACATCAGTCACTGGCTTTATCAGTAAGTGCATAGAGGATGTCGTGCCCACAGTGACTGTACGTACATAACCGGACCAGAAGCCATGGATTACAGGCAACATTCGCACTGAGCTAAAGGGTAGAGCTGCTGCGTTCAAGGAGCAGGACACTAACCCGGAAGCTTATAAGAAATCCCGCTATGCCCTCCGATGAACCAATTAACAGGTAAAGCATTAAAACAGGACTAAGATCGAATCGTACTACACCGGCTCCTCTGGCAGGGCCTGCAAACCACTACAGACTTCAAAGGGAAGCACAGCCGAGAGCTACTCAGTCACACAAGCCTACCAGACGAGCTAAATTACTTTTATGCTCGCTTCGGGGCAAGTAACACTGAAACATGCATGAGAGCATGAGCCGTTCCGGACGACTGTGTGATCACGCTCTTCACAGCCGATGTGAGTAAGACCTTTAAACAGGTCAACATTCACAAGGCCGCAGGGCCAGATGAATTACCAAGACATGTAAGCATGCGCTGACCAACTGGCTTCACTGACATTTTCAACCTCTCCCTGTCTGAGTCTGTAATACCAACATGTTTCAAGCAAGCCACCATAGACCCTGTGCCCAAGAACACTAAGGTAACCTGCCTAAATGTCTACCGACCCGTAGCACTCACGTCTGTAAGGCTGGTCATAGCTCACATCAACACCATTATCCCAGAAACCCTAGGACCCACTCCAATTTGCATACCGCACCAACAGATCCACAGATGATGCCATCTCTATTGCCCTCCACACTGCCCTTTCCCACATGGACAAAAAGGAACACCTATGTGAGAATGCTATTCGTTGACTACAGCTCAGCGTTCAACACCATTGTGCCCTCAAAGCTCATCACTAAACTAAGGACCCTGGGACTAAACACCTCCCTCTGCAACTGGATCCTGGACTTCCTGGCGGGCTGCCAACACCACATCCGCCATGCTAATCCGTAACACAGGGGCCCCTCAGGGGTGCGTGCTCAGTCCCCTCCTGTACTCCCTGTTCACTCATGACTGCATGGCCAGGCACGACTCCAACACCATCATTACGTTTGCCGATGACACAACAGTGGTAGGCCTGATCAACAACAACGATGAGACAGACTATAGGGAGGTGGTCAGAGACCTGTCTGTTTGGTGCCATGATAACAACCTCTCCCTCAACGTGATCAAGACAAAGGAGATGATTGTGGACTACAGGAAAATGAGGACCGAGCAAGCCCCCATTCTCATCGACGGGGCTGCATTGGAGCAGGTTGAGAGCTTCAAGTTCCTTGGTGTCCACATCGCCAACAATCTACCAAGACACACCACCCTTTTTTACACTACTGCTACTCTGTCTTATCTATGCAAAATCACTTTAACTCTACATACATGTACATATTATTTCAATTACCAAATCAAATTTTATTGGTCACATACAAATGGTTAGCAGATGTTAATGCGAGTGTAGCAAAATGCTTGTGCTTCTAGTTCCGAGCAGTCTTTACCGTGCAGTAATGACTAACCTGAACCTGTGCCCCTGCACCGGTACCCCCTGTAATTAGCCTCGCTACTGTTATTTTAGTGCTGCTCTTTAATTATTTGTTATTTTTTTACTTAACTTATTTTTCTTAAAACTGCATTGTTGGTTAAGGGCTTGTAAGAAAGCATTTCACTGTAAGGTCTACACCTGTTGCATTCAGCGCATGTGACATAAAATTAAATTAAATAAATCAATAATAATCTTAGCCACAATCAGCCTGATCAATTCTATGCGAAGAAGATGTATCATGCTGCATGAGGCAAATGGTGGTCACACCAGATACTGACTGGTTTTCTGATCCACGCCCCTACTTTTTTTAAGGTATCTGTGACCAACAGATGCATATCTGTATTCCCAGTCATGTGAAATCCATAGATTAGGGCAAATTAATGTATTTCAATTGACTGATTTCTTTATATGAACTGTAAATCTAAAACATTTGAAATGATTACATGTTGCGTTTTTATTTTGGTTCAATGTATATTTTATACACAGGAAAATCACGTTGACAGCACTGAGCCTTGAAAACGGCAACATTTTATTTATGCACCATGGCAAAATGTGTATAATTGCAGGAAATTAACTTTAAAACTTCCACGAGATAAGTGGGGCCCCCCATCCAAACCTCACTAAGGGCCTCAAAAGGACTAAGCAGCATAGTACCCTTTGATCTCAATCAGTTTCATGGAGATATGCATTTAGATCTACTTGAGTTTTGATGTAGCCTACAGTGTTGTTTTGAATTATGGAGGGAATACATTTTAGAGCAGATGGTGGTAAACTAGCATACTGTAGCGTACCTGTGTATGTGTATTTTGCACAGTGGCACGCGCTGTTGAGTTCTGGCCACATGAGAGAAAAGTGTGTTGCCGTTTTTGTCTTACAGTAAATGCTATTCGGGTTAGGTTATGTAGAATACTGTGATCATTATGTGATCTTGCATACCAGTGGAGGCTCTTCAAGGGAGGAAGAGGACCATCCTATTCAGTGAATTTCAACAACCAAAAAATTGTGAAACATTAAAAAAAGGTATCCTTATTAGATAAAACTATACTAAATATAATATATAATTGACTTAAACACACCGTTTTGCCATAAAATGTCTACAGTGGCCTCAACAGCACCTTTTAGGGTAGCAACATGGTGTAGCCGGAGGACAGCTATTTCCAGTCCTTCTCTGGGATCATTGTCTTCAATACAAAACCTCGGAGGCTCATGGTTCTCACCCCTTCCATAGACTTGCACAGTAATTATGACGACTTCCCGAGGGACATCATCCAGCCTCTTTCAGTATGAATTGACATGTTGTCCATCCAATCCAAGCATACACTACAGCTAGCTAGCACTGCAGTGCATAAAGTGTGGTGAGTTGCTGACTCAGAGAGAACGACAATTGTTTTGTTCAAAACTGTTCAACTACTAAGGAAGAGCAGCAGAGAGCGAGAGTGAGCTAGCTATATTTCATTGTAATTTTTTTCTTCTTCTTAGTTTACTTTTCACTTACTTAGCTAATGCAGCTAATTTAGCTTACCCAACAACCTGACTAAAGCAGAGATTAATGCTATGTATGTTAGCTAGCTGGCTAAGGTTACCCAACACTGCAACTCTAAGTCAAGGTAAGCTAACAAAAATATAAGCTTTTGGTTTTACAAATGTATTGCCACTGGGACCCGCTGGTGTAACTGCTAAACTGCTTGCTGTACACTGTACTGTGTGATAGTAAACCCACAATCCAATCCATGTGTACAAACACATTAGTTCTAGTTTGTTGATCATAACGTTATGGTGACAACTTAGGCTGTGTAGCCATTAGCGGTTATGCTATGAAGGTTTGGCTGCCTAGTCAAAGACTGACACAGCTGTTGTGTTGTCCAAAAGCAAGGGGAAAAGAAAAAGTGAGAGAAGGAAAGCGAGTAGATGCGAGAAGGAATTATACAATGAGCAAAGTGATGATGCTGTATGTGGCTGCTATAAAGGTGAACAGGGGTGTGGGTGATCAGGGGTGTATTCATTCCGCCGAGTCAGTTGCTAAATGTTTCTTAAGAGCTCCAATGTAACCTACCTAAATGACTACACCACCCTGTAGCACTCACATCTGTAAATATAAAGTGCTTTGAAAGGCTGGTCATGACACACAACACCATCATCCCAGACCCACTCAAATTTGCATACAGCCTCAACAGATCCACCAATGACGCAATCACAATTGCACTTCATACTGCCCTCTCCCACCTGGACAAGAGGGGAAATAACTATGTGAGAATGCTGTTCATAGACTACAGCTCAGCATTCAACACCATAGTCCACTCCAAGCTAGGGACCCTGGGACTGAACAACTCTGCAACTGGATCCTGGACTTTCTGACAGCTCGGACCCAGGCAGTAAGGGTAGGCAACAACAACTCCGGGACACTGACCCTCAACACGGGGGCCACTCAGGGATGTGTGCTTAGTTCCCTTCTGTACTCCCTGGTCACCCATGACTGTGTGGCCTCGCATGACCCCAACACCATCATCCTTGGTGTCAACATAACTAACAACTTAACATGGTCTACACACACCCTCACAGTTGTGAAGAGGGCATGGCAGTGCCTCTCCCCATCAGGGAGGCAGAAAATATTTGTCATGGGCCCTCAGATCCTCAAAAGGCTGCACCATCGATAGCATCTTGACAGGCTGCATCACCACTTTGTATAGCAATTGCACCGCCCTTCACCGCAAATAGCTACAAAGGGTGGTGCGGACAGCCCAGTACATCACTGGGGCTGCCATCCAGTACCTCTATATCAGACAGTGACAGAGGAATGACTGTCAATTTGTCAAAGACTCCAACTGCCCAAGCCATAGATTGTTCACTCTGCTGCCATCCAGAAAACAGTACCGGAGCGTCGGCTCTTGGACCAACAGGCTCTGAGACAGCAGTCTTATGGCTTGGGGGTAGAAGCTCAATAGCCAGACTGCTAAATAGTCAATTAAGAGTACCCATGCTCTCTGGACTGACTATCTTGCACTTGACGCTAAGCACACGCACTAGACTTGATATATACACACCATATACACACACACTCACTACACCGTCACTCCCACACAAATCACTCACGTACAAACACTACAGACGCACAGACACAAACATACATGCATTCACACATGCAGACTCACACTTTAGCACATTTTATTAGTCAAAAGCACCGAATACAACAGGTGTAGTAGACCTTACAGTGAAATGCTTACTTAAGAGCCCCTAACCAACAATGCAGTTTAAAACAATATGGATAAGAATAAGAAATAAAAGTAACAAGTAATTGAAGAACAGCAGGAAAATAATAATAGCGAGACTATATACAGGGGGGTACTGGTACAGGATCAATGAGCGGAGGCAACGGTTAGTTGAGGTAATATGTACATGTAGATAGAGCTATTAAAGTGACTATGCATAGATAACAACAGAGAGTAGCAGTGGTGTAAAAGAAGGGGGGGGGGCAATGCAAATATTCTGGGTAGCCATTTGATTAGGTGTTCAATAGTCTTATGGCTTGGGGGTATAAGCTGTTTAGAAGCCTCTTGGACCTAGACTTGGTGCTCCGGTACCGCTTGCCGTGCGGTAGCAGAAAGAACAGTCTATGACTAGGGTGGCTGGAGTCGGACAATATTTAGGACCTTCCTCTGACACTGCCTGGTATAGAGGTTCTAGGTGGCAGGGAAGCTTGGCCCCAGTGATGTACTGGGCTGTTCGCACTACCCTCTATAGTGCATTGCCGTCGGAGGCCGAGCAGTTGCCATACCAGGCAGTGATGCAACCAGTCAGGAGGATGCTCTCGATGGTGCAGCTGTAGAAGCTTTTGAGGATCTGAGGACCCATGCCAAATCTTTTCAGTCTCCTGAGGGGGAATAGGTTTTGTCGTGCCCTCTTCACGACTGTCTTGGTGTGCTTGGACCATGTTAGTTTGTTGGTGATGTGGATGCCAAGGAACTTGAAGCTCTCAATCTGCTCCACTGCAACCCCATCCATGAGAATGTGAGAGTGATCGGTCCTCTTTTTCCTGTAGTCCACAATCATCTCCTTTGTCTTGATCACGTTGAGGGAGAGGTTGTTGTCCTGGCACCACATGGCCAGGTCTCTGACCTCTTCCCTACAGGTGAGCGTTTTCTTGTTTGCTTATGGCGGAATACAGCCTCTGACTGTGTTGGTATGTAAACAGCTACAAAAAATACAGATCAAACTCTCGGTAGATATTGTGGTCTACAGATTATCATGAGATACTCTACCTCAGGTGAGCAATAGCTTGAGACTTCCTTAGATATCGTGCACCAGCTGTTATTTACAAAAATACATAGCCGGCCGCCCCTTGTCTTACCAGACGCCGCTGTTCTATCCTGCCGGTACAGCGTATAAACCACCAGCTGTATGTTGATAGTGTCATCGTTCAGCCACGACTATGTGAAGCACAAGACATTACAGTTTTGAATGTCCATGTTGATAGTTTAATCTTTTCCGTAGGTCATCTATTTTATTCCCCAAAGACTGCACATTTCCTAGCAGAATGGAAGGAAGTGGGGGTTTATTCGATTGCCTTCGAATTCTCAGAAGGAAGCAGGCTGGCTATTTGAAGAATACATTTTTGTTCATTTATTTAACACCTTTTTGGTTACTACATGATTCCATGTGTCATTTCATAGTTTCGATGTTTTCACTATTATTCTACAATGTAGAAAATAGTAAAAAATAAAACCATTGAGTAGGTGTTCTATAACTTTTGACCTGTAGTGTATGTTTCATTTGTGTGTGTTTAACTTCAATTTGTAGGCTAGGTTGTAGCAACCTCGATAGGCATAGGGAAAATTTGAGTATCATGTAGTAGCCTAAACCTATCGATGTTACATTGAGCTGGGTGAAGGGAATATGAATGACAGTCATCCAATATGCCGTATAGAAATAATGCCATGCTCATAAAAAAATGTCCTCCCTAATCTTAAATGACACAGACCGCCACTGTTGCATACATTGATTCCGCTTTGATCTAACTTTATTAAACAAGCGTCGAAGCTTCCCACCATTAGCTCTGACAAATTGAAAACCCTAGTCATTGGCGATTCCATTACCCGCAGTATTAGACTTCAAACGAATCATCCAGCGATCATACACTGTTTACCAGGGGGAGGGCTACCGTTAAGGCTATTCTGAAGATGGTGCTGGCTAAAGCTAAAACTGGCAGAGAGTGTAGAGAGTATAGAGATATTGTTATCCACGTCGGCACCAACAATGTTAGGATGAAACAGTCAAAGGTCACCAAGCGCAACATAGCTTCAGCCTGTAAAGCTAGAAAGATGTGTTTGCATCGAGTAATTGTCTCTGGCCACCTCCCAGTTAGGGGGAGTGATGAGCTCTACAGCAGAGTCTCACAACTCAATCACTTGTTGAAAACTGTTTTCTGCCCCTCCCAAAAGATAGAATTTGTAGAGAATTGGCCCTCTATCTGGGACTCACCCACAAACAGGACCAAGCCTGGCCTGTTGAGGAGTGACTGACTCCATCATAGCTGGAGGGGTGCTCTCATCTTATCTACCAACATAGACAGGGCTAACTCCTCTAGCTCCACAATGAAATAGGGTGCAGGCCAGCCACTAGCACAGTCAGTGTAGTCAGCTCAGCTATCCCATTGAGACCTGGGTTGGGCAAAACTAAACTTGGCAGTGTTCGACTTAGCAATCTCACTAGAATAAAGACCTCCTCCATTCCTGCCATTATTGAAAGAGATCGTGATACCTCGCATCTTAAAATAGGGCTACTTAATGTTCGATCCCTCACTTCAAAGGCTGTTATAGTCAATGAACTAATCTTGATGTGATTGGCCTGACTGAAACATGGCTTAAGCCTAATGAATTTACTGTGTTAAATGAGGCCTCACCTCCTGGTTACACTAGTGACCATATCCCCCTTGCATCCCGCAAAGGCGGAGGTGTTACTAACATTTACGATAGTAAATTTCAATTTACAAAAAAAATAAAATGTTTTCGTCTTTTGAGCTTCTAGTCATGAAATCTATGCAACCTACTCAATCACTTTTTATAGCTACTGTTTACAGGCCTCCTGGGCCGTATACAACGTTCCTCATTGATTTCCCTGAATTCCTATCGGACCTTGTAGTCATAGCAGATAATATTCACATTTTTGGTAATTTTAATTTTCACATGGAAAAGTCCACAGACCCACTCCCAAAGGCTTTCGGAGCCATCATCGACTCAGTGGGTTTTGTCCAACATGTCTCTGGACCTACTCACTGTCACAGTCATACTCTGGACCAAGTTTTGTCCCATGAAATACATTTTGCAGATCTTAATGTTTTTCCTCATAATCCTTGACTATCAGACCACCATTTTATTACGTTTGCAATCGCAACAAATAATCTGCTCAGACCCCAACCAAGGAGCATCAAAAGTCGTGCTATAAATTCTCAGACAACCCAAAGATTCCTTGATGCCCTTCCAGACTCCCTCTGCCTACCCAAGGACGCCAGAGGACAAAAATCAGTTAACCACCTAACTGAGGAACTCAATTTAACCTTGCGCAATACTCTAGATGCAGTTGCACCCCAAAAAACATTTGTCATAAGAAACTAGCTCCTTGGAATACAGAAAATACCCGAGCTCTGAAGCAAGCTTCCAGAAAATTGGAACGGAAATGGCACCACACCAAACTGGAAGTCTTCCGACTAGCTTGGAAAGACAGTACCGTGCAGTATCGAAGAGCCCTCACTGCTGCTCGATCATCCTATTTTTCCCACTTAATTGAGGAAAATAAGAACAATCCAAAATTATTTATGATACTGTCGCAAAGCTAACTAAAAAGCAGCATTCCCCAAGAGAGGATGGCTTTCACTTCAGCAGTAATAAATACATTAACTTTTTGAGGAAAAGATCATGATCATTAGAAAGCAAATTACGGACTCCTCTTTAAAGCTGCGTATTCCTTCAATGCTCAGCTGTCCTGAGTCTGCACAACTCTGCCAGGACCTAGGATCAAGAGAGACACTCAAGTGTTTTAGTACTACATCTCTTGACACAATGAAAATAATAAATGGCCTCTAAACCTTCAAGCTGCATACTGGACCCGATTCCAACTAAACTACTGAAAGAGCTGCTCCTGTGCTTGGCCCTCCTATGTTGAACATAATGAATGGCTCTCTATCCACCGGATGTGTACCAAACTCACCAGAAGTGGCAGTAATAAAACCTCTTGAAAAAGCCAAACCTTGACCCAGAAAATATAAAAAACTATCGGCCTATATCGAATCTTCCATTCCTCTCAAAAATTTTAGAAAAGGCTGTTGCGCAGCAACTCACTGCCTTCCTGAAGACAAACAATGTATACGAAATGCTTCAGTCTGGTTTTAGACCCCATCATAGCACTGAGACGGCACTTGTGAAGGTGGTAAATGACATTTTAATGGCATCGGACCGAGGCTCTGCATCTGTCCTCGTGCTCCTAGACCTTAGTGCTGCGGTTGATACTAAGAACAATCCAATATGGATCACCACATTCTTTTGGAGAGATTGGAAACCCAAATTGCTCTACACGGATAAGTTCTGGCCTGGTTTAGATCTCATCTGTCAGAAAGATATCAGTTTGTCTCTGTGAATGGTTTGTCCTCTGACAAATCAACTGTAAATGTTGGTGTTCCTCAAGGTTCCGTTTTATGACCACTATTGTTTTCACTATATATTTTACCTCTTGGGGATGTCATTCAAAAACATAATGTTAACTTTCACTGCTATGCTGATAACACACAGCTGTACATTTCAATGAAACATGGTGAAGCCCCAAAATTGCCCTCGCTAGAAGCCTGTGTTTCAGACATAAGGAAGTGGATAGCTGCAAACTTTCTACTTTTAAACTCGGACAAAACATAGATGCTTGTTCTAGGTCCCAAGAAACAGAGATCTTCTGTTGAATCTGACAATTAATCTTTATGGTTGTACAGTCGTCTCAAATAGGACCTCGGCGTTACTCTGGACCCTGATCTCTCTTTTGACGAACATATCAAGACTGTTTCAAGGACAGCTTTTTTCCATCTACGTAACATTGCAAAAATCAGAAACTGTCTGTCCAAAAATGATGCAGAAAAATGTATCCATGCTTTTCTTACTTCTAGGTTAGACTACGGCAATGCTCTACTTTCCGGCTACCCGGATAAAGCACTAAATAGTCTTCAGTTAGTGCTAAATATGGCTGCTAGAATCCTGACTAGAACCAAAAAATGTGATCACATTACTCCAGTGCCAGCCTCCCTACACTGGCTTCCTGTTAAGGCAAGGGCTGATTTCAAGGTTTTTATGCTAACCTACAAAGCATTACATGGGCTTGCTCCTACCTACCTTTCCGATTTGGTCCTGCCGTATATGCCTACAAGTACGCTCCGGTCACAAGACGGAGGCCTCCTAATTGTCCCTAGAATTTCGAAGCAAACATCTGGAGGCAGGGCTTTCTCCTACAGAGCTCCATTTTTATGGAATGGACTGCTTACCCATGTGAGAGACGCAGTCTCGGTCTTAACCTTTAAGTCTTTACTGAAGAATCATCTCTTCAGTAGGCCATATGATTGAGTGTAGTCTGGCCCAGGAGTGTGAAGGTGAACCGAAAGGCTCTGGAGCAACGAACCTTGCTGTCTCTGCCTGGCCGGTTCCCCTCACTCCACTGGGATTCTCTGCCTCTAACCCTATTACAGGGGCTGAGTCACTGGCTTACTGGTGCTCTTCCATGCTGTCCCTAGGAGGGGTGCGTGACTTGAATGGGTTGAGTCACTGACGTGATCTTCCCGTCTGGATTGACGCTCCCCCTTGGGTTGTGCCGTGGCGGAGATCTTTGTGGGCTATACTCGGCCTTGTCTCAGGATGGTAAGTTGGTGGTTGAAGATATCTCTCTAGTGTTGTGGGGGCTGTGCTTTGACAAAGTGGGTGAGGTTATATCCTGCCTGTTTGGCCCTGTCCGGTGGTATAATCGGATGGGACCAGTGTCTCCTGACCCTCCTGTCTCAGCCTCCAGTATTTATGCTGCAGTAGTTTGTGTCGTGGGGCTAGGGTAAGTCTGTTATATCTGGAGTACTTCTGCTGTCTTATCCGGTGTCCTGTGTGAATTTAAATATGCTCTCTCTAATTCTCTCTTTCTCAGAGGACCTGAGCCCTAGGACCATGCCTCAGGACTACCCGGCATGATGACTCCTTGCTGTCCCCAGTCCACCTGGCCGTGCTGCTGCTCCAGTTTCAACTGTTCTGGCTGCAGCTATGGAACCCTAACCTGTTCACCGGACATGCTACCTGTCCCAGACCTGCTGTTTTCACCTCTCTAGAGACAGCAGGAGCAGTAGAGATACTCTCAATGATCGGCTATGAAAAGCCAACTGCCATTTACTCCTGAGGTGCTGACTTGCTGCACCCTCGACAACTACTGTAATTATTATTATTTGACCATGCTGATCATTTATGAACATTTGAACATCTTGGCCATGTTCTGTTATAATCCGCACCCGGCACAGCCAGAAGAGGACTGGCCACCCCTCATAGCCTGGTTCTTCTCTAGGTTTCTTCCTAGGTTTTGGCCTTTCTAGGGAGTTTTTCCTAGCCACCGTGCTTCTACACCTGCATTGCTTGCTGTTTGGGGTTTTAGGCTGGGTTTCTGTACAGCAATTTGAAATATCAGCTGATGTAAGAAGAGCTACATAAATAAATTTGATTTGATTACCATTCGTCTGAGCAGCCGGTTCTCTGCGCATATAGAATATACACATGCGCTGATCCGCACGTGCAAAAGCTTCAGGAAGCTCCGGATCTTTTTAGTGCAGCGGACTAAAGATCCCTAAAAAGTTGGATTCGCAGCCATATTTATTATACCTAGAAAGCATTTTGATGAACAATATTCTGAAAATAATAAACGACCAGAACGATGAAAGGAAAGGAAAGGATGCTCACCAAATGGCAACCTATTCACTATAATGTGCATTACGTTTGACAAGGGTGCATTGGGCTCTGGTCAAAAGTAGTGCACTATATAGGGAATTTGGTGCCATTTGGGACACAGGCACATATACCTTACCCTGTTCTACTGGAGGAGGGGAGTCTGGATTTCTTCCCTGTGTTCCCTATGAGAGATGGAAAACACACCTCAAATAATGAATAAAAATAAACATCAGGATGCATCCCAAATGGCATCCTATTCCCTAAGCAGTGCACTATATAAGGAATAGGGTGCCATTGGGGAGACAGGGAATAGATTGCTGGTGCAAGTCCAGCAGCATGGGTGTAAATGAATGTGCACAGTGCAGTGTTGAAGAATGCTTCAGATCTCGCTGCAATGCCCCTTGTTACAGAGGTCATGCTCCATATGTATCTGCTAGTGTTCAGTGAGCCAGAGGTGCCTAAATAGCTGTTTACGATCTTGTAAAGCTTAACAAAATGTGGAGGACGTCTGAATGTTTACATACTTCTCCCTGGAAAGTAGTAGGTGCCAGGCCGCCTCTTTCATGCACAATGTAACCTAAGTATCCACAGTGTAAACATTGGAAATGCAAGAGGCACAGCTGGCATGGTATACACAAAGGAATTTGAAAATCTAAAAGTGTGCCAATAACACTTATGCTAACAGGAAGAAAAAGTTCCCGAAGCCTTCCATGTGGATATTATAATGGCAGCATCCCAAATGGCACCAGATTCCTTATTTAGTGCACTACTTTCGACCAGGGCTTATAGGGCTCTGGTCAAAACGTAGTGCACTATACAGTATAGGGAATAGGGGGACATTTGGGACAAAACCTCTGCTGGCTTTGCCATCGGTTACTCTAATGAGTGCCGTCTGAACAGGGAAGTAGAAAAGTATTCAACCTTATTCTTACTATTACGTAAGTTAAAAAACAGCACAAAAGCCTATGTACAATACGTATGACAGGACGTCTTGTATTTTACGGAGTAAAATAAAGGCGGTGCCATTAAAAACACTTGGCGCCGTCTTGGTTTAATTTCACCTGAGGTATTGAGGCCGTGCACATGTCCCAGTCTACTGCCTAGGCTACATTTCAAAGGAGATACAAAGGCAATGGACCCTGTCCAATTATTATTTATTTGTATTTTTAGTTAACCTTTTTTAAATAAAGGCAAGTCAATCAAGAACAAATTCTTATTTACAGTGACAGCCTAACCCGGCCAAACCCTTGTGACGCTGGGCCAATTGTGCGCCGCCCTATGGGACTCCCAATCACGGTCGGTTATGATACACCCTGGAATCGAACCATGGTCTGTAGTGACGCCTCTAGCACTGAGATTCAGTGCCTTAGACCGCTGTGCCACTCAGGAGCCCAATTGTCAACAGACCATTCTATTATTTCTGATTGGCTGATGGAGAGGGTTAGCTTGCCTTCCAAATAGCACCCTGTTCCCTATTTAGCACACAACGTTTGGACATTCCCTATTGCAGGCTCTGGTCAAAAGTAAAGCAGTATATTAGGGAATGAGTGCCATTTGGGACACAGTTTTATTGGACAGCTGCGCCTGTACCTTCTATAGTGATCTCCACTGTGACCTGGCGGCTCCCAGCATCGTTGACAGCCTCACACGTGTAACGCCCTGCATCCTCCTCCTGGACACCGTGTACCACCAGGCTGAAGGTTCCGCGGCTACTCTGTTCCATGACGAACCGCTCTCCAGCTGTCACTGCTTTCCCATTCCTGGACCACGTGACCTGGGGCTCAGGGTATCCTCTCACCTGGGGATAGATGGATGTACCTCAGTGGATTTTTCAGTGGTTAATGGTCCTGGTTGAAACAAAACAGTTGATAGGGTTAAATCAGCAATAATATCCCTGTAAAGTGGCACGGTGGATTTCTCAGTGAGGAAACCAAAAAGTTGGTAGCGCTGCAATGTCCAGGAAGAGGCATTTATTTACAGTGAGGATGGGAAGTAAACCATTGAAACATACAGTATGTACAACAAGCGTTTTCCGTGACAGACTGACCAGGTGAATCCAGATGAAAGCTATGATCCTTTGTTGATGTCACTTGTTAAATCCACTTCAAAATCAGTGTAGATGAAGGGGAGGAGACCGGTTATAGAAGGATTTAGAAGGTTTGAGACATCTGAGACAAGGATTGTGTACGTGTGCCATTCAGAGGGTGAATGAGCAAGACTAAAGATGTCAGTGCCTTTGAACAGGGTATGGTAGTAGGTGCCAGGCAGACCGGTTTGAGTGTGTCAAGAACTGCAAAAGCTGCCGTTTTTTTTTCTTCACGCACAACAGTCTCCCGTGTGCATCAGGAATGGCCCACCCCCCAAACATCCAGCCAACTTTACAACAGTGGGAACCACTGGAGTCAACATGGGCAAGCATCCCTGTGGAACATTTGACACCTTGTAGAGTCCATGCCGCGACAAATTGAGGTTGTTCTGAGGACAAAATGGAGAGGTGCAACTCAATATTAGGAAGGTGTTCCTAATGTTTTGTACACAGTGTATGTATCACATTCCCATGAACATAACACTATCATAATCAATAAACCGTTTCCATACGCTGGTTTTAAATGAGCAGGTCAAAATATTAGGGCACGGACGGACACCAAGCTCCATGACAATCTCTATACGGGCACAAAAGCATAGTGTGTTCACATCTACCCTTTTCATTAGCATAATCTTCTCAATACAATTGGAGTCGGAGCACAGGAACTCACTGGATGTGTGAAACTGACAATCTGTGGCCCATAGCCTAATTAAAGTGGATACAAAATCAATAATTAGATGTAAAAACAAAATGGACACGGCAAACTAGGATATTTACAAAAACACAAATGATAAACATAGATATCGGTAACTAGCAAGTGAAATGGAAAGCTACTGATTACCCTTAACGTTTCCGACCTCCTAGAATACAAAAAAAACACATTGGTTTTATTATCCCTGTGTTCTGGTTTCCAACTAAACCTAATTTCCTCAACTTTATTCCTTTTTCCTTAGTGCATAACTCAAGTTCTTAGTCCTTCCTGACGTTTCAATTCTCGCAATGCTCTTTTTCCCCGACACGGCCCAGGTCAGTAGCCATCACTCATCATGCCACTTGACAAGAGTGGAGTACAACACTGGTGCTGAAACAGCACAGGAAGTTAACTAGCAAAAGTGAACAGGTACAGAAGATCTGTTAAACACCTCTAACTTTCCCCCGGATCTCTGAAAGGAGCTTCCCACCTTTCTCCGATTCATCTCAGTTCCAGTTGACTTCACTAATCTCACTACAGCTTGTTTTCTCCGAAATCTTTGAAGCATCACAAATCTGCAGGCAGAGGCCACAGCTAATAAGGACAGGGGATGGGCACACTCTGTTTCCACTGGTGGCATGCCAACAATCCTCGTCTTGAACCCTGGGGGGCTTTAAGACGTTGTATTTCGGAGGAGAACCATGGTAAACCCGAACTCTGCAATTACAAGCCCCCAACTTGTTTTGAATTAACAGAAAAAAATAACGAGAAATGGACATTGTTAACCACTGCAACGGATTTCAGATTGAACATACAAATGAATAAGGTTCGACTGCTAGTAGAGAATAGAATGACTCCGTAGGCCACCCAAAATTCTGAGGCAAGCTAAAAAAGCACACAGGCCCAGCCTCGCTCTTTAAAATCAGCCACTCACATTCCAGCCTGTCAAACTAGCCTCTCTCAGTTTCAATCAAATATAACCTCTGTTGTACCCAATTCTCCGAAGGCTTGCCCAAAAATAGCAGTATTAAAGTCATTATTAAATCAAACAGACACTGGCATTTCCTTGAAAACTCAGCTGCTTGAGGCTCAGTGCCACAGAAATTTCGAGCAGACTTCGGACTTCTCATTCCTAAAGCTTCTTGTGGTCCTCTCTGGGCCTCAAACATCCTGAATGAGCAAGTTCACATGCGGAGTATAGGAAAAACACTAGGTTGTTTACACACCAAGTCAAGTTTAAAAATGCCAGAAAAACAGACAAGTACCAAGAGAAAACGGGTTGAAAACAAAAAAGGTTGCGACAAGACTATGGTCCAATGCACTGGTAGCAGAGAGGCCCTGACTGCTGATCCACCCAGAACATACGAACCTAGCTTCTGAAGACTACCAAAATACCCAAGAGTGCAAGAAGACGACAAGTAAAAAAGGGAACAAAGCAAGGAATATTCTCTCTAGTTCTTGTTGAGTCATGCTACTGGAACCCAATGTATCACCACAACAAGGGTACTACTCGCTATAACAAGGCTAATACTTACGGGATAAAAGCAGCCTTGTCCGTGAAATCCCCTCGTAATGAAGAGAGAAACTGATTAAAAGGGAAGATGCAACATTTGTTCGTTTAATCATGTAAGCAGCGATTTCCATGTGAAGAAACCAAAAAGGACATTTTGATCCCTCGCGTCGTCAGACCAGTCGCTGCTCCAAATCAATAACGTCCCAAATAGCACCCTGTTCCCTATTTAGTGCACTACTTCAGACCAGAGCTTTGGTCAAAAAGTAGTTGCGTATATGGAGAATAGGGTGCTATTTGGGACAAACCCCTGGTCTTTTTCAAGAAATAGGCCTATGGTTTATTTGTCCCAGTAATTCTCTAAAATGTCTTGTACTCGGAATGACTTTTCAACTTTGTATTCTGGAAGACACCTGTAGTGGATTACTGCTGGCGTTGGCCTCTGACGGAGACTCTAGGAGAAGAATTGTCCTCTGGCTATTGCTCAACAGACATTCATAAGAACCTATTCATGTATTCCCACCTGCATTGTAGCATACATCACACAAAGTTGTGATTTGTACCACTGGACGGGGTCAGAATACAGTAAGCTTGCGTCCCAAATTGGCACACTATTCCCAGACAGAAAAACTGATAACACTACAACCGAGCATTGTCTGGTCATTTAATGATGTTGAGTGATCAATAAGTTGACTCTCCCAGTGCTGTGAATAGCCACAGTCTACATGATGGTGAGGAATCCCACATCACTTAAGGACACAGAGTTAATGTTTAGTCCTGAGCTAATATTCCATTGGAAGGAAAATAATGAAGTATTTCACTGATTGTTTCAACATTGAAACAACCTGATGTCTCCATCACATCAACCTTTTATTTTTCCTGGCTTCACTGACACGGTCAAGCCACACTGCCAAATAGCTGCTATGAATTACACATGCAAGAGACAAATCACCAGGGTTTAACTACCGTTCCTAACCAGGGCCAGTGGATGGATGAGACGAGGAAGATGGCCTTCAAAATGTAGCCAATGTGGACAATGGACACCATTAACCAATGTAACCAGCAGAAGAAGAAAGATGGCCGCTTCCCCAACACTGGTTAGAGAAGTGAGCGGAGCGGTGGAAAAGGGTGGAGCCGTGTAGGAATAGCCTAGCAGTGGTCCACATCTGCTTTCAATATGCGAGCACTTTCAACCACCATCAGGTTTCTGGCAGCATACCTTTCACAGAGTTAACATGGAGCCTCCCTCGCATGCTGTTCCCCCTATATTTTCCTACTGGCTCGTAATTATGTAATATTGCATTCTTCTTCCCTTGGCAGGCCAATAAATGACTAGGAGGCTGGAGAGAGAGAGAGAAAGAGAGAGGTTAGAGCATGTCAGACGCCTGCCTCCATGCTGGTGGACATTCCTTGTCTTCACAGGAGCATCCCCTCTTATTGAAAACATGGCTCTGGAGCATGACAAAAACCACGCCTGCCGGGAAGGAAAATGACAGGCAGCAGGACCAGATAACCTCAAAATGGTGACACTAGGCTGGTTCACTTGCTATTCTGTCAAAGGAAAAACATTATGAATGTTTTTTCCCTGTATACTTTTTAGGAGAGGACGCACTTATGCCACATCAATAATCCTGAAGCCCCAGCCATTGACAGACATTGACATTTTGGTCATTTAGAAGACGCTCTTTTACCAGAGTAACTTCCAGTACTGAGTGCATATATTTTCATAATGGTCCCCCCCGCAGGAATCAAACCCACAACCCTGGCATTGCAAGCTCCATGCTCTGCCAACTGAGCCAGGCAGGACACTGATTTACACATCAATGTTCTCCAACTCTGATCTGGTAGAGCTTCTGGTTTTTCTTGTCCATTGAACCTCAACAGAGAGGAGACAGCACAAACATCCCTCTGCAATGAAACCTAGCAGAGTCAGTCGCTCCCCTGGGCCAAGACCGGAGACAAATCATTGTTGCAACCCTAACTCCTTCCAGAAGCAGGACAGATACTATCTGGTCATCTGCATCGGGCTGAAACACTGACTAGAGTAGAATATGCACAGATCTGCCAAAAGAGAAATCAAGTTTCCCCTACGCAACACAGAACATTTGAAAAGGCTTCAATCTGGACGAGCATAAGAATGGCACCCGACACTATACTGCCTATGGGTCCTGGTCAACAGTAGTGCACTGTATAGGGAATGGGGTGCATTTGGGACGCAGCCGTAAGGAGAGGTGATGAATCTTGCCTTCAGTAGTGATGGATGCTGCCTGGGACAGCAACAGAACCAAGTAACAAACTCCCTGACACATTACCTCCTCCTGGGAGCCGGGAAACATCTGTGCACTTGATACCCTTGTTTTGAAGGTCTGTAAATCGTAGGTGGTGGGAGGCCGCCTCAAGTGTGTGTGTGCCTGTAGCATTTGGCTGGCAGATGTCGGAGGTGTTTCATCACATCGGTACTAAAGAACCTATCGTCTTAGGGTTGGTGTTGAACATACAGTACCCACACAAACTTTATTTTTTTCCTAAAATTCCTTCACCAAGATTCTCTCACAGCACACAAACATGTGTTTAGCACCTTCCCATTTTTCAGGTACTACTGTAAAACTGCCCAAAATGTAATAGTTGGAGGAGATACATTCTGCATTGTTTCAGCTCATCCAAGCAGAACTGGAGCTGACTGGGTTCTGTTCCAGCAGCTCTGAAAAAAAACTACTCCTCAGGATGCAAGTCACAAGACTAAGATATTTTAATCCCTATGAATGACGCATTCCATAGATCTACCGTCTCAGCACCTGACCTGGATTCAAATATTATTTGAATTCTTTCAGATACTTTGAGCATTTGCTCTAGCCTGCCTGGAGTTGCAGATGGGCGGAGTTGACAGTTTCTGGGGACTATTTTATTGGTCCATTAAGCCATGCAATCTCAATCAAGCACAGATCAAGTGTTTGAAATTATTTCAAATAGTATTTGAACCCAGGTCAGCTCAGCACTGGACAGTCAGGCTGCACTAAATCAGACACTGCACTGCTGGCTCTCCTCCTCTCCTAACCAGCATGTCACCCTCATCACAACCAACCGATCGCTCACGAAAGGATTACGAAGTGACGTGTGCAAAGGAGGAGAGGCTCGACTGTCTTCACAACAAAAAATACACATCCTTCAAAATACATTAGTTAGATGTTGGATTCATCGTTAGTTTGATAGCAACAGTAATGTCTCATATTTAGCGTTATTGGAAATGCTGAATTGTGTTAAGAGTCAGACGCACATTTACTGTACGAAGGTTAAAAACGTCAGAACAACAAAACGTGACAGAAAGAGCTAGAGACTTACAGCGGAAGGTATTGTTATTGTTGGGCCAATGTGCAGCATGGGACTGCAAGTGAGGAACAGACACAGGTGTCTGTGTTTAGGAACTTTAAATAACACCGTTTTTTTTTTTTTATCCATGCTGTTAAATGGGCCAGAACAGAAGTGACCCAGACGAGCAGTCCGCCTGGGGGAAGCATTTCCATTGTCCGTTTTTACCAGTAAAGCTTTATTAGCGATATTCAAGTTAGCTGTACTTAAAAGTCATCTCAATATCACAAATGGGTGACTATACCCAAAACGAACCCATAGAATTACATAGTAGGATCTCTATGTATGAACCTACAGTATATGATCAGTATCTCAGACCAGAGTGCTATAATGGGGTTCCACAAGAACAAGTCCCCCCCCCCCCCCCCCCCCCAAACTGGAGCCCCTTCAAATGCAACAGTTGGTTCTATGGTCTCGGGAAACAGCGCCAGACTTAACCCCTGTAGGCCTAACCCCTTAAAATCGCAATATATACTAAGCTAACATATGGAATTGTTTTAAGACAGTCATAAAATGTATAATTGAGTCATTTGCTTTACTGCTATAGCCCATAGAAACGCATTGAATAAAACGTGAATAAATGGCAAAAAGGTCAAAAAATTAAATCATAACTGTCCGATATCTGAGCGATATAAGAAAACTCACGGGGGGGGGGCATTGCTGTCAATGACCAGACTTGTTCAGTGCAGCTATTTTCAGGCCATCTCAAAGTTTTCAGAGGAATTCAATGATGTGCTTCCTTACATTATGTCAAAAGTCTGTCGTGATGGCAGTCAGAACTGTGTGTCCTTTTTTAGCATGGGAATTATGAGGGTGAGACTTACTTGGATCTAGGGTAACTTCCCCCAAATTCCCAGGTTTTCCAGAAATCAGTTGGAAGATCCCAGGAATCCGAAAGAAATAAGCAGGAAATCTGGAATCCTCCAACCAGGATTTCTGGAAATCCAGAATTTTGAAACCATAAATAGGATCCTTATGATTTTCCCCCTATTCACATTTCATCCAATACAACTGGAATCTGTTAAGATCTTAAATACATTTCTAGACAAATGAAAATAAACCCGTAGATTAGGGCGACGCAGAGGGGAGTGGTAAGTTTCCTGTATGAGTGATTTAGACATGTGGAGCACCACAGGTAGCAGTGGTGGGCCACACATGTTATCAACTATGTACGTAACAAGTTTGTATATGAAGCTAAACAAGGTAGTATATTTGTCTAGCAATCAAGAACCTGCAGTGGGTTTAACATTTTTTTTTTTTCATCAAATACTCAAACCATGACATCACTTCTATGGCCATCAGCCTGGTCCTAGGGTTGTTGTGGAAGCCAGACTAACTCAGGGCAAGCAGCTATTTTGGCCACTGTTAAACCTGGACTCGATGGACCTGTGGTGCTCTGTGGTGTTAAGCATCTGTGACCACAGCTAAATGGATTCTGACAGAGTGTCTGAGGTACAGTGGCTGGACACAAAGCCAGTTCAGTTCTCCTCGCCAACGCACCCAGCAGTCCCAGGCGTTCAGCTTCATACTCCAGCCCTGGCTCCAGCCCTGGCTCCAGACAGCAGTGGCAGGTTCTGCAGCAGCATTTATCATTTCAATTTCCTCTGCCTTACCCGCTGTGTTTTAGGAGCAGACCACAAGGGTTTGCGGGCAGCGAGAGTAATCAGAGCACCATGAGACATTCGGGAGGCAAAATCTACAGAATGTGGAAGCTCATTGACGGCTACACATATGCAAAGATGGTCAATTAGAGAACCCGGACAAAGTTGAAGATAGGGGAGAGTTTTTACAGTCCCATTGCATCTTAGCCAAGAGCACTGGTTGGTTTAGGTACAACATTTAAAAAAAACAGATAGTTTGGATTAGGGCTGACCCCATTTAGTTGACTGGTCGATTGTTTGGTCGCTAGGATGTTGGTTGACCAAATTTTTTTTGTGGAGTAGTGGCAAATATACAGTAGTCTGAGAGTATGAGATACATATTATGTACAGTACCAGCCAAAAGTTGACACACCTACTAATTTTCTTTATTTTGACTATTTTCTACATTGTAGAATAATAGTGAAGACATCAAAACTATGAAATAACAAATATGGAATCATGTAGTAACCAAAAAAAAAGTGTTAAAACAAATTTAAATATATTTTATATTTGAGACTCTAAAGTAGCCACCCTTTGCCTAGAAGACAGCTTTGCACACTCAGAATTATCTTAACCAGCTTCATGCAGAGCGCACAACCTAGGCTACACAGTGAGAAAAATGTTTTGGTTTATTTAAAATTTCATTTACGAGTTGTCAATTTATTCATTGTCTTGTTTGGAGCGCTCATGAGTAAGGACACGCACTTGATTACCCATAGAAATAGGCCTAGGCTACCAGGCCTGCTCGTTACACTAAGGTAACCTGCCTAAATGACTACTGATACGTAGCACTCACGTCTGTAGCCATGAAGTGCTTTGAAAGCCTGGTCATCAACACCCTTATCCCAGAAACCCTAGACCCACTCCAATTTGCATACCGCCCCAACAGATGATGTAGTCTCTATTGCGTTCCACACTGCCCTTTCACACCTGGACAAAAGGAACACCTGTGAGAATGATATTCATTGACAACAGCTCAGCGTTCAAAACCATAGTTCCCTCAAAGCTCTAATCACTAAGCTAAGGACCCTGGGACTAAACACCTCCCTCTGCAACTGGATCCTGGACTTCCTGACAGCACGCTTCTGCCACGCTGATCCTCAACACGGGGCCCCTCAGGGGTGCGTGCTCAGTCCCCTCCTGTACTCCCTGTTCACTCATGACTGCACTCCCAGGCACAACTCCAACACCATCATTAAGTTTTCTGATGACGCAACAGCGGTAGGCCTGATCACCGACAACGATGAGGTGGTCAGAGAACTCAACGTGATCAAAACAAAGGAGCTGATTGTGGACTACAGGAAAAGGATGACCGACATTCTCATTGATGGGGTTGCAGTGGAGCAGGTTGAGAGCTTCAAGTTCCTTGGCATCCACGTCACCAACTATCATGGCCCAGTACATCACTGGGGCCAAGCTTTCTGCCATCCAGGACCTCTATACCAGGTGGTGTCAGAGGAAGTCCATAAAGATTGTCAAAGACTCCAGCCACCCTAGTCATAGACTGTTCCCTCCGCCTCCCGCACGGTAAGCGGTACCGGAGCGCCAAGTCTAGGTCAAAGAGGCTTCTAAACAGCTTCTACCCCAAACCATAAGACTCCTGAACAATTTCTTCAAATGGCTACCCTTACTATTTGTATTGTCCCCCCCCCCCCCCCTCTTCTACACTGCTGCTACTCTTATTATCTATGCAGTCACTAACTCAACATACATGTACATATTATCTCAATTACCTTGACACCGGTACCCCCTGTATAAAGCCTCGCTATTGTTATTTTACTGCTGCTCTTTAATTATGTTACTTTCATCTCTTACTTGAAGGTATTTTCTTAAAACTGCATTGTTGGTTAAGGGCTTGTAAGTAAGCATTTCACTGTAACGTCTACACCGGTTGTATTCGGTACATGTGACTAATAACATTTGTTAACGTGTGAGTCTGCATGTGTGAATGCATGTATGTTTGTGTCTGTGTTTGATTTGATAAATGTGCCCATTTGGGGATCTAATACTATTTCTGATTGTTTTAGCTCACCATCACTGTGGAGCTTCTCAAAGTCATTTGTTCTTCACCTCATACAGCAAGTAAACAAACGTTTTTAAATCAATTGAGAATGAGAATAGTTCCTCAACGCAGGCTATTTGAAAAATCTTTCCAGCGCTCTCCCTTTCAATAACCAGAGCATGAAAGGGGAAAAACAATGTAATGCTCTGATGGAAACGTCATAAAACAGGCCTACCTGATTACTTCTTATCCCTTGCGCAAATAGCCTACAGCGGTGTCGATCTGTCAGGAGGTCACTGGCGCAGGAAACTGAGGGCCCAGAATATTTTATACAATGTTGCTAGCAAGTCAATAACTGATACAAATGTTTCAAGTTCTTTGCAGACAGGCCAAGTCTAGCCAATGTGATTTAAGGGATATTTATTTTTTATCCGGATATTTTCTTACCTGCGGGCTGCTATGTTATTAGAAGTTACTTTGACATTTTCATTTAGATATCATTTTGATTAATCATTTGACATTGATTCTGAGATATGAAGACTTAATTAGAAATTATATTCAACTGTTCCATTAAAATGTGCTTATGAAAATCATAACTGGCACGCAGATCAGTAGCAATGGTACGATAACGTGGTACTCCAAATGGAAAAAGGTTGCAGACCGCTGGTGTAGCCTATTACAGGCAACTTCAGGAGCTTAATAGCACAATCTGCATAGCCCAGCAGCGGTGGTGGGGTCAGAACAGGTTTTCTTCTTGTTAGACTATATTGATCTCTGGCTCACTCTTTAGTCATTTGTGTGTCTTCATTTCGGTGCTTAAAGCATCAGACAAGATCAGTAGCTTACATTCAGCTGATTTTAATCAAACATAGGGTGTGTCTATATATGTAAAACGGCATGTTTAAACATTTTGACCAAACGATTGTTCGAAAGAACAGACGACTCTCGATCGACTACGATTATATACGTTATTTTTTATTATGGACAGCCCTAGTTTGGATCTTGGATGCTGATTGGTCGAAAGGCATTATAGTTATGGACAATATTCCTCTGCAAATGCCTGATAACAGTTCCATCAATTATCACATCTCTCCTTTAAGACTTTACTGTTTCATTTCATTCACCGGATGCAATTCAAATTCATAACATGGGTCCTAGAAACTACTTTAATGCTTCACATCAGACTCAAAATCAGCGACAGAAGCAAAATGAAAACCAGGCGGATGGGTAGAGTGGAGGTGACAGGAGTGACAGGAGTCTGCTTTCTGTAACAATACAGTCTTGTTAATCACATATCCTTTTCAATCTAAAAGAGAAATCCCACTCAATGCATTGCCATAACACCGCCGTCATGTCTTTAAAGCAATAGTCCACCGAAAATACTAAATGTTATAAAACGTTAGCATCTGGAGACAGTGGCCAGATAACCAAAGCCTGATTACACGGTAAGGAAACCAATATGTAATTTTGTAATTTGGGTGAAATATCCCTTTAACATGGAAAGCAGTGGGAGGACATTAGAAGAACTGAGACTGGGGCATCTGAAGAGCAGAGGTGTCCAAACATGGAGCAAGGCCACTGGAGAGTTGGTGTAGCTTGAGTGTGATGTGCAGTGGACGGTGTAAATCATGCATGTTTGGGGATAAGAAATACATAGACAACAAACCCACACTCTCCAGGTATAGGCATGAAATTAATAAAGTATTCTTCATAAATGCATTGCGTGGTCCTGTGTGCCTCAGCAGGTTCGATTCTCACTGGGGCCAACCATGGGGCGGCAGGGTAGCCTAGTGGTTAGAGCGTTGGACTAGTAACCGGAAGGTTGCAAGTTCAAACCCCTGAGCTGACAAGGTACACATCTGTTGTTCTGCCCCTGAACAGGCAGGTAACCCACTGTTCCTAGGCCGTCATTGACATTTTTTTTGTTCTTAACTGACTTGTTAGATTAATAAAATAAATACAAAAATGTAGGCACTCACGACTGTAAGTAACTTTGGGCCTGCTGAATGGCATACGTTATATTTCTCTTCTTGACTAGCATTTCACCCATGATAGACCTTTAATCTACCTACGGGACTTCCACCCAATTTTTTGAAGTGCCTGTTTAAAAGTATAGCCTACGACTCATCGGTTTGGAAACTTTAAAACACTTTGGGGCAGAGATTTCTTCCTTTGATTGGATAACAATGAACCATGCAAGAATCAGATGAAAAATTTGGAAATGGGAAATTCAAGCAGGTCTTCTCCGAAAGGACCATTGGGATAAATCAAGAGTGTCTAAATGACTAAAATATAATGTAAATGTAATGACCTGACAGTACCGTCTGTCAACCTCAGTTACATGTTGGGAAAAGCATTCTCAGACAAATGTTTTGGTACAAAGCCTGCTTGCTCTTCCATGGCCACATCGAGTCAGCTGATAACCGGAGACTGATGCACAATCCCAAATCAACCCCTAAACCCAGGTGATGCCCAAGGAGTGCTCAGTGAACAGCACAGTAAGGAGTCTTGGCACAGCCTCAATCTGCTAACAGGAGGTGGGGCTCAACATCAGGCCTTGACCCAAGAGCAACAAGTCCGCTTCAGCACCTCTCCACTCCTAACACAATGAAAATGATGCAACATGCAGAACTCACATGCTGGGGCGGGTTGAAAAGAAACAGATATAACCAGTACAACATCAGGAGGATAGAAGGGGATTTTGAGAGGGAAGTGGAGTGCGAGAGATCCATACCTTCCCATCCAGCCGCGCTGTCCCTCCCAGACTGACCCGGGCATTGCGGGGTGGGAGAGTGAAGGCTGGAGGATCCTGACTTGGGGAACCTCGGCCTTGTGTCAGGCTGGTCTTGGAGATCCGCGTTGTTGTCACAAGCTGCACATCCCCCATATTTCTGTACAGGATATAATGACTGTGTCAATTGTTTTGATAATGCACTTCATTTGTATAGGTTGCATCCTAAATGGCACCCTATTCCCTATGTAGTGCAGTGGACCAGGGCCCATAGAAGACTGTATAGGGAATAATGTCCCATTTGGGGCACAGCTACAGGCTGTTGGAATTCACATACTAATTTTATTTGAAGTGATTCCTGTCTCTATATACCATCAACCATCTTAGTTTCTTGCCAAATCCGTATCAACCCTAATAACAATATATGTAAAACATTTAAAAAAGGGTCATCCATTGATTCACAGTCATTACTTTAGCCGTTTTGAGCTTGTTATTCTTAGACGCCCTCGCTTAGCTTTGGCAAGCCGTAACTTAGCTGTGGAAGTAGTTAAGGAAATATTAGAAAATAACTGCAACTTCCCTTTCCTGACGTTTTGGGGGAATTACCTCCCATGTTGAGTTCGCAGCACAGACTTGAGGCGTTCACAGAAGCGGTATTCTCAGACACCTTTTCAGCCTCCACCATAAAATCAACAGTCAAACAAGCGACAAAGTTAAATAAGTAACAAAAAAATGCTCCCTGTCGTCAACAACCACAATATTTGACTACTCAAAGTTCACTGGATCGCAGTACGTGCGCTCTCTCGCTCTAGCTGGCCAACACTCATCCCTGTGAATCTCATCTAATACATTAGAACAACTAAGTAAGCATAACACCCGCATACTGTACATACAAACATACGGTCAGTCGGAAATATGCCATTGGTCATTGTGTATCCCGTCTGTGGGATGTGTTATAATCAGCACTCTCTCAATAGAGGAGTTGGGAACACCAAGGAGGGACAAGTAGAAGTGATTTAATCGTGGCTGTTTTGAGAGGTTTGATGTCTGATTCTGGTATAAACACAGGGCCCTCAGACTTGCAGACTGCAAGCCATATGAAGCTGCAGCCTGAGCCGCAGCTGGAGCCCCTTGAGAACGAACGCGAGAGGAGCAAAGGGTAGGAAAAAGTGAAAGGATTTGAGAATTCATGACTAAATGTTCCTTTGTGAAAATGGAGAGAGGAAAAAAAAAAAGCTACTGCGGTTAACAGCAGTGGCTGTAAAGTGTCAAAAACAACACATTTGAGTTTGGCCTTTATTTTAATACAATTCATATCCCCCACCTCTACACAATGCCACCCAACATCACATGGGATTAATAATGTCAAAACAGCTGCTTAATTGATGTGGCGTGTCGTCAAGGCCCTCTTGCTCTTTCGGTGTTGTGAGACAGGTGTCAGTTCAGGGTCACTGAGGGGCTCTGCAGTGTGATTTTGGTTGGGGCCCTGGTCAAAAATAGTGCACTGTAGACAATAGGGAGCCATTGGGTTATTACCTCACAGAGACCAGTAATAGTAGGACACATTCAGAACGGGTCGGCTATGAGATTGACATGCTCTGCCCCGAAACAAAAGCCTCACACCCATTAAGGACGAAGATGAAGGATTTAACTTGAACTCAGAGCACAACTGCTAGCTCATTTAATATGTAATGTGACTAACAATAAAGAAGCATGGCGGGCCCTAAAGTGAATGCAGTCTACCGGCAACATTTACTAATTACTATTCACCTGCATCTGGAAGTAATTCAAGTCTCACAGCTGATCAGACCATGTTGCGATACCATGTCGGCAACGTAAGAATTCAAATAGAATCTTTGCTCAGCAGTGACCCATACGACGATACCGCATGATAATTTGCCCTGCACGTTAGCCAACGTCGTGGTGACGTCACCATACGCCGTGTTGCATTCTCACTTTCATGTCAACACTAGAAAACAGTTAGTAAAACATTTGAACAATTAAGAAAGCTTGCGCAACAGAAAGAGAGAAGGGAAACAAATCAGAGAGAAGCCGCCGACTCACTGTGTATTCTCGTGGTGGGCTGGCTTCGCAGTCGGAGGGGCAGTGGTGGATCAAGGCCTGCTTCTGTTTAGTGTTCAGGAAGCCTGATGCTTGCTAGTTGGCTGCCCCGGGGCTGGGTTTGTGTGCGTCCCAACTCCTTTTTTTTCAGCATGGAGAAAATGAGTATTAGGTAGGAACACATTAAGGTACAGTAGAGCTGTTAGGACAAACAGAGCCGCACATCTTTACATGGACTAAGAGACAGATTGGTTGATTAGTTTATTGATTGATTGAATTTAAAAACAATGAAGCCAAAAGAAGGCCGATGTCCATTGGGGTTCTTTAGGGTCCATACGATGTTACTTTATAGCCTGTCTTTGTTCAACTAACACAACATCATATTAAACAAGTCTATCAGGGAACACATGGTGCTTCTGTTCAGCTCCAAATCAAAAGGAAAATGAGGAAAACCTGATGTGGACAAAATTGGAGAACATAACCTCAGGTGGAATCTAAACATGTGCTTGGTGAGGACTTCAAAATGTAAACAGTGCTGTTGCATGTGTCGACTTCCCAGCATCCACAGCGTTAACATAAAATGGTCTCTGTCTGAGAAAACACTTAAATTAGACAGGATGTGCAAGGCCAATAATAACCACAAGCGTGAAAGCGTCCATTTGCTGTATAAACCATCAAAATATTCCATGCACACACATTTTGACAAAAAGGTTGGGCACAGACAATACAATGTTGATTCCATGTTGGTTCAATGTAATATCATTGAAATGACGTGGAAACAACGTTGATTCAACCAGTGTGTGCCAAGTGTGTAACTACTGCATTATTATTCTGCCTACATCCCAAATGGCACCCTACATAATGCACTACTTTTGACCAGCACCCTATTGGCTCTGGTCAAAAGTAGTGCACTATATATGGACTATGGGGGCATTTGGGACATACACTATAATCCATTACCAGGATGCCATGTTGCTTTCCCAAATATTAAAAAATAACAATGGGTTCCTATCAGCAAAGCCACACCCAGGCCTGTGTTTCATTAATCCTTTCTTAGAACAACAAGATAGGGATGTTGGTGCTTTATCAGTTGACACATTGCAGAGTGTATATTCAGAGCTTCACAGTCTGTTTGACCAATCATGTTTTGCATGGCCCTGAAACAAACATGAATCATAACTCACATTCGACATGGTCGATGTTAAGGTTCGTACCCTTTCAAAGCCAATATCAATAAAACATGGAATATAGTTTAGCAAGGCAAATGAAAAATACTTGCCATAGCTGACAGAAGAAACACCTCAAAAAAGGTGCCGCTGCTATAGTGCTAACCCACAGGAATATTGGTTCTATCCACAGTACCTCAATAGCAATGATCCTAACATCTAAGGGTTAAGTCACTGAGATGCATATCTGGAACACCTGGCTGGGAGAGATGTAGTCCTTCTCCGTTTGGGTTTGGGGCTCTCTTTTGCACCGGTGTTAGCAATAAGCAAACACCTCAGACGTTTACATGGCCATGGGGTCATTCACCTTCGCTGAAGGCCATTAGGGTGTAGTGCTCAGTGATTAACTGAAAATGTGGGTTATTTTTTGGTTTTTAAAAACAACTAATAGATCGACATCGGTTCAGTTATTTGAATTTAATTTTGTGAATTTTTTTTCTTCTGTGAGTTGAATACACAGTTTCTCTAGAGATAAATAAGATCAAGCCCGAACTGTGCGATATAGTAAGGGATTTGTAGGTTCCAACAGGCCAATATCCTAATAGTTTTCGCAGAAAACATGATAATTAACTACAATGACCATAATCCATTGCACGCCTACTTGTCCGGTCTGTGTGGGGGCAGACACGGCGAGGGAGAGAAGAGACAAAAGGGCTGGATCAAGAGGGCTGGAGAGCAGTACCTTCATGAGGTATCTCTACCTGAAAATACATGATCTAAGTGATGCCTTTTTTACTTTCAAGAACTACCGAAATAGTGATTGTCAGACAGCATAGGCAGCAGCTCTATAGAGATGAGAAACGAAATAATGAAGTATTTTTCTAAAGAAATGAAATAACAAAAGTCACCCTTTAAAACAAATGGAATATGCACAACTACTGAAATATTTTATTCAAGTAAAGTGATGTAAATAAATGGTTATTAAGTGATAAGCAGTAATGGACAGTCAGTACCATCATAGTACATTTATGAATTGTTTTATTCTGTGTCGTTACAGAATTCATGTTAAAAAATATTGAAACCGAAAACCGTGATTATTTTTCAATAATCTAAACGAAACCGAAAACCGTGATTATTTTTCAATAATCTAAACAAAACCAACCTCAAAAAGCACTTATTGACACAAACCAGTGCGCCTAGCACCTACCACCATACCCTGTTCAAAAGGTTCTTCAATATTTTGTCTTGACTATACATCCTCTGAAAGGCACACATACACAATCCATGTCTCAATGGTTAAAAATCCTTCTTTAACCCGTCTCCTCCCCTCCATCTACACTGATTGAAGTGGATTTAACAAGTGACATCAATAAGGAATCATAGCTTTCACCTGGATTCACCTGGTCAGTCTACGTCATGGAAAGAGCAGGTGTTCCTAATGTTTTGTACACTCGGTTTATAAAGAAATAGGAGGGTGCCGTTTCAGAAACAACCTGTGGACTGATAAAACACCTGGAATCCCACAGTTAAAAAGTTACTGTTTTGGCCACTATCAACAAATAGCCGTCTAAACGTTACTGTACCTCAGTCAAATAACCAGCAAATCAAATGTTTTGGGACCCGTGAATGAAACCAACTAGCAGTTAAAGAGATATTATTTTAAATTAGGCAAGATCGGCTGGGGATCACTTTATGTGTTGCACAGTGTTTAATGTCAGCCCACGCGGCGAAGTGCTTATCACATTGAACATTCAACTGCGCAACAGAACATGGCGGAACTCAAGGTCAGACCCATAGAGGAAATGTAACAATATCAGAAGCAACACGTAAGTGTGTGTCGGGAATGGGACATTTCTGCTAGAAATATACACTGTACTCAGCAACTACCATAAGTGGACAATTGACACAGCCCATGACTCACCAGGATGATATGAACAGGGGCCTCCAGTCAAATATACTGAACAAAAATATAAATGCAACATTTTAAAAGATTTTACTGAGTTACAGTCTATAAGGAAATCAGTCAATTGAAATACATTCATTAAGCCCTGATCTATGGATTTCACATGACTGGGAATACAGATATGCATCGGTTGGTCACAGACACCTTAAAAAAAAAGGTAGGGGCGTGGATCAGTATCTGGTGTGACCACCATTTGCCCCAGCAAACCGCTCGCCCACACGATGCCATACATTTGCTCTGCGGTTGTGAGACCGGGTGGACTTACTGCCAAATTCCCTAAAACGACATTGGAGGCGGCTAATGGTAGCGATATTAACATTAAATTCCCTGGGAACAGCTCTGGTGGACATTCCTTCAGTCAGCATGCCAATTGCACGCTCCCTCAAAACTTGAGACATCTGTGGCATTGTGTTGTGTGACAAAACTGCACATTGAGTGGCCTTTTGTCACCAGCACAAGGTGCACTTGTGTAATGATCATGCTGTTTAATCAGCTTCTTGATATGCCACACCTGTTAGGTGGATGGATTATCAAGGCAAAGGAGAAATGCTCACTAACAGGGATGCACAACATTTGAGAGAAATAAGCTTTTTGTGCATACGGAACATTTCTGGAAACTTATTTCAGGTCATGAAACATAGAATCAACACTTTACATGTTGTGTTTATATTTTTTTGTTAAGTGTACAAAAGGCCACAAGGAAAGGAGAAGGATTGGGTGAAACTGGATGATGTGTGTACACACGTCTAATCTTATCAACAGTAGAAATCCCACTTGTTGGGGCTTTTGGTAAACGTGACAGCTGGGAAGACGTAAGTGATAGATAAATGGTCCGTGGTATACAGAGACAATGCTACTGTTTGGCAATAGCAGCAGGAAGCTCTGAGTCACTGACAGGACTGTGACAAGGCTAGAAACAACCCTGTAACCCTCAACACACTAAGTCCCAAATGGCACCCTATTCCCTATGTAGTGCACTACCTTTGACCAGGGCCCATAGGGCCCTGGTCAAAAGAAGGGCACTATATAGGGAATAACGTGCCATTTGAAGGGGACACAGATTTTTAGCTCAGTTGTTACAGCATTGCGGGGCTCAGTTGATAGAGCATGGCGCTTGCAACACCAGGGTTGTGGGTTCGATTCTAGATAAGAGCGTCTGCGAAATGACTTAGATGTAAATCGCTTAGCCACACAACGATGCTGGGGTGCTGTTGTCAGTTTTGAATAGCCATAGGCCTTACCAATGCCCCATAACGGTTCCATTTGTCAAATGTGACTGTAGGTCGAGACATTTGTCCTATCAAACTATAATAATTAAGTTATTACTAGGTTTGCAAAATTCCAGTAACTTTCCAAAATTGGACGATACTGGATTTCTTGCTTACTCCCTCCTGATTTCCGGAATCTTCCAACTGGGATTTCTGGAAAACCTGCGAACGTACCGGAGGTTTGCAACCCTAGTTGTGACATATTCTACCACAGAACAGACGAACAGGTCAAGAGCGTCCTTCTCTAGCTACATTACATGAGCTGCTGCAACACTAGCCAGCTCCATTGTCCCCTTGTAGTCAATATCTGGACACGGGAAAGGGCTGACTTTAGACTTCTGCTCCTATTCAAGGCCGTCTTTAGATTCTGGGTGTCAAAGTAGCCAACTGCCAGAGCCCAGCTAGTGAGAGAGGATTACTACTACAGTGTTATTAACTGGATTGACTGTTCAACCACCTGCATTTCATTATTTACGGCACTGCTCGTGTCCAACTGATTATGGATCAAGCACATGAACACGTTTTAGGTGTTGTGAGCAGCAACTTCAACATTGTGAGAATTCTGTGCAACCTTCGGCACGCGTTTACAGTGAACAGAGGCTGTACCCTTACAGTTTTAGACAGTAGCCAATAGGCCATTTGATCATAATGTAGGCCTACCAACACAACCAGTGGATTAAATCCCATAAGATTTTCACATGGAAATAGCTTTTGATTTCTATGATATAGCCTACAGTAGCCACTGTGTGTGTGTGTGTGTGTGTGTGTGTGTGTGTGTGTGTGTGTATGTATATATATATACACACACACACACACACACACACACACACACACACACACACACACACACACACAGGGGCAAAAAAAGTATTTAGTCAGCCACCAATTGTGCAAGTTCTCCCACTTAAAAAGATGAGGCCTGTAATTTTCATCATAGGTACACTTCAACTATGACAGACAAAATGAGAAAAAAATAAAAATCCAGAAAATCACATTGTAGGATTTTTTTATGAATTTATTTGCAAATTATGGTGGAAAATAAGTATTTGGTCACCTACAAACAATCAATATTTGTCTCGCACAGACCTGTAACAACTTCTTTAAGAGGCTCCTCTGTCCTCCACTCCACCTGTAATAATGGACCTGTTATCAGTATAAAAAAGACACCTGTCCACAACCTCAAACAGTCACACTCCAAACTCCACTATGGCCAAGACCAAAGAGCCGTCAAAGGACACCAGAAACAAAATTGTAGACCTGCACCAGGCTGGGAAGACTGAATCTGCAATAGGTAAGCAGCTTGTTTGAAGAAATCAACTGTGGGAGCAATTATTAGGAAATGGAAGACATACAAGACCACTGATAATCTCCCTCGATCTGGGGCTCCCCGCAAGATCTCACCCCGTGGGGTCAAAATGATCACAAGAACGGTGAGCAAAAATCCCAGAACCACATGGGGGGACCTAGTGAATGACCTGCAGAGAGCTGGGACCAAAGTAACAAAGCCTACCATCAGTAACACACTACGCCGCCAGGGACTCAAATCCTGCAGTGCCAGACATGTCCCCCTGCTTAAGCCAGTACATGTCCAGGCCCGTCTGAAGTTTGCTAGAGAGCATTTGGATGATCCAGAAGAAGATTGGGAGAATGTCATATGGTCAGATGAAACCAAAATATAACTTTTTGGTAAAAACTCAACTCGTCGTGTTTGGAGGACAAAGAATGCTGAGTTGCATCCAAAGAACACCATACCTACTGTCAAGCATGGGGGTGGAAACATCATGCTTTGGGGCTGTTTTTCTGCAAAGGGACCAGGACGACTGATCCGTGTAAAGGAAAGAATGAATGGGGCCATGTATCATGAGATTGAGTGAAAACCTCCTTCCATCAGCAAGGGCATTGAAGATGAAACGTGGCTGGGTCTTTCAGCATGACAATGATCCCAAACACACCGCCCAGGTAAACGAAGGAGTGGCTTCGTAAGAAGCATTTCAAGGTCCTGGAGCGGCCTAGCCAGTCTCCAGATCTCAACCCCATAGAAAATCTTTGGAGGGAGTTGAAAGTCCGTGTTGCTCAGCAACAGCCCCAAAACATCACTGCTCTAGAGGAGATCTGCATGGAGGAATGAGCCAAAATACCAGCAACAGTGTGAAAACCTTGAAGACTTACAGAAAACGTTTGACCTCTGTCATTGCCAACAAAGGGTATATAACAAAGTATTGAGGTAAACTTTTGTTATTGACCAAATACTTATTTTCCACCATAATTTGCAAATAAATTCATTAAAAAAAATCCTACAATGTGATTTTCTGGATTTTTTTTCTCATTTTATCTGTCATAGTTGAAGTGTACCTATGATTAAAATTACAGGCCTGGGAGAATGGGAGAACTTGCACAATTGGTGGCTGACTAAATACTTTTTTGCCCCACTGTATGCATGTATGTATATATGTAGTTCAATACAGGCCTACATTGCATGAAACTTTTGAAAACGTTTTTACATTATGAAGGGCTTGACAAATTAATATTTTTTTACTTGGTCTTCAACACCATAGTTGACTGTAAATTTGATTGTATGAGGCAAGAAACCACTTTACAAAATACAATGTATTATGTATGTACAATGTATACACCTTGAAACGTAGCCTACACGTTTTGTGCTTTTGTAGGAAGCAGTAACTCCCCCAATGCCTACCTATACTTATCTATAACTGGGATAATAACTCGCTAAATAGCAAAGAATATCAACACATGCGGTCATGTGCGACTCTGCGCTCCATTCTGAACAGATCTGAAAAGCGCCTTCACTTGCGGGTGATTGAAAGACTGCTCATGGGCTAACGTTACCCTGATAATATAATTCTACTCCGTTGCGCTCTGGCTCTGCATACAACAAAGTCACGGACTTGGTCTTGCAAAGTTATATTTATTTTGGTTTGTTCAATTGAAAAAGGGGTTGAGATCATGTTCATTCTATCACAGAAAAAAAACGTTGATCTAGATAAGTTAGTGCCAACTAATGAAGCGAACACAGTGAAGTTCAATATCTTGCGTCTATGCGCCGCCTGGCATTCCTTCTACGAGGCAGTCCTGGAGGAAGTAAGCAGTTTTGCGGGAACATTCACCTAACCCAAAAGGATAAATACACTACATTATTTTATGTTCATCTACTGCAGTGTTTTTAGTTTAATTTGGAACTCAAAAAGGCACCTCAGGTTTAAAATGGCTATAGTTCGGTCTCTCTTCCCATCCTGACAGAGTTGTGGATCATTGTGGTTTACTGATTGGTTTGGTGTAGGCTACGACCTGTGAGTTCTGGTTAATAAACCACTCAATTTGAAAACCGGATCCTCGGTTGTTGACATTCTTTTCTTTGTGATCTAGAGGTCATTACATTGGTGTCAGAAGTAAAAACAAAAATTAAGATCGCTAGCTATCTGACTACGGTGGCTAGATACGAGGATTAGCACGGTGGCTAGATACGAGGATGAGCCTAGCAGAGAGACTGAAAATGCTTTATGGTAGTCCAAGAGTGAAGGAAGAGTCAGCGGACGAATAGGTGATGGAGGTGCATGGTTTGGTTTATTCGGATCGCCATTAACTTTTGTCGACGTAGCAACTATTCTTCCTGGGCTCCGCAAAAAAACACAAGTAACAAAACACTGCTAGACAAGGACACATTTTAAATACAACAACAAAAAATATACATAATATCAACAATACCACAAAGAAATAATGGTGTGTGTTAGAGTGTGCCATTCCATATATTTTTTTTAAAGGTAATTTTGCTTTTTGCTTGAGTAATTGGAGATGGAAGGGAATTACATGAGATCATGGCTCTGTATAATACTGTGTTGCCGTGAATTTGTCTTGGACTTGGGGACTGTGAAGAGACCCCTGGTGGCATTTCTTGTGGGTTAAGTATGGGTGTCTGACCTGAATGTTATTCGGCTATGCAAACAATCGGACATTTTCAGTACAGTAGCACGTCTCATAAAACTAGGAGAAGCAGTTCATCTCGTCAACCCTCAACCAGGAAAGACTGTCATTCATGTAGTTGATGTTAGCTCTATGTGCAGTAAAGGGAGAGGCGTGCTGCTTTGTTTTGAGCCAGCTGCAGCTTTGCTAAGGTCTTTCTTTGCTGCACTTGACCATATTACCAGACAGGACCAGAAACTGAACAACTAGAACAGTTGATTTGTGTGTCAAAAACACATAACATATTTGTATAAAACAGACATACCCCTCCCCATTTTCACATCTTTGTCAATATGACTTGATCCATGATAGTTGACCATCCAATGTTATTCCTAGGACTTCAACTTCAAAATGGTCACACCCTTTATACACAACTCCAGTTGATGTCAAGAGAATATTTTGAACCAAATACAATGCTTTTAGTTTTAGATTTAAGACCAATATATTAATTCATTCCAATACTGACTAACTCCTCATTTAGAATTTCAGTGATCTCACTGGCTTTGGGGGTTGACATGTAGTGTGTGTGATGATTTGCATACATAGTCATTCTAGCTTTGTGTAATACCAGTGGCAAATTATTTGTAAAAATAGAGAAGAGTAACAGCCCTGAGGGACAACGCACTGTACATATCTGATGTTAGAGAAGCTTCCATTAAAGAACACTCTCTGGGTTCTATTGGATAAATAACTCTCCAACCATTTGATAGCAGGTGATGTACAGCCATATCAACTGAGTGTCTTCAATAACAATTTATGATCAATAACATAAAAGGCTGCACTGAAATCCTCACAATAGAGCTCCAACTATAATTTTATCAATTTATTTTAACCAATCATCTGTCACCTGAGTCAGTGCAAGTTGAGTGCCCTTCTGTATATGCATGCTGAAAGTCAGTAGTTAATGCTATTTTTCAGAGAACAAGTTGTATTTGGTCAAACACAATTATCTCTATCAGTTTAATAGGTAGCAAACTGATTGGGCTGCTTTTCGAGCCAGCAAAGGCTGCTTTCCTATTTCTAGGCAGTGGAATTACTTTAGCTTCCTTTCACACCTGTGGATGCACACACTCCTTTAGCCGTCATACTGCTCAGGAAGGAGATGCGTTCTGTCTCCTAGAGATGAACATACTTTGGTGCGAAAAGTGCAAATCAATCCCAGAACAACAGCTCAGCAAGGAAGAAGCCACTGCTCCAAAACCGCCATAAAAAGCCAGATTACGTTTTGCAACTGGACATGGGGACAAAGATCATACTTTTTGGAGAAATGTCCTCTGGTCTGATGAAACAAAAATAGAACTGTTTGGCCTTAATGACCATCGTTATGTTTGGTGGTAAAAGGGGGAGGCTTGCAACCCGAAGAACACCATCCCAACAGTGAAGTACAGGGGTGGCAGCATCGTGCTGTGGGGGTGCTTTGCTGCAGGAGGGACTGGTGTACTTCAAAATAGACGGCATCATGAGGGAGGAAAATTATGTGGATATATTGAAGCAACATCTCAAGACATCAGTCAGGAAGCTAAAGCTTGGTCACAAATGCATCTTCGAAATGGACAATGACCCCAAGCATACATTCAAAATTGTGGCAAAATGGCTTAAGGACAACAAAGTCAAGGTATTGGAGTGGCCATCACAAAGCCCTGACCTCAATCCTATAGAAAATGTGTGGGCAGAACTGAAAAGGCATGTGCGAGCAACGAGGCCTACAAACCTGACTCAGTTACACCAGCTCTGTCAGGAGGAATGGGCCAAAATTCACCCCAACTTATTGTGGGAAGCTTGTGGAAGGCAACCCAAAACATCTGACCAAAGTTAAACAATTTAAAGGCAATGCTACCAAATACTAATTGAGTGTATGTAAACTTCTGACCCACTGGGAATGTGATGAAATAAATAAAAGCTTAAATAAATCACTACTATTATTCTGACATTTTACATTCTTAAAATAAAGTGGTGATCCTTACTGACTTAAGACAGGGAATTCTTACTGAGTTTAAATGTATTTGGCTAAGGTGTATGTAAACTTCCGACTTCAACTGTATGTATGCATGTATGTAATAATGACAATTAAAACAATACTGAATGAACAATGAACACTTATTTTAACTTAATATAATAAAAATCTATTTAGTCTCAAACAAATAATGAAACATGTTCAATTTGGTTTAAATAATGCAAAAACAGTGTTGGAGAAGAAAGTGCAATATGTACCATGTAAAAAAAGCTAACGTTTAAGTTCCTCGCTCAGAACATATGAAAGCTGGTGGTTCAATATTCCCAATTAAGAAGTTTTAGGTTGTAGTTATTTTAGGAATTATGACGCGTCAACTATTTCTCTCTATACCATTTGTATTTCATATACCTTTGACTATTGGATATTCTAATAGGCACTATAGTATTGCCAGCCTAATCTCAGGAGATGATAGGCTTGAAGTCATAAACAGTGCAGTGATTCACGCATTGCTAAGAGCTGCTGGCAAACGCAGTAAAGTTTGAAAGAATGCTTAGGAGCCTGCTGCTGCCTATCACCGCTCAGTCAGACTGCTCTATCAAATATCAAATCATAGACTTAATTATAAAATAATACACAGAAATAAGAGCCTTAGGTAATTAATATGGTCAAATCCGGAAACTATAATTTTATCGAATGGGTGGCAACCCTAAGTCTAAATATTGCTGTTACATTGCACAAGCATCAATGTTAAGTCATAATTATGTAAAATTCTGGCAAATTAGTTCGCAACGAGCCAGGCGGCCCAAACTGTTGCATATACCCTGACTCTGAAGTGACACAATTTGCCTAGTTAATATTGCCTGCTAACATGAATTTCCTTTAACTACACTGCTCAAAAAAATAAAGGGAACACTAAAATAACACATCCTAGATCTAAATGACTGAAATATTCTTATTAAATACTTTTTTCTTTACATAGTTGAACGTGCTGACAACAAAATCACACAAATTATCAATGGAAATCAAATTTATCAACCCATGGAGGTCTGGATTTGGAGTGACACTCGAAATTGAAGTGGAAAACCACACTACAGGCTGATCCAACTTTGATATAATGTCCTTAAAACAAGTCAAAATGAGGCTCAGTAGTGTGTGTGGCATCCACGTGCCTGTATGACCTCCCTACAACGCCTGGGCACGCTCCTGATGAGGTGGCGGATGGTCTCCTGAGGGATCTCTTCCCAGACCTGGACTAAAGCATCCGCCAACTCATGGACAGTCTGTGGTGCAACGTGGCGTTGGTGGATGGAGCGAGACATGATGTCCCAGATGTGCTCAATTGGACTCAGGTCTGGGGAACGGGCGGGCCAGTCCATAGCATCAATGCCTTCCTCTAGCAGGAACTGCTGACACACTCCAGCCACATGAGGTCTAACATTGTCTTGCATTAGGAGGAACCCAGGGCCAACCGCACCAGCATATGGTCTCACAAGGGGTCTGAGGATCTCATCTCAGTACCTAATGGCAGTCAGGCTACCTCTGGCGAGCACATGGAGGGCTGTGCGGCCCCCCAAAGAAATGCCACCCCACACCATGACTGACCCACCGCCAAACCAGTCATGCTGGAGGATGTTGCAGGCAGCAGAACATTCTCCACAGCGTCTCCAGACTCTCACATCTGTCACCTGCTCAGTGTGAACCTGCTTTCATCTGTGAAGAGCACAGGGCGCCAGTGGCGAATTTGCCAATCTTGGTGTTCTCTGGCAAATGCCAAACGTCCTACACGGTGTTGGGCTGTAAGCACAACCCCCACCTGTGGACATCAGGCCCTCATACCACCCTAATGGAGTCTGTTTCTGACCATTTGAGCAGACACATGCACATTTGTGGCCTGCTGGAGGTCATTTTGCAGGGCTCTGGCAGTGCTCCTCCTGCTCCTCCTTGCACAAAGGCGGAGGTAGCGGTCCTGCTGCTGGGTTGTTGCCCTCCTACACGTCTCCTGATGTACTGGCCTGTCTCCTGGTAGCGCCTCCATGCTCTGGACATTACGCTGACAGAAACAGCAAACCTTCTTGCCACAGCTCGCATTGATGTCCCATCCTGGATGAGCTGCACTACCTGAGCCACTTGTGTGGGTTGTAGAGGCCGTCTCATGCTACCACTAGAGTGAAAGCACCGCCAGCATTCAAAAGTGACCAAAACATCAGCCAGGAAGCATAGGAACTGGTCTGTGGTTACCACCTGCAGAACCACTCCTTTATTGTGGGTGTCTTGATAATTGCCTATAATTTCCACCTGTTGTCTATTCCATTTGCACAACAGCATGCGAAATGTATTGTCAATCAGTGTTGCTTCCTAAGTGGACAGTTTGATTTCACAGAAGCATGATCGACTTGGAGTTACATTGTGTTGTTTAAGTGTTCCCTTTATTTTTTTGAGCAGTGTAAATATGCAGGTTTAAAAATATATACTTTGTGTACTGATTTTAAGAAAGGTATTGATGTTTATGGTTAGATACATTCGTGCAACGATTGTGCTTTTTTCGCAAATGCGATTTGTTAAAATATCACCCGTTTTTGCTTAGTAGGCTGTGATTCGATGATAGATTAAGAGACACAGCATTAATTATATGCAACCCAGGACAAGCTAGTTAATCTAGTAATATCATCAACCATGTGTAGTTAACTAGTGATTATGTTAAGATTGGTTGTTTTTTATAAGATAAGTTTAATGCTAGCTAGCAACTTACCTTGACTCCTTGCTGGACACGCGTAACAGGTGGTTAAGCCTGCCACGCAGTTTCCTCGTGGAATGCAATGTAATCGGTCATAATTGGCATCCAAAAATGTTATGAAAACTTGAAATCGGTCAACCTCTACTTTGAGTCATACGATTCTTCAATTCAGAGGGCTCTAACAGTTCTCGCCACTAATTTCTTAACATGCTTGTCAAAAATGTCATGAATCATTTTACAAGTACTTCCAGTGCTACATCTGGATAATGTTATATCGCTACAGCCAATGGGAACTGATATTGCTTTGGAGCATTAGTGAAGATATGATCAATACAAGTGGTTGTCACAGATCCAACACTATTGGTATACACTGCAGTTGACTGAGTGATAACCTGGGTCATATCACAGGCATTAGTCACATCACAGGCATTAGTCACAGAAGCTTCCTCTTGAGAGGACAGCTAGTTGCTAATCAGTCAATGTTCAGGTCACCCAGAGAATAGACCTCTGTGTTCATCACACACTATCAAGCGTTTCACAAACATTATCTATACTGAACAAAAATAAACACCACATGTAAATTGTTAGTCCCATGTTTCATGAGCTGAAATAAAATATCCCAGAAATGTTCTATACACGCACACAACTTGTTTTCTCTCAAAATGTTGTGTACAAATTTGTTTACAACCCTGTTAGTGAGCATTTCTCCTTCGTCAAGAAACTCTATCCACCTGACAGGCATAAAATATCAAGAAACTGATTAAACAGCATGATCATTACACAGATGCACCTTGTGCTGGGGACAATAAAGGGCCACTAAAATGTGCAGCTTTGTCACACAACACAATGCCACAGATGTCTCAAGTTCTGAGGCAGTGTGCAATTGGCATGCTGACTGCAGGAATGTCCAACAGAATTGTTGCCACATAATTGAGTGTTAATTTCTCTACCGTAAGCTGCCTCAAACGTTGTTTGCAAGAATTTGGCAGTTCATCCAACCGGCCTGACAACTGCAAGCCACATGTAACCACGCCAATCTAGGACCTCCACATCCAGCTTCTTCACCTGCGGGATTTTCTAAGGAGGTGGTGGGGGAGTGCTGAGGGGTATTTCTGTCTGTAATGAAGCCCTTTTGTGGGGTAAAACTCATTCTGATTGGCTGGGCCCCTGCCTAGTCATGTGAAATCCATAGATTATGGCCTAATTTATTTATTTCAATTGACTGATTGTTGCATGTTGCGTTTATATTTTTGTTCAGTTTAGATACTGACTGTTAGCATTTGGTGGCCTACAGCACATCCCTAAAATAATAGGCTTTAGATGAGCCAGGTGAACCTGTAACCACAACACCTCAATAACACTTGCCATGAGATCACTTCTTAACATTACAGGGATATGGCACTGAATATATACAGCAACACCTCCCCCATAGGCATTCCTGTCTCTTCTGTAGATGTTATATCCTTGTATTGCTACTGCTGTAACATCAAAGGAATTATCTAAGTGAAGCTCAGAAATGGCTAATATATTAAATGTTATCTGATAATCATAAATTAATGATTTCATTAACCTTATTTCTAAGGCTACAAATATGAATATGGGCTATTTGAACCCTTTTCTGGGTAGTTTATCAGAGATAGACATAATATGGAAAAGAACAAAAAGCAAGAGAAGAAAAAAAGCATTCAGCAGTCCATCAACCAGTTGGTGTATGTAAGTGTGTGTGCGCTGCAGGGTTTACACTACGAACCCACATAGACATCGAAGGACCTGGCTGAGGTGGTCGTGAGGGCATCGGGGCGCACAAAGCCTGCTTGCACAAACCATGCTCGGTCCTGTTCATTGTTGCTTGGCCCGGAGGAGAGACGTGATTATAGGGCTTTAGTTAGAACACTGAGGGCTACTGCGCTCCAAACGGAGTAATAGATGCAAGCAGACAGGGGAGCCTCTACGGGTGGTAGCTAAGGACTATGAGAGCCTCACTTGCGGACATACGCTCACATCCCCCCCCTCCTTGCAGAGCAAGCTGGCACACGACCAGTTCATACAGGCGCTCTCTGCTACGGAGCTGCACACACAGACACAGCTGGCTCATCCAGAGTCCTTACAGAAAGCCTTGGAGTTGGCTTTGGAGAGGGAGATTGTGTGGGCGTGGTCTTCAGTGGGGGCGTTTGGAAATACACCCACTTTGCGGGCTGTGGTGCAGAGTAGCCCAGAGCTGGAAAAGCCTGCATGAGTGACTGAAATGACTGAACTCATTTGTGCTGTATCACTCCAGACAGCACACAACACACGCCCTGGCCCCATGGTCTGCTGGGGGAGTGGCCAGCCAGGCCATTTGCGCAGGAATTGCCCAATGTCCCCCAGAGCCCAGGGAAACGTCTTGGGGTCCGCATAGACGGTGCCGTGCAGACCCCTGTCTCTCTTTCCCAACCCCCACCATCGCCAGGGGGAGCCCAACAGCACAGACGGGGGAGCGAGGCTCCACTTCCCCCAGAAGCAGACAACTGCAAGCGGATGGGCGGGCCGGACCTGTGTTGGGGACTTTTGTCACATCCCAGTCACTGTGGAGGGGGTGCTCTGCTCTGCCCTGGTGGACACTGGATCCACAGTAACCATGGTGAGACTGGAAATTGTAACAGGTTGGGCTCAGTTTGAGGCCACAACTGTGCAGCTTTGCACAGTCACGGTGAGATCTGCTGGCACCCATGGAAAGGAAGGGGATAATTACAGTAGGGGTCAGGACGGTGCATCATCCTGTGTGGGAAGGAAGCTAGATCTAGACAGGTGCACACTGAGCTTCCAGGGAGGGCCTGCAGTCACCGACACAGGCGGCAGGTAGCCTAGTGGTTAGAGCTTTGGAATGGTAACTGAAAGGGTGCAAGATCGAATCCCTGAGCTAACAAGGTAAAAATCAGTGGTTCCTAACCTATTTCATTTACACCAACTGAATTTTGACTGCCCGGAGTACCCCCCAGGAAGTTCCCCTTCATACGCATTTTACCAGTAGTCCTATGGTCTCATGAGTCTCCTCAAGTACCCACTGTGGATAGGCCAAGTACCCCCATGGGTCCTAGTACACCAGGTTCGGAACAACTGACCTAAACCACCATTGCTGCCGAAGGATAAGAGGTTCACATGGACAGGCCATGTGATCCGTGTGAGAAAAGCAGTTAAGAGCTTTGGCCCAGTAACCGAAAGGTCTCTGGTTCGAATCCCCGAACCGACTGTCGATGTGGCCTTGAGTAAAGGACTTAACACTAATTCCGCCTGTAAACCGCTCTGGATAAGAGCATCTGCTAAATGAAATAGATTATAAAAACATTTTCATTTATCGGGGTCATTACAATACATCTTCAAACATGTATGATATTGTATGACCGGGTAAGACGTATGATACTATACATCCTATGACTTGCATGATATTGTACAACAGCTATTCCATTCATAATGTAAGGTAACGTAATATATCATCCTGAATGAAGCGTCACATATGTATATATATATATAGAACAATACGAATTGCCCTGCGACCACGAATTAAAATACGCTACATGATTATCTATTTATCTACTGCAGTGTTTACGTGCAATTTAGAACTCAAAGGCAATAAATGAAAGGCTCAAAAAAAACATTAGCTTGAAAATATTCTGGTGAAGTATTAGGCTACTAATCATTCAGTAGAATCATGTAAATAGTAATTTCATACATTTAAATAAAAAAGTTTTAAAAAACGCTGAAAAATGGAAACCCATGCAATAAGAGAAATCTAAATAAATAAATTAAGTAGGATATAATAAAAGTTGTCATAGTCAGTTGCTTTATTATAAACGTAAGCCTATGCAATACCGGTAGCCTAGGCTCTGCCAAACATTTTCAATATTTCAGTTGGATTTACCTTAGCAGCACGTTGCAGAGTGCTACAAAGTAGTGCCCCCCCAATATGAAGCGCTGCTCCTTTGCTCAAACGTTTCACTCTGAAGGGAGAAACTTTTCCTCAAAGAACTCAGCGAGAAAATGAATCGCGCTTTCAAAGACAGGTAAGTCACTCACCCGTCGGACTTACCGTCGAGACTACTTTATTCAGTTCTTGCGGTTTTCGTTTGCCAGTATCAAACTTTTTGGCGTCAGTTCTAACATGCGTTGCGAGACGTTTCATTGGTCGTGTGAGATGGGAAAGGGGAAGGTCTGGAAATGTGCACATCTCTCCCCAAAATGTACTGTCTGGTCTGGGTCACAGCATTTGTGAACTGTAAATTCTGTATGAACTACATGATGTATATTGTTCTCAGCTCAAGGGTGTTTTGAACCAATGGCCATCAACTTCTTACATGTATTTGAGGATTAGTACAATATTTTCAGATGGTAAATTCAAATAGATAAAACTTAAATACGATTTTCAGTGCTTAGTTCACATAGCCTGCAATCAGAAAGCTATTATTCTGAAATGTAATCATCTTTTAATCCTTTATAGATAGTTATTGATAACATTGAATGCCCCGTTTATCAGGCTTACTTGTGATTACTCAAAACAAAAAGGACCGGCTAGTGTCGTTTCTCTGCATTTCTCACTGTACTCAATCCACAAGAAGTTCAGACACCATAGTTGACTACTATCACCAAGAGCCACTAGCTGTATCTCCCGATTTTGAAAGCCCAATTTAAAAGTGTCAAGTATTTTTTGTGCTATGAAATACATTGGGGGAAAAGTACTCAATTGTCACACTTAAAAGTAAAGATACCTTAATAGAAAATGATTTACGTAAAAGTGAAAGTCACCCAGTAAAATACTACTTGAGTAAAAGTCTAAAAGTATTTGCTTTTAAATATACTTTGGATTTTATAATTTTTTAAATTTACGGATAGCACACTCCAACACTCAAGACATCAATTACAAACGAAGTATGTCTTAGGTCTCTCTTTATGTAGTGTTGTGTTGTCTCTCTTGACATGATGTGTGTTTTGTCTTATATATATATATTTTTTTTTATTTATTTTATTTTTTTATCCCAGCCCCCATCCCCCAGGAGGCCTTTTGTCTTTTGGTAGGCCATCATTGTAAATAAGAATTTGTTCATAACTGGCTTACCTAGTTAAATGAAGGTTAAATAAATAAAAGTGTTTAGTGAGTCCGCCAGATTAGAGGCAATATGGGTTGACTCGGGATGTTCTCTTGATAAGTGTGTGAATTTTCCTGCCCTGCTAAGCATTCAAAGTGTAACAAGTACTTTTGGGTGTCAGGGAAAATGTATTGAGTAAAAGTACATTATTTTCTTTAGGAATGTAGTGAAGTAAAAGTTGTGAAAAATCTAAATAATAAAGTCATGTACAGATACCCCAAAAACCTACTTAAGTAGTACTTTCAAGTATTTTTACTTAAGTACTTTACACCACTGATGAAATATTACTGTGAAAAATAAATGTTTTAGGAGCTGAGCAGTGGTAAGAGTTGAGGCAGACAGTTGTAACATGTGGAATGGTAATTTAGTCCGTATGGGTTTGAAGTTAGAGGCTGAATGGATACCTGCCACGTCTCCTGGCTGTTACAGTCCCCCCGGTAAAATGCATTTCTTGACTTGCAGCTGACTTCACAACCTGTCAACTGTCAGTGATGGCAGTGCTATATAGGAAACACAGAAAGCAAAAAGAAGACAGCGGACTGAATGTTGGAAAAACAGCCCATATGTTAGAAACAAACTACCAAGCGCTTGAGAGAAAGTGTCAAAGGGAACGTGTGATTCGATTAGGATAATGATGAGATATGTTTCTTAGGTTTATGCAAAGGAAGACTTGAGATATTTAGTGTGGTATTCTGTCAACAACTTGATCAAATAACACACGCTGGAAGTCAAACTGCATACTTACCAAACCTCATCTAACTTTTTGAACAGATCATATCTCATTTTCCAATTGTGCATTGAGAGGTCAGCATCAATGTTACATCATTGCTCTCTAGTGGATATTGTACTATGTCGTACTACTGCACTTCAGTTTATCAGTCCATCAGCAGATCAGTGTGTTCTCTATAACTCAGTGTCCTATCCTATCCTTTAATGTACTGTGTTGGTTAAGCAAAGGAGCAATAGGGTTTGTACCTCTCTGGGCGGGCTAAGCAGTTCTCCTGAGTACTTACTGTGTCTCAGGCATTACAAAATGATAAACGTCTGAATAGGTCAGCTATAACACACTTCACAAAAACAATGATATACGCTGTTATATTAAAGGTGTTCAGCTTCTATTAGGCAATCTCATATTACATGTAAAAATGTTGACACCCACCCCTACCCATTCCAGAAAGAGGCAGGTCTTACAGTAGGCTACTTGGGAATCATGGGAATCAGATCAAGAGTAGCTAGCCCACCGGAAAGGTAAAAGTAAACATTCTCTGGGAGTGCTGCCTCAAACGAAACTCCAGACAAAACAGTCCTAGACCGTCTGAAACACAGAGGTATAGGAAGCCCCCCCTCGGTCTTCCCTCCACATACGGTATAAACCCTGCTCTAGGGAAGGCCATTTAAAATGGTTTTCAACACTGAGCCTTAGCAACCCCCCCCCCCCCCCCCCCCCATACACATTAGTTGTATATCTTAAGTCATGTAGTGAAAAACATTGGTATGTTTTATTGGAGTGTCCTGGTGTATTTAACACTCCACACTTCTCTTACTTCTCCTACTTCCGAGTGTATTCCACTGGCTTGTTAACACCGACTACACCATTTGGATGGAAGGATGGAAAATGTAATTAGGATAAAATACTATAAATGCAAATGTTATGGAAAGCACTTGACCTTACATGGCACCTGTATAGTTCTGGTCCAGGGCGTTAGTACGGCTGCTAACGCTGTTAAGGGGCTCAGAGTTAGCAGCCGTGCTAACACCCTGGACCAGAGATAGTTACTGTATAACCTTGTTGACCTTGACATTTAGAGAAGTCAATATGAGAGGGAGAGGCGCCCCTGATCTGCATATCTCCCGTAGTTAATGCAGTAATTATTTTCTTCCTGGCAGTTTGTGGCTGTATCTCTGTAATTGGCCAACCCACTCCACTGATTAAAGCAGTCAACCCGCTGTGTGGTTTCTAGGAATGTTTTATGGCCTGGTTTTGGCAACACACTTTTCCAATTGGAGAGTGGTACTGCCATGTGGCAAGACATTCCGTCGTTTGAGGTGAGGTTTTTGGTTTGTAAACTGAAATGCGTAAGTTATTGAGGCTTATATGTCTTTGGATATTTTTTTAAAGTTAATGCCATTGCCAAAGTCCAATTTGTTTAAGTTTGTGGACAGTGAGGATGTTTCAAATGTTACAAAATCCATAACAATTGTTAACCCATACAGTTTTACAATATAACCCAGGCCTTCTGGTGCATACCACCATCTACTGGCTAAAGTTAGAAAGTGTACTACTGAATTATCCCCAGCTGTCTCATATGAATAGTTCTCCACCCAATACATGCAACAACTCTCCCATAATATCCTGTGGTCAGTTTGCCAATCTCTTTTTGAAATAGTCATTTTTCCCACAGATTATTTTCCCTGTGTATTACAGATATGCAAAATCTATTTTATAAAGGATAACAACTTTTAGGGTGCATGCAGTGCCTGCCTTAGCCACATTTCCCCATAACCTGGGTTCAGTAATATACTGTATTGAGCTTGCAAGGAAGAAGCTCAGTGCATATTAAGCACTCAAGGTTTTTGTTAAGGTATTTTACTGTCTCTTGATTTTCATGGCTCTGTGATGTTTTTGATGTGCAGTACAGCTGCTCTTCTCTTGAAACGTTTGGTCAAACAATTTAAATCATGAGGGTAATAATGTCCACATAATCATGGTCATTCTCCCAAGACAAGTCATAGGCTACTTCCCGCTTTATACCTGATTTAGGCTTACGCTGTCCGTATTAGGACTTCCTCCTGGTTGTGGCTGTCGGATGCTTTAACCATATGCTGTGCATTTGTCTCTGTCTGCGGGTCTGTGTTTGTGGGTAAACCATGAGGATCCTGGCAGAGGACCTGTTAACAGGCCATAGTCTGATGGCCGCAGGCCGCCTGGCCCAGAGATCAACAACTTAGACTGCAGAACATCCCGTGCTCTGGTCACCATGGAAACGGCAGGAGCTGGATCGAACCAAGTAATCAGAGGATGATTTGCAATATCATCTAATCTACCTGTATGTATCCTAGGCTCAGTAGACAGAATATTCCAATCACGAACGCAAACAACAAAGGAATCTGTCTCAGAAATTACCATTTTGAACTCCACAAAGCATTTTGTTGCTGACAAGATGCACAAAGGAGGGTTTCAATTACCACAATTTAATTGTGGTTGGAGATATAGCTACAGGGCAAACACAATATCAAAGCAAATCAGACAGGATTTTTCAGAACTCAGATAATCATAAAAAGACAATGTAATGAAAGCAAAGTGTGCATGCATTAGACAGCACACACACACATTCAGAACTGAGCAAGCTTAAAATAGCCAGAGAGAAGTGTGTATTTTGGTGGCAGGGCCCGACCTGGTTGGTTGAGGAAGGCTGTCACTTCCTGGCACCTGGTGGCCCAGCGGGCCCATCTGTGGGATGACACATTCCCAGTATTAGGGGTGGTCTTATGGGGAGAACTACATACCTACACACACACACACACACACACACACGCGTACATACACACACACACACGCACACGCACACTGGCTGTAGGCCTACAAAACGGCACCATTTGAAAATATTGCTGTTATCTCATCACATTGAAGGCTTCTTTGGAAAGCTCTTTGTGATGTCTAAGATCACATTCTTTAGCAGTCAACGTAAAGCAGAAAAGAGGAGTTCTAGTCTAGAGTCTAAAATAGAATAACAGTTATTTCCACGACAATGGGATCTGATTAGTAAGGATGAATCGTGTCGTTGGGATCCAGATGCAATTTGCGATTGTTGATGAAGTCTGACACTTTCACCCCACCATTGTTCCCGTGAGGAACAAAACAGGACACAGAGACAATAAGGAATTTATAATGAATGCAAAATGATTCAAGAAAAGGATTTCACTCGGAGCAGTGAGGTGACTTGACACTGACCCACGGCTTTGAATACATCTTCAAACCCTATCTATGGAGGTGCCATAAATGCCTTTCACTCACGCGTTCTCTTTTTCTGTTGTTGTTGTTGATACCCGAGAACTCGGTCAACCCGCAGTTGTGAGATGTTCCCATTCCCAACTGCAGGCAGGTGTAGAGAAGCGGAAGGTTTCAAAGGACACACATGTATCTGGAGGCTTACAGTTGGGATCGCAGTTCAGTACGTAGCAGGTGTAACATCTTTAAGGGTCTGTCAAGACATGGAATAAGAGGGTAAATATTCCAGGAAGTCCCATTGCAGTCAGAAGACCTCTTCCTCAAGGGACACATACTATATTGGTCATATGAGAGAGGCAGTATATAGGCTATGTATAGAAATGATCTACAATGAAATGAGCATTTACAATGCATTAATATTTACCTTTCCAAGATAACTGCAACATGAAGTAAGGAATTTATTCCATTCAATTTATCCACCAAACTTTCCTATTGAAAGGATGCGGCTCAAGATGTCCTCTGGCATATTCACGCTTTTCCATTCATACCCAATCTCCAGCTTCCTAATGCTCCCCCTTTCAGATAACTGGGTACACTACCTGACCAAAAGTATGTGGACACCTGCTCATTACAAAATCATGAGCATTAATATGGAGTTGGTCCCCCGTTTGCTGCTACAACAGCCTCCATTCTTCTGGGAAGGCTTTCCACTAGATGTTGGAACATTGCTGCGGGAACTTGCTTCCATTCAGCAACAAGAGCATTAGTGAGGTCGGGCACTGATGTTGGCCGATTTAGGTCTGACTCGCAGTCAGCGTTCCAATTCATTCCAAAAGTATTTGATGGGTTTGAGGTCATGGCTCTGTGCAGGCCAATCAATTTCTTCCACCCCGATCTCGACAACCCATTTCTGAATGGACCTCACTTTGTGCACGGGGGCATTGTCATGCTGAAACAGGAAAGGGTCTTCCCCAAACTGTTGCCACAAAGTTGGAAGCACAGAATTGTCTAGAATGTAATTGTATGCTATAGCATTAAGATTTATCTTCATTGGAACTAAGGGACCTAGCCCAAACCATGAAAAACAACCCAAGACCATTATTCCTCATCCACCAAACTTTACAGTTGGCACTATGCATTGGGGCAGGTAGCGTTCTCCTGGCATCCGCCAAACCCAGATTTGTCTGTCGGACTGCCAGATGGTGAAGCGTGATTCATCACTCCAGAGAATGCGTTTCCACTGCTCCAGAGTCCAATGGCGGCGAGCTTTACACCACTCAAGCCGATGCTTGGCATTGCGCATGGTGTTCTTAGGCTTGTGTGTGGCTGCTGGAAACCCATTTCATTAAGCTTCCGACAAACAGTTATTGTGTTGACGTTGCTTCCAGAGGCAGTTTGGAACTCGGTAGTGAGTGTTGCAACTGAGGACAGACCATTTTAACGCACAAATGCGCTTCAGCACTCTGCAGTCCCGTTCTGTGAGCTTGTGTGGCCTACCACTTCACGGCTGAGCCATTGTTGCTCCTAGACGTTTCCACTTCACCATAACAGCACTTACAGTTGACCAGGGCAGCTCTAGCAGGGCATAATTTTGACGAACTGACTTGTTGGAAAGTTGGCATCCTATGACAGTACCACATTGAAAGTCACTGAGCTCTTCAGTAAGGCCATTCTACTGCCAATGTTTGTCTATGGAGATTGCATGGCTGCGAGAGCAAAATAATTGTGTCAATGTTTTTTTTAATCTCCTATTAATAAGTCTATTAGCTATATAACTTTTTCAGTTTAAACATTTTATTCATTTAGCAGACACTCTTATTCAGAGCAATTTACAGAAGCAATTAGGTTTAAGTGCACATCGACAGATTTGTTCACCTAATGGGCTTGAGGACCTTTCGGTTACTGGCCCAACGCTCTTAACTGCTTATTATTGTTATTATTATATATATCATCTCTGTATTCTGTTATTTAATTGAATGATTATGTTACATATTTTTGGATTGGTTAACTTGCCACTCAAAGGTCTACTAAGCAGAAACGCGTTGGCGTTTATTTGTCACGCTATTTGAAATATCTCTATCGAAGTGCCAAGTAAATAAAGTCTTATTTAAATCAAAGAAGTTGCTCCTTTCGTTATTCAAGACTGCCTTGATGGAAAAAGAAAGCTCCACGACTAATTCTTTTAGACCTACTTGTGATGGCCATCCAATCGTTTTTTTTCCCTGCCAGCAAGCACAGGCATTCCAATATAAGAAGAATGATCCATTTATTGTTCTCCTTTAGCTCTATCCCAAGAAGGAAAACACATTTTACTCCTCTGCGTTTTTGGTAATGAATACCTTCTGGGTAGGTAGCCACATAACATAGCGTTAAATCGTTGTGCTACTATTGTCTTACATTTGTTGGTGGTCTACTGAAAAACTAGGCTATCACTAGAGGGGAGTATTTAGCTTTCTATCTACCGGCCAGACAACAGCGTGACCACAGTGCCGCATTGAATCCGATGTCTTTGTGATTTTAATAAGCCTAATGAAATAACAGCGAACGTTATCTTTCATATTTAGGGAAGGCTACACAAATGTTTAATTCAAATTGATCCGAAACTGCTCTCAAGAAACGGGCCAGTAGAATAGAATGAGATTTGGGAAAAGTTCCTAAGTGTTTCCATACATAATTGACTATTAATTAGGCCTATGATGAGATGTTGCGATAGGGGGCATCACGGGGACAACGGGAGAGTGAGTGCCTTTTGAATGACGGGACGTGCTTTGTCAAATCATGGGGTGAGAGAGGTAGCTGGTAGGCCAATGGACTAACATTAGTTGTTTATCGCCCTACATATAGAAATGGAGTTATCACATGGAATTGTGTAGGCTTCAAGCACACGTTGCAGAGCAGTAGCCTATCTGCATTGTGATGATCAAATCAAATTGTATTGGTCACATACACATATTTAGCAGATGCTTCTGCGGGTGTAGCGAAAGGCTTGTCCCTCTATTTGGCAGGGTGTTTAAAAATAAATAAATTGCTATCTATGTTGGGAGAAAATACATAGGCTATTGGTTTGAATAAAGGGGTTGTGTCTAATCCCCAAATAAGTGATATATTGCGGCTTCTTGTCAACTTTCTCCACAGCAGTTTATTCACCTTAGCAATCTAGTGAAAAGGGAAAGGAGTGTGTTTAGGGGGCGAGGGTATAGGGGCGGAGGGGTCTGCTTCTGAGCTATTGTTGGGAATACATCCTGCTGTTCCAGGCTGTGCTGATACAGCTCCTATCTGCGCGATTAGCGGATTTTACAATAAACAAGGAGGCAAGGGATTTGGGGGTTAGATACGGACTTCGTACTATTATGACTTTTTTTTTCTGTAAACGACTTAGGTTATATATGTAAAATCATGTTGATGCTTTTTTTCATAGCCAGACCAATTTCATTATGCAGCTTTCGTGACATCACTGGAACGAACTGCCAAGAAACCGTTGTAATGCAACCATATGCCGATGCCTTGACTTTATAGGCTACAGCTAATTTTCTGGGATGCTCTGGGCTATATTATACTCAAGACGTGGGGCGTTTAGTGTAAATCCTCTGTTTTCCCAGCAGAACAACCCATTTGAAATCGTACGGTATCTTCATTTTGTCACGCGCGCATTGGGTTCCTTTTGTGGCGCCGGGGCTGCGAACGGAGGAGGTTGAATGTGAAACAATAGAGCGCAAAATACAGCCCAAGCACAAGGACGGAAACCCACGACTGAAAAACGCGAGCGCCTGTGACAAAGAACTCAAGAACATGAAGAAGCCAGCCCGCGCTGCACTGATTTGGTTAAAGTAATCACTGGATATATTTCGGGCTACATTGTCTCTTGAAATCCTCTAGTAGAAAACATGAATTCTGCTGAAGCAGCCGAGGAGGGACCGAATGATTCAGATACGGATGCTTTTTTCAAAACCGGTAGGATGAAAGTACAATATTTGAAACCCTTTATTTCAGTGAAGTGAAACGTTTTGATACATGCAATGCTGGACGGGGTAAGCCATTGTCTTGAACCTATGGCAAATCATCTATTGCCGTAGCCCCAATTGGTCTCTGTTGGCGAGTCCCTCGGCTTAGGTACCAGTTCTCAAATCTAATGAGCACTAAAATATAAGAAATGTGCTATTCATTGACACTGTGTAAACATTGAATCGAGGATATCTGTATAATTATGTGATATGTTGTTGTTATAACGTATATCAGATGTGTGTGTATAAGGGACACACTGTTGCTTTTGTTGGACATGTATTTACCTTCTACATTCATTATTGCACCACCTTGAACGCACACACACGCACTCATACTGCCGTGTGTGTGTGTGTTGTAAACACTTGTCACCAGAAGAAGCTGACAGCTTGGGATGATCTTGTGCCATCTATCAACCAACACTGGACTGCTTAAATGAGTGGCTGTCGGTTGCTGTGGGACTCCATCAGAGGGGAAAGGCAGTTTCTCAAGGAACAACTCTGACACTTGTCATGTTTAGAGACCCTTCCCAGCACCATGTGGGTTTAGGATCTAAGACTGTATTCCTGCCTAGTCCGCTGTGCCTGTGCCTGTGTGTGTGTGTGTGTGTGTGTCAAGCACATTCTGTATGCTCTACTGGAGAAGTGGGACACACCCTGCCTCTCCATCTATAGTCTAGTGCATGGGAATCACACCAAGCTCTGCCAGCACACCCACTAGTTTTCATCTCACGTTAATATATATATATATGTTTTCTTTGTAGTCTATCAGGCAACCTCCTTAGTAGGGTGGGGAGCAGATGAGAACCAGGAAGTGGGACAAAACACAAGCTGGTGGAAAAGTGGAGCCCCAGCCCCTAAGACATTGTGCCTTTGGCGTCAAGGTGTACGGAACCACAACAGCACTGGCTTCCTCTACGCCCGAAATGGAATTGAAATGACTCACAGATGGCGAGATCAGTAAAAGCCACTGGCGAGGAATATGACTTTTCTGTGGTGGTGCAGTGGAGACCATGCGAGGACACCTGCTCCTGTTTTTCAATAGGTCTGTCATTGATAGTTCTATTGATACACCATGACAGGACCTACCCTAGGGGCAGGCAGGCAGGGGGGTAGAGACCATAAACCATAAAGGTCCCACTCAACCACAGCACCAACCAGGAGTGGGTGTTTACCACGAGAGAAAGATGCTATGTGGCTGAATGCGCTGTAATCCATTCACAAAGGCCGGCTGAAAGTGGGTTTATGTCCTGAGCCACACAGGAGTCTCCATGCCTGCTCATTCAGAGCTTAGAGGTAGATTAACCTTGAATGCAAACTTGAATTCTCCCCTCGTTGTAAAGTGGCTTCTGAGTAGAAGCATTTTCTCGCATACAGGACATAGGTATTTCGCCTGCAAGTCATCAGAGAAGCCTGGTGAAAATGTATTTCTCCCTCCGTCTGCCTTTTCGACATGTAATTGGTAGCCATGGCAATCACTTCGCTGGGTAATTTCGCCCGCTGCACCTGGCTTTTAACAAGTAGCGCCCGAGCAGAGCAAGGGTCACCATTAGTCCAGGTAATAATTGCTGGAGATTGACAGAGGCAAGCTCTTGGATCAATATCTGAATTGCTCGAAGCATTTCAGTCTGCAGGAAATAAGTCAAACTGAGAAGAAACACCAGAGCAGCTGGGTCGGAAGGAACTACTTTAGTTGATTGGACCAACATTGTGAATATGAAGTCTCAAATCAAATCAAATTGTATTGGTCACATCCACATGGTTAGCAGATGTTAATGCGAGTTTAGGGAAATGCTTGTGCTTCTAGTTCCGACAGTGCAGTAATATCTAACAAGTAATCTTAACAAATTCACAACAACTACCTTATACACACAACTGTAAAGGGATGAATAAGAATATGTACATATAAATATATGGATGAGTGATGGCCGTGCGGCATAGGCGAGATGCAGTAGATGGTATAGAGTACAGTATATAGGTGTGAGATGAGTAATGTAGGATATGTAACCATTATTAAAGTGGCGTTATTTAAAGTGACTAGTGATACCTTTATTAGGTCCATTTATTTAAGTGGCCAGAGATTTGAGTTAGTATGTTGGCAGCAGCTTCTCTGTGCTGGTGATGGCTGTTTAACAGTCTGATGGCCTTGAGAGAGAAGCTGTTTTTCAGTCTCTCGGTCTCAGCTTTGATGCACCTTTTACTGACCTCGCCTCCTGGATGATAGCGGGGTGAACAGGCAGTGGCTCTGGTTGTTGTCCTTGATTAGCTTTTTGGCATTCCTGTGACATCGGGTGCTGTAGGTGTCCTGTAGTTTTCCCCCGGTGATGCGTTGTGCAGACTGCACTACCCTGTGGAAAGCCTTGCGGTTGAGGGACGTGCAGTTGCCGTACCAGGCGGTGATACAGCCCGACAGGATGCTCTCGATTGTGCATCTGTAAAAGTTTGTCAGTGTTTTAGGTGAAAAGCAAAATTTCTGCAGCCTCCTGAGGTTGTTGCGCCTTCTTCACCACGCTGTCTGTGTGGGTGGACCATTTGGGTGGATGGACCACATCACGTCCGTGATGTGTACGCAGAGGAACTTAAAACTTTCCACCTTCTCCACTGCTGTGCTGTCGATGTGAATGGGGGGTACTCCCTCTGCTGTTTCCTGAAGTTCACGATCATCTCCTTTGTTTTGTTGACAGAGGTTATTTTCCTGACACCACACTCCGAGGGCCCTCACCTCCTCCCTGTAGGCTGTCTCATCGTTGTTGGTAATCAAGCCTACCACTCTGGTGTCGTCTGCAAACTTGATGTTTGAGGTGTGCATGGCCACGCAGTCATGGGTGAACAGGGAGTACAGGAGAGGGCTGAGAACGCACCCTTGTGGAGTCCCAGTGTTCAGGATCAGCGGGGTGGAGATGTTGTTTCCTACCTTCACCACCTGGGGGCGGCCCGTCAGAAAGTCCAGGACCCAGTTGCACAGGGCGGGGTTGAGACCCAGGGTCTCAACCTTAATGACGAGTTTGGAGGGTACTATGGTGTTAAATGCTGAACTATCGTCAATGAACAGCATTCTTACATAGGTATTCCTTGTCCAGATGGAATAGGGCAGTGTGCAGTGTGATGGCGATTGCCTCGTCAGTGGACCTATTGGGGCGGTAAGCAAATTGAAATGGGTCTAGGGTGTCAGGTAGGGTGGAGGTGATTTGATACTTGACTACTGTTTCAAAGCACTTTATGATGACAGAAGTGAGTGCAACGGGGCGATAGTCATTTAGTTCAGTTACCCTTGCTATCTTGGGAACAGGAACAATGGTGGCCATCTTGAAGCATGTGGGGACAGCAGACTGGGATTGATTGAATATGTCTGTTAACACACCAGCCAGCTGGTCTGCGCATGCTCTGAGGACGTGGCTCGGGATGCCATCTGGGCTGGCAGCCTTGCGAGGGTTAACACGTTTTACTCACGTTGGACACGGAGACACGGAGAAGGAGAGGCCACAGGCTGTGGTAGCGGGCCGTGTTAGTGGCACTGTATTGTCCTCAAAGTGAGCATAGAAGTTGTTTCATTTGTCTTTGAGTAAGACGTAGCAAGAAGTAGGCAAAAACTGGGCTTACTAACCAAATTGATTGATAACACGACTAGGCCTAAATTTTGGATTAAAACAGGATGATAAAACCCATTTCATCTCTTACTTTTTTGTTGTTGTATTTTCTTAGAACTGTATTGTTGGTTAAGGGCTTGTAAGTAAGCATTTCACTGTAAGGTTGTATTCGGCGCATGTGACAAATATCATTTGATTTGATAAAAAAAATATATTTTGAATTACGCAGTTCGTAAGTGGCTATGGGGCGTTGTAGAGGGCTAGCTCCATTCATTATTCAAATCCCTGGTCAGTGTGTTGGTGCTAGAGATGAGCGTGGGGTGGAGTGTGTGGTCACAGCCTGCTCAAATCTGCTAGGGCAGCTGGTTGACCTTAGCGCCCCCAGGACCTTAATTTTCCACTTCATTGTGTGATATAGGACCTGCTCCCTCTCGGGAGACTATGTCTGCATCCCAAATGGCACCGTATTCCCTATATTGTGCACTACTTTTAGAGTACCTGTATAGGAAGTAGGGTGCAAATTGAAATGCACAAAATGACAAAGACTGCCTGGGCTGGATGGTCATGATTCTTAATATCTTAGCTCACAGTCATAGTTTGATGAGGGGCTTGCCATTTTATTTAATTTAAAAGCTAAGGTTAACTGTTGATAGCTCCATCTAGGTAATATCAGGACACTGCATATGAGGTTCCCTATGCATTCAGGCATGTGATTAATGTGTGGAGATGCACACGAGTACACAAAACATTACAATGTAATTGGCTCCCCAGTGACAGGAAAGATATTGACATTAATTCACACACCTGTGAATATTCCTCGCTTTGTTTTGTTCTTTTTTTCACTTCATATCCCCTTTAGTATAATAAGCATAATTCAAAGTAATAGATTCAATAAATGATCATCATTGCCATCAGCCAATGTGTATAGGCTACCTCAGTGCAATGTATATTCTTCCAGGCCATGCATTGAACATTTAGACAGTATAGCCTTGTCCCTATGCCGCTTTACCTACCCCCTGCACATCTGCTCTGACCAAACACAATGCAGGTCTGGGTGTTTTGATCTTGGCACATGAAAGAGAATCTGTGAAAGAGAATGAAACAATGCTGACTGAATGGAGTCATGGTGTCCCTGCAGTCTGAGAGCCAGGCAGGCAGACAGGCAGGCAGGCAGGTTCGACCCCATCGGGACAAGCTTTGGCCTGGGTACTGCATCATCGGGCCGCCCCCTCCTCCTCCTGGTAGTCGTACCAGGCCTGGCCCAGCCGTGCCCTGATAGTTAATGACTTCTTTGCTGTGCTGTGCTCCATGCTGCGTGGGTAGCAGCCAGAGGGGAAAAACAATGGGCTCCCAATCCCCCCGCTGTCAGCCGGAACATTGGGTGTGTGCTGAGCTGAGGGCCTTCCCCTCTCTCCCCGTCCCCTCTCTCCCTGTCCCTTCTCCCCTCAGCTGGCCAGGCACATCAGGCTCAGTCTACACTGTAATGCACCGTGCCGCCAGGGAGGAAAATGGCTAATTTGCCAATGTAAACCACTGGGGTAATAGAGAGAGTGAGATAATTTTGTGAGGATTATTGAGTCATGATCTGACGTGGAGGAGGGAGTAAAGAAGAGGGCGAAAGAGGGATGTCCCCCACTTCTAAAAGCAGCAGGCTCCTCACCGTTCATGACGAACCATATGCTGTCAGTGTTTTGTTGGGGGCGGGCTGGTTGGTTAGTCTGAGAGGGTAATGGAGGGAGATCTTATTAGCTGATCCATCACTGCTGCTGCTGGGATATCAAGGCTTTTAGAGAAATTGACAAAGTAGTCGAAGCAGCTCCCTAAGGACAGCATCTGGGCAATTCCACGGTAACAGCATCTAGGCAATTCCACGGTAACAGAATTGCGCTGAGAATCAGATTTTTCACTTAAAATTTATGCCAAACAAAAACCGTTGATTTCAAAGTTTAACAAACTGTACAACTCTATGCACAAGGACTACTTTTAACAATTTACACTAACAATTTGACAACAAAAAAACATGTTCTGGAAGAACTGTGCGAATGCAAAGTTTGGTAACAGAATTTCAGTAAAATCTCCTTCAGTTTTTTGTGTCCACGTTTCTAAAAACTGTTTAATACGTGCTCTGAATTAAGATTTAACGATTTCTGAATGGGGTGTTAGCTATGACATGACGCATTGACTTTGAAAAAATCTATTTCGGTTATTGAACTACAGTAAGTGAAGTGGATTTACACCCGGTAACGTAATTGCGGTAACAGAATTTCATCATGGGTCCCTGATCTGTAGTACACAGACACATAATTATGGATATGAACATCATTCTCTTCATGGTGATGTATCCTATATAGGTCCACAAAGTTATAAATATGCATTATCCTCCTTTGCATATTTGGGTATTATTCTACACAATGGCTATTATTTTAATGAGATCTGTCCCCAAACAAGACCAAATTTGGTTGGACCGGACCGGAATCTGAAACGATCATAGACGTCAATGTTTCACAATATTGGACATCAAAGTACAGCACAGTAGAGCTCAGTAGACTACAGTAGAGAATAGTACAGTGCAGTTCAGTATAGTACATTATAGTGTACTCAACTCTAGTGTGCTCTACTATGTAGGGTACTGAACTCTACTATATTGTGTTGTCCAAACTTGTGAACCCAACTGTGGTTTGTGACTACTATGATTTCCCGTTCTAGCCGTTGCAGAAATTCCATTACCAATTTGGTAACGGAATTGACAGTTTTAACCACTTAATAATTAATAAACAACATTTATATCCGTAAAAACACTAGAACTAATTGATAGTTCTACCTTTACTTGTTACTTTGGGGAACTTTTCGTTATCCTCTCTCCTCATGGCTGGTGACTCCAGCCAGTGAGCGACAAAGAAATGTTGGTAACGGAATTTACTTCAACATGATTGTGTTTTGATGTATTTCTAATACATTTGAAATACTTTTTCTGGTAGATGTTTTCTAAGACCTCTTTTTCAGCTGTTTGACCAGAAATCAAATCCTTTGCATATTCCACATTTTTTCAGATGGAAAATGGTTGAAAAATGTACACTGGGTCAGGGTTTCTGCCTGGAAAATGTGTTGCTGGATATTTGACCTGCAGCATTTTAATTTACCGGGCATTTGAGAAATTTACCCTTATGGATTGGGTGCATAACCTGATTAGGGCGTCCACCCACGGTGCTCAGAATGACAGAAATCACATTTATATTATGGTAATTCATATTAACTGAACATGCAAGTTGAGAATGCGTGGTCCTTACTGAATTCTGATGTGCTCTTTGAAGACGTCAGAGTAACTGTCCACGTTTACTTTTCCTCAGCCAACAAGACGAGTAACGAACATTCCAATCACTAGCCTATGTCAATCTACTATCCCCCGTAGTAGAAAAGTCTACCTATTCTATTGGTCAGCTTGTCGAGAAAGAAATAGCCTATTCCAAACAGACTCTGGGACAGTTTGGGATGATAGATCCCAAATTCATACAACCAGTAGGCCTAGGATACATTAAAAAATATATATATATTTAAAAAAAAGTCTGATGCAACAGATCAGAATGTTTAGCTTAAAATGTTGATATACTATTATTTCTTCACATTATAAGCGCAGTAATGCGCACAAGGCAGTAGGCTAGGTGGGAATCAGTGGAGGCTGGTGGGACGGAGCTATAGGAGGACAGGCTAATTATAACGAATGGAGTCAAAGGACGTTTACATACATTTGATGTGTTTGATACGTTCCATTCATTCCATTCCAGCCATTACAATAAGCCCGACCTCCTATAGCTCCTCCCCTGGCGCGAATGTTCATTCCATAATGCAATTAGCAGGAAAACACTCACGTCAAAAGGGAATCATGCGAGCGGTTTCATGTGAAGGACATGAAAATATCCGTTAGAAATTTTGAAAGAGGGTAGATCTAATGTGCAACAACTATCATGGGTTGCTAATATGACCAGGATTGTGGGCTACTGGACGATGAAAGAAAGATGATGTAAAAATAATTGCCTCCACGGATATGGTCTGATTTTGGCTAGGCTGCTTTGAAGTAAAGTAACACATGCCCCATAATACGTATTAAAAAGTTCAGGGTTCAAACAATTACATATGCGTTTTCAAAATGCATACTGCCTCCAGCTCATTGTAAAGTGGTGTGTGACACGCTGATGAAACCTGCCTTCCGCTGCCTATGTTTGCTGTTTGAGATTCTGTAGCAGGAGCTCTCGTACTGTCTGACAGATTTTCCGCTCAAAGGCGGAATCTGTATACTGTACGCGTGTGATAAATAAGATACATATCCAATATACTGTACAATATACATGTCGAATATATTTCCATCGACTGGTATTTCCATCAATGAATAGGCTAAAAAGCATTATTTCCCAATGTTTTTTTTCTTCTCCCGGACAATTGGCTGATGGCAATTTCATTTATCGGCTTTTCAATTTTTATCAGCCAAAGGCCGGCTATTACCGGCGAACAGAAACCCTGCACTGAGTGCACAAAACATTAAGAACACCTGCTCTTTCCATGATATGGACTGACCAGGTGAATATAGGTGAACGCTATGATCCCATATTGATATTACTTATTCAATTCAATCAGTGTAGATGAAGGGGAGGAGACAGGTTAAAGAAGGACTTTTAAGCCTTGAGACTATCGAGACATGGGATTGTGTGTGTGTGCCATTCAGAGGGTGAATGGGCAAGACAAAATATTGTGTGCCTTTGAACGGGGTATGGTCGGTCGGTAGTAGGTGTCAGGCGCACCGGTTTGTGTCAAGGTGTTCTTAATCTTTTGTACACTCAGTGTATATACACTTTCATTTCAAAACAATATAGACTCTTAGCTTTCATTAGACACCCAATTTGACACGCTCCCATGAACTTCAGATGTTGGTGCACATAGGTGTTTTCACGTGGATATTACCATCTGTGTGTATTCTGATAAAGAGTCTAAATACCTAACAAGAGTTTAGGTTTTCTTCTACCTGATTGTTTATCAGTAGTGGCTTTTGTTGAGTTTTAGAGGGTTGTTGAGTTTCAGAGGATGGTTGGGCTTCAGAGGGTTTCATTGCCATTTTCAACCATCATATTTCCGCGTCATATTTAATACGTGTGCTGCTGCACAATTTAAAGCAGCCATTTCAGCAGTCATTTCAGTCATGTCATTTCAGTATGCCTAAAGCAACGCAGTGAGATGACTGCAGTAAAGGGTTACATCTCACAGAGACCATTATCCATTTCCGCTGGGAATTTACATGACTAACTCATTCTGAACAAATCTCAATGTAATTGGTGCTGTGATAACTCTACATTTGTATTGAATGAATGTTAAATTAATGTAGGCCTACTTTCTAATCTAGATATGTATGGTAATGGAATTGTGTAACATTTTGGGTACTTTATTCATTAAGGTATCAGTGTCTGCACCGTTAATGGCATGGGTGCTTGGGACTCCACTCTGACTTATGATTTACAGGCTGCATCTCACATGGCACCCTATTCCCTATATAATGCACTACTTTTGAAACATGGCTCTAGTCAAAAGTAGTACACTAAATAGGAAATTGGGTACCATTTGGGACATGGGCTTAGCAACCAGTTAGACCACTTGCTCAGCCTTTCTATGCTGCCCAGTTTAATGTATTTTATATCCACTCAAGTGGTTAGGCCTATATCATTATTTCTCTCTCTTGTCCATGAAGTCTCAAGCTTTTTGAAAAACTCCAGAGAGGAAATGTAGCAAGGCCTCTGAGATTGAAGATGGAAAGCATACAAGTAACTGCCAAAATAATAAATAATTACAAGCAGGTGTTTACACATAGGTATCGTTCTTGAGTTAATTAAACAATTAACATCCCATCATGCTTAGGGTCATGTATACAAATGCGAGGCAGTGCATTATTTTGGCTACCATGGCTATGCCCCATAGGATAACTATGCCCTCATCTGAATGGTTTGATAAGCAAGAAAACAATCTAAACCATATGCCATGGCCGTCTCAGTCACCAGATCTCAACCCAATTTTACACTTATGGGAGCCTGACGAGCCGGCGGGAGCCTGACGAGCCGGCCGTGCCGGCAGGGGCCTGACCAGCCGGCGGGAGCCTGACGAGCCGTTCCACCACGGCCTTTGTGGAACGGGTAAGGGTTGTAACTTACCTCTGGGCAGGTTCCTAGGATCCTTACACTGAGCGCACACCGAGCAGGAGAAAACATAAATCCTCACACCCTTAGCCAAAGTGGGCCACCAGTACTTCCCACCAAGACAGCGCACCGTCCGACCGATCCCAGGATGACCAGAGGAGGGTGACGTGTGGGCCCAATAGATCAGCCGGTCGCGGACAGCAGACGGAACGTACAGACGCCCAGCTGGACACTGGAGGGGAGCGGGCTCTGCACGTAACGCCTGCTCAATGTCCGTGTCCAGCTCCCACACTACTGGTGCCACCAGGCTAGAGGCGGGGAGTATGGGAGTGGGATCCATGGGTCGCTCCTCTGTGTCATACAGCCGGGACAATGCGTCTGCCTTAAAGTTCTGAGAGCCTGGTCTGTAAGAAAGAGTGAACACAAAACGGGTGAAAAACATGGCCCACATTGCCTGGAGAGGGTTCAGTCTCCTCTCCGCCCGGATGTACTCCAGATTGCGGTGGTCAGTCCAGATGAGAAAAGGGTGTTTAGCCCCCTCAAGCCAATGTCTCCACACCTTCAAGGCTTCTACGACAGCTAACAGCTCTCGGTCCCCCACATCATAGTTTCGCTCCGCTGGGCTGAGCTTCTTCGGGAAGAACGCTGAGAGAGCACCGCTCCTATCCCAGCCTCGGACGCATCCACCTCCACTGTGAACGCCAAAGAGGGATCCGGATGGGCCAACATGGGAGCCGAGGTAAACAGAGCCCTCAGGTGACTAAAAGCCTTGTCCGCCTCAGCTGACCACTGCAAGCGCACCGGTCCTCCCTTCAGCAGTGAGGTAATGGGAGTCGCCACCTGACCAAAACCTCGGATAAACCTCTGGTAGTAGTTGGTAAACTCTAAGAACCGATGCACCTTCTTTACCGGTCACTCTCCATCTCCACCCCTGACATGGAAATGAGATACCCTAGGAAGGAGACAGACTTTTGGAAGAACAGGCATTTCTCAGCCTTGATGTGCAGGTCATGCTCCAACAGGCGACCAAGCACTCTGCGCACCATGGACACATGCTCGGCACGTGTAGTGGAGTATATCAAAATCTCATCAATATACACCACTACACCCTGCCCATGCAGGTCCCTGAAAATCTTGTCTACAAAGGCTTGGAAGATTGATGGCGCATTCATCAACCCGTACGGCATGATGAGGTACTCATAGTCCCCAGAGGTGGTACTGAAAGCCGTCTTCCACTCGTCTCCCTCCCGGATAAGCGCTCCTGAGATCTAGTTGACTCTTATCGCTGTGGCTATGAGCGGTAGTGGGTAACTATGCCTCACAGTGATCTGATTCAGACCCCGATAGTCAATAAACGGGCAGAACTCGGACAGAACGGACAGAACGGACAGAACTCCCTCCTTCTTCTTCTTCACAAAAAATAAACTTGAGGAGGCGGGTGAAGTGGAGGACCGAATGTACCCCTGATGCAGGGATTCAGAGACATATGTTTCCATAGCCTCCGTCTCCGCCTGTGAGAGGGGATACAGGTGACTCCTGGGAAGTGCCGTGTCTACCAGGAGGTCTATCACACAATCGCCCCGTCGATGAGGTGGTAAATGAGTCGCCTTCTTTTTGGAGAAGGCGAGAGCCAAATCGGCATATTCAGGGGGAATGCGCACCGACTCTCCACCGTAGTAGCCTCAAAAGAAACCCCTAAACACCTACCTGAGCACTCTCGCGACCACCCCGTGAGAGCCCTCTGTGGCCAAGAAACAGTGGGGTTATGACAAGCTAACCAGGGTAGGCCCAGCACCAGGGGCAACGCAGGAGAGTCAATAAGGAAGAGACTAATTCTCTCTGTATGACCCCCCTGCGTCACCATGCCCAAAGGAGCGGTGGCCTCCCTAATCAACCCTGACCCTAATGGTCGACTATCTAAGGTGTGAACGGGGAACGGCACATCCATGGGAACGATGAGGATCCATAAACTATAGACTAAAGCTCTATCAATAAAATTCCCAGCCGCGCCTGAATCGACGAGCACGTTATGCTGGGAATATGTGGAAAACTCAGGAAATGTGACAGACACAAACATATGTGCAACAGAGGGCTCTGGGTGAGAAAGGTCACAGATGGTGCACAAGCGGGAACTCCCTCCGGTCTCCATGCGCACCGCCCCTCCCAGCTCCATGGGTATTGGAGAGGGGGTGCGGGAGGATGGAACCACCAGACCCCGATCTGAACGTCCGCAAGTAGCCAGCAGGTTGTCCAGCCATATGGACAGGTCCACCAGCTGGTCAAATGTGAGGGTGGTGTCTCTGCAGACCAGCTCCCGATGGACGTCCTCGCGCAGACTGCAGCGGTAATGGTCGATCAGGGCCCTGTTGTTCCTTCCCGCGCCGGCAGCCAGGGTCCTGAACTCCTGGGCGCTCCTCGTCTCCTGCCTCAGATGGTAGAGGCGCTCACCCGCCGCTCTACCCTCGGGCGGGTGGTCAAAGACTGCCCGGTGAACCCCTCAAACTGGTCCAACGCCACATCTCCCTCTCTCCACACGGCGTTGGCCCACTCCAGGGCTCTCCCGGTGAGGCACGAGACGAGGGTGGACACCCTATCACGGTCCGATGGAGCCCGGTGGACAGTGACCAGATAGAGGTCTAACTGCAACAAGAACCTCTGGCAGTTCGCAGCCCTCCCGTTGTACTCCTGGGGCAAGGAGAGACGGATCCCACTGGGTTCAGGCGGGAAAGGGGCACTCAGGAGAGAGCCCGGTTGTGCTGGTGGAGGCGCTGGAAGAACTCCCTGTCTCTCCCAGCGGTCCATTGTCTGGACAACGCAAACCATGGCGGCGCCAAGATGGTAAAGCATAACTGTGTGCTCCTGGACGCGCTCCTCCACCTCAATGGCCGGGGTACCCTCTCCTGCTGACTCCATAGTTAAGGTCGGAGATTCTGTAATGGGTGCGTGTTGGTGGCAGGGAAGTCAGGCGCAGGAGAACGAACTTGGTATAAACACAGTCGTTTAATAAGTGCTCAAAAAACTTTAAAAAAAAACAAAATATACAAAATAATAAAATTGGGTACAAAACCCGTCGCACACCAACACGACTTGCACATAACATACAATCAAACAATCTCCGACAAGGACATGAGGGGAAACTGAGGGTTAAATACACAACATGTAATTGATGGGATTGGAATCAGGTGTGAAGGAAGACAAGACAAAACCAATGTAAAATGAGAAATGGATCAGCGATGGCTAGAAGGTCGGTGACGTCAACTGCCGAACACCGCCCAAACAAGGAGAGGGACCGACTTCGGCGGAAGTCTTGACACTAAAAGTGAACTGACATAAATGGCCTACAAGTTCACCAAGGAGGAGTAGCCTATTTAGCTAGCTAGCTAGATAAAGTATGCTCACTTCCTCGAGGGCGAGTAGCTTAGCTAACGAATGGCTAACATTCGTTAGCTTAAAATGCTAAAATTGGTGCAAATCAAGATAGCTAGTTAGCTTTGCTAGCCAGATAGCTATTTTACAAAGCCGAAGAGGCACAGGCAAGTAGAAGAATGAGGCAACGTTGAAACAAGGGATGTTGACAAGAGAGACATGGGAGATATGTAGGATGTGCCTAGGACAAGAGCCAGCTTTGACTTGGTAGGACATAATTCCTTCTTGTATAGTTGTTAATAATAATACTACTAATAATATTTATTTTATATAGTGCTTTTCATTACAAACAGAATCTCAAAGGTGCTTCTTTTTTTTTAATCCCAGAAAAACAAATGGCAGATTCTTGGGCAATTTGGCTTTCACAGCTTCAGATGATTTTGTTGAACAATTATAACGACTATTGTGGCCATTTCATTTACCTGACAATGAATTGTTACTCCAAATTCCATGATCAATTTCTTTGATATGGAGGCATCAGTTGTCCTCAAAATCAAGAATTGAACTCCAATAATTCATCAATGTTGACTTAGATTTTGACTGCCTTCCTGGTCCACAGTGATTTGGAATTGGGACTGGTGGTGTCGTAGGTGGTCAATAAAATACCCCAAACAATATTGATTTGGTGCATCCAATCCTGTTTTGGACAGATGGGTCCACTGACTCAATGACCCAATGAGGGACAGTGCTACTGATGTAATGGCAGTGGTCCGTTGGTTGGCTCAGGGAGTCGGTGGTAAACTAATTACATGGGGGGTCAAGCACGGCACTGCCCCCTGAAAAAGTCAAATGATACCAACTCATAGCAGTAATGTGAGGATGATAGTCGGATGGCAGGGTCCCGAGTGGCTGCCTACGAGATAAGGGCACACAATGACAGAGTGGAACAGGGTCAGGAGCAGCCTGCTGGTGGTGTGTTTATGTGTGTGTGTGTGTGTGCCTGCGTGCATGCATGCGTGGGTGGAGAGATTATACTCTCAAACACCACTCCACACCAGGAGTCCATCAGGAAGGAAAGCATGCCAACCGGAGGATACAATTGGATGATGTGCTCTTGACTTTCTCTCGGGTAGGACTGGCTCTTTACACAGGCCCATAGGGAAACCCCCTCTTCACCGTCCCTCTGTCTGTCCAGCCACCAAGAACAGGTGATTCAGAGGAGTGGCGAGGAGACTCAGCGGTGGTCTGAGTCTCAATGTCTGTTGTTTTGCCTCGTAATGAAAACACTGCTTTTGAGACCCCCTCTCATGCCAGTGTCTATATCTGGCTGCAGGATTCTCGGGTGGCTCATAGCCACAATATAATGAGAAAATGAAAATGGATATGAGAGAGTCATTTCAAGGGAAATGCTGTTGTTATTGCTGTCCTCCGTCAGAAATGGACCCCCGATCCTCATTCCCTGTCCCGGTCATGGATGCAGAGTCTGTGTGTGTGCTTGAGTGCGAGTGTATTTGTGCACATGCGTACAGTATGTGTGTGTTTGCCTTAGCCCCTGACCTCCCTCCTCTCCGAGCACTCAGCCTTGACTCACCCGTCAGCCACAAGGTCACATGGGATGGAGCTGGAGAGCACTCATTAATTTTTCATCATATCCTGCTCTGCTCACTCCAGTCAACTCACTGTGTTCCTCCGCTGTGTTCCAAATGGCACCCTATTACGCTGTATACTAAAGATGCCCCTGCAGCATCAGCTGTGTTTGCTTCATCTTGAAAAGACACCTTTGGGAGAAGGTAAGGGGTTCTTGAAGGCTTCTGTTTCGGACGATGGCTGAGGTTCCTCTCCGATGATTCATCATCCATCACAGAAATGGCTCTCAGGGCTGCTGCACGTAAACGTGTCCCACAGTGTGGGTCTGTGGGACAAACTAAAAAGGCTGTATGATGCCAGCAGTGAAGACCTAGTTCATAAATAGCCTGTTAGAAAGTGCAGCGCGTCTTCAGCACACTTCCCACTAGATTGGTCTGGTGTCAGGATGCACAGAAAAAGCCCTGGGCCAAATAAGGGGAGGAGACGGCCAGAGAGCCAGAATCACACTGTCGAAAGGAAAGATGCTTTTCTTAACACTTTTCCAAGACATTATTTCACTGTAACTGGAGCAGGGACGATTGACAAGAAATGGATGTGATCAGGGTGTTAGAGACGCCCCACAGAAATATTACAGGAAGTGATGCCAGTAAAATGCCAGGGAAGCACTCACCTCTACATCTTTGTACGCTCTCTGATAACTGTACCAGGCACAGCTGTGCGCAGTGTTGCCCACCACTACTTTACAGTAGAACAAAGCTGTAGTAACAGCAGTAACAGTATCTATACTGAAGTACTCTGCTGTCACTGTTGTAATGACAGCGTTAAACTCACAGGTAGAAGAGTGAGTCAATGTAAACTTCTTATCACCAAAAGAGTGAAGGTGTCTCTAACATGTGGGAACCCAGTTGAGTGGGGAGAGTTTCTTTTTTTTCAGAGTATAGGCCTAAAATGAGTAACCATATGCTTGCGATTAGGTGTGTGACTAGGAGTGGAAGCCCACTGACGAATTTAATACAGTCTTCCTCAAAACATAACAAACCAGCAAGGCTAAAGCAAACAAAATACTTTATTCTCTCCTCACGTCAGCCACACAAACTCCCTCGACACTCTGGGTTTTCTGATGCAGAACTACTTTTAGACTGGTTTCCCCTAAAGATGATGACATTTCAAATATTAATGCCCATTGGTCTCGTCGCACTGCAAGCCACATTTGTTCTGCGTACCTTTTACATCGTTTCCAGGGCGTGCATCCCAAAATGCACCCTCTTTATTACATAGTGCACTACTTTTGCCCATAGGCTCTGGTCAAAACTAGTGCACTTATGTAGGGAGTAGGGTTCCATTTGGAACGTAACTCAGATCTCACCTGGGCTGCTGACTGCAGTGTACAGGCCAAGATCCAGACCCAAGTTGCTTCCCAAATGGCACCTTATTTCTTTCATAGTGCACTACTTTTGATCTGGGCCCATTGAGCTGGTCCGCTGCCGTGTATTTTGGCCTGAGCAGGGCCATGTTGATGACTCCTCGGGGCTAGCTGGCACGGCCTGGTCTGAAACATGATTACTATGAAAGCCCAGCTGACTGCCGTCTTTATTAATGGGCTGACCTTTCACAGTGACCTTCCGCTGTGTGTTTAATGTAAAACAAACCAGTTGTAGATGTGCAGTTGGCAACATGCCGGGGTGTACTACTCCAGTATGTACACTAAATTACCAAAAGTATGTGGACACTTGCTCGTCAAACATCTCATTACATAATCATGGGCATTCCTATGGAGTTGGTCCCCCCCTTTGCTGCTATAACAGCCTTCACTCTTCTGGGAAGGCATTCCATTAGATGTTGGAATATTGCTGCAGGGACTTGCTTCCATTCATCCACAAGAGCATTAGTGAGGTCAGGCACTGATGTTGGGCGATTAGGCCTGGCTCGCAGTAGGTGTTCCAATTCATGCCAAAGGTGTTCGATGGGTTTGAGGTCAGGGCTCTTCAGAACAGTCAAGTTCTTTCACACCGATCTCAACAAACTATTTCTGTATGAACCTCACTTTATGCACGGGGGCATTGTCCTGCTGAAACAGGAAAGATCCTTCCCCAAACTGTTGCCACAAAGTATGGAAGCACAGAATCATCTAGAATGTCATTTTATGCTGTAGCCTTAAGATTTCTCTTCACTGGAACCTATCCTGAACCTTGAAAAATAGCCGCAGACCATTCTTCCTCCTCCACCAAGCTGTACAGTTGGCACTATGCATTGGGGCAGGTAGCGTTCTCCTGGCATCCACCAAACCCAGATTAGTTCGTCGGACTGCCAGATAGTAAAGCGTGATTCATCACTCCAGAGAACGCGTTTCCACTGCTCCAGAGTCCAGCTTTACACAACTCCAGCCAACGCTTGGCATTGCGCATGCTGATCTTAGGCTTGTGTGCGGCTGCTCAGCCATGGAGATCCTGGGGAACAGTTATTGTGTTGACGTTGCTTCCAGAGGCATTTTGGAACTCAGTAGTGAGTGTTGCAACCGAAGACAGACGATATTTACACGCTACACGCTTCCCATTCTGAGGTCCCATTTTATGAGCTTGTGTGGCCTACCACTTCACGGCTGAACTGTTGTTGCTCCTAGACGTTTCCAATTCACAATAACAGCACTTACAGTTGACCGGGGCAGCTCTAGCAGGGCAGAAATTTGGCGAACTGACTTGTTGGAAAGGTGGTATTTTATGATGGTGCCACGTTAAAAGTCACTGAGCTCTTCAGTAAGGCCATTCTACTGCCAATGTTTGTCTGTGGAGATTGCATGGCTGTGTGCTCAATTTTATACACCTGTCATCAACAAGTGTGGCTGAAATAGCCGAATCCACGAATTTGAAGGGGTGTCCACATACTCTTGTGTGTGTGGACCATGCTTCTGCTGCTTCTCATCTGCGTGTGGGAGTGATGAAAACAGCATCATGTCGATGACATCATTGATATGCGTGTTCCTCTGAGGTTCTGTAGTGTGGACGGAATTCTCCTGGCTCTACTCAACACCACATTAAACATATCAACCTATCGTTGAGTGGAAACAGACAAAGACTCAGCAATATTCCATGTCTGCTGTCTTTGTTTTCTTTGTGGTTGCATGGCTGAATACCTCCTTTGGTTTTGTTCTGATTCGGTGTTGATTTTTATATATACATATTTTTTATGTCAGTTAATAAGAACAAATTCTTATTTATAATGACGGCCTTCCCAAGCCAAACTCGGACGACGCTGGGCCAATTGTGCGCCGCCCTATGGGACTCCCAATCACGGCCGGATGTGATGCAGCCTGGATTCGAACCAGGTACTGTAGTGACGCCTCTTACAATGAGATGCAGTGCCTTAGACCGCTGCGCCACAGTGGGCCCAGATTTGGTCTATGATTGTCGATGAAAGGATCTCTAAGCAACTCACATGCATTTAAAAGACACACAAAATGTACATGGACTGGCTTGCAGGAGATACCAACCATACGACTTCAAGTTCAATTAGCAAGTAGAGTTATGTACTGTACATGCCCCTCTCACAGTGCACAGTAAAAACCCAGGGTTGTATTGGAGGTGAGTTTTAGCAATATCACAGGTTTGAAGTCTGCTGGAAGGTAAGGTTACACACTCAAGTATTACTACGGCTCCCCCACAAGGTACACTGCTGAGTTCACTGCACTGGACCCATAATACCCATATATTAGAGCTTACTAGAAACATCTGGAAACGCCATTCGCCCAGGGAGAGGCCAGATCACCACATCTAGTGAAAAAGCCTTTAGACTTTGCCCAAGTAGGAAAATACGTCTTACAGATCAACGGTACAGAGCTGGTGCTCGCTCAATCATGGATGCCTGCTCTTAGACCGGGGATGCGTCCCAAATAACACCCTATTTCCTATTTAGTGCACTGCTTAGTGCACCATAGGGCCCTGGTCAAAAGTAGTGCACTATAAAGGGAATAGGGTGCCATTTGGGACACGGCCTGTGAGAACTACAGTGAGGCCACGATGGGTCCCTCATTCCACCCATCTCCCTTTGTGAGAGGGAATTGGGAATGGACTCAATCAGCCGAGTCAGATGTGTGAATGGCGTGTCGTCCAGGATCTGTAAAGTAGTTAAAAGGTGGTGAGCACATGCTGCCGAACGCGAAGTGGCCGGGCCTGATTGCTGTGTTTAATGCCAGACTTGGAGTGCAGTAATGGTCGAGTTCGCCCGGCATATATTAGTGAACGCACTGGGAGCATTGGCACCAGAGCTGCGCAGCTGCAATGCCAGGATAAACTAACCGTGTGATAAAAGTCTCAGTGAAGGAGAGAGAGAGTGAGAGGAGTAAGAGCCAACCCTATTCCACTCCAAGCCTGATCATTGGGCCCTTTTCAAAGGATCAATCAAAGAAGTGGCGTACACTCATTTCAGTGTGGATGCGCACACAGGAATCAAACTAAGTTATTTGTGAAATAAAGAAGTGTTTTGCACTTAGATGACGGATACAACATGACCAATCACAAATACCAACGAAATGGAGCATCCGAAGGACATGTTTGGCTGCCAAGCTATTAAAGTGAATGTAATCAATAGGGTGCCACAGTCACATTGTCATTCAAGCAACACTTTCTGTTTGATTTCTGGCCTCAGGCTGTTTGAATTAAACGCACACTTGGGTGTCTGTTAGTCATTGGCACTTGTCGGCACTATTTCATACCACCTGGGTTGATGGTGTGCCAATGTACAGCTCACAGCCACCAGATAATCTATTAGCGTGATGGAAAAAGAAATGGATGTTTAACAAGTGTTGGCTAACTACTTATCTCACTTTGAAGCCTCATTCACCATCACTGTTCTGCAGATGAAGTGTCCCACCTGGCTAAACAGACTCTAGTTGAACTGAATATGCCCGCAATCCTATCCGAACTAAAACACATCTGATTACAATACGATTCATTCCATTGTATACACCAGTGCACAGAACTCTGTGCTACTGTAGTGTGTTTTAAAGTGGCAGTTATATAGTTTATGCCATTTGGTCAGGAAGCAAACAGGAATCTGCTCCTTGTGAAATTGTGATGACGGTGCTGGAAAGGGAAGCTTTCAAAATATGGCAGGGAGTTGAACTCCACATGTAGGCTTTTTTTGTGAGGGAAAGATTCAGATTCAAAGTGTCAGAAATGTGAAATGTGTTCATTTGACTTGGATGGCTGCTTTTATTCATGGAAGATGAAGTCCGGTGGGCATTGCATGCAGCGGTTTGTGTGTATCCTAGACCTAGATGCTTGGGAAAAGGCTGCATTGCCTCTGACATAAAACTCGCCTTTAAATTTCCCCCATGCCTCCTTATGGAGATGATAGACAGAGCAATTCTATTTGCTTCTCCCACAAATTGAGTTTTGCCAGCTATGCAGTGCAGTAGCTATGTCTTCTGGCAGGGGATCGGCGGATTTCTCACCGTGTTGCCAACTATGTGTGGTCAATTTGAAATTGTCCTACTCTTTTTCAATTGGGCGGGGGAATAATGAATTTCTCAACTTGAGTTCTTCTAAGAAGCTCTGCATTGGCCTTCGCTTACAAACACATGCATTGCTGCGTCAGAGTGTAGTCTACTTCCTTCCCAAATTGTATTTAAAAACAGATGTCACTTAGCAATTAAAGCTAATTTACTCCTGGGGTTTAACTTTTACATTCTTGCGCTGTCATTGTGGATACAGGCTCGCTGTACGAAAAGAGAAGGACTGACTGTGTCGAACCATGATTGACTAAACAGATCCTGCAAATGGGGGGCGGCCTGTGTCGATTTTATTAATAGAACAAAGAGGAAAGCTTGACCAATGGCTTTTCAGTCGAGGGCAGAAATCCACCAAATTAACTCAGCTATTGAACTCTCATAGCAGGACTGCTATGACTGCTGCTATGATCAAGGGCCTTGGTTTGAAATATTGATAGTGATAGCAGCACATGGGATGCTAATCATGCTATGCTACAAAGCTATTGGACAGATGGGAGGACAGGACAGTATTATGATGAAAGCTGGATTAACTATTTACAGGTCTTCTCTTTTGAATGACTCAATTGGCTTTTTTTCAATCATAAAGTAGACAGCAAACCTAGTTTATCTGAAACATTCATCACGTGAGCTGTTCATGGGACAAACTGTTGGCATTTTGGTAGGCTATTTGGCGTCAGTGAGTACCTGGTTGTCATGTCTCTCTTAAGGGTCCAGCAGCAGCTGGTGTCTAGTTCATGTAAGCACATGTCCTCTGTAGTCATCTGGTCCGAAGGCCCACTCCATTCCTCCCTGTACACTTCAGCCCTCCACTCACAAGGCCAACCAGCTGTTCTGTCTTAGAAAACTGATAGGCTACATTTGACTGGAATTCAAATAAAGATGAGACAAATATTGGGCACAGCATTACCTATGGGAAACACGTGCCTCTCGTCTAGCTAGCTTGCCGGTCATGTGGTTTTACTCCCCCTGATAGTAAAACAGCAATTGATTGTCTTAGCGGCTGACCGGCGTCTTTTGATGCACTCTTTCTCCCTATTGCCCTCTTACATTTCCACAGTGGTGTTTCTGTCTATTCTATCCGGCGATGTATTATGTATCTTCCCTCTTATTCTATGACTTGGTTCTGAGCTGAACACATTAGAATCAAATGCCATTTAATTCCCGGCTCATGTGTGGGATTAGCCAGCTCATAGGGGGAATTACTGCTGGCAGCACAACTGAGCCCCACTGAGCACACGGTGGGACTCAGGAAGATGTCAGCAGCTCCAATCAAGTCAGATTGAGTTCAATATACCCATTCCCCTTGGGACGCATTTAGAAATGTTGTCTCCGCTCAAAATATGACCCAAAGCATGCATACGCCAGTTTTCCCGCAAAGGTTGGTATTTATCCATTTTGAACTTGACGGGAAAGTGTGTGTATATCTCCATGCAAATCTCAGACCAACTTCCACTGTCCGATCAACTGTATTGCAAGCAAATATTGTTCTTTTGGGGGAAATTGAGGTGTTTGATGTACGGGAATTATAATAACGATAGGCTAATAAAAACATTAAAACGTAGGCCTAATGATAAAACAGATGCATTTGCCGTTGGTAAGGAGATCACATAGCAGCATGTTCCCTAATATATTTATTTAACTTTTATTATATAGGCCTAAATCATAATCATATTGCAGGACACGTCTCACCTTTTCTCACATGACTGGTTTATTCCCACCCCCACAACAAATATTCGGCTACTATTTATTAATCGCTCATTCAATAGCCAACCATTCTCAAAAGTAAATAGACCAGGAGTCTATGACAGTATAGGTAGGCTAAATGATTCTTGTGCGATAGGAGCGCGACCTCATAGCCTATTTCATCTCAGAGTCTATACCAAAGCAGGTGATATAAACACAATCACGTATTGATTAACAAAATATTGAACAACCAATTCGTCTTTTGCGAAAGTGTGGGCTGTAGGCAGCATTTACCTTTTCAATTGTTCAACTGACAATCAATCCAGCAGAATGCGTAGCCAGTGGTTGGCATGCATTTTTAGTTTGAAAAAGTCCCTGCAAAAGAGGGAAACATTCTACCCAATCCTCTACAGAAATGTGATACAAATGTGTCATGTATTGTCATATTATGTCTTGTTCCTGTTCTTTCTCTTCACTCCGTCTCCCTCTGCTGGTCGTATTAGGTTACCTTCTCTTCCTCTCCTTCCCCCAGCTGCTCCTCATCTTCTCTAACTACCTCGTTCACCCTTTTCCCACCTGTTCCCTTTTTTCCCTCTGATTAGGTCTCTATTTCTCTCTCTGTTCCTGCTTCTGTCTTTGTCAGATTCTCGTTTGAGTTTCTCATGACAGAACCAAACTATCGTCTCGTTTGCTTCACCCTTGTCCTGTCCTGTCGGAATCTGCCTGTTCATCTGATGCTACGTGTGATCAGGTACCTCTGTCCTCTACGACCCGCGCCTACCCAGAGAGACCAGCAGTCTGTCGCCGCTAACCCAGCTATTCTCCTCTGCTGCTAGAAGGGGACTCTAACCCAGCTATTCTCCTCTGCTGCTAGAAGGGGAACTCTTCTGTGATTATCAGAAGGACTTTATGTTTCATTTGTCGCCCTCTCTGCGGGTTGTTTATTTTGCCATCATATACATTTGAAGAGGATCTATGTCTTACCTGTGTTTTGACATTAAAGGACTCTGTTTTTGTTAAACCGCTTTTGGGTCCTCACTCACGTGCATAACAGAAGAATCTGACCAAGAATGGACCCAGCGACTTCGGATCCTCTCCACTCAGCCGTCGAGATCCAGGGAGCGATGCTAGGCAGACACGAGCAGGAATTGTCTGCTGCTCGACATGCCGTTGAGACCCTGGCCGCCCAAGTCTCCAACCTCACAGAACAGATTCACCATCTCCGCCTCGATCCACCGGCCACTTCCAGGGCTTTCGAATCTCCGGAGCCCAGAATCAATAACCCGCCGTGTTACTCTGGGGAGCCCACTGAATGCTGCTCGTTCCTCACCCAGTGTGATATTGTGTTTTCTCTCCAGCCCAACACTTACTCCAGGAGCACAGCTCGTATCGCCTACGTCATATCTCTCCTTACTGGACGGGCTCGTGAGTGGGGCACAGCAATCTGGGAGGCGAGGGCTGAGTGTACTAACCAGTATCAGGACTTTAAGGAGGAGATGATACGGGTTTTTGATTGTTCTGTTTTTGGGGAGGAAGCTTCCAGGGTCCTGTCTTCCCTATGTCAAGGTAATCGATCCATAACAGATTACTCTATTGAGTTTCGCACTCTTGCTGCCTCCAGTGACTGGAACGAGCCGGCTTTGCTCGCTCGTTTTCTGGAGGGTCTCCGCGCGGAGGTAAAGGATGAGATTCTCTCCCGGGAGGTTCCTTCCAGCGTGGATTCCTTGATTGAACTCGCTATTCGCATAGAGCGACGGGTTGATCTTCGTCACCGAGCTTGTGGAAAGGAGCTCGCGTTCTCCGTTGCCCCCCTCTCCGCATCACTACCATCTTCCTCCGCCGGCTCGGGTGCTGAGCCTATGCAGCTGGGGGGTATCCGCATCTCGACTAAGGAGAGGGAACGGAGAATCACCAACCGCCTCTGTCTCTATTGCGGTTCCGCTGGTCATTTTGGCACTTCATGTCCAGTAAAAGCCAGAGCTCATCAGTAAGCGGAGGGCTACTGGTGAGCGCTACTACTCTGGTCTCTCCTTCAAGATCCTGCACTACCTTGTCGGTCCATCTACGCTGGACCGGTTCGTCAGCTTCCTGCAGTGCCTTGATAGACTCTGGGGCGGAGGGCTGTTTTATGGACGAGACCTGGGCTCGGGAACATGACATTCCTCTCAGACAGTTAAGGGAGCCCACGGCCTTGTTCGCTTTGGATGGTAGTCCTCTCCCCAGGATTCAGCGTGAGACGCTACCTTTAACCCTCACTGTCTCTGGTAATCATAGCGAAACCCTTTCTTTTTAAATTTTTCGTTCACCTTTTACACCTGTTGTTTTGGGCCATCCCTGGCTAGTTTGTCATAATCCTTCTATTAATTGGTCTAGTAATTCTATCCTCTCCTGGAACGTCTCTTGTCATGTGAAATGTTTAATGTCTGCTATCCCTCCTGTTTCCTCTGTCTCTTCTTCACAGGAGGAGCCTGGTGATTTGACAGGGGTGCCGGAGGAATATCACGATCTGCGCACGGTGTTCAGTCGGTCCAGGGCCACCTCTCTTCCTCCACACCGGTCGTATGATTGTAGTATTGATCTCCTTCCGGGAACCACTCCCCCCCCGGGGTAGACTATACTCTCTGTCGGCTCCCGAACGTAAGGCTCTCGAAGATTATTTGTCTGTAGCTCTTGACGCCGGTACCATAGTCCCCTCCTCCTCTCCCGCCGGAGCGGGGTTTTTTTTTGTTAAGAAGAAGGACGGGTCCCTGCGCCCCTGCATAGATTATCGAGGGCTGAATGACATAACAGTGAAGAATCTTTATCCGCTCCCTCTTATGTCTTCAGCCTTCGAGATCCTGCAGGGAGCCAGGTTTTTCACTAAGTTGGACCTTCGTAACGCTTACCATCTCGTGCGCATCAGGGAGGGGGACGGGTGGGAGACGGCGTTTAACACTCCGTTAGCGCACTTTGAATACCGGGTTCTTCCTTTCGGCCTCGCTAACGCTCCAGCTGTCTTTCAGGCATTAGTCAATGACGTCCTGAGAGACATGCTGAACATCTTTGTTTTCGTTTACCTTGACGATATCCTGATTTTTTTCACCGTCACTCCAGATTCATGTTCAGCACGTTTGACGTGTCCTCCAGCGCCTTTTAGAGAATTGTCTTTTTGTGAAGGCTGAGAAGTGCACTTTTCATGCCTCCTCCGTCACATTTCTCGGTTCTGTTATTTCCGCTGAAGGCATTAAGATGGATCCCGCTAAGGTCCAAGCTGTCATTGATTGGCCCGTTCCTAAGTCACGCGTCGAGCTGCAGCGCTTTCTCGGCTTCGCGAATTTCTATCGTCGTTTCATCCGTAATTTCGGTCAGGTGGCAGCTCCTCTCACAGCCCTTACTTCTGTCAAGACGTGCTTTAAGTGGTCCGTTTCCGCCCAGGGAGCTTTTGATCTCCTCAAGAATCGTTTTACATCCGCTCCTATCCTTGTTACACCTGACGTCTCTAGACAGTTCGTTGTCGAGGTTGACGCGTCAGAGGTGGGCGTGGGAGCCATTCTTTCTCAGCGCTCCCTCTCTGACGACAAGGTCCACCCTTGCGCGTATTTTTCTCATCGCCTGTCGCCGTCGGAACGTAACTATGATTTGGGAAACCGCGAACTGCTCGCCATCCGCTTAGCCCTAGGCGAATGGCGACAGTGGTTGGAGGGGGCGACCGTTCCTTTTGTCGTTTGGACTGACCATAGGAACCTTGAGTACATCCGTTCTGCCAAACGACTTAATGCGCGTTAGGCTCGTTGGGCGCTGTTTTTCGCTCGTTTCGAGTTCGTAATTTCTTATCGTCCGGGCTCTAAGAACACCAAGCCTGATGCTTTATCTCGTCTCTTCAGTTCTTCAGTAGCCTCCACTGACCCCGAGGGGATTCTCCCTGAGGGGCGTGTTGTCGGGTTGACTGTCTGGGGAATTGAGAGGCAGGTAAAGCAAGCACTCACTCACACTCCGTCGCCGCGCGCTTGTCCTAGGAACCTTCTTTTTGTTCCCGTTCCTACTCGTCTGGCCGTTCTTCAGTGGGCTCACTCTGCCAAGTTAGCCGGCCACCCCGGCGTTCGGGGTACGCTTGCTTCCATTCGCCAGCGTTTTTGGTGGCCCACTCGGGAGCATGACACGCGTCGTTTCGTGGCTGCTTGTTCGGTCTGCGCGCAGACTAAGTCCGGTAACTCCCCTCCTGCCGGCCATCTCAGACCGCTTCCCATTCCCTCTCGACCGTGGTCTCACATCGCCTTAGATTTTATCACCGGACTGCCTTCGTCAGCGGGGAAGACTGTTATTCTTACGGTTGTCGATAGGTTCTCTAAGGCGGCTCATTTTATTCCCCTCGCTAAGCTCCCTTCTGCTAAAGAAACGGTACAAATCATCATCGAGAATGTTTTCAGAATTCATGGCCTTCCGTCAGACGTCGTTTCGGACAGGGGTCCGCAATTCACGTCTCAATTTTGGAGGGAGTTTTGCCGTTTGATTGGGGCTTCCGTCAGTCTCTCTTCCGGCTTTCACCCCCAGTCTAACGGTCAAGCAGAACGGGCCAATCAGACTATTGGTCGCATCTTACGCAGTCTTTCTTTTCGTAACCCTGCGTCTTGGTCAGAACAGCTCCCCTGGGCAGAATACGCCCACAACTCGCTTCCTTCGTCTGCGACCGGGCTATCTCCTTTTCAGAGTAGCCTCGGGTACCAGCCTCCGCTGTTCTCGTCTCAGTTCGCCGAGTCCAGCGTCCCCTCCGCTCAGGCTTTTGTCCAACGTTGCGAGCGCACCTGGAAGAGGGTCAGGTCTGCACTTTGCCGTTATAGGGCGCAGACTGTGAGAGCCGCTAATAAGCGTAGAACTAAGAGTCCTAGATATTGTCGCGGTCAGAGAGTTTGGCTCTCCACTCAGAACCTTCCCCTTAAGACAGCTTCTCGCAAGTTGACCTGTGTCCTGTGACCTTGTCCTGTGTTAAGCCCGTTCTTCGCGCCCCCGCTCGTCTTTCCCCCCCCCCCATCCTTGTCGAGGGCGCACCTATCTACAGGGTCCGTAAGATTTTGGACATGCATCCTCGGGGCCGTGGTCATCAGTACCTAGTGGATTGGGAGGGGTACGGTCCTGAGGAAAGGAGTTGGGTTCCCTCTCGGGACGTGCTGGACCGTTCGCTGATCGATGATTTCCTCCGTTGCCGCCAGGTTTCCTCCTCGAGTGCGCCAGGAGGCGCTCGGTGAGTGGGGGGGTACTGTCATGTATTGTCATATTATGTCTTGTTCCTGTTCTTTCTCTTCACTCCGTCTCCCTCTGCTGGTCGTATTAGGTTACCTTCTCTTCCTCTCCTTCCCCCAGCTGCTCCTCATCTTCTCTAACTACCTCGTTCACCCTTTTCCCACCTGTTCCCTTTTTTCCCTCTGATTAGGTCTCTATTTCTCTCTCTGTTCCTGCTTCTGTCTTTGTCAGATTCTCGTTTGAGTTTCTCATGACAGAACCAAACTATCGTCTCGTTTGCTTCACCCTTGTCCTGTCCTGTCGGAATCTGCCTGTTCATCTGATGCTACGTGTGATCAGGTACCTCTGTCCTCTACGACCCGCGCCTACCCAGAGAGACCAGCAGTCTGTCGCCGCTAACCCAGCTATTCTCCTCTGCTGCTAGAAGGGGAACTCTTCTGTGATTATCAGAAGGACTTTATGTTTCATTTGTCGCCCTCTCTGCGGGTTGTTTATTTTGCCATCATATACATTTGAAGAGGATCTATGTCTTACCTGTGTTTTGACATTAAAGGACTCTGTTTTTGTTAAACCGCTTTTGGGTCCTCACTCACGTGCATAACACAAATGTGCTATTCTGCTAACTGACACGGCCCAGTTCCAACATTTCCAAATCATACAGCAAACGAGGTTGTCTTTGTTACCATAAAAGGTGAACGTTTTCCAGGCAGGGGTTGTGGTTCTCGTTCACGAACGCACAACTGTAACATGGCTCTGATTTATCAATGAAAACATGTGTATATGTTGCGTGCGTCAGTTTCATAATTCCCAAATCCTAAAATCTCCATGTACCCTGGAATTTTTTCAAAGAAATGCACACACTGTTAACGAATGAGGCCCGTGGTGCCCAGTGATTTTGGTCGAATAAAAGAAGGATACATGTTATCTTTCTCTGCGCAGACCAACCAAAGTCTACACGGTGGAGAAAGCAGTTTTGAAAGGCCAAGAAAAACAGGACAACTCTGTGTTTTCTCAAACAGATGAACACCTCAGACTCTGCTTGGTCTCTGTGAAAAGCAGAGCGCTCACATGTTTATCTGTCATTACCAGAGTGGGTTAAGCACAAGGGGAGGGAAGAGGTCCTATCAGACTATTTCACTTAGTCTCTACCTACTTATTGTGAGGAGATCAGTTTCCTCTTCATCCTGAGCGGACGGCCGCTCAGTGGATCACTACTTTACCATGGAGGGTATAAATATGAATGTTGCTTGACAAGGTGTGAAAGTAGCAACACGAATACTACAGGGCAATTCCACGGTAACAGAGTGACGCTGAGGCTCAGCTTTTCACCTGCAAATGTATGCCAAACAAAAATCATTGACCGCATTGTTTAACTAACCATACACCTACACTGAGTGTACGAAACAAAATTAGGAACATCTGCTCTTTCTATGACATAGACTGACCAGGTAAATATGATCTCTTATGGATGTCACTTGTTAATTACACTTCAATCAGTGTATATCAGGTATTCCCAAACTGGGGTACGCGCAATGCCGTAGGGGGTACGCCAAATAAACATGGGATTCAATTTTTTTTTTACATTTATAATGTATTTTCTAAATGGATAATTTCTTCACATATTCAAACAGTCCATTTATATTTTCCAACGGGGCTATACATTTGGGTGAGGTTTTTTCTCTCGCCTGTGTAGCCTAGTTTCACTGCCAAAAATAAAATGAAACCATCTAGTGTTCAGAGAAATAACAACACAATGTCAAAAACAGGTAGCTTAGTCAAATAATGAACATCCAATCACATTAACCGTTACTCTCTCGCGAGAATTCCACTAACGGTCCGAATGTACCTGGGAAAGCATCGAACAACAGACAGGGACGTTGGATCATCGAAAATATGCAAATATGATGAGGACTACATTGATTTGGGTTCACTTATATTGGGAATAGTGCCTTTCCTCAGCCACAGTGTGTTTAAATATGCAAAAGCACTATCTCACAACTCCATGAAACCTTCACTCTTGCGCAGACATTTAGAAACAGAACATGCCAATTTAAAGCCATGGGAGTTTTTTGAATGAGAATTAAGAACTTTCGAGTAGTAAGACGTGTATAAAAGCCACAGATACCATTAATAAGAAGGGGCTAGAAGTGTTTAATATGGTGAGCTACCGAGTGGCTAGGACAGGCAACCCCATACAGTACTATTGTGAAGGACTTAATTATTCCTACTTAATTATATGGTTGGGACAATGTTGGGGAAAAAGGCCAAAAAAACTATACAGACAATGCCTTCATCAAACAACACTGTTTCACGACGCATCAGTGACATGACAGGAGATGTTTTGAAACAATTACTGCTTCGCATACAAGCCAGTGAATTATATGCGTTACAGCTGGATGAGTCAACAGACGTAGCGGGCCTGGCACAGCTCCTGGTATATGTCCGTTACGTTTATGGGGGGTCAATTAAGGAAGACATTCACTTCTGCAAACCACTGGAAACCGTGACAACAGTAGAGGATATTTTTAAAGTCATGGACAGCTTTGTGACATCAAATAGACTTTGCTGGTCGAGATGGGTTGGTATCTGTACTGATGGCGCAAAAGCCATGACAGGGAGACATAGTGTAGTGGTAAGGGAATAGCTCCCGATGCCACTTGGGTACACTGCAGCATCCACTGAGAGACTCTTCCTGCCAAGGGAATGCCGGACAGTTTGAAATACATTTTGGACACTACAGTGAAAATGGTTAACTTTGTTAAAGCAAGGCCCTGAACTCTCGTGTATTTTCTGCACTCTGCAATGATATGGGCAGCGACCATGTAACGCTTTTACAACATACAGAAGTGCGCTGGTTATCAATGGGCAAAGTATTGACATGTTTTTTAAAATTGAGAGACAAGCTTAAAGTTTTCTTTACTGACCATAATTTCCACTTGTCTGACCGCTTGCATGATGACGAGTTTCTCATATGACTGGCTTATCTGGGTGATGTGCTAGACAATATTGAGGCTATGATTAAGAAGTTGGAGCTCTTCTCTGTCTGCATTAACAAGGACAACAACACCTTTCTTTCCATCATTGTATGATATTTTTGTGTGCAAATGAACTCAAGCATACGGACAATGTCATATGTGATATAGTGAAGCACCTGACTGAGTTGGGTGCGCAATTATGCAGGTACATTCCCAAAACGGATGACACAAACAACTGGATTCGTTATCTCTTTCATGCCTCGCCTCCAGTCCACTTACCGATATCTGAACAAGAGAGCCTCGTCGAAATTGCATCAAGCGGTTCTGTGAAAATTGAATTTAATCAGAAGCCCCTGCCAGAGTATCCTGCCTTGGCAAATTGTGGTGTTAAGACACTAAAGCACTTTGCAACCACACACCTATGTGAGAGTCGATTCTCAGCCCTCACTAGCATGAAAACTCAATTCAGGCACAGACTGTGTGTGGAAAATGATTTAAGACTGAGACTCTCCAATACAACTCAACATTGCAGAGTTATGTGCATCCTTTCAAGCACCCCCTTCTCATTAACCTGTGGTGAGTTATTCACAATTTTTTTGATGAACAAATGAGGTTTTATATGTAAGATGGTTAAATAAAGAGCAAAATGATTGATTATTATTATATTGTTATTTGTGCCTTTTGTCACTTCCCACGAGCCAGGTTGTGACAAAACCTCACACTCATTCTTATGTTTAATAATGTATCATATAGTGTGTGTGTGTGTGGCAGGCTTACAATGATGGCAAAAAAACAACATTTGAGAGTGCGCTGACCCTGGTGCTAGAGGGGGTACGCAGTTGGAGGTTGAATGTTTGAAGGGGTACGGGACTATAAAAAGCTTGGGAACCACTGGTGTAGATGAAGGGGAGGAAACAGGTTAAAGAAGGATTTTTAAGCCTTGAGATAATTGAGACATGGATTGTGTGTGTGTGTGCCATTCAGAGGGTGAATGGGCAAGACCAAAGATTTAAGTGCCTTTGAATGGGGTATGGTAGTAGGTGCCAGGCACACCGGTTTGAGTGTGTCAAGAACTGCAGCATTGTTGGTCCACCACCCAAAGGACATCCAGTCAACTTGACACAACTGTGGGAAGCATTGGAGTCAACATGGGCAAGTATCCGTGTGGAATGCTTTCGACACCTTGTAGATGCCTCGATGAGTTGAGGCTGTTCTGAGAGCAAAACCGGGTGCAACTAAATATTAGCGAGGTGTTCCTAATGTTTTGTTCACTCAGTGTATATGCATGAGTCTACTTTTACCAACAATAATTTTACTAAAACACCATGCCTGAACCATGCAGATGTAAAGTTTGGTAACAGAATGACAGTAAAATATCCCTTTTGTGTTATCATCTTTTCCCAAAATTCTGTTAATATCTGTAAAGTATATACTCTGAATTAAGATTCAAAGATGTCTGCAGGAAGAATGGCGTCTCAGCTATGATATGACACCTTGAGTTTGAAAAAATCTATTTTGGTTAATGAAGTAGAGTAAGTGAAGTGAATCATCACCCGGTAACAGAATGACAGTAACAGAATGACATCATGTCTGTACTGTACAGAAATGAATAATTATGAATGCCATTCTCTTCATGGTGATGTATACTGAATAGGTACAGTACCTTGCAAAAGTATTCATCCCCCTTGTTGTTTTTCCTATTTTGCATTACAACCTGTAATTTAAATGGATTAGGATTTGGATTTCATGTAATTGGCATACACAAAATAGTCCAAATTGGTGAATTGAAATGAAAAAAAATGACTTGTTTCAAAATATTCTAAAAAAGAAAAACCTGAAAAGTGGTGTGTGCGTATGCATTCACCCCCTTTGCTACGAAGCCCCTAAATAAGATCTGGTGCAACCAATTACCTTCAAAAGTCACATAATTAGTTAGATTTCAAACTGGTGGACTTTATTTAAGTGTCACATGATCTCAGTATATATATATACCTGCTCTGAAAGGCCCCAGAGTCTGCAACACCATTAAGCAAGGGGCAGCACCAAGCAAGCGGCACCATAAAGACCAAGGAGCTCTCCAAGCATGTCAGGGACAAAGTTGTGGAGAAGTACTGATCAGGGTTGGGTTATAAAAAAAAACATTAAATCCATTATTAAAAAAATGAAAAGAATATGGCACCACAACAAACCTGCCAAGAGAAGGCCGCCCACTAAAACTCACGGACCAGGCAGGGAGGGCATTAATCAGAGAGGCAACAAAGAGACCAAATATAACCCTGAAGGAGCTGCAAAGCTCCACAGTGGAGATTGAGTATCTGTCCATAGGACCACTTTAAGCCGTACACTCCACAGAGCTGGGATTTACAGAAGAGTGGCCAGAAAAAAGCCATTGCTTAAAGAAAGAAATGAGCAAAAGGCATATGGGAGACTCCCCAAACATATGGAAGAAGTTACTCTGGTCAGATGAAACTAAAATTGAGCTTTTTGTCCATCAAGGAAAACACTATGTCTTGCGCTAACTCAACATCTCGCATCACCCCGAGAAAACCATCCCCACAGTGAAGCATGGTAGTGGGAGCATCATGCTGTGGGGATGTTTTTCATTGGCAGGGACTGGGAAACTGGTCAGAATTGAAAGAATGATGGATAGCGCTAAATACAGGGAAATTCTTGAGGGAAAACTGTTTGTCTTCCAGAGATCTGAGACTGGAACGGAGGTTCACCTTCCAGCAGGACAATGACCCTAAGCATACTGCTAAAGCAACACCTGAGCGGTTTAAGGGGAAACATTTACATAACTTTGAATGGCCTAGTCATAGCCCAGACCTCAATCAAATTGAGATTCTGTGGTGTGACTTAAAAATTGCTGTACACCAGCGGAACCCATCCAACTTGAAGGAGCTGGAGCAGTTCTGCCTTGAAGAAATCCCAGTGGCTAGATGTGCCAAGATTATAGACACATACTCCAAGAGACTTGCAGCTGACATTGCTGCAAATGGTGGCTCTACAAAGTATTGACTTTGGGGGGGTGAATAGTTATGCACGCTCAAGTTTTCTGTTTTTTGTTGTTGTCTTATTTCTTGTTTGTTTCACAATATAAAATATGTTACATCTTCAAAGTGGTAGGCATGTTGTGTAAATCAAATGATACAGCCCCCCCGTCCACCCCCCAATTTTTTTATTTATTCCAGGCCATAAGGCAACAAAATAGGAAAAATGCCAAGGGGGGTGAATATTTTCGTAAGCCACTGTGTACAAAGGTAGAAAAATGTTATCTTCCTTTACATGTTTGGTTATTATTCTATACACTGGCTATGATTCTAATGAGCTCCACCCTCAAACAATAACAAATCTGTACCAATCATAGACATCTATGTTTCACAAGTTTGGACATCACAGTACAGCTCAGCAGAGCACAATACATTACAGTACATCATAGAAGAGTACAGTACAGTAAAGATAAGAAAAGTAGAGTATAGTATAACTCAGTACTATACAGTACATACAGTACAGTAAAGAAAAGTAGGGAAGAGTATAATATAGTACAGTCTCTACCCATGTGTGCTCTACTGTACTGAACTCTAACTTTTGTTTACTGTATTTTACTCTACTGTGATCTCCCATTGTGGCCAATTCAATTGCCAGAATTATGTTACTGGTTTGGTAACATAGTGACGCATTTTAATTACTTAATAATTCATAAACAAAATTGATATCCGTTAAAAACATGAGCTAATTGATAGGTCTACCTTTTCTTGTTACTTCTGTGAACTTTCATAATTCTCCCTCCTCATGAGGGAGAGAAATGTCAAAATATCTTAAAAATGTGTTGGTTTTTCGCAACAGAATGACAAGGCACCAGGCAATATTTCTTAAAGATATAGAAGGCAAAATAATTTCTGCAAAACTAAATATCAATCTTGATATTAGTTGGCAGTGGCCTTTACTTCAATATGATTGTGTTTTGATGTATTACTAATACCTTTAAATACTTTCTCTAGTAAATGGTTTTTTAAGAACCCCTTTCCATCTGTGACCTGAAATCAAAGCCTTTGCTTATTTCATTTTTGGGGGGATGGAAAATGGTGGTTAAACGTATCTATGCCTTCATTTCCCCAAAATATAGACTTTCATTTGACCACAAATTTGATGTGCTCCTATAACCTTCACATGTTGGTGCTCATGGGTCCCCCCCCACCCAGGCTGTGATTTCATTGTCCTGTGTTGAGGTTCCTTAGCTCTGGCCAGGCCCCAGCTGGTGCTGTCGAGCCACTGCTCTGTTCTGCTTCTGACTCAGCCTCCAGAAGGCACTCTCGCTCTCTCTCTCTGTGTGGTGTAACACCACAGTATGCCACTGAAGCCAGCAGGAGCTATGCAGGAGCACAGAGGTACAGGGAACGGAACAGGGCTGGGGCTATTGGAATTGGTTTCCTCTGTTCGTGAAATTAGTCAAGTATTGTTTATTTTTGTTTTGTTTTACGTAACTGCATTTGAAATAAGCGAGAGCCATTGAGCAAGAGCATAGTATTGTCACGGCTATTGAAAGGCTGGTGTGGTGTTTACTGAGCAATAGTAGCATAGGAAAATAGTTAGAATCAAAGGAGAGGGAATATCTTATCTTTGGTTTTCTTCTTTTTTTCAGATTCTCCTCACAATCAACACATTTCCCACTTCTTTTCAACCTTGCCCTATGTTGCATACTGCAGTTGAGGAAAACTCGGCCTAATCAGACTCTCTAACAGACCAGGCCTTTTCTTTGTAAACAGCTGTGAGTTGATTTGATACATGAACGTCAGCTGTGTTCTGCTTGTGTTTAATAGAAGGAAAAGCTCATTGTTGTTGCAGTGGAAACAATGGATTAAGTTTATCACTAAGTCAATTACCCAGAAATGTACGGTAAGTGAACTCTGAGCGAATGCAACCAGAAATAGTATTTTTTACAACTCTTTACTGCAGCACCAGAGAGAGCGAGAGAGAGTTTAATCACTACCCCCACACAATACCTCTCCTTCTCCTGCTCTAATTGTTTGTGTTGCATTTTGATTACATCTCTAAATATAGGCCTACCCATAATTGTGAAATGGAAAAGGTATGATTTTGTTTCTGGGAAATGTTGGGTCTTGGTGGTGCAAAGTGCGGGGGGAGGATATGTGCATGGCTTCCTCCCGACTGTCCTGTGTTATTACCTCTGAAACCCAGGGCTGATAACGAGAGGGAAAATGGTGTGAAGTCGAAACGGCATACAAAAACGCTCGCCTTCGCCTTTCAATTGTAAAGTGTTTGAAAACGGAGGAGAATGACTGCTGAAAGACCGATGATTGATGCTTGGCCATAATGATGGCTACTTAGAAATTCCCCTCGATTGTGTAATGCATGTGCTGCCTAGCAACATAAACTCTGTGGATGTGATGCGTGTGAAGATTGGGTGTGACCTACTGTACGTGTTTTCTCCAAAAGCACAGGACTGGCTCTTTGTGTGCTAATTTATGGCAAGCCTACGGAATGGATATGTAATTCACTGTAATTCTTGAAAATAGCTCTGGTGATGAATTTCGTTCCCTCTGCAGGAGAAACCCGAGACAGTGTAGCATCAGCCTCTGCAGCGTGATGCCTGGCAGGAACAACCTCGGGCAGACAGTGAGAGATCAAATCAAAATCAAATCAAATTGTATGTGTCACATACTCCGAACACAACAGACCTTACCAGGAAATGCTTACTTACAAGCCCTTAACCAACAACGCAGTTCAAGAAAGAGTTAAGAAAATATTTACTAATTAAACTAAAGTAAAAATAGTCCAATGTAGGAAAGATGGTTTGAAATGGTAACAAACTTCCTGCTACTGTACTTGCTGCTGATTTAAAATGCAGCATTTTCTGCCTAGAGAGGCAGAGAAGAGCCTAAGGCTGCCTTACATTACCCTCTGGGTTTATAGTGCTCTCACTTGCATGATGGCTCATTACAGTACCTCAGACCTGTCTGGCTCCTCACACCTGCTCTCTTTTGTTGTCTGGCTCTGGTGTATATGCATTATAAGACAAGTCTTTTTAGGGGAATGTGCCAGTTACCTCCACTTAAAGTAACTGTCCATTGAAAATCTCACTTTTAAAAGTTCATATTGTGTTAAATGATACCCGAATAAGGTCGTTGACTCATCCTATCCTCGTATTTGTGGCCAAAGCATACATCTGAGAAAAAAAACACTTCAAAAACCCCACCACAAACTTGTATTTCAAACAGACTATTTTTCTATTTCCTCATAGAGTAAGATGTCATACTCCTGAGGAGGATGAGCTGGCCAATCAGCAGTCTACTCGCATGAATATTTTTAATGACTGGTATATACGTCCACACCATTCTGTCGTTGGGTACACTCATACCATTCCAGCACAGAAAAGCTGCTTTTTAACATAATACATTTTATTTTATATAGGAAGGGAAACTATTTAACTCATATTGCAAATTATAGGTCATAATTTCACAGAAATCTGGAAACACTGAACAGTTAGAATCACCCTCCTGCACGGCCATCTTAATGTGTCATTGTTGTAGAAAGGGAGAATGTGAAGGTTTGTGTGAAGGTTCATCAGCCTTCTTCCTCCAAACCAAATTGACATGCTCCCCACACCCCTATCTCATCCCAGGGAAAATTGACATGCGTGAATTGCATTAAGGAGCCTAGCTTGCACCGTGGGCTGGGTGGGTGTTTTTTGTATTTATTGTGAGTGGAGCTACGGTATATTAGAAATTCAAACCTCACCCTATGAAAATTGAGGTAGGGTATGGAAATTAGAGTAGTGTTTAATGAAGATCGGTTTTGTGCTCCGTTGGTTGTGTATCCGTCTTTGCTTTCCACTGCAGTCCTTTCTAATTGGCCATAACATTGAACAGTGTTCTCCCTGTAATTTATAAAGAAAAACACTGTTCGGGTGAGCGCAAATTGAACTACTACTACAACTAAATCAAGCTGAGATCCATTCTTTCTGCTAAAACATGTGACATGGACAGTTGGACCACTTGCCCTTCTTTTTAACCTCTCTAGACTGATACTTTGCCAGTGTCCCATTGCCCTATATTTGACTTTTTATGAAAAACCTCGCCCTAAGTATAAACGGCTTACTCTGATCCCTAGTCGATTCCAATCCCTAAGAGATAACAGATGATGCTGCCAACCTCCCCATCAGAAGGACATAAATATCAAACCTGGCTTCCATATCAGATGTGTCAAGGTAGACAAAGCAATGTCTCATAAAAGTTCAGCTTAATGTTTCCTTGTCTGCCGTACTGTTCCTGGAGCGCATTTATACTCAGCCGTGACATCTGCCTTCTCCCCACGCTTCTCTTGTAGTCCAGATGTTTCATGGCGCTAGCTGCTAGCAGGATCTGGCACAGCCTGCAGGCCTTGACTGGACTGGAAGTCTCCCTGTCTCTGGAGCTCAAGGCATTGTCTTTACTGAGCAGCTGGGAGGAGTGATGACGTCACAGCGTGGGCTGCTACACACGCTTCGGTCCAGTTTTATATGGTGGTGGTGCAGCCTTCACACCAGCTGTCTGTCTGTTTCCCTGTCCAAATGGACAGTTAAAAACACACTCCCAATGTTACTTTTAAGATCTGGAACGTCAACTATGCGCTTGATATGGCTGCTTTGTTGTTGAGACTACGCCATGCTGTATCACTCCCGCACAGCAAATCAGATTTGATCGCTGCAGTTAAGATATGTAACCGTACCACACACAGACTTTGCATAACATCTATCAACTCGTAATGACACAAGCCACTTGCAGTATGTTTTACAGGCGCGTGCATTGAAAGCACCCTATGTTTACAGCTTCCGTTTATAGCTCAGCATTGTCTACATTGCGGGCAGGCTGATATTGGAGAAGTCATCAGAGAGTCAGCCAGCCCAGCCTCCATTAATCCCTGCAGACCAGACAAGGCCAGACTGACTGGTGTTGCAGCAGACACACATGCCAGACCAGCAGGCCTGTGCAGCGGAGCGGCCAGGCAAGGGCTCTCCACTCTTTAGATTTAAATCAGTTCCTTAATCCAATGCTCACTGAAACCTGTGTTGAGACTAGCTGAAATTGAGTTTTAAAATGGATCCACCACAGATGAACAAACACAGACGAGGGGATTGGAGTTTCTAGCAAAAAACAATAGGTTTGAATCGGCATCTACTGTAGCTAGGGTGATGTGGGGAACCAGTCGAGATGTACAGAGGTATTTTGGAGGTATTTGGCTTAGGGCCTATGAATAGGGTCTATGCTCAATGGGAGTATGTAGTTACGGTTTGAGTAAACAGTGCAAAGTAAGGAAACGATTTAATATATTTGTAGCTGAGTGAACTTTTTGCTGAGACCTAGAACACACTTTACACTTTACTTTATTGAATTAAATGTCGTATTAGAAATGTTATCTGTCATTTTCACACGATACCTAAAACACAAATGTGACCGACCGGCTAGATTCGGTCTTATGTAGCAAAAAAATTATATATATATTTTTTTTACATTGGATAAAAGTAGAGACTTTGAACTAGACAATGGTGTATCATAGACTACAGTTGAGGATCAATGGGAAAGTAATTCTGCTTTGGAAGTTGATCAACTTGTAACCTCACTTTTGAGAAAATGGCCATTGAATGTTTGGTAAACTGTGGTAAAGTGGTAAACTCACTGGAGACCTCTTCTTTGTCTACACCTGTTCAGCATCATTCAGCATCATTCACACCCTCTTAAAAGCCTTAGCCCCACCCATCTCTTTAAGGATTCACATGTGAGGCCGTGTACTAAACAACCAAAGATTTCAAGACTAAAGGCGGGTTTATACTTCGGGTGTGTCGTAAATTCAATCTGGAGTGCCAGATCGCGCTCTGGGCGTTTGTAAACTCAGAGCGTTGTCCGATTGTCCGTTCATAAATTCAGAGCGCTTTGCTCTTGGGTGCGTACACTGGACGCTCTGGCTGAGGAGTAGGGTTGATCCAAGCGTTCTGACGTAACAACAGCAGTCAAGCACCCAAGCTAACTGGCCAACTAGCTTGTTAACTACTTCCAGACACAAATGAGAGAACAGCTCACTCCATTTTACTCGCCCTAGCAGAGGTGGTTAGGCTGTTTTTATGTTATCCAGAGTGTTGGTGACTGTAACTTTGCTGCTGGTAACATTTTTTATTTTTTTTGCCAACATTTACTGACACTGACCATATTCAGTGGGTGTTGAGTGTTCGTAAATTCGTCAGTTATTCTGTAGCTCTGGCACACACAGATGTTGTAACGTGACTATCATTAATCTGATGACTGACATTGCACAACGCATCACCGGGGGCAAACTACCTGCCCTCCAGGACACCTACACCACCCGATGTCACAGGAAGGCCAAAAAGATCATCAAGGACAACAACCACCCGAGCCACTGCCTGTTCACCCCGCTATCATCCAGAACACGAGGTCAGTACAGGTGGATCAAAGCTGGGACAAAGAGACTGAAAAACAGCTTCTATCTCAAGGCCATCAGACTGTTAAACAGCCATCACTAACATTGAGTGGCTGCTGCCAACATACTGACTCAAATCTCTAGCCACTTTAATAATTAAAAATGGGTTGTAATAAATGTATCACTAGCCACTTTAAACAATGCCACTTTATATAATGTTTATATACCCTACATTACTCATCTCATATGTATATACTGTACTCAATACCATCTACTGCATCTCGCCTTTGTCATTCGGTCATCGCTCATCCATATATTTATATGTACATATTCTTATTCATTCCTATACACTTGTGTGTATAAGGTAGTTGTTGTGAAATTGTTAGATTACTTGTTAGATATTACTGCATTGTCAGAACTAGAAGCACAAGCATTTCTTTACACTCGCATTAACACCTGCTAACCTTGTCTATGTGACCAATAAAACCTGATTTGATTTATTCAACTATGTTTAATTGTTACTCAATTAAATTAATCATGTAACAATTAACTCATTAGGAATTTGGGGCACCACGGGAAAAGTTGTTACACGTATTACTATCTTCCGACTTAAACTATAAAGATATACAGATTTCTCTTACATCAATAACAGTAAATTATTAATTATTACCTCGTCAGTCTAAAGCGAGAGACAAAGTCAACTTATCGTGCAAAAATGTGTAAACTATGCTCACAGTAACCAGAATACTTAGCACCCTAACCACCGCTCATCGATCCGTCTATGGGTAGTGGCTCGATGTAAAGCTTTGGTTGTCCACCAGAGGTCACAATGTCCTTCTTAGTAGTAGAGCTTCTCTGGTCTCTTGGAGTGTTCGTTAGGATAGATACTTCAGACATACCAACGGTTGTCTGGGAGGGATTCTTCCTTCCCACCTTGTGTCTTAGTCAAAGTTCTAGGACCACTTTTTACATGCACAGCTGCAGACAGTGAATGTTCCTGGTCTCCTAGGTGATCTTCTTCACTTGTGTGGAGAGTTTCAAAGTTTCCAGCCATAATAATGGCGCTAACTATGGAAACGTTCCCGCTGTTCTAGCAGGTAGCTGGACAATAGACTTGCCTAGATGGAGGGGAGGGGGAGAATTCTATTGTCAAATGTATTTCTAAATTAGGTACTAAGTTAAGTATTATTATTATTATGTATATTGTACATTATCAAATTGATGGCACAGTCAGAGTGGCTCACTCATTCATGGCTTTGGATCAAAATAAGTAAGTACCAACATTCTTTCTGATAGCCTTTAATAAAGAAATGTTTTGGTTATCCTGACCTGGACACCATGTAAAGTATTATAATAGCCCATTATGGGCTAATAGCAGGACAATATACCTTTACCAACACTTCTCTATATTTTGATACTTTGAGGATGGGGTCTCGCAAGTGGCGCAGTGCAAAATGTGTCGTTACAGATGCAGGTTTGATATCCGTGCCGGCCGCCACCGGGAGACCCATGAGGCGGCTTTTGGGTTTTAAAATCCTCCATTCTACATGTAATTATTGGCGGACAGTCACGTCATATTTTTCGATATACTTTAGGCCTACCGTAGGCGACATGAGTCTCACTAGCGTTGAGTAATGTGCTGTTAAAAGTGGTGTAGGTCTTATTTAAAGAGCATATTGAAGCTCCATCCTAACGAAAACCCAGAGGGTTTTTCATTTTTCTTGGAATAGAAACACTATAATATTATCAATATTAATTTATTTAGCTAGGCACGTCAGTTAAGAACAAATTCTTATTTACAATGACGGCCTAGGAACAGCGGGTTAATTGCCTTGTTCAGGGGCAGAATGACAGACCTTGTCAGCTCAGGGATTTGATCTAGCAACCTTTCGGTTACTGGCCCAATTCTCTCACCACTAAGCTAACTGCCCCCCCAGCAAAATAATCTTAACAAAATAAAATAATAAAAACCTTACTGTAACAACAGTTTTAGTAAGTAATACTGAAGTCGTGCACAATTATCAATTTCTATTTAGGTTTATGTCGCCCATTCATTGTCAGTTTGAGACACAGTAGGACCCAAAAGCATAATCAATGCTCTAACTCCCCCTTGCGCTGGTATGGAGCAATGAAGTGGTGACGCATGGTTCCGTACTAAATCACAAATTACCTCTAAGTACCGCAGCATAATTGCAAAACTTTTAGTGGAGCAACCACTGTAGAACGTGTACACTTTCAGAGTTACAGTTACTTTGTCATACCATCCTTAATGACATCACAAAATAATAAACCTTATGACAGGATTATTCTTAAGATCCCCACGTTCATTAACAACATTCCTATCTTATGAATATTGTTCCCAAGTTCATTCTTTGGCTGTTACAGTAGACAAATGAGTTTCAGTCTTCCAATTATGTCGGGCAAGGAAAAGAAAGTGTCTGCAAACTATTTATGACCAGCCGTTAAGTCATAAAACCTGTCCAACCCCTCCCCTCTTGTTTTTTTTTTTGGGGGGGGGGGGGGGGGTCTGGCTATCTGTTGGCCATGTGCCAAGCTGATCTGGCACCTTTGATCCTCACCAAGGAGAGAGAGTCATGACACAGACAAGAGTGCTTTGAAATCGGAGTAGATAGACGTAGCTAGTAAATTCGCTCTGGCTATCAACAGTTGTCACAGTGACATCATGAACATTCTATTGCATAGTGGAGTCTTTTGTTTAGACATGTAGCTAGCTAGCCAGCTAAACAATGAACCATAATCCTTACTCATAATGTTAATACCCTGCATGAATCTGCAGGTAACTAACCAGCCAGGTACAATGTTAGCTAGCTAACATTAGGCAATAACTAGCAATGCAAATGGCTCTGAGATATGAATGATATTGCTACATAGATCATACACATAAAGTTAGCTAGAGAGCCAGCCAGCTAACGTTAGCTAGCTTGCTGACAGTACGCTGTAAACTCAAATGAAAACAACTTTCTGACAAAATGGGAAACTTGTCATTTCTGAAAATGTAGATAGATAGACTATCTTAGCTGGATAGACACCTTTCCCTCTCTGTCACGGATGCCATGGTTGCCCTTAGTTTGAAGATGTAATCTGGAGACAGGTGTTTTAAACAACAGCCCTGTGTGTGTTCTTGTTTTGACACCCTCTTCATAATTATAATCAATCCAGCATTTTCTCCATCTCCTGAGCTATCATACTCTAAATCCACCGGGCATTCCAATCATGGCTAGCGAGAAGGTTCCTGACGTTTTCTGTGGCGAAATCAACATGGCTCGCAATTTAACAATTTTATTCATATTTACAGATGGCGTACAAGTTTGTAATTAAGGCACATAAAAGTTCACATGTTCCAGAAGGCATTTCTACCCCAAAAACGCATTTTGATAAAATAAAATGTTTACATGCAAAAGACTATCCTGTGAAGTAGTGACGCGCGACATACGCCTAATTTCCTGAAACGAGTCACAAATGGTTTTACATTGAATCAAATATCCGTGTCCTTGCATGCTGTCATTCAGAAACACTTATTCCTGTAGGCTGTCTTTTTCCAGCCTTGAGTAGTAAGAGCTGCAGGGAAACATTTGTGTGGAAAAGGGCTCTGCAAGGGAGACAAAGGCTCCCCTGACCCCCAATCTGTCACACTGTGAAATATGTTGTTTTATGAGGATAAACATTCATCCACATTTATGAAGAAAAACATTCATCCGCATGAATTCCCCAGAATGCGGACAAATGTCCCTCTACCGGATATGATTCGGTCAGGGTGTTACCATGGCAGCTGTTGCTGAGATCCAGTATTTGAACCTTAGGTCTCACCTGTCATTTCCCCTTGCCATATATACAGCCAAACGTGACGACTGAGCAATTCAAGACGATCACTTGATGAGAACGCTACAGAAATAGGACTGTGTGACTCTGAGGGGGACAACCGTAAAGAAGGAATGTAATCACACTCCTGAGATCAATGCTGAACTCAGAGTTGATGTAGTCAATCATATTTCATACCCTCCCTCCCCCTGAGGTTGTGTAACGTGCCGTTGCTCAGATGGTGCTTTCTACACTGTATCCTCCCATTATCATTTCCAAGAACTTTATGCAAAACAGGAAGCGTTATTCAAAATTAGGAAACTAAGGCGGGTCAGCAAACACACTGTCAAGTCTACTGATTGCTCGCGTAGCAGAGCAATGGTTTATGACACTTATGATGCTCTCTAGTGTTCCACAGCTTGATCTGGAGGGCACATCAGGGTTCAGTGTTAGGCCCATTGTGGATTCACAATAATATTATATTGAGGAGAAGGAGCTGATATCGTTTCTATTCCAAATTCAGCCGCTCACAGCATTCCTCACTGGACATCTTATCTGATGGACTCTTCACTCTTCCCTCACTGCACAACCATGCGTAATTGGATAAAGGAAATTAAACAGACATTGTTTTAATAGCTGGGTCTGGAGCTTAAATGATTGCAGTGTTGTTTTCAGATCTCTCTGGCTTGTTCTCTCTGAGGAGCCTCTCTGAGGAATGAACCTTACTCTGCAGTATTATTTTCTGTGCTCAGATCTTACATCATTCAATCGACTCTCTTGCGCTCTCTCTATTTATCTCTTATGTTCTTTATTTCCCCACTGTGGCCTTCTGCTCCTCTCGATTGCAGAGGAACTCCAACACTTTGAACAGAGCTGATGACTGGGCTCTGACAAAATTCCTTTTGCAGTTGTGTCGGATCACTTAACTGGGGGATAGGATTGTCTATCACACTTCATTATTATGTGGAAGCACAACATCAATCTCTTTTGAGGAGCTCTCTTCAGTCCAATAATCTATAGGAGTTGTAACAGTTTGAGCAGTGAGCCAGTACCATTGTGCTGTTCCCAGTATTACCAGGGTGAGGGGGCGTGATCTTCACCTGCCAGTCTTCCCACACACAGAACAGAGGTTAGAGGGTTAGGTCAGTCTGTCTCCAGAGAGACAGAAACCCAATCGCCTGCCTGCATCACAACAGCCTTCTTTCTAGACTCCCTCCTTTCAGGAAGGCTCAGGGCACCTAGGGGTGTGAGACGTCCTCCTGATTTACACCCGGGCTGAGTAGCTCACTCCACAGGAAGTGTGCTCTGATTCCTGTCTGCTGTTGGACTTTATGACTCATAAAGCAAGTGTTGGTGTAGGGGGAGCGAGCCGACCGAGGCTGAAATCAAATCCTGTCGCTGATGTTTGCTTTCACTCAAGTTCTGAGTCAGGGAACACCATAAAGCATTTCACCTCAGAGATTACATCCGTTCAGAGATGTTGTCTTGAACACAGGTGAACTTTCAGAAGTTTGCAGGCAGTATTTGTATCAGTTCTAATAAAACGGGTTCCCCCCCCCCAGTCTTTTCTTTCTGCTATTCAGCAGAGAGATTAATGTGCGTCATACAAAACAAAAACAAATAAGTAACCTCCTTTAATTTGGTTCATATTTCACTAACCAACGATCATTTTCGTGATCTTCCTCTCTGCCGAATGTGACCATTCTGAATAGCTGAGACGATAGACAGACAGTTGTGGTGTTTTTATCGGGGCTTGTTCAACTTGGCTCTCGTTCCAACCGCAATTGAGGCCTCTCGTTCCTCGACATGGAATACTTCAGAATCCTGGCTGGCTGAATCACATTGAGAATCAGTTAACGTTTCCTGTGTGTGGAGAAGACTTTCTGCCTCTGGGGTTGCAGCAGATGCAGTACCAACAACATTGTTCATTACACTACAAGCACAGATGAGATATTGAGAGCACTAAATTACACTTAGGCCTAATCATATTGCTTTCCTTTAGGGAAGAAATAATGCATTTCTGCCCCATAGAATCCAATCGACCGAGACTGATAGCGATTCAAAGATAACAGAAATGTTCCCCCTGTAAAGCACTGTAGTGTGTAGAGTAATGAATTGAATGCAGGTTTTCTTCAGGCAGCAGGCTCTTGACTGTGAAATGAGCCAGAAACAGGGAAACTTTACTCTCGCTCTCTTACCTCCTACACATATCTCCCCCTGGCATTCCCAGTAGAACTGCTGCCATTTCTTGACATTGCAGGCGAAGTGAACGGGTTTGCTCTCCATGAGTGGTCTTGACAGACAGGAGAAACTGAACGACGGCAGTTTGTTAAACGGGGGTAAAAAAAAAAATAATAATTCCACACGTCTTGTTTCTCTAGCAAGGGGTTTATGTACGTAGATGGATAAACTCGTGATGTATTCTGTAGAGTCAGGCCCATATGCCGCCTGCAAGAAGACCTCCTAAAGAGAAGCTACCGGATATCTCTTTTGGGACGTTCCATTAATCCATGACTTTTCGCCCGTGATTGATTAGCGCGGGGTAATGACGTGGGTGTGTTCTCTGTCAAAATGGCAAGCTGTTCATTTGTGCCGCTTGACAGCCATGTGGCCTGGAATGATAGCGGGACCACAGTGGGTGCCACGTTTATTTCCTCACAAATGGAAACGGAATGTGCCTGCTGGGTTGTGTGTGTGTCGTTTGGTTGTCTCAGTCATTCTGGGAATGAGGTGAAGGAGAATGAGTTGAAGGAGGTGAACCATTACACACTATTAGAGGAATGCACAGGCATGATGGATTCAGTTTGCACCAATATTAGCAGTGAAAAAAACATTTCAATAATCCCAAATGTTTTCTGGGATGGCTAACCTTGGAATAATATCGTATAGCTGTGTGGAAGGGTAGACAGCCTGTCATCAGCCTACATCTTACTTAAACGCTAATAAATATCTCTCAAGTCAAACGTGTGTGTGTGTGTGTGTGTGTGTGTGTGTGTGTGTGTACATGGAGTAGACAAAACATTAAGAACACTTGCTCTTTCCATGACAGACTGACCAGGTGAATCCAGGTGAAAGCTATGGTCCCTTATTGATGTCACTTGTTAAATCCACTTCAGTCAGTGAGGAGGAAAGGGGAGGAAATAGGTTAAAGAAGGATTTTTAAGCCTTGAGACAATTGAGACATGGATTGTGTATGTGTGCCATTCAGAGGGTGAATGAGCAAGGCAAAATATTTAAGTGCCTTTTGAAAGGGGCATGGTAGTAGGTGCCAGGCACTCTGGTTTGTGTCAAGAACTGCAACACTGCTGGGTTTTTCACGCTCGAACAGTTTCCGTGTGTATCAAGAATGGTCCACCACCCAAAGGACATCCAGCCAACTTGACACAGATGTGGGAAGCATCGGAGTCAACATGGGCCAGCATCCCTGTGGAACGCTTGTGACACCTTGAAAGAGTCCATGCCCCGACAAATGGGGTGGCAGGGTAGCCGAGTGGTTAGAGCGTTGGACTAGTAACCGAAAGGTTGCAAGTTTGAATCCCCGAGCTGACAAGGTATAAATCTGTCGTTCTGCCCCTGAACAGGCAGTTAACCCACTGTTCCTAGGCCGTCATTGAAAATAAGAATTTGTTCTTAACTGACTTGCCTAGTTAAATAAAGGTAAAATAATAAATAAATAAAAATAAAATTGAGGCTGTTCTGAGAGCAAGGGGGGTTTGCAACTCAATATTAGGAAGCTGTTTGTAATGTTTGGTATATTCAGTGTACAGTGTGTATGTGCGTGCAGTGACTGGGAGAAGGAGAGGGCTAGGTTCCAGCACGGGTACTGAAAGCGGAGCAGCCACACACAGACAGCTGTAGTCCGCAGCAGTGTGTGTGGCAGGCGGCCTGCTCCTCATGCGGAGACTCACTGGGGAGGTGGTGGTGCTGAAAGCTTTAGAGTCACGGACTGCTGGGGGTTAAGGAAATACATGTCTCGGAGCCATCCTTCAGCACACCCAGTCCCTCTGCCTCAATGTTTCCCCAGTGCAACATCAAGCATTGGGTGTTTGATTAGCTAAATGCTATTACTGCCGATTACTGCCTGTCCACGGTGCCATCACTAACCCAGACTTCCAACCGGTAGCTTGCTAGAAGCACGCCGATCCCAGTAAAGGATAGCCCGCTAGTGCGTCATAGGGCTGCAGGTCGAGCCAATAGCTCAAAAATCCCTGGTCCCCTCTATAGCAGGACTGCTGATCTAAGATCAAGTCCCCCTGTCTACGTCAAACTTATTCATTGTAATCTAAAAGACAAAACAGATCCTAAATCAGCACTCCTACTCTGAGATGCGTGATACATAGGGCCTAGGTCTATACTGGCCAGGCTCAAGCTAAGGGCTTGCACTAGAAAGTCCTGGACAGTCTCAATTTCCGGATGTCTGCTTATGCTGCACAGCCATTTTGTTAGTGAAGGTCAGTGGAAAAGAAGCCCTTTGTAAAAGCTTTAGTTGATAAAGTCTACAGCTCGGGGCACATTGTTATTTAGGAACACAGATGACCTCTGCACTCCTCAAAGACAAAGCACCCTTTCTGTTGCATGAAACATTTGATATTGGGATTACTGTCCGTACTGCTGTGGGTAAAATTAGTTCTCTCAATAATGAAAGAGCTGTTATGAGGATTTAATATACTTTTTTAGTACTGTAAAGAGAAAGCATGGCCTGGGCCTGCGTCCCAAATGGCACCCTATTCCCTAATTAGTGCACTACTTTTCAACAGGGCCCATGAGTGTACTCTCATGTCTTATTACTGCAATAGGCAGTATAGCCCTGTCTGTCTCCACTCCCTGCGCTAAACAATGTCCTCATCGGCCTTGTTGTGTCCGTCCGCTCACCAACCAGCCAGAGACACAGACTAATTTAGGCAGCCGCGGCGAGAAATAATTCAATCCATCAGCAGGGTGTGCAGTGTCAATAGCTGTTGTCTTATCAGGGAGACACAGACAGAGAGCTGGTGCTGGTGGTCTGGGCTGGCTGTGTCCCAGGGGAAGGGAGGGACTCTGGGGTCCTCTCTCTCTCTGCTCCGCACCTTCCTATTGTTGTCCCATTGATCATGGATGCATCCCAAATGGCTCCCTATTCCCTTTATCGTGCACTACTTTTGACCAGGGCCCATAGGGATGCCCATAGCGGTCTGGTCAAAAGTAGTGCACTATACATAGGGAATAGGGTGCCATTTGGGACACAGACCCGTGTCCTCCTGTTGAATGGCTGGCATAATGATCCTAGCCATGTCTCCTCCTCTCCTCCCCACAGCCCTCCCTCTGTCTATTGTTTACCAGTCATCTGTCAGTGTCTGGGTTTTCTACCGATCTCCCTTCCTCCCTCCCTCCCTCCTTCCCTCCCTCCCCTCTCTTTATCTTTCTTACAGTGGGGTCCTTCCAACAATCAAGTCAGTGATCACTTAGCTCTAAGGCTTGCTATGTGTCTTAGCAACAGCTCAGCCCAGGTTTCTGCTCGTTGCTGGCTTTCTGGGGGATGTATGATGGTGCCATGCCTTCTGTGACAGCTACAGAACAACCTGTTTGGGTCGGTACAATGCACGTTCTACGTATCTGATTCAATGATGACATTTTTTGAGTGGAGCTATACAACTGACAGTGTTGTCAAACAAAGATATATCAGAATATGTTGTGCTACACTAAACTGTGTGAGTAGTATGTACTGGATACATTGTCACGCTTATGAGGCAAAGCTCTGGTCTGATGAAACCAAGATTGAACTCTTTGGCCTGAATGCCAAGCGTCACGTCAGGAGGAAACATGGTGAAGCATGGTGGTGGCAGCATCATGATGTGGGGATGTTTTTCAGTGGCAGGGACTGGGAGAATAGTAAGGATCGATGCAAAGATGAATGGAAAAAAGTACAGAGAGATCCTTGATGAAAACCTGCTCCAGAGCCGTCAGGACCTCAGACTGGGGCGAAGGTTCACCTTCCAACAGGACAACGACCCTAAGCACACAGCCAAGACAACAGCGCTCTTTCCTCTGGTCTAAAAAAAATAATATCCCAATACCCCAGGGAAGAGATTGGGGATGCTGTCTTTCGGATGGGATGTTAAACTGGTGTCCTGACTCTCTGAGGTCAGTAAAGATCCCATGGCACTTATAGTAAGAGTAGGGGTGTTAACCCTGGTGTCCTGGATAAATTCCCAAGCTCTCCCTCAGGCCATCACGGTCACCTAATCATCCCCAGCTTACATTGGCTCATTCATCCTGTAACTATTCCCCAGGTTGTTGCTGTAAATGAGAACGTGTTCTTTAATCAACTTACCTGGTAAAGTAATGTTTAAAAAAAAATAAACGTTGTGTCAGAGAGAGAACTACTAGCCGTTGAGTCTAGGTTCTAGGCTATTGTTAGAGCGCTGGTCCACATCCATTGAAGTGGTGTGACACACAGCGGGAGCTGTCTGAGCCAACCATCTCATGGGTCACATGTCGTTGCAGACAGGTCAAGTGCATATCCAGCACATCAGCACACACTCTCAATCCAGCTCACTTACTCACCAGCAGAGAGATACACCTACTACAATACACACACATTAGGACTACGATACATCCACACTACAACCGTACATTTACAGCTTATAAACCATACACCCTATGAAGTGCACTACTTTTCATAGGGCTCTGGTGTAGTGTAGTAGTGTACTATATAGAGAATAGGGTTCCATTCGTGATGCATAGCTACATTCACTGAAATATTCAATATACTCATTCATGGAGTTCACGGGTTTCATCCATGCTGTGGAGAATAGTGGATAGTGAAGTAATGACCATGTAAGACCATTGGCTGCTAGTTTACTAATGGTGAACTCCCGTGCGTGTTGAACTCCTGTGCATGGTGAACTCCAGTGCGTGGTGAACTCCCGTGCGTGTTGAACTCCTGTGCATGGTGAACTCCTGTGCATGGTGAACTCCTGTGCATGGTGAACTCCTGTGCATGAAGTCAATTTTAATTGAGTCCTTACCACATATTGGATACAGATATAATGGTGAAAAAAATGTTTTAAAAGTATTTGGCCTTTATTTAACCAGGTAGGCCAGTTGAGAACATGTTCTCATTTACAACTGCGACCGGGCCAAGATAAAGCAAAGAAGTGTGACACAAACAACAACAACAGAGTTACACATGGACTAAACAAGCGTCCAGTCAATAACACAATAGAAAAGTCTATATACAGCGTGTGCAAATGAAGTGAGGTTAGAGAGGTAAGGCAAATAAATAGGCCGTAGTTGCATAGTATGATTAAGTATAGTGTGATTAACAATGCTGCACAATCGACTGCTACAGTTCAAATTATTATTATTATTATTATTATTATTTTACACCTTTTCATTTAGCTAGTGAGACAGTGTATTTGTATTGGTTATTCTCTCATTACGTTGCCTGCGTCCTAAATGGCACCCTATTCCCTATATATTGCAAGACATTGGTATATGGTAGCATGCATATGCACCAATTCATAAGCACATCACAGACCAGGTGACAGTGAGTATCAGAGAACGCTTTTTTGAGGTTTGCTGCACTTACACTTAGTGTGATAAATCATAGTGAGTTCATGGGGTCAGGAAGAAGACATTGATGGCAGATATTACCCTCAGCAGAACTGCGGTGGCTGTTGGAGATCACCTATAATCTCATGACGGATTGCTCTGGCCTGGAACCTTTATTGATGTAAGGCAGAGGGTTTAATAGTGTTCTGCTTTCTATTAGTCCTTTGTTGTGTGTAAAATGTGATGCCGCGTTCTCCACCGTATCGACGTATCCTTATCCACGTTGGCCATTAAGGCCAGAAAGATGCTGTCGTATGCAAATGAAAGATTTCCTTGGCAATCCCCTGTCAGTGATTGGCTGTATACTCTTCAATTAAAAAAACAGGCCTCTTTTCTTTTCCAAACAGCTATTATGATGCAAACACCAAACAAGGTTGATTCTGCCGTCTGTCAAAGTCTAGGGTTGCTCTAATTTGCTACCCTGCAGAATACTACAACCGCGACAACGTAACACCAATCGTGAAGTGCCATTCTCTCCCGAGTGACTTTGCAAACGTGCGAAAGTAGAGCGTTATAGACGCTGCAGAGATGTCAGAAAAGATCACGTCTGTAATCACCTTCAATTATCTGAAATGAAACTCAATAAATCACAGTTGAATAAAGAGAAGAAATTAAATGCTGAGAGTGGAGGATTATAAATGGATTTGAACAATGGGTAATTACTGCTCCTGTAATGAAGGCATCACATTACATTAGGAACATTAGCGCCTTCGTGTGTGTCCCAAATGGCACCCTATTCCCTATATAGTGCTCTACTTTTGACCAAGGCCTATGGGTTTGGTCAAAGGTAATGCACGGTATAGGGAATAGGGTGCCACTTGGGATGCAACCATTGACTCTGGAGATTAGCCTGCTTCTAATTGTAGTGTATTTGTATCCAGAAACATCACGCTGTTGCACAGTTGTGTGTTGTGTCTGAAATGTCTAGGACAAGGGAGGGAAAGGATGAGTGGGTCTGTCTGTCTGTCTGTCTGTCTGCCTGCCTGCCTGCCTGCATGCCTGCCTGCCTGCCTGCCTGTTGTACTCTGAACTGTCACCCGCTGACTTCCTTTTCCCACATCTAGGTGAGTGACTATGGCGCTGAACCGTCACTGTGTGGTGGTACTGTGCCCTAACCCCAAACATGCCATTTTTCCTTGGCATAGCAAACACTCTCCTCTGACCTACAGGTAACTGCCAAAATATTGGAAACACTTGAGTAAATAAGGGATGCATAGTATATTGAAAGCAGGTGCTTCCACACAGGTGTGTTTCCTGAGTTAATTAAGCTATTAACATCCCATCATGCTTAGGGTCATGTATAAAAATACGGGGCAGGCCGTTATTCCTGGCTACCATGGCTATGCCCCCCATAGGATAACAATGCCCCCATCCACAGGGCACGAGTTGTCACTGAATGGTTTGATGAGCAGTGAAAACGATGGAAAGCATGTGCAACGGCCGTCTCAGTCACCAGATCTCAACCCAATGGTGTGGTGTCACATCCCTCCAATAGATTTCCAGACACTTTTAGAATCCATGCCAAGGTGCTTTGAAGCTGCCCTGTTAAGGTGTTTTCTTTATTTTGGCAGTTACCTGTACTTGCCATTGTTCCGCATGATAAAGACGCAAGGAACAGCAGCCTATCTGTGGAACAGTTCCACCATTGTCTACTCTGAGCGTCACTCTAAATGATCCCTGCCTCCACGTCCCAAATGGCATCCTATTCCCGCTATAGTGGTCTACTTTTGTCTAGGGTCCATAGGGCTCTGGTCAAAAGTAGGGCACTATGTAGGGAATAGGGTGCCATTTTGGGATATAGACCGTGTATATTGTGCCAGTAGGAATAATTTAAAGTGATGGTCAGTCAGTGGGAATGTAGAGTGATGGGCCTAGAGGGCCAAGGGCTCGGGCCAGAAAACTTGAGCTAGCCTTCAGCAGGGCGAGTTACCTCTAATCAAAGGATATTTCCTGAATCTGCTCTCTGGAAGTGTGTGGTTGGGGAGCTCTGTCTCGTTCATTTCCCATGCTTCCTATTGATTTCATGGAGTGACTCATCAGCTAAGGCTGAATCCCAAATGGCATCCTATCCCTATACAGTGCCTTCGGAAAGTATTCAGACCTCTTCACTTTTTCCACATTTCATTACGTTACAGCCTTATTCTAAAATGGATTAAATAAAAATACAAAATCTGCAATCTACACACAATACCCCATAATGACAAAGTGAAATGATGGGAGAACCTTCCAGAACGACAATCATCTCCGCAGCACTCCACCAATCAGGCCTTTATGGTAGATTTGCCAGACGGAAGCCACTCCTCAGTAAAAGTCAGCATGGTGGTGGCAGAACAGAGCAAACTGGCTAATCAGAATAGAAAGAGGAGTGGGAGGCCCAGGTGCACAACTGAGCAAGAGGACAAGTACATTTGTGTCTAGTTTGAGAAACAGACGCCTCACAAGTCCTCGACTGGTAGCTTTATTAAATAGTACCCGCAAAACAACAGTCTCAACGTCAACAGTGAAGAGGTGACTCCGGGATGCTGGCCTTCTAGGAAGACTTCCTCTGTCCAGTGTCTGTGTTCTTTTGCCCATCATAATATTTTATTTTTATTGGCCATCTGAGATATACTCTGCAAAGAAGGCCAGCATCCCAGAGTCGCCTCTTCAATGTTGACGTTGAGACTGGTGTTTTGCAGGTACTATTTAATGAAGCTGGCAGTTGAGGACTTGTGAGGCGTCTGTTTCTCAAACTAGACACTAATGTACTTGTCCTCTTGCTCAGTTGTGGACCAGGGCCTCCCACTCCTATTTATATTCTGATTAGAGACGGTTTGCGCTGTTCTGTGAAGGGAG